>NC_060129.1:108679560-109289456 GCF_021461395.2 Schistocerca americana | reverse complement strand
ATGGGAGTGCACAAGAAACATCACTGCAATGCTGTTCAACCCACATGGCCAAGTTTCAGTAGCCAACAGAGCCCAGAAAAATATGGACACACACGATTATCCCTTCCCTATTTTACACTCGCTCACTATCGTATGATTATTCATCGTGTACAATATATTTTCAGAGCGAAACTACAATTTATCAATGCGGCGGTTGCTCCAACCGACCACGTGGGGCGAAACCAATTCACAAAGAAAACATATGGAAAATAAATAAAAATCCCAAAAACATTACTGTAAATGAAAGAGCAGATTAAAATACATTGAATGAGTGAATTTCCGTTAAGCACAGAGCAGTAACGTGACCGTGAGCTTAAGGCACATGGTGCGTTGCCTGAACAAGGCACTGACGCAAGGCCTACTGAAATTCGAGTAAATTAAGAAAATCAATTCCCTTATGGTGTTCAGTGGTAATCTCGCACCTGATTTCAACATCTGGACTTCATTACAGAGCAGATTTGAGACAATCTAATACCTATGTTAACATTACCAAAACGCGAGCTGCGTCTCCATGTCTGTCCCGCACCACGACCCAGGAACAAGCGCTCTTCCAACCGAATTCGCCTAACCGTTCCGCTTACAAACGTGGTGGGGGTGGCGCGCCAACCTGACAGAGCCAATTCGCGCGCCTACGTGTCATCTTTGCCCCGACCTGCAAACTTGGTCTCTGCCAAACTTGTTCACGCTTGGGTGATTGATACTACCCTACCCCAGAACGACCATTCATGCAGTGTTACAATCTGTGCCTAAAGCTTTCTGATAGTTCACACATTCACTCATTTATACCGTCCAGGCCGCACTAAGGAAAAGAAAATGGGAAACGTGGTACACAACATAAAAAAATTCAATAAATAACACTGTTTAGTCCATTCTATCCTTTTGGACACCAGCTATTACCTGCAAGAGAAGAAACTCTTGCTGATAATTTCTGCGTGCTAGCAATTTAATAAAACATTGGAACGGTACAACAAGTGTAATGTTGTTATGTCTAATGTTGTTGCTTTAATTTGTTCTGAAAGCGGTGCTGATATTCAAGACCATAAAAGTGGGTTAAAAGTTGTGAGCTATCTGAGGAAGTTAACCTTTCATTACTGCGCAACTGTTTCACCAGGTATCCAGTCTAGCTTACCAAATTCCCAACCAGACTAACATTAATTACAATATTTTAGTACTCATCTTACGATAACCGGTGATATATATATATTAAGACAATTAAAATAAAAAGAAATGAATCAGTTTATATTTGGACATTTATTTTAAATTTTATCATTGTTCCGTTAGAATTTCAGCATATCAAACTTGATTCCTAACTAAACTGGTGCCTTATTTAGGATTGTGAAAATGTGAGTTTGTTATCTTACGGAACACATCAAACAGGAAGCCAGGATTGGGAGACTGCATACAACACTGCATTCATAAAATAACACACGAAGAACGTTGAGACATACCCAAGAGGAAATTAACCACAACCAACAGATTCAATTTTCACCCAAAGAAGTCACGTTCGTAGCGCAATCCTGTCTGTCATGAAATTACCACACACTGGTATACCAAATTCATACTAACTCTCTGTGAAATCTTCCCGAAAAGAATAGCTGAGGGTTACTTTGATGCTTACACCACAGATCGTTCTTGTTTACGTGTAAAAGTAACACGTTTCACTCCTCAGTCTCCTCTCAGATAGTCAGAAACATCACAGTCAATTTAGAAGAGGAATTTATGCCGTAAATAACAACAGATTTAAGAAATTAACATGAAAGGAATCCAACAGAGACCTTTCACAAGTTCCATTTCATCACACTCTGGTATCTTCGAAGAAAATGGACTTCTGGCGGGCTTTCCGATGGAACGACGGCCCAGAACATTTTTCAATTGACGCCACGGGGAGGAGACCCTAATCTCCACACTGCACCAATCCGTTTTATATATATATATATATATATATATATATTTTAACATGCTATGCTAGCCACTGTTCAAAGTACAACATTGGACAGTTAGTCTGCCAAGAGCGCACAAAATAATATCATTGATACAGTGACAATTGCAACAAATAATCTCAGCATTGTGAATGTTCTATAAGTGACATCATCTCAGGTAATTAATCTCAATTATAAAATACAGATGGGTACACATTATGCAAACACAATGAATTATTGCAACAAATATTCAGAGCATCCTTGAAGATTCTAGAAACGATATCACCTTAAGTAATTAATCACAATTGTACAATAAAGATGGGTACACATTATGGAAACACAATTGTTTTAGCACACTGTGAATTGGAACACTCATAACAAGGGGGGGGGGGGCAGTTAGTGGTTCTCAGTAGGCATCACAGAAGTACTGTTCAAAATATTAAAATGAGTAAATATTCACGTAATCACGAAGACAAATAAATACACATAATGGAAACACTCTTAGTTATGTCAAGACACTGTGAGATGAAACATTTATAGCAAGGGTGGCAGTTACTGTTTAACAACACATCAAAAATGAATAAACAATCGCTTAATAAAAATATATCGCCTTCAGGGGCTACAAAACATTTTCTATTATTCGTCTTATCAGAAACACTAATAAAAATTCTAATTTCAGTTTCATTAGTTATTGAGTCTGCTAGCCTATAACTAAACCCTTAATAAAGTATACTCGTTATTGATTGCAATAAAGCTACGTGGGCCATGAAAGCAATGTCATGAACAATTATATAGGCACAAATAGCTCACAAAACAACATCCCTTTACACATGTCTTAGGTCCAGCTAAAATCAAGTATCTTATCTCTGCTACACCGAGGCTTGTGGCCGCCTTGTCATGACACACACTTAATTCTGGCCAGACAGGACTGAGAGAAACATTGTCGGCCTAGGTTCTGATTAACTCATTAGGCGTACATCTTGCTTTGGGTCGGAAAATTTACCCCATCTTACATCCCCAGTTTCAGGCTGGTAGATGACAGACTAACGACATGCACCTTACTATACTTCTAACTTTAGAGATAATTCTTTATGTCAAAGCTGATGGTCCTCTCCTTTTCCTCTCTGCTCAGAATCTGCTACGAAGTCATCAAAGAAGGATACATTAATGACACGACTAACCTAGGACAAGTTAACACTTTATACATCTTACTCAACATATTCACATGAATAACATACAAGATTCTCTCTTGAGTTAGTGGCATGATACAGAAACACTTGAAAGAAGGGGCTAGCTCTCAGGTTAGGTCGGTTATCACTGGCACTTCCTACACTTCAGTAGTCAACGCGCCACTGTTAAGTCACACGCACACAATCTAGGGTTATCGTCGGGGAGGGCTTTCTTCCAAAGTAACTTTTGGGGGGTAGCCTATTACACTCTGCCGACTCTCATTCCTCACACGCTGTCTCCTTAAGTTTTATTGCGCCCAGCGCCATTGTCTTCTGCGAAATTCTGATGGCAAGCTAGTCGTCCGTTGGCAGTGAACACACTGTTAAAGCGGTTGCCTTTGTTGTCCTGCAAGCACCCTGACCAGTGGAAAGGGCTGGACTAAAGGTACAGCAGTTCCCGTAAGCCCACTTAAATCACCTGTCATACAGTCGTTCTGAAAGTTTGTGTCCCTTTATGTCTTGAAGTTTTCCTACTGTCCTCATTCAACCGCTAAATTATTGCGTGGCAGGTTTACTAGTGTTTATTGTCTTAACTTTCGGTGGCGAACAGTTCGTAGCTCTCTCAGCAGGCACTGCTGGCTGTGTCTACACCTCAACGTCGTGGATCACTGAAAATGCAAGCGAAGTTCATCACGACACACTTTTCTTAGTTAAATATCGGTGGGTCCACGTCCTCTTTACGTCAAAACCTATCACGGATCACAAAAAGTGCTAGTGAAGTTCATCGTGATACCATCTAAATATCGGCGAGGTTATGTCCTCTTTGAGTCCGAAACCAATCGTGGATCAGTAAAACTGCTAGTGTAGTTCATCATGATCTAATTAAATATATTGCCAGTCTTTCACGGGTTCTCCCTCATTTCCGTGTCCATGGTCACTACAGGCGTTACCTATGAGACTAGGAGCCTTCAGTCTGTACCCCATCATCTCTTAGCTCTGGAAACAAACCGAACAGCAACCTACTTCTCCACTGACAAGTTCGGTAACGCTAATGGCTTCTGCTAAAGTCATTACGACCGCCGCCTCTTGCGTCCCGTCGTAACGGCAAACAAGTCGCCGCCTGACAAGATGCGCCGGAGCGATAACATCAGGGCCTCTTTAGTAGTTAAAGGCTTAGCCGCCCCGCCTGGCTGCGAATACCCGCAGGTAGCCGCCCGAGGCCGTCGGCGCGTGCCAGCAGCTGAGAGTGGTGCGTCACCGCGGGCCGCCATGGACGACGAGCCACGCCCCGTCTCTGCCGCGCGGGGGGGGGGGGGGGGGGGCGGGGGGGGGTTGCAAGGCTCCATTCATACCGCCCGGCCCGTGCGTGCGCGCCCTTCCGCGCTCGGCTGCAGCACCGGGGCAGGTTCTCCCGTGTCCTTGCCACCTGGACTCGGTAAGCCGCCCTTTTCTCGCAATCGCATTGCAACATTCAGACAGAACAATTGTCATTCTGTTAATTGTTAGTGGTCATCATCTCCTCACTTGAGTACACCAAGTACATTTCTCAATTAACCTACAGTACACAAATCTTAGTTATTTACAGGTTTCACCAGGGCTTTACAATGGATGACAAATAGTTACTGATATAAAATAATTCATAACCTCTACATATTACATTTTGTTTATACACAGGCCTCTCTGAAATCTTACGCTAATCTGTTTGGCAATTTACAGTAACTGAGTTCAAATACAGGTTTCTCGATTCGTGAATAACAATTACGACACAGGAAAAAAATGCGTCTCCAAAAGGCGTTACTGTGCGGAAGACGTTTTATAAAAATTGCTAGCCTATTTTTTGGCTACAGGTGATTTACTTGTCTCTGACAACTGTTAAATTCTTATGGCTACTTCCTTAGATACCAATCATATTTGAGTGCCCATAAAGGAGCAACCCTTCTGTCTCGATTGTGGAGTAGGGCAGGTATCTTGGGTCTTGGGGATTGTTATGTAAACCACTACACCACCACCACGATCTACCTCTCTATCTTCCTTCCTTCTTGCATGCTCGCATTTCCAAACTACTCGAGTATTACTGCAGACATTCATATGTCACCACAACGTTTTAGATATTCCTTTCACCATCAAAATTTTCTAATCTACTATTATGAGAGATCGTTAGCAGTACTGACAGATAGCTAGAAGCATTATCCCAACGTTTTGTTTTTTTTTGTTCCTTTAACACACAGGCAAAGCCAACACAGGCGACGTAACTGCTCATCCATTAGGTATGAGCAGTTTAGCACACCATGAAACACTGAGTAGCTAGTTAAACATGACAAGAAAAAACATAGAATAAAGGTTCATTGGAACGATACCACCTGGAGTTATTACCTCTCATTACAGTTTCATACTTTACCCGACTCAGATGTTTCCTCTTTGTTTTGTCAAGTTCAGTCCGCCAAGAACAAGTTACGGCTGTTTTTTACTTGGAAAAGACTCACAGAACATTACACCAACAACTTTGGGTCATCACATCAGTCCTCTTTACTCGCAATTTCATCTGAGGCCATTCTAATCAGCATCTCGTCCCTTTTAGTGCTGTTTATTCCCTGGGAACAAACATTCAAGCACAGAAACCGCATACCACATACTAATAGCTATAAATCTAAGGACACACTTTACATCTTGTATCTAGAGTGTCATCATCTTACGTCAAGATGTCATTCGTGACTGCAGTCGGTACTCCCTCCTGTTACCTCTCTGGGGCTTCCTCTTCATTCAGTCGTGCCTTCATTCCTCTGGGTGGTTTACCTCCAGGAACCTTAACTTGCCTCCGTCTGATTATCCTTGCTGCGGTGTGTCACATACTCCTTACCAAGTTCAGCTCGCTCTCGGGGTCTCTCAAAGTCACCACCGCGTAAGTCAGTAACACTTTATAGCGCTGCGTCTCTGCACAACACTAAAACACAAATACCACAACCACACAAAAAAATTCGGTGCCTTTTGCAACCGACAACTGGCCCCGTCGCTACCTTGGCGCGAGCCATTACTACCACATAAGCGCATCTATGCCGCGTTTCCCCATCAATATACTTTGCAAAGGTCTACCTTTCCCAGCGTAACTACTTCTCGTTTCCCTTACGAGTGATCCTCGTTTCTCCAGAGCAAATCACCACCATAGCGTACGAATATCTTCCTTTGACACTCGTTTTTTCCACTTAGCTTCTAGCTTATGACCAGGCAAAAACAGCAAGAAGAGTACCAAATCCATTGCTTAAGATGTTGTGGAGTACTATGATTACACTAAACTAAATGGTTGCCTGTAAACGATGACCCTCCTGTCCCTTGTTCTTACTCTATCCATTTTTTGACGTTGGATATGTGGTGCAACCCTCTTGGCTTACGAGACCAGACAGTTTCGATTTCACTGGCGTTCTGATGTGCGACACGTCTCACCCTAAAGGGTCCTGAATATACGGTGAAAAACTTACTGCTAATATGTCGGTGTCTTTTGGATAATCTACGAGTCCTCACGAGAACCTTATCTCCAATTTCCAGTACTAATTATCTAATGCGTCCCTTTTGTTGCCTTTTTCTACTTAACGCCTCCTTCCTGATATTTGCAATTGCTAACTCTACCACTACCCTGTGTTGTTGCCGCCTTTCTGGTGGCCAATCTACCAGTTCCCTTATTCTGTTGGGAGGTGCCTGATTCTTCAGGACCAGTGTAGGACTGAGCTTCATCGTCCCATATGGAATTTCGTTCAGGATTCCTTGGAAGTCTGCCAGATATTGATCCCCTGTTTTCGCGTTCCGTATTACCGCGGGAATTACATGGCTCCTCTGACCTCCCGCCTGCTGCGTGCCACGAATTCTGCTCGTTACGGTGGAACCGCTCTTCCCTAGGGCGTCCCCAGCCTCTGCTGCGTTGTCGCGGGCTCCACGCCTGTCATGCCCACGACCGAGATTATTATTAGCGGAAAACTCTCCAACTCTGGTTGCGCCTTCGCCCGACATTCTCGTCGCGGTTTCCTTCAAACCTAACGGCGCTTTGCTGCTCACTTATATTTCTTTCAGTACCCAACTCTTGCAGCAGGTTCTGAAAGCCACTAACTACGTCCATACCTCTTCCCGCAATTGTAATTTCTTTACGCAATTTACTCGGGAGTTTAGTAAGACAGATTCTATTGAGTTCCTTAGGATCATACGGTGCATCAAGGAACTGATTACTCTTGACCATGTCTTTGTAGTACTCTACCGGGTGTCTGAACGTACTGTCTACGTAGTTCTCTCGTGTTAAGTTGCCCAATTTCACCCGCTCTTGCATGCTCCGAGACCAGAACTCGCTGAGGAAAGCCGCCTTAAAGTCCTCGTACGTTCGACAGTCCTTAAGCATTATTTGTAATCGGGGTAGCCGCTTCACCTCTCAGGTGGCTGCACGCGAATTTTATTCTTAGCACATCTCCCCAGGAGCGAGGCAGCGAGTGTTCAAATTGATTGAGCCGCATCGAGGGCGCTACGTCGTGGGTCGGGTCGGGAAAAGAAAATAAGATTGCACTGAGACGAAGTGTCTCCTGCATTCTTCCTCGTCAGTATCAAAGTTCATACCGTGATCAGTCGTCCGAGTAGGCGGCTCCGGATTACGGCTTAAATTACCGAGTCTCCCTTCAAAATCACGGTATTCCTCTTCTTCTCTACGTCTATGTTCACTGCTGGAACTTTCTGCTCCCCTAGCCGCATTACTAACAGAATTACTGCCGTTGGCGCTTTCATTTTCCTGCAGCTTATTATGTAGGTCAGCTATCATGTCCAGATTGCATTTCTTAACATCCGCCTGCACCCTTTTAAACTGCAGAAGTGACTGAATTTCTGCGGATTCCGCGACAGGTGCTGGCCGTGTCCTATTCGAGTCCGTTCCATTATTCAGCGCGATTTCCTCTACCGCACTCGTCAGGACGCCTACCTGATTGATAACCTTATCAATCTCGTCTGCTTGCGCCGTTAGCTGCTCACCGTCAGCGGCCACCTGTTCGCTCATACGAGCAACCACTTCTCTCTGTTCCGTGCAGACGCTCTCCTATACTTCTCTGACTTGCGACTCGGAAGGAAGCACTATTTCTCGCAGGGACAGGTCACTTTCAAGCACTGTGACCCGGTTTTCGAGTCTGCTTGTGGCCTCGCTGACTTCGGTTTGCACAGACTGTATCCCCTTTAACATGGAGTCAGCCAGTGCCTGGTTTCCAGCAGTGGCTGTTTCGACTCGGGTTTCTAACGCTTCTAGGCGTTCCTGTTGGTGCCCTAGCATGCGTTCTTGTTCGTCGAAACGGCTATTAATTGCGCCTATCTGTTAGTCTAATTTTCTTGTTAGTTCCTCGCGTAATGCCTTACTTGAGCAATTAATTTGTAAGGTCAAATTATATTATAACGCCTTGTTTGAGTCCAGTAATGTCTTATTTGAGTCTTCTAACGCCTTGTCTACCCTCTTCTGATCATCGGCTTGCTGCTTCATGAATTGCAAAACACTTGCTAGCAGTGGGTTCTCGTGGCCCGTATTTCCCGCGCTAGCCTGTGCTGTGAAAGTTGGCTCGGCTGCTCATTCCTGAGTCGCACCCTCACCCGTGCTGGTCGCCTCCGCACTGCCTGCCTGGGGCCCGAGTCCCGTTACGAACGCACTGGGCTCCACTGTTTGTCCGTGGCCCGCGGTCAGCTCGCCCCGGTTTGGCACTCCGCACCAGCCGGCAATCCCTGCGTGCTGCACACACCACCGTTTTCGTCGTGCAACATATCCATCTCTGCTATGCTTTTCGCGCGCACTCTAGTAATAATTTGACTCATTACCTATGTTTACGGTTTTAATCACTGTCCCCTACACACTACACGACGTACAATAAAATAACCCAGAAATATCTAATTAACCGATCTCATGCACCAAAACACCCGTAAATTCAACTATAGGCCAAGACACAACAAAATCAGCAGAACACAACAAAGATAGAAGCAACGGTCTATTCAGCACAAGCAGAATTGTGCTCCACTATACAAGAAAAAAAATTATTATTTCATTCAATTTTGTTAATTTAATGCAACCTAATTACTGATCAAAAGGACCTGTGACACGATATCCAGGCGGGGTCGCCACGTGCAACATAACCTTCCAGTACTGGTGGTGGTAAAAGTCTACCTACGTAGGTAGATTGCCGTCACTCTGACATGTCCTACCGCTCCTGCAAGCTACCATCTGTAGTAAATGGTTTCTTAAATTCGTGTGGTCCACGAAATTACTGGCCCCTGGGAGTTATTGCTGGGTATTAATAATTTCTAGCGGAAGGTTTTAATGAACCAGTAAAAACTGGAACGCAACGGATAACGCATTTTTTTTTTTTTTGAACCACTACAGAAGGCACCTATACAGGGCTTAATAGGCAGTATATAGCTTTTATTTGCTTTCATGACCCACAATTCGATTGTGGTACTGACTGCCACCTATTCTTTATGATGGACGGAGTAAATAATCAGTCGAGGGTAGAGATTAATTGATATTTATGCAATACCGATGGTATTTCAACAACTAGTCGTGTTTCTCTTGATATGTACATCATCAAAACCGGTCTCTAGTTAACATGCTTCACTTTCGCCATGTAATTATGAAATGGGACAGATGAGCGCAGACCTGGCTTCAATGTAATTTTACACAACCGCACAATTATACCTAAACCCTCGGTTATTACATTCAGTTACTATAGATTACTCAGAAAAAGTTCCGCAAAGACCATACAAGCAAAACTAGGTCAGGGTGGAAGAGTATTTCCCAAATCTTTATCAAATCAGTGAGCATTAAAATCCGATACTTTTCCTAGTGGCACGTGTATTTTACTTAACGCACAACATCGCCAACAAATCAGATCGTTATGGGGGTGCACAAGAAACATCACTGCAACGCAGTTCAACCCACATGGCCAAGTTTCAGTAGCCAACAGAAACACAGAAAAATATGGACACACACGATTATTCCTTCCCTATTTTACACTCGCACACTATCGTATGATTATTCATCGTGTACAATATATTTTCAGATCGAAACTACAATTTATCAATGCGGCGGTTGCTCCAACCGACCACGTGGCGCGAAACCAATTCACAAAGAAAACATATGGAAAATAAATAAAAATCCCCAAAACATTACTGTAAATGGAAGAGCAGATTAAAATACATTGAATGAGTGAATTTCCGTTAAGCACAGAGCAGCAACGTGACCGTGAGCTTAAGGCACATGGTGCGTTGCCTGAACAAGGCACTGACGCAAGGTCTACTGAAATTCGAGTAAATTATGAAAATCAATTCCCTTACGGTGTTCAGTGGTAATCTCGCACCTGATTTCAACATCTGGACTTCATTACAGAGCAGATTTGAGACAATCTAATACCTATGTTAACATTACCAAAACGGGAGCTGCGTCTCCGTGTCTGTCCCGCACCACGACCCAGGAACAAGCGCTCTTCCAACCGAATTCGCCTAACAGTTCCGCTTACAAACGTGGTGGGGGTGGCGCGCCAACCTGACAGAGCCAATTCGCGCGCCTACGTGTCATCTTTGCCCCGACCTGCAAACTTGGTCTCTGCTAACCTCGTTCGCACTTTGGGGGGTTGGTACTACCCTACGCCAGAACGGCCATTCGTGCAGTGTTACAATCTGTGCCTAAAGCTTTCTGCTAGTTCACACACTCACTCATTCATACCGCCCAGGCCGCACTAAGGAAAAGAAAATGGGAAACGTGGTACACAACATAAAAAAATTCAATAAATAACACTGTTTAGTCCATTCTCTCCTTTTGGACACCAGCTATTACCTGAAAGAGAAGAAACTCTTGCAAATAATTTCTGCGTGCTAGCAATTTAATAAAACATTGGAACGGTACAACAAGTTCCGTTTCAATAGGAACAATGATACATTTCTGGATGTCTGTCGGTATCTCTCCTGTGTTATAGATGGACCTAATAAGTTTAAGCAGCATCATTTTCGTGCTGTCAGCAACGTTCTTTGTTAGTTCTGCACGGATGTCATCAATACCCATTGCTTTGTTGTCTCGTAGTTCTTTTAGAGCTCTGTAAAATTCTTCTTGCAGAATGGCTTCTCCCTTGTCACCTTCATCTTCTTGCTCTTCTCTTCCTATTACTTCCTCGGAAAGAGGTGTTCCGGCGTACAACTCCTCTATGTATTCTTTCCATCTCTTCACTAAGTCTTCACCAAACAGCAGTTTCCCCTCTTTATTTTCTATTGTGCCTAAGAGTGTTGTTTTACGTTTGTTAAAAAACTGATTTGCCTTTCTGTAGGCTAAATCAGTTTCTTCCGTTTTGCACATTTTCTTCCACTTCCCTGCACATTTCTGTAGAGTGAAAATTTCATTCCAGAAACGTCCCCCAGGCTGTGGCTAAGCCATGTCTTCGCAATATACTTTCTTTCAGGAGTGCTAGTTCTGCAAGGTTCGCAGGAGAGCTTCTGTAAAGTTTAGAAGGTAGGAGACGAGGTACACCCAGAAGTAAAGCTGTGAGGACGGATCGTGAGCCGTGCTTGGGTAGCTCAGATGGAAGAGCACTTGTCCTTGAAAGGCAAAGGTCGCGAGTTCGAGTCGCGGTGCGGCACACAGTTTTAATCTGCCAGGAAGTTTCAAATTTTCTTTTGCTTTCCTAGATTCTCTATTAACTAAATTCCTTAGTCTTTTGTATTCAGCTTTTCTTTGTTCATCAGTTGCATTTTTGTATAATCTCATGTTTTCTATAAGCTCAATAATAATACAGGTAGTGCTTCATTAAAAAAAAGAAACAGAAAAACAGGGGATACTGGTAGTGGTCAAAATCACATTTACTTGTCTGCAATTGCAAGTCAAACCCTGATACATGAAATCAGCCCCTTGGGTATGGAGCATCCAAACTGACAACGTACAGGCAACTGTTTGGATGTCTACCACCAGTGCTGGTGCTATGGTAATGAACTGCTAACTGGTTTTCATCAGTCATTTTTAGCCTACCATGCAGTCTCATTACCATTCTACATTTTGTTTGACCAGTACTTAATTAACAGCTAGTTGTCTCGTCGTTTCCAGTGCAAGAAACCGCCTGTTCTAATCCAATAGTTTCTGAGTCGCTGAGTTACTTTTCTGTGATGGACATTTCTATTGTTAATTCCGCACCTCTGTGTGATTGGCTGTTAAGAGGCGGTTAACTAGATTATGTGATCAAAAGTATCAAGATACCTGGCTGAAAATGACTTACAAGTTCTTGGCACTAGCCATCGCTAATACTGGAATTCAAAATGGTGGTGGCCCACCCTTAGCCTTGATGACAGCTTCCAGTCTCGCAGGCAGGTGCTGGAAGGTTTCTTGCGGAATGCAGCCCATTCTTCACGGAGTTCTGCGCTGAGGAAAGGTAGTGACGTCGGTCGGTGAGGCCTGGAACGACGTCAGCGATCCACAACATCCGAAAGGTGTTGTATAGGATTCAGGTCAGGACTCCGTGTAGGCTAGACCGTTGCACGAATGTTACTGCCGTGAACTACTCCGCCACAGACCGTGCACTATGAACAGGTGCTCGATGGTGGTGAAAGGTGCAATCGCCATCCCCGAATTGCTCTTCAACAGTGAGAAGCAAAGAGGTGCTTAAATCATCAGTGCAGGCCTTTGCTGTGAGAGCACCACGCAAAACAACGAGGGGTGCAAGCCTCCCCTCCCGCCATGAAAAGCCCGACCACACCATAACACCACCGCCTCCGAATTTTACTGTTGGCACTGCACACTCTGACAAATTATGTTCACCGGGCATTCGCCATACCCACACCCTGCCATCGGATCGTCACATTGTGTACCGTGATCCGTTACTCCACACAACGTTTTTCCACTGATCAATCGTCATATGTTTACGCTCCTCACACCGAGCGAGGCGTCGTTAGGCATTTAGCGGCGTGATGTGTGGCTTGTGAGTAGCCGCTCGACCGTGAAATGCAAGTTTTATCACCTCTGACCTAACTGTCATAGTACTTGCAGTGGATCCTGGTGCAGTTCGGAATTCCTGTGTGACTGTCTGGACGGATGTCTGCCTATTACACATCACGACCCTCTTCAACTGTCCGTGGTCTCTGTCAGTCAACAGACGAGGTCGACCTGTACGCTTTTGTGCTGTACGCGTCCCTTTGCGTTCGAAAACATTGGACTTAGGGATGTTTAGGAGAGTGGAAATCTCGCGTGCAGACGTATGACACAAGTGACATCTGTCACCTGGCCATATTAGAAGTTCGTGAGTTCCGCTGATACGGGGTAGCTGGCAGTAGGTAGCAGCACACTGCACCTAATATGAGAAACGTATGTTTTTGGGGGTGTCCGGATACTTTTGGTCACATAGTGTAGCAGCGCTGGCCCGCCGCGGGACCGAATGACGTCATCTGGAACGAGGGGCCGGCGCCACGTTTGAAGCTGCCGCTCCAGTCTCTGTGAAAACGTCGAGCGCCCACTGTTGTTTCCTCTCAACATACAGTGCCCGCCCCCACGCCCTGACAACTGTGTTCCCCTCGTCTCTTTTAAAACTGTTGCTGTCCACTCTAATCTCATTCAAAAAATGGTTCAAATGGCTCTGAGCACTATGGGACTTAACTTCTGAGGTCATCAGTCCCCTAGAACTGAGAACTACTTAAACCTAACTAACCTAAGGACATCACACACATCCATGCCGGAGGCAGGATTCGAACCTGCGACCGTAGCGGTCGCGCGGCTCCAGACTGAAGCGCCTAGAACCGCTCGGCCACCCGGCCGGCTAATCTCATTCATCTCTTTTATAACGGAATCCCAGTATGTTGACGCGTGAGCTAGGGCTCTCGTGTTTTCGAACTGTAGTTCACGTCCGTTTTCCAAGTAAAGGTCAGTTATGGTCAACTTGACAAGCTCCCTTTGTTTAATATCTTATGCTCAGTACAACGCTCTGCAACTGTGAATTGTGTGACGCATGTAAATGCTGCCACATTTACAAGGAACGCCGCACATACTGGGCACATGAACAGCTGTGCTGTCTTTAAGGGGGGTAGGACGTCAAACGGCCCGACTTGTAACAGGAGAGGCACCACAGGACATTTTATTCAGAAATCACACTCATAGCAGTGGAAGTTCAAAAACATAACAAAATAATTTTCTTTTTACATGTGGAATTTCAACATTTTTCACCCACTATTGGCTGCATTTGTTGCTATAGGTATACTTTTCTTCATAAGTAAGAGAGATTCTACTATGAATTTGGCACAGCATACAAACCATACTTACAGCTGTATGAAGCTCTAGAGTTTACTTAATTTATGAAAAAATGAGTAAGCTGTTACATTTTAAACTTTATGTTTAGATAAAAAATCTAATTTTATCGTCAATTATCTCAGTTTTTACCAGAGTTTTTATAGATTTGGAAAATTCTAGATTTTCATACACCTGTAAGCATGATTTGTACGCTGCACCAAATTAACCGAAGAGTCTGTCTTACCTATGAAGAAAAGCCAATAGCAAGTGAAAAAATGATGAAATTTAATTACTTTATTTTTTTTTAATTTATCAGCAATAACAAAATTATGGGCGACAGTCTTCGTATTACGTTCGCATGTTCTGCGCGGTGTCCCTGGAAGCGCTGCCCCCTGTGAGGCCCCCGTAGCAGACTGCAGTTGGTACCTGCCGGCCTCGCAGCCGTTGGCAGCACTGACTGCGTGCCACGGCCCTGCCGCTTCAGGCGTCTGTCGCATTTGTAGCGAGTCGGGTCCAGTGTGACGTTCTGCGTTGGGATTTCGTGCTGCTGTTTCTGCGCCGAGAATTTCTTCTGCTACACCCACACCCTTAATAAGGTAAGGACGACTGTTTTCATGCGTTCCCACAGTATTGAATTATTTTCTTTGGTTTGTTTCTGCAAAGTTATGGTAGCTGTAAGGTTTCATTTACGTTCACTATGGAGACTATCGCGTATAAAGCAAACCGCGTTCGTTTATTACGCTCTCAAAATACTAACGAATTTCGTATTACAAATCTTGATATTTTAAAGTCCTACCGACATTCCTATTAATTCTGCTGTTCTACGGACTTTAGGCATGAGCGAAAAGCATAGGCTCGGACGAGATTTCTACTCGTATTCGCGCCATGTTGTTGAATTTTTTTTCCCGAAATGTAGGTTCGTATTTGTACACATGTGATCCATAAAAGGATTATTCTGCTTGTTAGGAATAACAGAACAGAATGATGGAACACTGCTTGTGCAAGTAATAAGGTGCTATGGCAACTTCGACTATAGAGGAATTAAACAATTTCTTTCCGTCAGGATAGTGCGTAGACCTTGGGACAGTCTGATCCTACTCCTAATGGCTTGAAATCAAACCAAGCGAGACGCATTTTGACAGTTCCATTGTGGAGCATTGAATCAGATATTTCCCGAAGCAGTCGGCTCCACGAAAACTGCCGAATTTAGTACAACTAATCTGTTCGCATCTTTGCCCCAGTCCTGCACTAGCAATCGTCAGCACGTTAAGTCACGCAAATGTGCGTTAGTACAGAACGCTGTTCCATTTAATTTCGATATCTTCACTTTTCTAGAGAAATGTTTTTGGTGACAAGGTAGTCTGTTGGGTAGTCAGTAAGACAGATAATGTTATCGTCCATTTCGTCTTTGTTCTATATGTGTAAGTGCAGAAATGAATGAATTCTTACATTGACCTAAAATTGATCCTCTTGCTAGAAAAGTTGTCAAAATTGCCGGCGTTAGGGGCTTAGTCTTCACTTCTGTTAATAATCGTGCATCTCCAGGCAGTGACTGTGCCGTACACTTACCAAAAAAGTAGTCGGTTTTCTGATAAGGGGGTATCTGGACGAGTGAAGCAGTATCCCACGTAAAGGACCAGTACTCAAACATTTTTGCAGTAAAACCAGCCATCCTCAGAATCCTTTCTGACAAGTGTTTGTCATTGCTCAGAACGATATCAAGATACAGGGTATCAGTTACAAATCTCACTGCAGAACTCAACTATTATATATATTCTTGATGGAACAGTCCATAGGTGTACTTTCGGTTCATAGCGTGCACGCTGGATACTACGAACAGGCAGTTCACCTGTGAACTGTTCCATCAAAAAATAAGCTGGGAGAAACTGAAGATTCACGTACATGTTCTTGTCAAACCAAACGGGGGCTCCTGAGTAACACTTTATTACGACAAATAAAGAATTATTCAACTGTTGCGGCTTTAAGAAGAACGCATTGTTACATCTGTAGTTGCCTGCAGTATAAAGTGTGTTGCTGTTGCGTAGAGAAAGGAATACACAGTTTATATCACAGCAAGCGAATCTCTTGACATTAATACGTTAAGAGTAATTTCATCGTCTTTTGTGGAAGTAAATGAAATATAGCAATGCAGGTGGTTGTAGACAAACTTCCACAAAGAAGGGCCGATACGATAGCCACCTCACCTCCCTGAAATATGGGTTGTGTTGACAAATTGGTCTGCATACATACATACGTACATACATACATATATACATTGATCCTTGTTGCATAGAGCATTAATACATTTCGTAATGATGTGGGATGTGTCACTTTAAAATAAGTTTTCTTTATACAAAATAGTAAATATTTTTATAGTTAATACTTCATGTCTAAAGATTCAACATTCAGTAGGAGCTGTCATTCAGGAATACTTTTATTTTCTTTTAAATGTTGTTTAGATATCCGCCGGATTTTTAATGCTATTTGGCAAATGACCAAATATTTTTGTGGCAGCATAATTCACACCTTTTTGTGACAAAGTGAGATTTAATCCAGAATAGTGAAGATCTTCGTTTCTTCTAGTGTTGTAGCTATGCACTTTGCTGTTATTTTTGAATTGGGGTGAGTCATTGACAAATGTCATAAATGAATATATGTACTGCGAAGGTACTGTGAATATCGCGAGTTCATTAGATAAATGTCCGCAAGGTCATCTTCGGTGGGCTCCAGCTGTTAGCCTGATGCTATGAATACTTTTCCTCTTATTGACGAACTGCCCCCAAATACGGTACCATGTGTAAACAGTGAATGAAAATAGGCATAGTAGGCTAATTTAATGATGTTCATCACCAATATTTTGCAATAACACCAGTAGCATAAGTAGCTCAACCTAATCATTTCAGCAGATCATTGATGTTTCTTAAAATTCAATTTCTCATCAGTGTACACATCCAGAAATTTTGAATACTCTGCCTTAGCAATAGACTCGCTTTCATAGCCTATATTTATCAATGGTGTTACGCCACTTACTGCACAGAATTGCATACACTTTTTTCTCAAAATTTAATGAGTCCATTTGCAGAGAACCACTTAATAATTTTGTGAAAGACATTATTTACAATTTCCTTGAGTGTGATTACTGTACTTGTATCATTAGCAAAAAGAACTAGCTTTGCATGCATTAATATATATTGAGAACAGTAAGGGACCCAAGACTGAACTCTGTGGGACACCATTCTTGATACCTCCTCAGTTAAAGGACTCTGCTGATTTTTGCAGACAATCTGAAGTGCGAATTTCAGCCTTCTGCATTCTTCCAGTTAAATATGAATTAAACCATTTGTGCACTGTCCCACTCATGCCATAGTACTTAAGCTTGTGTAGAAGAAATTCATGATTCACACCATCAAAAGCCTTTGAGAGGTGACAAAATATCCTAATGGGTGATGTTTGGTTATTCAGTGCATTTAATATTTGATCAGTGAAAGCATATTTATAGCATTTTCTCTTGAAAAGCCTTTCTGAAAACCAAATTTACATTTTGTTAGTACTTCATTTTTACAGGTACGTGATGCTACTCCTGAATACATTACTTTTTGGAGACTTTTGAATAGAGCTATCAGAAGTAAGACTGGCTGGTAGTTGTTAGCATCAGACCTATCCCCATTTTGGAAATACGCAAGCGCCCGATCCCGCCCATCTGCTTTGACGTCAAAAATATGGCGGAAACGACCATAAACCACGATTCCAATATGGCGCATATAAAGTCGTTACGTACACATTATGAGGACGAAAATACATCGAAAAACAAACACACACACTTTCCACAAAAAGCCTAATGAGACTAACGGGACAAGCGCGGGAAATGGGGTGTTTTTGGGTGGGGGCAAACTAAATATAAACTAATTTAGACACCCACCCCAATACAAAACAACACAAAACTCTCCAAATACCACTAAACACAATATCATCTGGAATCGGACACTTCCCTTGACCTATATAGCTCAACAGCAGCCCCCGATCCCATAAATTAGGATCAAACACTTTCCTTGGCCTATATAGCTCGAAAAACATCTCCCGATACCAATACCAACATACACAGCCACACATTGGGATCGAACACTTCCCATGACCTGTGCACTGTTAATTTTATCCGTCATATCCATTCCTCAACAAAAACAACAAGCGATTAATTTTACTAAAATTACCACACGATGTACAGCGAACACTAAATTAACTTTCACACAACATCGTTAACTCACTGAAACGAATTCCACCACAAACACAGCCGACACTCGAACAATTCTGGATAATGATCAAAAGCAAACTGAGCCCATTACACCACACAAACGAAAACCCTGAACACACCACCAGAGAGCACAACAAACCACAACACGACGACACCTACAAACACGCCACACTCACAAACCAAACTCCGCGCCGTCGTGACGTCACACACAACACCCTTACGTCACGGGTCAAAGCCGACGCGTGGGATCGGACGCTTCTGTCGACCCCTCATTTTCACGCAGTTTTTGAACAACAGCGTATTTCAGTCTATCAGGAAAAATACATGTCTGGCTGAGACTCCTACTTATTTGTTGGGAACAAGCTTTCAGTACTCCATAGCACAGCGAGAGGTCTAGGTTGGTGTGGAGTAAGGTGGTATGGCTGTGAGACGGGTAAGACAATGAACGTGAATGCGAAATAAAGGGTGGGGCTACGGGGTTCGTATGTAGCATGTACTTCATCATAAGAGCAAACCAGATGTAAACAAACGCAAGCGCGGTGACTGGTCAGCAGCCGTAGCTCTCTTAAACTATTTATTTACACATTCGGGAGAGAAAGTTGGAGATTGAAATTTCGTAAATAGATCTCTCCTCAATCAAGACTGCCTTTGATTCAGTGACTCTCAGCCCAACTCGCGTATCATATCAGTTACACTCTCACCCCTATTTCGCGATAACACGAAATGAGCTGCCCTTCCTTGAACTTTTTCGACGTCCTCCGTCAATCCTACCTGGTAAGGATCCCATGCCGCGCAGCAATATTCCAGCAGAGGATGGACAAGTGTGATGTAGGCTGTCTCTTTAGTGTCCTGCCAACAAAGCGCAGTCTGTTTCGCCTTCCCCACAATATTATCTATGTGGTCATTCCAATTTAAGTTGCTCGTAATTGTAATTCCTATGTATTTAGTCGAATTGACAGCCCTAAGATTTGTGCGATTTATCGTATACCCAAAATTACTCTGATTTCTTTTAGTACTCATGTGGATGACCTCGCACTTTTCTTTGCTTAGTACCAATTGCCACTTTTCTTACCATACAGAAATTCTCTCTAGGTCATTTTGTAGTAGGAATTGATCGTCTGATGACTTTACTAGACTGTAGATTACAGCGTCATCTGCAAACAATCTCAGGGGGCTGCTCAGATATCTCCTAGATCATGTATGTAAATCAGGAACAGCAGAGGGCCTATGACACTACCTTGCGAACGCCTTATATCACTTCTGTTCTAGTCGATGATTTACCGTCTATCGCCACGAACTGTGACCTCTCTCGGAGAGGAAATCACGAATCCAATCACAGAACTGAGACGATACTCCATATGCACGCAATTTGATTAATTGTCGCTTGTGAGGAACGGTATCGAAAACCTTATGTAAATCTAGGAATATCGAATCGATATGAGATCCCTTGTCGACAGCACTCATTACTTCATGGGAATAAAGAACGATATTTTCTGAAGCCGTGTTGGTTATGTATCAATAAGTCATTTTCTTCGAAGTGATTCATAATGTTAAAGTACAGTATGTGCTCCAAAATCGTACTGCAAATTGAGGTCATTGATTTGGGTCTGTAATTAAATGGGTTACTCCTATTTCCTTTCTTGAACATCACTGTGACCTGTGCTACTTTCCAGTCTTCAGGAACAAACCCTTCGTCAAGTGAGCGGTTGTATATGATTCATAAGAAAGGCGCTGTTGTCTGCATACTCTGAAAGGAACCTGATTGCTATATCATCTGGACCTGAAGACTTGCCTTAGTAAAGTGATTTGAGTTGTTTCGAAACACCAATCTACTTTTGTCACTCACGCTAACAACTGTTCTGGTTTCGAATTCTGGAATATGTACGTCGTCGTCTTTCGTGAGGGAATTACGGAAAACTGTATTTAGTAACTCCGCTTCAGTGGCTCCACCGTCGGTAACTTCTCCATCGCTATCGCGCAGTGGCGGTGTTGACTGTTTTCTGCCACTGGCGTACTTTACATACGACCAGAATCTCTATGGGTTTTGTACCATATTTTGAGACAATGTTTCATTGTGGAAACTATTAAAAGCATCTAGCGTTGACGTCCACACTATTTCGAGCTTCCGTGAATCTTAGCAAGTCCTCGAGATTTTGCGTTCCTCTGAATTTGGCATGCGTTTTTCGTTGCTTATGCAACAGTGATCTAACGTGTTTTGTGTACCGTGGTGGATCAGTCCCGTCTCTTAACTTAGGCGGTATGAATCTATTGCTGTGGATACTGTATCTGTGAATTTGAGCCATATCTTCTCTACACTTACATAATTAGCTTGGAAGGAATGGAGACACTCTTAGGAAAGCATCAAGCAGAATTTTTATCTGCTGTTGTAAATAGTTGTATTTTGCGTTTATTTTTAGTGGTTTTGGTTGATATGGTTTTGCGCCATATATGGCAATTAAGTCATGAGTCACCAATTTTAAGAAAAATGCAGATCTTGTAGTTCACAATTACATATCACACGAAAATTTCTGGTTTTGATTGCAAGTATAAATTCTCAATTACCGATATTTTATAAAAGATTGTAAAAGATGGTTGGAGATAAAACGTTATATAAATAAGTTTCTTGGAGAAAAATTGTAAAGTCAAGTACGCTCTTCGCATATGCCCATTGTTTTGTAGGAGAGATGTGATCTAACATGAGCCAGAGTGATAAATGGCGCAGAAACATGGAAGACAATTTTGACGCCGTCGAGCACGCTGTACAAATGGATTATTTTTAGAGTTGTGATCGTAACACTGCAGTCTGAACCCGGCAGAATTGATATGGAGCCAAGTTAAGGGATTTGTCGCGAGAAATAACAAGACATAACGCTGTCAAACGTACTGCAACTAATGCGCGAAGCTTTGTGACACGTCACTGCCAAACGATGGCGAACTGCAGAACAGCACGTCACGAAAGAGGAGGAGGAAATGTGGACATTTTTGTGGCTTGGGGGTTCTGTCTCTGATAGACTCTTTATCAACCTAGCTGTACTGAAGTGTGTTCAGCTGTGTCCGATGTGGAAGGAGTTCAGAGATTACCAGATGACTGACTCTAATGCCTTCGGTGGCTTAAGTATTTTACCACATTGCGGTACTACAGTGCGCTTTTACGCCACACACAGCTCATGTAGAAAAATTACCCTAGTTAGTCACGAATTTTCATCACTCCTGCTTTTAATTAAAATGCTATGTTCGCTAATATCGATGGCATGTTATATTTTCCGTCCGGTCACCTGAGGAGAAAATCACCCGAGTTTTACCATATATTATTTCCTTCTGTTCAAAAATTCACATCCAAAGCTGTGTTGTCCTCTGCTCGTCTCTTTCTACGTCTGAACCGCCACTGCTCACACCAGAGCACGTTAGCTGGACCACTTGCCCGGCCAGCGCTGTCAAAGCTAAACGCGCCGGTAAAGCTGTTGCCCCGTATTACAGCGCAAGTCGATACGCACAGCATAAAACGAAACCTCATCATCGTGCTTGATTGCACTTCTGACCGCTTGGCATCTGCTCCACCTGAAACTAAATCCAAAGAGGTTCCAGCAAACGCAGAAGAGTACATAGTGTAATGTTCACGTGAAGTTTAATGTGATGAACGGAGTATATTCCGATGTCCAGATTTGCAACACATTCAACGCACTTTGCCGTATATATCATGCCTCCCAAATTAAAATCTTAAACTGCTAGGGCACAACCACGTACCGTAAAACAAGACTCTCCACCGAGTGTCCTAGCGATGTCACACACTGGCTTTGCCCTGTGCCGTAGTTTCACGTGACTCTCTCTCTACTCTCAGTACAGAGGCAGAACACAACACTGACGTTTTTTTCCCTCCCACATTGTTGCTTGGATGGTAGGGTGTGATGACACGTTTCTGCAGCTGAGACTGAAAGGGCAGTTTGTGATTTGGTGAAGTGTGTGAATGTGCTGTGATGGAAACCAACTAGTTAGTCCTTCTTACTACACGTATTTTACGCTTACTGCATTTTGGTGAGTGGTTTATCCGGCGTTGTCGTCGTCGGTCAAAGAAGATCGGCAGCGGTAGCAACAGGTGCGGTATTTTCTTATTCCTAGTGTGGTCACATCTCGTAGAGTACTTGTCCGTATTTCCTTTCACGAAATTCGTGCAGCAAGAATCGTCATGTGCTGTTAAATGTGCATTCAGGCTGCGTCGGAAAACAATATCTTTACTTCCAGAATGAGATTTTCACTCTGCAGCGGAGTGTGCGCTGATATGAAACTTCCTATGAAACTTTACTATTCACTCTTTAGGTGTCTCTGATGATGTGATCTTCTGATGCAAACCTGTAAAGTGTTATATGGAACCCAGAATTCAAATGATGGTTCACTCATCAGTATGCAAATGTACAGACAGTAATAAATTTGTCATCGGAATGGAAGTTTCATTTTTAGCTACGTAATGCATACGAAGTTGTACGGAGAATTTTCCCGTCATTTACAATTAGCGGGAAGTCAGTGAATTCTCCCATGACTTCAGTTGTGTCGTGTTGTGGTTGGTTGGAAACAGCAGCCGCAGTAGACGCCAGGTTACATTCAGTTTCCGCGAAGCGTAAGTGGTGCATTTCGTAGTCCTTACTAAATTGCACGCCACGAAACACTTAGTGACACGTTTTAGGGTAGATAGATATTGGAAAACGGAAACGTCCTTCGCAATTGTGCAGTCCAGGCATGCAGTACGGAGCATTGGACAGCGTCTCCAGTACTTGGAGCTGCAACAACGGTTCTGCTCGCTTGGTCGGCTGTGTTCCTGTGAAGACAAAGGAAATGGCGGAAGACCAGACTTCATGTGGGCCGTCAAGAATGGTTAAAAAAAGAATCTTATCACACTGTTACTCCGTGAGTTGACGACATTTGCACGTGACTGTTATAATTATTTATGCATGAAAAAAGTTGTCATTTGTCATGGCTGCTACTGGACATGAGGTCCTAATTTCCGTATTATGAAACCACACCGTTTCAAGGCAACTGTACATGGAAGATTTTTTAAAACACGTCACTTTCTTTCCAATGTGTTATAATCAGACGTCATGTAAGGACGTATCGGCTGCTAAAGCCTTCATTACATTTAGTTTACGGAGCGGGGGCTGATCTTCCAGCGGTTGATTGTGAGGCAGCGGTTGTAAGCGTTGAGTTACAGAACAGAGGGTGGCTGCGGAGGTGACTCGCGTCCTACCATCTCACCTCCACGTTTGCAAAGGTTCTGGGACTTCTTTATTAAGTTAATTGCAGTTAGTTCTTAAATACTCGATATTGTGTACATATAGTAGTTCCCTTTCTCTGGAGGTGTGCGCATCAGGTCTGGGTTGTCATTACAACGATTACAAGGATTACAACGAAAAGCTCCCTAAGCACCATAAACACACTTCACACAAAATTCAAAACAGACATCAAAGACGACACTGTTTAATAAAGCAAGCAACAACGCGGATCAACCACAATGAAGAAATTCTGTGAGATCTGTAGAAAATAAAATTTACATGTTAGTGCACCCTAACAATGTCACAGCATCAACATAAGATCCGTGGGGTGACCGAAATCCTGTCCAAAAGGGTCTCGCCATTATGAACGCTACCTGTTCTCCGCAAAATTCAGATTTAATGGCAAAGTCGGTGTTCCGAATGAAACCTGTTCCTGACTTCAAATACCAACAGCCACCAGGCAAACAGAGGTTATTTTCGTTTCATTGAGCACGCACCAGACACACAAACTTAGATTGTGGCTGAAATTCGTTCATGTACTGGAAAAATAGCAGAGAAAACCACCACCTGTCAGGCTGTTGTATGAGCTAAGGAATGAAATATCCTCGTACTGGATACACAAGACAACATATTACAATTTTATTGATCGCTATTAAGGGAGGATAAGAACTGAATGATTTTAGGGATCTTCACTAGGAAGCAGAGTGGTGCTGTGAGGTGGTATGTAAAGAGCCACTCGACGTTTACGTCTGAATTAAAACACACGAAAATATTAAATGGTGCTTAAACTTCGACATATGGTACGTCTCTCTCGAATGCAGCCTCCAAATGTGGAACCCAGTCTGCCAAATATGGGGTAGGATTTACTTGATGCAGACACTGACCATGCATACATTATATAGTTTTGAAGAATGCTTGCTTATTCTGCTTTTAAATACACTGGGACAGAGAGCAAAATACTTTCGACAGTCAACTTCTGAGGAAAAAGGCCCATTGCAAGAATTCACTATAAATCCAATAATTAGTCAGTACAGTTACCGAGTAAGAGCACCTCTACTCTGTACTTGACAAAGAATTTTATGCTTGTTTTTGGCCTCTAATATGAGACACACAACACCTGTGGGGAATGAAGTGGTTCTAGCACTACACATTCCACCCTCCAAAGTGACTTCACAGTTGAAAATATTCTTTCCACAACAATATTTGTGAATAGTACAGCAGGACCAAAACTCACAAGCGTGTCTATATTTTTACTTGAAGTACCTGTACTTTTAAGTGTGTGGAATATATCACACAGTCTCTTAACTGTTTCCAAATTAGCTTTTTCCAATTCCTCAAGTTTCTGGGATACAATGTTGTTCACGCATCCTATCTCGTCTGAAATGTTGCACATGAGTCTACTGCCTTAAGAATTATCAGAAAATTTAAAAGTTCAGCTCAAGAAACAGTATTTTTTTTTTTGTTTTCTCCAATGAAATGATATCAGAGGTTGAAGTGGAGAACTCTACTTTTCCAAGCAAGTCACAAGTGTCTTAGAATTAGTAAAAGGCTCGTATTTTGACTAAGTACCTTCCTTTCCCAAGTTAATTGAAATGATATTGATTATTTCTGGAAGCAAGCTGAAACCGTGATTAATTCCAACTTTGAGATTGAATTAAAACATTTTCAATGGGCATTGTGTGAAATGAAGCCAAAGAAGTGATTGTTGGTTTTCGAAAATTTGTTTCAGCAACGTGGGACACCTATTCTGAGATAGAAAACAAGATTTCAGAGGTTCATACACATCAATAACTTTCGTAACTCCTGGCAACAATGACAACCATCTAGTTTTAATACTACCTAGAACTTTCCCATATCCAGTATCAACGAAATCACACAATGATTTCAGTTGGTCCACACGTTGAGGGTAAATGTGTGTCGTGCTCAGTGTAACTTATTTTAAGTTAGAGTAAGTAGTACGTGAGCCCAGGCACCGATGATCTCAGCATTGATATCCCTGTAACCTTTAACGAAAACTTGTCACACTCGTCCGTCATTTCTGGAGTAGCAAATGATCGATAACGAATTGCGAAGCACGCGCGTAAGTCACTGGCACTCAGTGACGGAAGATGTTGTGTTCACACCTCTCCTCATGTTGTTGTTGTGGTCTTCAGTCCTGAGACTGGTTTGATGCAGCTCTCCATGCTACTCTATCCTGTGCAAGCTTCTTCATCTCCCAGTATCTACTGCAACCTACATCCTTCTGAATCTGCTTAGTGTATTCATCTCTTGGTCTCCCTCTACGATTTTTACCCTCCACACTGCCCTCCAATGCTAAATTTGTGATCCCTTGATGCCTCAAAACATGTCCTACCAACCGATCCCTTCTTCTAGTCAAGTTGTGCCACAAACTTCTCTTCTCCCCAATCCTATTCAACACCTCCTCATTAGTTATGTGATCTACCCACCTTATCTTCAGCATTCTTCTGTAGCACCACATTTCGAAAGCTTCTATTCTCTTCTTGTACAAACTAGCTATCGTCCATGTTTCACTTCCATACATGGCTACACTCCATACAAATACTTTCAGAAACGACTTCCTGACACTTAAATCTATACTCGATGTTAACAAATTCCTCTTCTTGAGAAACGCTTTCCTTGCCATTGCCAGTCTACATTTTATATTCTCTCTACTTCGACCATCATCGGTTATTTTACTCCCTAAATAGCAAAACTCCTTTACTATTTTAAGTGTCTCATTTCCTAATCTAATTCCCTCAGCATCACCCGACTTAATTTGACTACATTCCATTATCCTTGTTTTGCTTTTGTTGATGTTCATCTTATATCCTCCTTTCAAGACACTGTCCATTCCGTTCAACTGCTCTTCCAAGTCCTCTGCTGTGTCTGACAGAATTACAATGTCATCGGCGAACCTCAAAGTTTTTACTTCTTCTCCATGAATTTTAATACCTACTCCGAATTTTTCTTTTGTTTCCTTTACTGCTTGCTCAATATACAGATTGAATAACATCGGGGACAGGCTACAACCCTGTCTTACTCCTTTCCCAACCACTGCTTCCCTTTCATGCCCCTCGACTCTTATAACTGCCATCTGGTTTCTGTACAAACTGTAAATAGCCTTTCGCTCCCTGTATTTTACCCCTGCCACCTTCAGAATTTGAAATAGAGTATTCCAGTTAACATTGTCAAAAGCTTTCTCTAAGTCTACAAGTGCTAGAAACGTAGGTTTGCCTTTTCTTAATCTTTCTTCTAAGATAAGCCGTAAGGTCAGTATTGCCTCACGTGTTCCAACATTTCTACGGAATCCAAACTGATCTTCCCCGAGGTCGGCTTCTACCAGTTTTCCATTCGTCTGTGAAGAATTCGCGTTAGTATTTTGCAGCTGTAACTTATTAAACTGATAGTTTGGTAATTTTCACATCTATCAACACCTGCTTTCTTTGGGATTGGAATTATTATATTCTTCTTGAAGTCTGAGGGTATTTCGCCTGTCTCATACATCGTGCTCACCAGATGGTAGAGTTTTGTCATGAGTGGCTCTCCCGAGGCCATCATTAGTTCAAATGGAATGTTGTCTACTCCCGGGGCCTTGTTTCGACTCAGGTCTTTCAGTGTTCTGTCAAATTCTTCACGCAGTATCTTATCTTCCATTTCGTCTTCATCTACATCCTCTTCCATTTCCATAATATTGTCCTCAAGTACATCGCCCTTGTACAAACCCTCTATATACTCCTTCCACCTTTCTGCCTTCCCTTCTTTGCTTAGAACTGGGTTGCCATCTGAGCTCTTGATATTCATACAAGTGGTTCTCTTCTCTCCAAAGGTCTCTTTAATTTTCCTGTAGGCAGTATCTATCTTACCCCTAGTGAGACAAGCCTCTACATCCTTACATTTGTCCTCTAGCCATCCCTGCTTAGCCATTTTGCACTTCCTGTCGATATCATTTTTGAGACGTTTGTATTCCTTTTTGCCCGCTTCATTTACTGCATTTTTATATTTTCTCCTTTCATCAATTAAATTCAATATTTCTTCTCTTACCCAAGGATTTCTATTAGCCCTCGTCTTTTTACCTACGTGATCGTCTGCTGCCTTCACTACTTCATCCCTCAGAGCTACCCATTCTTCTTCTACTGTATTTCTTTCCCCCATTCCTGTCAATTGTTCCCTTATGCTCTCCCTGAAACTCTCTACAACCTCTGGTTCTTTCAGTTTATCCAGGTCCCATCTCCTTAATTTCCCACCTTTTTGCAGTTTCTTCAGTTTCAATCTGCAGTTCATAACCAATAGATTGTGGTCAGAATCCACATCTGCCCCAGGAAATGTCTTACAATTTAAAACCTGGTTCCTAAATCTGTCTTACCATTATATAATCTATCTGATACCTTTTAGTATCTCCAGGATTCTTCCAGGTATACAGCCTTCTTTTATGATTCTTGAACCAAGTGTTGGCTATGATTAAGTTATGCTCTGTGCAAAATTCTACAAGGTGGCTTCCTCTTTCATTCCTTCCTCCCAATCCATATTCACCTACTATGTTTCCTTCTCTCCCTTTTCCTACTGACGAATTCCAGTCACCCATGACTATTAAATTTTCGTCTCCCTTCACTACCTGAATAATTTCTTTTATCTCGTCATACATTTCATCTATTTCTTCATCATCTGCAGAGGTAGTTGGCATATAAACTTGTACTACTGTAGTAGGCATGGGCTTTGTGTCTATCTTGGCCACAATAATGCGTTCACTATGCTGTCTGTAGTAGCTAACCCGCACTCCTATTTTTTATTCATTATTAAACCTACTCCTGCATTACCCCTATTTGATTTTGTATTTATAACCCTGTAATCACCTGACCAAAAGTCTTGTTTCTCCTGCCACCGAACTTCACTAATTCCCACTATATCTAACTTTAACCTATCCATTTCCCTTTTTAAATTTTCTAACCTACCTGCGCGGTTAAGGGATCTGACATTCCACGCTCCGATCCGTAGAACGCCAGTTTTCTTTTTCCTGATAACGACGTCCTCCTGAGTAGTCCCCGCCCGGAGATCCAAATGGGGGACTATTTTTACCTCCGGAATATTTTACCCAAGAGGACGCCATCATCATTTAATCGTACAGTAGAGCTGCATGTCCTCGGGAAAAATTACGGCCGTAGTTTCCCCTTGCTTTCAGCCGTTCGCAGTACCAGCACAGCAAGGCCGTTTTGGTTAATGTTACAAGGCCAGATCAGTCAATCATCCAGACTGTTGCCCCTGCAACTACTGAAAGGCTGCTGCCCCTCTTCAGGAACCACATGTTTGTCTGGCCTCTCAACAGATACCCCTCCGTTGTGGTTGCATCTACGGTACGGCCATCTGTATCGCTGAGGCACGCAAGCGTCCCCACCAATGGCAAGGTCCATGGTTCATGGGGGGGACCTCTCCTCATCCCGTGACCAAAATGCAGCGTCTCCAAAATGCAGCGTCTTTGTTCCAACTTTGCGTTGACCAAAAGCGGTACTGGGAAATCGGTTGACGAAATCCGATTTTTGGGGCGCCAGGCGAAGGGGGTGTGTGTTGCCAGCTGTATAGCGAGGTTCGAGACAACTGACTGTGGCGTGGATGGGACGCGGGCGGTCCGGCAGTGCCGACACAGACGGTGACGCCCTGCTGCAGCCGTTCCCTCGCCTGCCGCGCGAACTGGCAACGCCGCCCCGTGACGTCAGCATTGGGGGGGGGGGGGGCAGACGGCTGTCTGTGCGGCCCAGTTGTGACGCAGCAGCCTGGAGGGAAGCAGCGTGCCACGTTGTCCTGCCTACCCAGACAGAGCTTGTGTGTCTTCTGTCTCCACGGGAATACCACAGAAAGGTAAGGCAGGAATTTATGGGAGCGGCGGATGTTCTGCACGCTTTTGTGTGGTTTTTGTCGCGTAACTCACTTACTGCTCTTGTCTAATACTTGTCTTACTTTGAAAAATTACGACCGCTACGAACAAAGGGGGTGGCTAACAGTGTGTTAAATTACCGTTTTGAGTGTTCAGTACTTTATAGGTCGTTACTTGTGGTATTGCTCCAGTCTATGAAAACTTGAGCGAGAATAACGTGGAACGAATGGAAAATAACGCCACATTCAGTCGGCTAGTGTTTCGATGTGCCAGTGTAGATTTCCACGGAATTCACGTACAACAGGCATTTAAAATGAAAACCTCGCGTTCTTGATTATGTTCGTAGGACGCAATTTTACGAAAACCATCAAACGGAGAACTTTGGAGTAAGCGAGTTTTTAGTGCGACAAGGCGTGGCAGAAAATTATTTTTTAATGTTTCGCGTAATGTGGTCGAATTCAGACATCTAAAATGTTGTCGTGATGTACTCATTCAGAAGTATAATCTTAAAATTGCGGCTTTCACACAGAGAAGTACCGCAGTTGGAAACATTGCGCGTCGCGAGGTAACGTGACTAAGGGCGCTGAAATACGCGGACGTTAGTCAAGACAGTATTTCAGAATGAGGGCAGTTACCGACTTCCAAGAAACTGGACGCAACACTACAAAAACTGGAGAGATTTTTCCGCTACCCCCCCCCCCCCCCCCCCCGTCCCCCGGCCACGTTGTCGCTGTTCATGGAGTCAACTTGGGCATCAGACGTATCGTTGTAATTTATCGGTACCTACCTATTCGCGACGCAATTTGCAGGCAGTATCGCCACACCCCGTAGGGTATCTGCAAAAATTACATCGTCGTACGGCCCACACTTCAGTAGACATGACGTGTCAAATTTAGACGCGCGATAAACGGGCTTTTCTTTAGAAAGCAGCGCAAATTAAGCAGACTGTGTTTACCCAGTATTTCGGAATGAGCACTTGCTTTCGAACACACATTAAGAACAATTTCAAACCGTTTGTAAACTTTTATCTCGCTTACATGCTTAACGTCAGATGTTACACACGTAAACTCGTCTGCAAAGTAATCAGACGTAGGAAGCTGTTTCGTGCGTGGGCGTTGCGGATCCTGAAATCCATTCGCGAATCACAACTCGTGGCGTCACGCCGACACGCTTGTGGCGAAGAGACGCAGCACTCGCGTTCATTTCCGTATTTTTACAATTTTCTGGAATTAAGGTTATGGTCAACGAGCAATCCGTAGCTTTCCCCAACACCCTCATTACACAGAGGCGTAGTAGTTGGCGAATTCTTGAGAATTTATCGTAATGTTTGTGCTTCACGAAATAAAAATTTCGTATTTTTTATCGCTCTGTCACGTCTCCTCGTTTGTGATTTGCTGATGAATTTTTTTTTAGCACTCTACAACGCTGCATCGCTTTGTGTGGCTGTTCTCGTCTTCCTATTAGCCTGATTATGATGAGAGAGCCGGTTGTGTCGACAAAGCGACGCGTCAGCCATCTGTGAGGCGCGCCGTGTTCTGTGCGGCCTGCGCTTCAGTCGTGTATTATGTGAGGGAGGAATGAATGTCGGTGATTCTGACGCCGTCACTTACCAGCTTCTTCATTTCACGTTCAAATTACACTATTAAAGTGCAGTGTAGATTTCTATGTGCAGCCTGTAACGGCGGCAGAATCTAGATTTAATTTGTACCATTTCCAGTGCACCAATTGCGAGAATCGAGGTAGATTTGTTCTTAGTTTCCGTCAGAGGGCTGAATCACGTCAAAATTAAAACATTTGTGGGGGCATTTGCTAATTATGTTTGACAGAAACCTACAGTAAACATTATTTCGTTTAGCCAGATACTGTTACAGAAGCCTCACCCGTTATCGATGGTAAGTCACAGTTTCGGAATCGTGGGTGGCCACTGACGTCGCATTTACAGACACTTCGGCATGACAAAGTACTGAAGACGACCCGTCTTGAAGAGTTCAAAAATGCCATGTGTCAGTTAGACTGCACATCGTCGTAAAACGCAAATTTGAATACCAAAACCATAAAATTGACAATTTTATCTTCGGAAACAGGTAGATCAACACGACGACTGTTCAGTGTCCTCCCCTTATCCAATGGCAGCAAAGAACGCGTGACGTCACGGAAAAGTGACTGTCGTCACACGTGAGGGACAGGATGATTTGATAAAAGTTGCACGAATTTTATGTATAAAAAGCAACCCGGAATCAGTGCTGTAAATGCCCTTCACTTTCGTGACGTGGAACTATGTGTGGTGGTTTTCGTATTTATACTCGCCTATCACAAAATATGCAACGCAATTGATGCACGCCGTATTAAAGACCTGTTCAAAACGTGTCGTGTGTAGCGAGATAAGATTTGCCGAATTGTAGAAAACTGCGGCGTTCACGGATGAGCAGTAGCGGCAGCCAAAACAGTTTCCTAAGAAGGCCGCCATTTAATCGCGAGTGTGTGGAATCGGCTCTTTAGGTCACACATAGATATCCAATAATAAGGGAGTAAGGTCACTCGTGACTTGGGAATGTGTACAGTGTTTTCGGGTGCTTTCAAGTGTTCTGTCCACCAGTAAAATGTGATAGCTGCATAAAATTTCACACTGTGGTGTCTCACATGATACTCGGGCTGGCAGTAAACGTGACTCAACGTGGGGACGGTGGCGAGGTGTCGCCCTGACACGTGGCTGAGGGTAACCTGCGTGCAGGAGGAACCGTGCTGTACCGGTGTGCGGACATTCGCCACGATTTTAGCTGCTCCGAAGGGTTGGGTCCCTTGTGTCCCCCCCCCTCCCCCCTCCTCCTCACCCGCCGCGTAGTAAAGCCACTCACTGAGCCTTTCCACTGGTTTACTTAACACAGGACCAGGATCTCTTTGGAGTTTCCGCCGCATTTATGGGGTATCAGTTCCGTCTCTTATTAATTTATTTGGTACGAATCTCTCGAGTGCTGTTGATAACATTTCTTTGAAGTTTAAGCCTCATATGGTCTTCACTTACATAGTCTGGAAGGATTGGGGAGTGTCTCTTAGAATGAAGTCAACCGAATTCTTAGCAGCTTTTATAAATAGATATATTTCGCGTTTAGTTTTGGTGAAATTCTTTTTTACGGGATTGATCCTCGATACGACTGTGTGTTCACTAATCCCCGTATCCGTCGTGATGCTCGGGATTATTTGTGGCTAAAAGGTCAAGTGTGTTTTCGTAACCATTTCCAATATGAATGATCTCGTGAACTAATTGTTCAAAATAATTTAAAGAGACCATTTAGAACAATTACAGAAGTTGTTTTGTATAGGGTCTGAAAATGAACTTTTGACAACATATGGAAGGTAGATTGAAGTCGCTACCAACTATAATTGTATGAGTAGCGTACCTATTTGTGATGAGGCTCAAGTTGTCTTTGAACTGCCCAGCAACTGTTTCATATGAGACCGGGGGTCGGTAAAAGGAGCCAGTTATTAATTTATTCAGGTTGTCGAATATAACCGCTGCCCACCCTAAGTGACAGGAACAATCTGCTTCAATGTCACTTGTGAGTTGGAACAGGCATTACATTATTTTTCCTTACGTTGTGCTTCTTGTTTCTGTTCTAGTGTAGATCATTACAATTACGGTTTTTCCCTCCAAAACCTAGCATATTTTCTCTCTGACTCTGTAAATACCAGAGCTAAACAATGTAGAACAACGTACGTTACAAGCATAGCATTCTGTATTACCACAGTTCCGTATCTCTAACATTTTAAAAATGTACGTAGACTTTGGATGACATGTCAATCATAGAAGTTCTTATCTCTATTTAGTAGCGTATTTTCAGTCATGTTTTGAACATTGTCCCGCTACACTTTATTAACTAATGTTTCGCAGCAAGAGATACCGGATTTTAGAGAGTAAATTAATATGGAGTATGTCGTTCTTCTTTTCAAACGTCCACATACCCATTTCTTCTTTCCTTATTGTCTTTTGGGCATGCACTTGTTGTAATTAAAGTAGGCACATTGCAGTGACCAAAAAGAAATGATTAGCGTACATTCGCACTCTTTTACATCTTTCCGTTCTTGTTGTTCCCTTGGCAATGGACTGTTTCTATCTCAATAAGTAAGCATGAAAGGAAGCTACCGTACAGACAGAGGGATCTGTATTTATACTTGGCACAACTGATTACATACTGACTTAATCGTCGGTATTGCTTTCGTTTCCCAAAATCTATAAATGTTTAGATTTCGGAGAAGAAGCTCTGTATTTCCCCGAGATGTCGATGAAGGAGGTCCCTTACGTACTGGTTACATCGAGTAAGACGTGAAGACGGCGGTTTGAAAGCGGACAGAAGTAGTACGAGGAAGGGCGTCCCTAACCTGAGGGATCGCTAGTCATGCTAGTCAAGTGTTGCAAATGTCCGGCGTGGCAAATGTCCGTCATTCGCTGTACCGCTGTGTGCTTGTAATCTGAAGTTGAGCCACTCACAGAGGTCCATCGTGGGCTGTAACTGCTGTATGGCAGCGAAACTTGGTATGCTAATGCGCCCTTGCGGAACCGATTTACACTGGAAAGAAATGTCCCATATCTAATGCATTGGGAACGGAATGTGGACAGGAAGGGACAAACAAGTGAGAAAGGCAGACTGTCGATATTATTAACCGCCACTTGCAGAACTTGTTCAGTCTGAGCAGCGGAGACTTGCGCGAGGTGTTGCACAGTGACAGATTCGCACCTGCTGACCAACATTGGAATTGATTTCCTCCGGCGCCAACTGGTTTCGCGTTAACGCATTAGCATGTCTACAGTGTTTCGCTGCCGTACCATACTCACAGACCACAGTGGACTTGGGTCAGTAGCTGCATTTTACTTACGAGCACCCGGTACTTGAGTGTCTCAGACGGAGAAAAAAAAGACGGTTCGTGAAAATTTCGCTGTCGCCTTGGTGGTCCATTTGGTGATACACCATTCAGTAGTTAATCAGTTAAAAAAATCTGCAGTTTTCTCAGACTTCCGTCGTGTGTTTCACTTTTCTCAAAGCATCAAGGCTCTGCAAGTACCCGTATTTCCAGTACAGGCGGCTGCCTAAACTGGAGCAGCTCGCAGCTGCTGATAGCGGCCGTCGACATTGACCCGTGGCGTAATGGTGTGCTGCGTGACGTCACACACACTCACGGATACAACAGAACGCGTGGCTGCTATATTATTTTTTGTAAAGTGTGTTGTGGAGAAGTGCTCCGCTGCTTAGCCAGAGTTCTGGTACAGGTTGTCAGGTTACAGTATGGTTGTCACTCAGCGGAGCCAAAGAAATGAAATGTTACAGTAACAATTTTTGTGTGGCACGTACTTCACGCATGTTAGCTTTCGAAGAGTGTCGTATGTCCGTTTTGGTGACGCACAGTTGGAATCGGCGGGTTCAGTGCTGGGCGCCGCTTGCCCCTGGTGTGGAGGCAGGTCAGGTCCACACCTGTGCGGCCGGCCGGCCAGCCGACACGTGAGCACGGCAGACAGCGGCAGCCCCCACTCTCCGGACGAGCGCAGACCGCGCTCTCCCGTCCACTGTGTTTTTTGTCTGTTTTTTGTACTGCGTCTCACTCACTATTACGTTCCCTTGTTTCGCGCCCTTTCAGATTTTCGCAAGCCCATCGGCCGAGTGGTCTAAACAGAAACAAAATGACTCTGAAGATCATCGTGCATACATACCTGTGACGCGAGTTCTCGGTAACATCCATTATGGCCTCTATTTTGTGTAATCAGTGATCGAGTGGCCTTCTGCTAATATTTCAAGTTCATTTGAGTCAGCCACAGTGCAATGAAACCCTATTTTAATAGCTAGATTTTCGAAAATAAACATTAAGAGAAACAGAGCTGTAGTAGAATTATAAAGATTATGACTTACATATAGGAGACAACCGCAATTACGACACACACAGTTTAACTATACAAACCCGTGACCAGTTCCAGATTTTCAAACATCGATTGTTAAGTGGTTTTGCAAGCTGATCAGTACTTGCGTTAACCACCTACGGCCAATCCAGCGATGCGAAATTTCGTCGTTTAGGTAGCAACAAACATCGATGCTCCCTGAAGGAATGAGTAGTCGAAACAACCACAACTGCAACATATCGAGCTAAGAGGTACCCGCTACAGTTGTCTCACAGTATCGAAACGGCCCATTCAGCTTCGCCTGTCACACTGCACAGGATACATTAACCCTCGCCGAATCGCGTTCATGCGCCGAAATTACCTGAGGTTTTTCAGTACTCCACTCGCTCACATTGCGGAGATAAACTTTTTCAGAGAAGTGTTAGTTGCTTTGTCGCTGAATATCAGCGTGGGGGCGAAATGTCCATCCTCAGTTGCTGCCTCCAATGTGGCGCAAATCTGAAGGCGCCGGCCGTAACAGTCCGCTTTTAATTGTTGTAAGGGATCCAGACGGTACGGTTTGGAGTGTAACCGCCGACGCACTGTCTTCCACACACTTTGCTGCGGTGTTCAGAGTTCGTGGCTTCTGCGTGCTGTTGACTTGTGTGGACTGCGTACAAAAATCTCGTTCAACCCCCCACCCCCTTACAGTTTTTTGCAGCTGCCACATTTGGTCAAATACCTCGCATGTTCCAACACATGAAAAGTCTTGCCTTGTCGGCATTTTGGCAAGACGCTGAATTCGTAATGGCACGCAATCATATTCGTACACTTAATACTTCGGAAAAATTCGAATTCTGGAAACGAGTGAATCGTTGATGGTAGCCCTCTGTCTCGCCTTTTACCCGTCGTCTTCAGTTTCTACACCAGTACGGTACTGAGCAGCCCAACTCGTGATCTCGATCCCCTTGCTCATTTTACACAAGGCCAAGAATTCTTTAAATTCTTAGTCAGTCTGGTTGACAATATTGCATTTACGGATTATTTCAATAACTTACGTAATATCTGTACAAGTAATGTGCCTCCAAGAACACGTGTGGATTGTTAACCATCAAAGTACTTCTGTGCCCTTACAATTAATCACTGCAGCGCCTAATTTTAATTCACAGAATCTGGTACTTTCCGAACACGCTTGGTTACACTTCACGTGCTGAATTTAATCCCAGTACATACACTGTGTACCTTAGTGTCGGGAATCTTTCCGTAAGCAATGAAAGCTAATGTACGTAAATGAGTATATGCCTACTTCTATTGAACCCATATTACTCCTCTGTGGTACACAATTTAATTATGTACGTACTTGTAACCGATGCAGTTCCGCGTGTAACTGACGCATACAAAGACGCGGGTATCGTTGATACGTCGAGTGTAAGTGTTTGAATACTAAAATTGGATGTAGAAGTTCGTTATGTGGAGAGCCAAGTACGAAAAACCACTGCACCAATGCCTTTATTCTTCTTTCAAAATAATGCTGAGAAATTTATACACAAGTGCTTTCTAACGCGTAAATACCTAGTGTATGGTGAGCTATCAGTGTTGCTGTTCATTAACTTGTAATTCACGCCCTGCCTACCCTTACTTAATTTATAGTATCACTGAAGCGTCGTTCCTTTCCGTACGTAAAACTGCGATTACAAGTTACGAAATGCCACAGTAGGTGTGAAGTAACGCCCTCTATAAAGCACTGCAGGACCTTTGCTTGTCTCTGAGTTGCACAACTGATACAATGAATTTTCGTCACCACTCACGAATAATTCCGTCTCTCGTTTATTTACGATTAAAATGCTTAATACTTGGGCAAATCTGCTGATAGCAAATATCGCTCTCCTTACTGTTTATCAAAATATGTCCCCGACCTTCCATGCCTGCTCTCTTTCGTCGTGTAAATTTTGCCAAGTCCAAGGAAACAGGACGACCGGCAAGTCAGGGATTTTTGTCTCCTTATCTGTCAGTTTCAAACAGCTGTTTCTCTTTATTTTTCTCTTACAGAAATTAGTATTGCGTATTTCTTTATACTTACCGCGTGTACAAATTATTTCCTCTTTTTTACTTATTTACATAAAAATATGCAAATAATCGTTACCACCTAGATAGACGTAAAACATGAAAATTATATCTATGGACGGTTAGTCTCTAAATTGGCTAAAAGAGAATTACTACCGTCTTTGTAGCCTCTTTCATGTAGATGCTTTAAAAATATATTCATTACATGATGAACGGTGCTGTTTTTTTATAAACTCACGCAAAGATTTATTAAAGTGACTTTACTCGACCGAAATATTTCAGACAGGACTAAAGAAAACAACCATGGCGTCAACTCTTTACAGTTTTTATGTGGTGATCCACAGTGCGGACCTTACTGTAGTTTGGCTCTGAGCACTATGGGACTCAACTGCTGTGGTCATAAGTCCCCTGTAGTTAGTTTCTTACTGTGCTTAGTTTGAAGCGTCAGAAATTAAACTTGGTATTTGAACCTAAAGTAAGTGCAGCTTGCAGGAATGACGTCATACAGCGATATTCTGCGCGGTTATATTGTAAGAATTCGTACCTGTAGCTACGAGATTTCGAGGGATTTTTTCCTTGCTCTTGGTTCAATACAAAGCCACAAAATGGGGCACCAGTGCCCCGGTAGTACAAAACCGAATACGGCGACCGGTCAGTCTCCTCTGCATCAACGAATCAGAGCGCAGACAACAGCCACTTACTGGGATCTGTTGAAAGTGACCAGCCCTAATATATAAGGGTTACTGCAAAAAACAGCCGCCATAACATAAGTTCTGACCATCGTACTCGGCGCAGCACAAGGGACAGACGGGAAATATTTAGGTTCCTCTTCCGCCCTAGAATGGCGCGTGGCTGGGGTGATCCTCGGTAAGGCGTCTTTATTGGCCGCAGTTTCTCGATTTTTCTCGTCGTCGTCGTCATTTCGCTGCAAGCCTGGAAGCTTCGAGGAGACGCGCTGGCGCTGCGGAGCAGCGTGTTGTGGGCAGGAAGCGGGCGTCCGCGCAGTGCAGATAACTGCGAGTCGCCAGTCCAGGGTCAGCGGGTGACGTCACGTGGCGAGGCTGATGGAAACCGACTGCTGCGAGCACACTGGTGGGGGGGGGGGGGGGGGGGGCGACGGCACTGACGTCACGGCGCAGCGAAGAACGGCTTCGGGCAACAAAGTACCCTCCACCATTCCGCAAAGTCGTCTCAGGTTTGGATCTGTAGGTGGTTACTTAGTTTCACTACATGCCCCATCACGATATTAATTTTGTGGTGCTTTAGGTTTAGATTTGATTGATACACGAGAAGTGTGTTGGAAAGGAGCACTATAACGTATTACGATAATGCACATGACTGTATACAGTTACATTCATGCCGGTGCATTTTGTGTGCTTCATATCGTTTGAAAGCGATGTTTCACGCTGAGCCAGAAAACATTGGCGCGTAAAAAATGTGTACGCCACAGGAAGTTTTCAGGCAGAAGAACGTTTCCTTCAACTTGGCCGATCTGCTCGGCGGTGGAGATGACCCGAAGTTACGGGGGCGGCGCAAACACCGGGAGAAGGTAATTAGCGACTCAGCCGGGAATCGAACCTGGGACGCTAACCACGGACTGCGGACACTGCTGCACGGACCGTGAACACGACTGGGTCTGGGATACGCTGTGTGGGGCTCACCACCTCTCCTCCCTGCTAGAAGTAGTCAGTGTTTCGAAATTCTTCCGTTTTATCTCTGTGGAGGGGGGCGGGGGCGCCAAGGGGGGGATGTGAAGATGTTCTACAAAACAAAAATCTACTCGCATTTTGACCTAGAACATGCGGATTTCTTCTCAGATGGGTCTCTGATAAGAGACGTGTTGTCCGTTCAACGGAAAGAACGATTGTATTTTGCGGCATGGAATATCCGCTGTCAAACTTCGGGGTCACGTTATTCTGTTTACACTTGTTAATAAATGAAATGGCCATGCTAGTACTCGCAATTATGTAGGAAAATTATATTACAAATCGCCTACTTTCAAAAAGAAATTCATAGCTCAGATCCTCAATAACAGAATTGTGGTTGTGGAATTGCATACAAAGAAAGATTAATTAAACGAGAAAGCTTATTTGTTGTATCTTGAAATATTGATGCACTATTCGAAGTCTTCCGATTATCAAATAGATGATTTTTGGGCACAGGCCACTGATGTCATTGCCAAACAGAAAGAAGAAACACGCTACAAGGCATGCGAAAAAACTGTCAAATTTGTCCAAGGGTGTTATCAGAGGTAACCAACAAGGATGTTCCAATAATAGAGGTTTCACACCCACGTTCTGTGAACGTGTTATTAATAAAACTTCTATAATGTTTTCAACAGCTAAGACGCAGTTACTGTCCAAAGCGCTGAAATTCAATATCGCACCTGCGATTAAAGAACCACACGTGGTAGACAATTTCATAGTAGGCCTTAAATTAGGTTTGGAGTGTACCAAAACGCCAAAGAATGTTCAAACGCGGTTTGGCTAATCCTGTAAAATCTTAGAAAATGAATGATCTGTCGCTCAATCAAAGCATTACGTTATAGAACCGTGAAAAGTATTAATCGTAAACTGGAGAACAATAGCGCCCTATTTACGAAAGCCGATAACGGAACTCGTTAATTATAGCTTCCAAAGCGGAATACATAGATAAAACAGCCATTTTTCGATCAAAATGGCATTACTTCCATCGAATCAGATCCTACTCAAGCGTTACATAAAGAGATAAGAACAGGTTTGCAGAACACTAATAAATTAATAGGAGCGTTTCTAAAGAAATGGCTCCTGAAAATGAAACCGAAGCCGCCCATACTAACGAGACAATTCAAAGTTCACAAAAACTTCCATCCGATACGTCCTATCGTGGACAGTACAAACAGTACGTACCACAAGCTGGCTGTCTGTTTACATTGCAAAATTAAGGACAACTTCGCTTTCCAGAAAAATTACTTTCAGAAACTCTGTCGAATGGTAAATAAACTGAATAATGTAATCTGCCATGCCACATCCAAGCTGGCCCCCTTTGAGGTTTCCAGCCTCCGTACCAACGTACCTGTAGATCGGACTTAAGCTTCCATAAGAAATTACCAGATATTGAAATTGATGAGCTCATGAATCTCCCGCGCCTTGTTTTGAAAGACAATTACTTTTCTTTTAAAGACAAAATATACTCACAACCGTACGGGTTAGCATTGGGTAGCCCTCTAGCTGGGATTCTTTCCGATATATTCATGGATACGATAGAATCTCAATTTTTTGTTAGTAATATATAGATGGCGGAGAAAATAAAGCTGTATGCCGAGATACATGGATGATATTCTCTTGGTAATTGACTCATCCCAAGAAGACATAGATCAGATACTTGTACTGTTCAACGATCTCCACGAGAAAGTTTTTACTCTTGAAAACGAGTCACCCAGTATGACGTTGTAGATCTTAAGTTATCTATAGTCCATGATCACATAGAATGTGACATCTTCATCTCCAGGAAGCATAAGTTTTCTGAGAATGCCATACCTGCCGATTATGCACACCCGCTGGCGCATAAAATGGCACTTTTTCACTCTAGTATACATAGAGCGATATCCATTCCCCTATCCGCAGAAGCCTTCGAACACGAACTGGCAAACCTTGAAACAACACCGCGAAATAACGGTTATGAGCTTGAAATGAAGAGACGGCTGTAAGACAGGAAAGTAAATAATAATGGAACTAAAAGTTCCACGTTAGGTATCATGCCAGAAGTTAGTCCCTTCATAGATAAAGTTTAATATTAAATAGGGCGTCTTCTAAAGAACCCGGGGTTCCAGACAATTTTGCCTACTAATAGTAGGCTGCAGAAGAACCTGATTCACACTTTAAAAAAGCCTAAATTGTCATTATCCGGGGTTTACAAGATTGCATGTGACAATTGTCCGAAATTTTACATCGGCCAAACAGGAAGAGCCTTACTAAAGAGATACAAGGAGCCTATCCCTACTAAAGTTGCGGATGGCAAGCGTGGTTCGACATTCGCTGAACACTTGGTGCAAACGGCTCACGCACTCAACCCTCCGAATAATACTCAGCTCTTGCATTGCGAAGTTCACGTACTACATGACAAAAAATAACCTTCTTAACGACCAGCTGCAGCTGCGAAGCAAAAACTTTTTTGAAGGTGTTCAACCGTTATTCCATCCGCCATAATCGTAGGGAGTAATCAACATGTTTTAGCACTCCCGTTTTGCCGAATAGCTGGGATCATCCGATATTTCAAACCCGTAGTTATCCCCATGCTAGGTTGGCTTAAAATAGTAACTGCAAAAACAAAACGGAAGCTAACCCTACCGCTGATGAAGAAGAGAGCATACTTTTAAACTGGGCCAAGCCATAGATCCAGTCTCGTATTTACGCCGTGACAACAGTATTGTGGGAAATCGTAACCCATTAGTCTCCGTCAATGCACGATTATTCCAATTGCATATTCCAGTGTACTCAACGAGATTCTAAATCGAAATGCAGTGATACGTAGTTCTGAAATGAATTCAACTCCATGTTTGCAATGTACGTGTTAATTCCACCTCCGCATCACACTTGTGCCCTTCAGAGATGGAGACACTCTCTTCTCACGATTACAGCTGTTGTAAACATTACCAAATGGCTTCGCATTCTACGAACCCGAATTGACGTGAGCTGTGGAAGTTTGTGCGGCATTCGGGTTAGAGTTCAGATCCGGCCCAAATTTTCGTGTTTCGCAAACAGCGGCCGTGTGTCCGGCTTCGCGAAATTCGAATACATTACCCAATAAATGTAAAACTGTTTCCCATCTACACGAACCTACCGTTATATATAGGGTATGTTTGTCAAGCCCTAACAACTTGTATATCGGAAAAAAAAACAGAATAAATGGCGATTTCGTAAGTTTTTCATTACTGTCAGATGTTACACTTGCACATGTTCTGTATAAAGGAGATAACCTAAAGTGAATCGTTACCACTGCCTGGTTGCTTATACTGTTGTAAAACTTGCTGATACTTTAGTTTTGTGAAGCATGATGGATGAAGCTTGCGTATCTAGTAGACATGTTGAAATTTGTCGTAAGGCGTGGGCGGATACCTCAGCTGGCAAGAGTGAAGCTCCCACGTTGGCAACCTCATGTGGGGCGTAAACGTCTGAACAGCCAGAATACACGGGTGTGGTTGACGCTTTGCTGATAGGCGCGGAGGCAAATACTCCGGCTGCGAGGCTGAAACACTGAGGAGACACCACACAGCCTCTGCGAGAGAGAGAGAGAGAGAGAGAGAGAGAGAGAGCGGTCTGCCACCGGGGAGCGGCCAGCCCAGGCTCCACAGAGGCCGGCACTTCCCCGGGCAGCTGGCGCAGTGCGGCCACACCCGCGGAAAAAAAGTACCTGTTGCTGTGGGGGAGAGGGGTGTGCGGCAGCGAGGCTGACGCGACGACGTAAAGTGGCCGGAAGTAGCTGTTCTTTTTATTTTTGGATCGCTCTCCAGCTCAGGACTCATTTTGTACTGCTAGATGAAGAATGTCGTATCAGAATCAAAGTTCATCGACGAAGCATGTTCGTCATAAACGATAGTGAAATTTAGATATAGCTCTGTCTTTGCTTAAAAGACCTATTTTTGTTTCAATTAAATCTTAAGGTAGCTTTAGTAGCTTGCTAACTGTTGACTTTGCTTTAAAGTGACTTCACATTTTTTCAGTAATTACAAAAATGGTTCAAATGGCTCTGAGCACTATGTGACTTAGCTTCTGAGGTCCCCTAGAACTTAAAACTACTTAAATCTAACTAACCTAAGGACATCACACACATCCATGCCTGAGGCAGGATTCGAACCTGCGACCGTAGTGGTGGCGCGGTTCCAGGCTGTAGCGCCTATAACCGCACGGCAACCAGGGCCGGCTATTTCCTATTGTACTTCGACGAAACCTGAATAATTGATAGTCATACTTTAAAGTCCTCCAGGAATTACGTTGAATGACGAGCTGCTTAGCGTAATTGTGAAGGTGCTTGGCTGCTAAGCAACAGGTTCTGAGTTCAAACCTTGTGCGGTGTTTAATGTTTTCTTTATTTAAAAACAATGTCGAAGTGTCCTCATGAATTTCATTCGTTGAATGTAATTATCTGAAATTTCTAGTGACAACTAAAATCGACCATATGGAAAGTATACGCTATGGACTTTTACCTCTGCAAACTCTTCAAAATTTCGTGCAATGGTTTCCTAAACTTAATGCTGCACAATAACTGCGTTGAAAATGGAAACAAAATTGTGATTTACGGGGGGAATGTATCAGTGAAGATGATGTGTTAAAATCAAATTTTTGGGCCAGATAGATTATTATGTGAAATCGAATAAGTGTGTCAAAGCAGTCGGAACAACACGTCTGCACAGGTGAGCAGTGCAGTGATGATAAAATCGCGCACATCGCGGAATGCGGGGAGCACGTCTCTGTAGCAGCGAAAGGGTTAATGCGGCCGTGGTGGCTTTACTTCATAAACTGCGCGCTCCCCCCTAAACGTAAGTTTGCGAACTATACTATACTATGGCGCGGCTTCTCTTGGTGCGTGCAAGTGGCAACGCAGCAATCTCCCGTGTCTGGGCGGGCATGCGCGAGCCGCCAAGATAAAAGAATTAAACTATACCACAAGTAGACACAATGAGGTTCTTCGTAAGCTATTGAGCTCTCTGGTCGCCAATTACTTGTTTAATGAGACACACTGTTTCAGAATTCTGTCACAGTAGCTGTTCCAAAAATGAATGTTAAAATTATAGTGTGTTTTGGCAAGAAGTACAATTAAACCGGTCAACAAGAGAAATGTGGCCGTTACTCACAAATAGTGATGCTTCTTCGAATTAGAAAAGGTTAACAATTCACACAAAAATAAACCGCCAATGTTGCTGTAATTTTGATTGCATCCCATAACCCATCGTATTTTTAACACTGAGCGACTGGAATGGAAGCTTAACAAAGGATTTTATTCCTTTCCTTAATCTGAGTAGTATTAAAATGACCAGCGTATCCGTCGGGCAATACGAGACGCACATGCCATATACTGGTTACTGACTTACGGCTTGCAAACTGACAAAATGTGATTCGCGAATAAAACGGTTGTTACTGAGAAAAGTAAACAGTTGATAGGCGACACAACACATTGCTCAGTGAGCTGAGAATAATGCGCGCGACAGGAATACGGCAGCTGGCCGTGTGTGCTTTGTGAGAGGAAGAGATCACGTCGTTCGAAAGACATTTCATTGGCAATACAGTTCAACAAGTTAAATACATCAAATCACCACAGACTTTCACGATACTCGTACTTTCGAAATAATACCGACCACTACTTCATTTGTGTAGCCTGTTGCATAATTAGTTTATTAATGCCGAGTCCGCAGCTCGTGGTCGTGCGGTAGCGTTCTCGCTTCCCACGCCCGGGTTCCCGGGTTCGATTCCCGGCGGGGTCAGGGATTTTCTCTGCCTCGTGATGACTGGGTGTTGTGTGATGTCCTTAGGTTAGTTAGGTTTAAGTAGTTCTAAGTTCTAGGGGACTGATGACCTCAGAAGTTAAGTCTCATAGTGCTCAGAGCCATTTTTTTTATTAATGCTGATTGTGTGTGTGTGTGTGTGTGTGTGTGTGTGTGTGTGTGTGTGTGAGTATTGTCGTAATGCATGCGATCTAATGCGTAGGATTTGGGTCTAAGAATGTAGTCGCTGTCATGTTCACGCCGGGTACACTCAGCTGTGTAATGTCCCTGAGCTGTCGAAGTCATTTCTAAAGCTGAAGACAGCGTCGTGTTTTATTTCGAGGCTCGTCTAAATGCGCTCGGACCTGCAGCCACAGAACATCGCGTATCCAGTAACATACGTACTGTTCTGTGAAGTGAGTAAGCTTTATTTTGCAGTTGTTGCCGGTAGTAATACCTTGAATTCAGTATAAAGAGCGGCAAAGTAGAGACTGGTATTACAATTAAACAGCCGCCCAGAACAAGGTTGTAATAGATAAAACTAATTTCCTTTTTCAGGAAGAAGGAAACATTGTTGCACAAAGGTTTATGCTGCGAAGCCCAAAGTTACAATGAAACAAGTGTACTGACTTCGTTATTTGACTAACAAGCACTTGTAAAGGTCATATGTACATTAAACAAATAATTCCAAAAATAATCTTGCTCTACATACCTCATCTCGTGGAGATTTTGCCACTATTGACACCCCTTCTTTGATACTTCTGTACACTACTGGCCATTAAAATTGCTACACCACGAAGATGACGTGCTACAGACGCGAAATTTAACAGACAAAAAGAAGATGCTGTAATATGCAAATGATAAGCTTTCCAGAGCATTCACACAAGGTTGGCGCCGGTGGCTGACATGAGGAAAGTTTCCAACCGATTTCTCATACACAAACAGCAGTTGACCGGCGTTGCCTGGTGAAACGTTGTTGTGATGCCTCGTGTAAGGAGGAGAAATGCGTACCATCACGTTTCCGACTTTGATAAAGGCCGGATTGTAGCCTATCACGATTGCGGTTTATCGTATCGCGACATTGTTGCTCGCTTTCGTCGAGATCCAATGACTGTTAGCAGAATATGGAATCGGTGGGTTCAGGAGGGTAATACGGAACGCCGTGCTGGATCTCAACGGCCTCGTATCACTAGCAGTCCAGATGACAGGCATCTTATTCGCACGGCTGTAACGGATCGTGCAGCCACGTCTCGATCCCTGAATCAGCAGATGGGGACGTCTGCACAACAACAATCTGCACGAACAGGTCGACGACGTTTGCATGGACTGTAAGCTCGGGGACCATGGCTGCGGTTACCGTTGACGCTGCATCACACAGGAGAGCCTGCGATGGTGTACGCAACGACTAACCTGGGTGCACGAATGGCAAAACGTCATTTTTCGGATGAATCCAGGTTCTGTTTACAGCATCACGAAGGTCGCATTCATGTTTGGCGACATCGCCGTGAAGACACATTGGAAGCGTGTATTCGTCATCGCCGTACTGGCGTATCACCCGGCGTGATGGTATGGGGTGCCATTGGTTACACGTCTCGGTCACCTCTTGTTCGCATTGACAGCACTTTGAACAGTGGACGTTACATTTCAGATGTGTTACGACCCGTGGATATACCCTTCATTCAATCCCTGCGAAACCCTACATTTCAGCAAGAGAATGCACGACCGCATGTTTCAGGTCCTGCACGGGCATTTCTGGATACAGAAAATGTTAGACTGCTGCCCTGGCCAGCACATTCTCCAGATCTCTCACCAACTGAAAACGCCTGGTCAATGGTGGCCGAGCAACTGGCTCGTCACAATACGACAGTCACTACTGTTGATGAACTGTGGTATCGTGTTGAAGCTGCATGGGCAGCTGTACCTGTACACGCCACCCGAGCTCTGTTTGACTCAATACCCAGGCGTATCAAGGCCGTTATTACAGCCAGAGGTGGTTGTACTGGGTACTGATTCCTCATTATCTATGCACCGAAATTACGTGAAAATATAATCACATGTCAGTTCTAGTATAATATATTTGTCCAATGAATACCCGTTTATCATCTGCATTTCTTCTTTGTGTAGCAATTTTAATGGCCAGTAGTGTATTGTTTTCCAGCAGCCGTGAGTCGTTCACGCTTCACGTAACGCCACCCACTCACACGTTGTTTACACAGTTCGCCTCTGTTCGTGTGTTCCTGACGGTGATCTCTGTACTTCCTCCATGTTGAACTTCAGCTGTCAGGTCGTGCCAACCGTAGGTGCTCGTATTTCGTTTCTTGCCAAACTGCAACATGACTGCTAGGAAATGCCACTAGAACACGAAAAGGAAATACTTCCGGAGTTCGTTCCCACATCAGGCTATTACATCACATGTTGACATCAAGTTCAAAACAAGAAATGGGTGTGCAATTCTTTATCACGTACGGACCGATGGAAATACGTTTGCCGATCTACAACATGGCGGACGATGCAAAGCACATGAATCGGCAGACACGCTACAGTTCCATACTCAAGAGACCAGACCTCTACAGTCATGTTGTATAGAGGTGACCGGTTTTTGAGTACTGACCGTGATAAGTGTACCGGTACTTGCTGTGTCCGCCATCTTGCGTATGGATACACCCTCGTTCTGTGCAACGCAAACTTGGCAATCTGACGCCAACACAAGAGTTGGTAGACAGTTCCAGTATCCCTACCTTGCGCCAATTACTGTTAACAACCTTTTTCCATGTAAAACCCAACTTCTGTAAAAATGAGGGTTGCAAACTTGTTCTGGGCGACTATTCTATGTGCTCAGTTTAATCTCAGAACGAACGAGTTTCCTCGTTGTTTCGGTGATACCGGAAGGCAGCAACATGCAGCTTTGACCTTTATACAGGTCATGTAGGTAGGATAGATTCAGCTTGCTATTAAGTGGCAGAACAGAAAAGAGAGAGAATTACGGGTTCCCCCAGGAATGCTTTTTTACGAAACAGATGTTACTGTACGTTAAGAAGTCGAACTATAACAGTGTTGACGATGAAATAGGTAACATAGTTTGGAGTACGTGCTGACTGAGTAAAATACACTCGTATTTCTGGTCGATCCGTGCTCTAGAATGCAGCCGATGTAATACTGCAACAATTACCAACGGAGAGGGGACCCTGTCAGTTTCAGATAGTATCACAGCGGGCATTAGTGCCAACTACAATACTGATCTCGACAAGATTTCTCTTGATATTGTCTTTTCACTCCTGTTGCGCTCGCGAATGGCGCGTGGGTAGGGTGACCCTCGGTAAGGCGTCTTTATTGGCCGCAGTTTCTCGATTTTTCTCGTCGTCGTCATTTCGCTGCAAGCCTGGAAGCTTCGAGGAGACGCGCTGGCGCTGCGGAACAGCGGTTTGTGGGCAGGAAGCGGGCGTCCGCGCAGTGCAGACAACTGCGGGTCGCCAGTCCAGGGTCAGCGGGTGACGTCACGCGGCGAGGCTGTTGGAAACCGGCTGCTTGGAGCACACTGGAAGGGGGGGGGGAGGGAGGGGAGGTAGCAGCGAGACTGACGTCACGGCGCAGCGAAGAACGGCTTCGGTGAACAAAGTACCCACCACCACATTCCGCAAAGTCGTCTCACGTTTGGATCTGTAGGTGGTTACTTAGTTTCACTACATGCCCCATCACGATATTAATTTTGTGGTGCTTTATGTTTACATTTGATTGATACACGAGAAGTGTGTTGGAAAAGAGCACCGTAACGTATTACGGTTATGCACAAGACGGTATACAGTTACATTCATGACGGTGCATTTTGTGTGCTTCATATCGTTCGAAAGCGATGTTTCACGCTGAGTCGGAAAACATTGGGGGCGTAAAAAATGTGTACGCCACAGGAAGTTTTTAGGCAGAAGAACGTTTCCTTCAGCTTGTATAAATCATACAGAAGTGTACAAGTTGGCATAATTTCACAACAGTAATTGTATAAACTTTTCGTTCCGGTATAGATACAGTAAAAGTTCTCTGTGGACTGGCGCGGACACACACACACACACACACACACACACACACACACACACACACACACACTTATTAGAGTGGTCCTACAAAGGTTTAGTTTTTACCGACTGAGCTGTGGAGCCATGGAAACGGACTGACGTGGCTGTGTTGGCCGGGAGATTTGCACGCGGGGTTGTTCGGCGGGTAGGAGAAAGCCGTCCCGTTTCACGCGACTCGGCCGATCTGCTCGGCGGTGGAGATGAGCTGAAGTTATGGGGGCGGCGCAGACACCCAGACCCCGAGAGAAGGAAACTAGCGACTCTGTCGGGAATCGAACCTGGGACGCTAACCACAGACTGCAGACACTGCAGCACCGACCGCGAACATGAGTCGCTGTAGGATGTGCTGTGTGGGACGCTCCTCGCCTCTTCCCTGCTAGACGGGGTCAGGTCAGATAAGGTGAGGAACTCGAAGTCTCCAGGGGGTGCGGACCTTACACTGTACGCGTCGTCTAGGAAGGTATTGCCCCAAATTTCAACCCGGAAGGGGGTGAAAAGGGGAATGAAGGATGTTCTGAAAACTGGAATCCGCTTTCTCAGTCAGAAAATTATTAAAAAAATACGTATTTCTGTTTTGCTGAAAATGCAGCCCCGAAGGGAGTCAGATTGTTGTTGTTGTGGTCTTCAGTCCTGAGACTGGTTTGATGCAGCTCTCCATGCTACTCTATCCTGTGCAAGCTTCATCTCCCAGTACCTGCTGCAACCTACATCCTTCTGAATCTGCTTAGTGTATTCACCTCTTGGTCTCCCTCTACGATTTTTACCCTCCACGCTGCCCTCCAATACTAAGTTGGTGATTCCTTGATGCCTTAGAACATGTCCTACCAACCGATCTCTTCTTCTTGTCAAGTTGTGCCACAAACTACTCTTCTCCCCAATTCGATTCAATACCTCCTCATTAGTTATGTGATACACCAATCTAATCTTCAGCATTCTTCTGTAGCACCACATTTCGAAAGCTTCTATTCTCTTCTTGTCCAAACTATTTATCGTCCATTTTTCACTTCCATACATGGCCACACTCCATACAAATACTTTCAGAAACGACTTCCTGACACTTAAATCTATACTCGATGTTAACAAATTTCTTTTTTTCGGGAACGCTTTCCTTGCTATTGCCAGTCTACATTTTATATCCTCTATACTTCGACCATCATCAGTTATTTTGCTCCCCAAATAGCAAATCTCCTTTACTACTTTAAGTGCCTCATTTCCTAATCTGATTCCCTCAGCATCACCCGACTTAATTCGACTGCATTCCATTATCCTCGTTTCGCTTTTTTTGATGTTCATCTTATATCCTCATTTTAAGACACTGTCAATTCCGTTCAACTGCTCTTGCAAGTCCTTTGCTGTCTCTGACAGAATTACAATGTCATCGGCAAACCTCAAAGTTTTTACTTCTTCTCCATGAATTTTAGTACCTACTCCGAACTTTTCCTTTGTTTCCATTACTGCTTGCTCAATATACAGATTGAATAACATCGGGGAGAGGCTACAACCCTGTCTCACTCCTTTCCCAAGCACTGCTTCCCTTTCATGCCCCTCGACTCTTTATAACTGCCATCTGGTTTCTGTACAAATTGTAAAAAGCCTTTCGCTCCCTGTATTTTACCCCTGGCACCATCAGAATTTGAAAGAGAGTATTCCAGTTAACATTGCCAAAAGCTTTCTCTAAGTCTACAAATGCTAGAAACGTAGGTTTGCCTTTTCTTAATCTTTCTTCTAAGATAAGTCGTAAGGTTAGTATTGCCCCACGTGTTCCAACATTTCTACGGAATCCAAACTGATCTTCCCCGAGGTCCGCTTCTACCAGTTTTGTCGATTCGTCTCTAAAGAATTCGCGTTAGTATTTTGCAGCTGTGATTTATTAAACTGATAGTTCGGTAATTTTCACATCTGTCAACACCTGCTTTCTTTGGGATTGGAATTATTATATTCTTCTTGAAGTCTGAGGGAATTTCGCGTGTTTCATACATCTCGCCCACCAGATGGTAGAGTTTTTTCAGGAATGGCTCTCCCAAGGCTGCCAGCAGTTCTAATGGAATGTTGTCTACTCCCAGGGCCTTGTTCCGGCTTACGTCTCACAGTGCTCTGTCAAACTCTTCACGCAGTATCACATCTCTCATTTCATCTTCATCTACATCCTCTTCCATTTCCATAATATTGTTCTCCAGAACATCGCCCCTGTATAGGCCCTCTGTATACTCCTTCCACCTTCCTGCTTTCCCTTCTTTGCTTAGAACTGGTTTCCAACCGAGCTCGGGATAGAGACTAGATATAGCTAGGTGTTTGAGATACAAGTTACATGTGTCAAAGGGGGGCCACGCATTGCTACTAATGGCCGTAACTGTGAACGTCATTTGGTGGTTAAAGTTATTTTTTAAAATGAAATCCTAATATTGGAGTTAAGATTAGAAACATTTTACGTGGAAAACGATAAATTATTGGTCATGGCAAGGTTCAGTGCAGGTCGAACAAGCAAATACGTCTTCAGATCTAGCATGGATTAACTCTGAATATAGGAGGGATACAGGATAATACAATGTTAGATACAAACCAGAAGAGGTGTCCTGAGCGAAGACAGGCGAGGGACTCGCTCAGCGACTTGCACACCAGTGATCTCAGGTTTATTTATACGTGTTCTGTCTTCCAAACGTCCAAATCACATTTATACTTGATGATACATTTATTATTTCCAATAAACACATTAACTGAAACATAAAAACCAAATCTCTTCTCGATTTTCCATATCCAACGTCACTAATTGGAATTTCCATGAAACAAGACAACTTGAGAATGACCTATAATTATCTGTAAGACCTTCATTATTGGTAATGATAAATGATCCTTTATGCGCCTTCCAGTTTGTATCTAACATTGAATTTTGGTGCATCTTCCGTATTGTGAATTAATCCATACTAGAACGAAAAACATGATTTTATCTTCATTGAAGCTAGCCACGACCTTGAATTATGTGCCATTTTATTCCTGGAATTTGCTGCTCCTTTAAATTTTGAATGGAAAACTTGGTTTCCCATTCTAAACATCACTTTGACCTCCAAATCACCTTGAAAATCACGTTCAAGGTTGTGTCAATCAGTAGCAATGGCACCTACAACTTTCATCTAAAACACCTTGCTATATCTCACATCTATCCCGATCCATTACCCATTATAAATTAAACATGGATCTGCACAAGGTGAGCACGGGAAGATGTTTTATCGATGCTTCAGCAGTAGTGGTGCTCCTCTTCGCGAGTATCGAAGCATTAACGGAATGCAGAGAGGTCTTCTCTCCGCACCGTTGTTGGCCAAAGTGGTTCGAGTAATGGCGACTTGGGAACTGCTCCTGAGAAAGGCCGACAGCCGATTGCGCCCCAGACTGTTGAAGAAGTTGCTGCTGCCGTGGCTGAGAATGCTGGCCGCGATGTGCGACTCGCACGCAGTGCGCGAGCTGTGTCGCGGCAGCCGGACATCCCAAGGCCCGCCGTTCGCGAAGCGCCGTGAACAACCGTGGAATGGTACCTCTAGGGCGGTTCCAGGCTGTCGTGGATGCAGGCGGTCTTCACACTGGCGGAAGTTCGTAACGTGGAATGTAAACACTGAACGCAATTACCCTCTCATGTGGAAATTAAAATGCGATTTTTAATGGTTTGTTTACTGTTACTCTTCCCCATGTCCTCACAACCTCACAAATGTTTCAACATTGCCCTACCATGACTCACTTTTCATGGGAGCCCTCTCAGTAGTGTAACTACAGTGAGTGTAACTACAAAAACCCCGACACACACACACACACACACACACATACACACACACACACAGACACACACACACACACCAAAAGTTTGGCATCAGCCTGGTTCCCAGAACTCCTAAGGATAGACGTTCACTGTGGATAGCGTATCACAGAGACAGTCCCTTTGACTGTTCAGAGACGTCACCAAACCCACCCAAAAATCTAAACAACCATGCATGGGCAGCGCCTATTAGACGCAGCGGGTCCGACAGCCAATCAGTTCCAGCCATTCCACCTGGAAGGAGGTACACGGCTCGTTCAGCCATGCCTAGACGGTAAATACCGCGGTTCGATCGCGTCCGCATTCTCCCTTTGTGCCAGGAAGGGCTCTCAACAAGGGAAGTGTCCAGGCATCTCGGAGTGAACCAAAGCGATGTTGTTCGGACATAGAGGAGATACAGAGAGACAGCAACTGTCCATGACGTGCCTCGCTCAGGCCGCAGTGGGTGGCCGCTGCCTACGGATTATGCGTCGCAATAACTCTTGACAGCGACGCTACCATGGTGAATAATGCTTTTCGTGCAGCCACAGGACGTCGTGTTACGACTCACTGTGCGCAATCGACTGCCTGATGCGCAACTTCACTCCAGACGTCCGTCGCGACGTCCATCTTTGCAACCACGACACCGCGCAGCGTGGAACAGATGGGCCCGACAACATGCCAAATGGACCACTCAGGATTGGCATCACGTTCTCTTCACCGATGAGTGTCGCATATGCCTTTAACCAGACAATTGCCCGAGACGTGTTTGGAGACAACCCGGTCAGTCTGAACGCCTTAGGCACACTGTCCAGCGAGTGCAGCAAGGTGGAGGTTCGCTGCTGTTCCTGGGTGGCGTTATGTGGTGGGCCGACCGACGTATGCAGCTGGTGCTCACGGAAGGCGCCGTAACGGCTGTACGATACGTGAATGCCATCCTCCGACCGATAGTGCAACCGTATCGGCAGCATATTGGTGAGGCATTCGTCTTGGTGGACGACAATTCGCGCCCCCATCGTGCAGATATTGTGAATGACTTCCATCAGGATAATGACATTGCTCGACTAGTGGCGAACACATTCTCTAGTCATGAACCCCACCAAACATGCCTGGGACAGATTGAAAAGGGCTGTTTATGGACGACGTAACCCACCAACCACTGTGACGGATCTACGCCGAATCGCCATAGAGGAGTGGGACAATCTTGACCAACAGTGCCTTGATTTTTTATTTTTTTATTTATTTATTGTTCCGTAGGACCACATTAAGGAGAAGTCTCCATGGTCATGGAAAGAGTCAATACATGAAATTATAACACGATTGTAGAAACAGATAAAATGAAATATAAGAAACATACTCAGGCGAGAAGTCGTTTAAATAAAGAAAAGTATTTGCTTAATTTTTTAGCTCTTCCAGGAGCTCCTCGACAGAATAGGAGTGAACCATGAGGAAACTCTTCAGTTTAGACTTAAAAGTGTTTGGGCTACTGCTAAGATTTTTGAGTTCTTGTGGTAGCTTATTGAAAATGGATGCAGCAGAATACTGCACTCCTTTCTGCACAAGAGTCAAGGAAGTGCATTCCACATGCAGATTTGTTTTCTGCCTAGTATTAACTGAGTGAAAGCTGCTAACTCTTGGGAATAAGCTAATATTGCTAACAACAAACGACATTAAAGAAAATACACTCCTGGAAATGGAAAAAAGAACTCATTGACACCGGTGTGTCAGACCCACCATACTTGCTCCGGACACTGCGGGAGGGCTGTACAAGCAATGATCACACGCACGGCACAGCGGACACACCAGGAACCGCGGTGTTGGCCGTCGAATGGCGCTAGCTACGCAGCATTTGTGCACCGCCGCCGTCAGTGTCAGCCAGTTTGCCGTGGCATACGGAGCTCCATCGCAGTCTTTAACACTGGTAGCATGCCGCGACAGCGTGGACGTGAACCGTATGTGCAGTTGACGAACTTTGAGCGAGGGCGTGTAGTGGGCATGCGGGAGGCCGGGTGGACGTACCGCCGAATTGCTCAACACGTGGGGCGTGAGGTCTCCACAGTACATCGATGTTGTCGCCAGTGGTCGGCGGAAGGTGCACGTGCCCGTCGACCTGGGACCGGACCGCAGCGACGCACGGATGCACGCCAAGACCGTAGGATCCTACGCAGTGCCGTAGGGGACCGCACCGCCACTTCCCAGCAAATTAGGGACACTGTTGCTCCTGGGGTATCGGCGAGGACCATTCGAAACCGTCTCCATGAAGCTGGGCTACGGTCCCGCACACCGTTAGGCCGTCTTCCGCTCACGCCCCAACATCGTGCAGCCCGCCTCCAGTGGTGTCGCGACAGGCGTGAATGGAGGGACGAATGGAGACGTGTCGTCTTCAGCGATGAGAGTCGCTCCTGCCTTGGTGCCAATGATGGTCGTATGCGTGTTTGGCGCCGTCCAGGTGAGCGCCACAATCAGGACTGCATACGACCGAGGCACACAGGGCCAACACCCGGTATCATGGTGTGGGGAGCGATCTCCTACACTGGCCGTACACCACTGGTGATCGTCGAGGGGACACTGAATAGTGCACGGTACATCCAAACCGTCATCGAACCCATCGTTCTACCATTCCTAGACCGGCAAGGGAACTTGCTGTTCCAACAGGACAATGCACGTCCGCATGTATCCCGTGCCACCCAACGTGCTCTAGAAGGTGTAAGTCAACTACCCTGGCCAGCAAGATCTCCGGATCTGTCCCCCATTGAGCATGTTTGGGACTGGATGAAGCGTCGTCTCACGCGGTCTGCACGTCCAGCACGAACGCTGGTCCAACTGAGGCGCCAGGTGGAAATGGCATGGCAAGCCGTTCCACAGGACTACATCCAGCATCTCTACGATCGTCTCCATGGGAGAATAGCAGCCTGCATTGCTGCGAAAGATGGATATACACTGTACTAGTGCCGACATTGTGCATGCTCTGTTGCCTGTGTCTATGTGCCTGTGGTTCTGTCAGTGTGATCATGTGATGTATCTGACCCCAGGAATGTGTCAATAAAGTTTCCCCTTCCTGGGACAATGAATTCACGGTGTTCTTATTTCAATTTCCAGGAGTGTATATACTGTGAGGGCAATGTCAAAATTCCCAGACTATTGAATAGGGGTCGACAAGAGGTTTTCGAACTTACACCACACATAGCTTGCACAGCCCGTTTTTGAGCCAAAAATACCCTTTCTGAATCAGAAGAATTACCCCAAAAAATAATACCATACGACATAAGCGTATGAAAATATGCAAAGTAGACTACTTTTCGTGTTGAAATGTCACTTATTTCAGATACTGTTCTAATGGTAAATAAAGCGGCATTTAGTTTCTGAACAAGATCCTGAACATGGGCTTTCCACAACAGCTTACTATCTATCCGTTCGCCTAGGAACTTGAACTGTTCCGTCTCTCTTATAACATGCCTATTCTGTCTGATTAAAATATCAGTTCTTGTTGAATTGTGAGTTAGAAACTGTAAAAACTGTGATTTAGCATCAAATTATTTTCCACGAGCCATGAACTTATTTCATGAACTACATTATTCCATAATGTTTCAGTATTACACACAAGATCCTTCACTACCAAGCTGGTGTCATCAGCAAACAGAAATATTTTTGAATCACCTGTAATACTAGAAGGCATATCATTTATATATATAAGAAACAGCAGTGGCCCCAGCACCGACCCTTGGGGAACGCCCCATTTAACAGTGCCCCATTGGGACTGAACATCATTACCACTCTCAATATTGTGGAGAATTACCTTCTGCTTTCTGTTCTTAAAGTAAGAGGCGAACCAATTGTAAGCTACTCCCCTTACTCCAGAATGTTCCAACTTCTGCAGTAATATTTTATGGTCAACATAGTCAAAAGCATTCGTTAAATCAAAGAAAACACCTAACGTTCTCAACCTTTTATTTAATCCGCCCAAAACCTCACAGAGAAAAGAGACTATAGCATTTTCAGTTGTTACGCCATTTCTAAAACCAAACTGTACATTTGACAGCAAGTTATGTGAATTTAAATGCTGCAGTAACCTTGTGTATACAACCCTCTCGATAACTTTAGCAAACACCGATGGCATAGAAATAGGTCTAAAATTGTCAACATTATCCCTGTCTCCCTTTTTACAAAGTGGCTTCACTACCGAGTACTTTAATCGGTCAGGAAACCGACCACTCCTAAAGGAAAAGTCACAGATAAGGCTAAGTACTGGGCTAACATACATGGAACAATACTTCAGTATTCTGCTAGATACCCCGTCATATCCATGAGTTCTTGGTCTTTAGTGATTTAATTATTAACTCAATCTCCCTCTTGTCTGTATCATGGAGGAGCATTTCAGGTAACAATCTCGGAACACTTTTTTCTACGAGCGCTATATGATTCCCTGTTGGGAGTAGATTTCTATTTAGTTCACCTGCTATATTCAGAAAGTGATTATTAAATACTGTACATATATGCGACATATCAGTAACACGGACATTCCCACTACACACTGATTCTATATCCTCGACCTGTCTCTGCAGATCAGCCACTTCCTTTACGACTGACCATATGGTTTTAATTTTATCCTGAGACTTAGCTATTCTATCTGCATACCACATACTTTTTGCCTTCCTAATAACATTCTTAAGCACCTTTCAGTACTGTTTGTAATGGGCTGCTGCATTTAGATTTTGACAGTTTCTAACGTTTTGATATAATTGCCACTTTGTTCTACAGGATATCCTTATCCATTTAGTCAGCTACCCAGGCTGCCTGTTTGTGCTAGTACCCTGTTTTGAACGTTCTAACGGAAAGCAACTTTCAAAGAGCACGAGAAAAGTCTTGAGGAAAGCATTATATTTATCGTCTACTGTATCAGCACTATAAACATCTTGCCACTCTTGTTCCTTAATAAGGTTTACAAAAGTCTCTACAGCAACTGGATCAGCTTTCCTAAAAAGTTGGTAACTATATTTAACATGTGTTGCAGCACAAAAATCTTTTAGACTTAAAATTTGTGCATCATGATCTGAAAGGCCATTCACATTTTTACTAACAGAATGCCCTTCTAGTAATGACGAATGAACAAAAATATTGTCTATGGTTGTTCTACTGTTCCCTTGCACTCTCGTTGGAAAGAATACGGTTTGCATAAGATTATAAGAATTAAGGTCTACCAGCATCCTTTTCCTTGCACAATCACTTATACAATTAATATTGAAGTCACCACATATAACCAACTTTTTGTATTTCCTATAAAGTGAACCAAGAACCTCCTCTAGCTTTAGCAAAAATGTTGTGAAATCGGAGTCTGGAGATCTATAAATAACAGTAAGAAGTTTAGCTCCACTAAATTTAACCACACCTGCACAACATTCAAACACCTTTTCAGTGCAGTACTTTAAAACATCAATTGACTCAAATGGGATACTGTTTTTCACATACATGGCTACTCCCCCACACCGCAAAGAGCTCCTAGAAAAGCTGCCAGCCAACATGTATTCTGGTAAAGGAAGCCTCTGAATTAATTCCTTATTTAAGAAGTGTTCAGATATGTTGATGAACTTGTGGATAGTATGCCACGACGAATACAGGCGTGCATCAATGCAAGAGGACGTGCTACTGGGTATTAGAGGTATTACAGTCTGGACCACCACCTCTGAAGGTCTCGCTGTGTGGTGGTACAACATGCAATGTGTGGCTTTCATGAGCAATAAAAAGGGCGGAAATGGTGTTCGCGTTGCTGTCTACTCCATTTTTCTGTACAGGTTACGGAACTCGCGGAACCCAGGTGAGGCAAGATTACTTTTGGTGTGTGTGTGTGTGTGTGTGTGTGTGTGTGTGTGTGCACTTCAAATAACTGACATCGGCAGTTGAAAAAAGATCATTTCGTGAGATTAACGATTCTTCCTTTTCACTTTTATTGAAGTTAGAATTTCGCCTCGTGTAGGTTTTTCAGAGGTATTTATTATACAGACAAACTTACGACCAAAAACTCAGTGGCAAAAAACAGTCAGTAGAATGGGAAACCAGTCGGAGTAGCAAATTTTTACTTCTTATTTATTCGATGACTAATTTCGGGCCGAGACCCATTTTCAAATCATCATAAGTCAAAGATAGCATTTACGAACATGTCAAAAATGTTTGTTGCATATCGGTATTTTCGGAAATGCCATTTCCGATTATGTTATGACGATTTCAAAATGGGTCTAGGCTCGAAACTGGTCATCGAATGAATAAAAAGTAAAAATTTGCAACTTGGGCTGGTTTTTTAATGTACTGATGAATAGTAGTTGTTGCCCTAAGGTACTGCAGCATGCTGGAAGTTCGCAAAAGAAAATGTTTGTAAGGTGCAGTAGCTGCTGTTAATTTTTTCCAGAGGAAATCTGTTTCTCACGTGTATAACACTCCAGAATGATTGCAGCTTGCCGTACTTCAGACATTTGGTGGGTGATGTGATAAATATAATCGATACCTCTTGACTAGCTTTTTCCACTCAACTGATTAGTCATTCGACGGCTCTTCACTGATGAGGGATCTGACTTTGAGCCACGAAACGGTTTTAAGCAGTCCTTTAAGGACTGCATGGTTTTCGGAGGTTGGTGATCAGAGTGGGGAAGCAGAGCCACTTTGCCGGAGGACAGGAGAATCTCGCGCGTGTCTTTTTCAGGAAGGCCGTCCTGGTTTTTAGCCGGGCGACGTGTCTCATATGTTACCTACAATGCAATAGTGTTGCACAATCGCAGTTCCCCGACTAAGTGCATAATGAAACTCATCGTATGTGTCAGTATGGGCACTGACTCTGTTGTGAGTAATTCTGCCCATTGATCACTTTACGATGTCTGCATACAGGGGAAAAAAAACAAATGATGAAAACTGACGTCTGATAGACACACTGCCGCCCATTTATGTAGCCTCACAGTTGCATTTGTGTGCGCTGATGACGTGATGACGTTCAGAGGGAGCACATGGTCGTAATAAGGACTGAAAACGCCACACACTATGGGTTTCTTCCAGTATTTAACGACCGTTAAGTTCTAAATGTTTCTTTCAGCTCTGCAGGAAGTTTCAGTACAGTAATGGAAAGTCTATAATTACCGCGGATGGATGATGTATTGCTCATAATTACGGACTCGTTATGTATTACCCGAGTTGTTTACGTGTGAGAGCAGCAAGGCCCTTACATTTACTGGAGGAACCAATCAGTTACAGTCCCTTAAGAGATCAAGTGTGATTCTTCCTCCTCCCAAACTGAGTCTCATTTATCTACACCCTTGAAACGACTGTGAAGTGCATGGCAGTGGGTACAGCCATCGTATCACTTACGAAGAGTTTCTCATGGTCTATTCACGTTCAGGGGTGTGTGAAGAATCATTAAAGTGCCTCTGTGTGTGCAGTAATCAGTCTAAACTTGTCTTCGTGATCTGTGCGAGAACAACACGAATGGAGTTGTGATGTATTCGCAGAGTCAGGATTTGACGTTGGCTCTACAGACTTTCTAAATGTGGTTTTATGGAATATTGTCTCCTCCAGAAAGCACCTGCACTCAGTGCAGTACTCGGCTCCTCGAAAAGCATGCAGAATGGCAAATTTCTGGGCTGATTTAACAATTGCGGCATTCCAATAAACCTTGAAAACAAAAGTCAGTGAAATACTAGCCCAGACTCAGTATAGAAACATTCCTATAATGCATATAATGTCTCGTAATCTGCACGAAACACGCCGGGCAGTGCTTGTGTACGAAATAAAATGTTCACATGCGAATATCTCCTAAAATAAATCACTCACAAATCTCAAGCTCTCACAAAATATTCAGTACTGTAGTCGCTCTTTGTCAACGGCAAGAGAAGCAATAAAACGCGCAAATTTCTTATTTTGGAATAAATTTGATCAGCGCGATTTAACATACGCGTTTACCAGAAGATGGCTCCCGAACGACTTCATCGGCTCGTAGATCGGAGGCACAAAGCCATACTGATCCGCACGGGATATGCTTAATTCCTATTGGCTAATATGTTAAACAGCCAATCAGATCATTTCGAGCACTTGTATACTTCAGGTATTTTTAATGTCAGCCAATCAGAGCGAGAAATCACATAATTCCGAAACTAAATAAATTACTTACAAATTTAACACTCGACGCCCCTTCTGGCTGCCTTTCACAAAATCTACCGAAGTCAGACATACGCCAAAAATTCTACTATTGTACAAGAAACTTTCTCACACACATTTACTTAATTTCCATAAAATTTCAACGTATCTCCTCAGACGCTGCAAAACACTTACATAACGATAACACGATGAAATAATTGATTTCCAAAGTACTTTTTATTTAGTCAGAAATCTGTGGTAATGAAACGAAAGCAAATTCCGGACAATTAGATTTTATGGACCTGTACTTCTGGTTGTAGTTTCAATTGATACTACAGATGAATCCATCACAGTCGTCCCTTAGGTAAAAATTTATATCTCCGAAAGTACTGAAGTTATTCACTTGAAATCAGCTGTGCCAGCATGAGAACCAAAATTCTGCTCTCCTTCCAGCTCCGTGGTAAGCTACGCTTTCGATGTAAGATGACAATTCGTAATAATTAGCTACATTGAAAACCCAGAGTGTGGTTAAAAAAGTGTTCATATTTTCATATAGCTGACATGGCCAGTTTCATCTGGTTGTTTCATTCAACTGACGGAGTGAATAAACAGTTGATTATCCACTCACGTCTTGCTGCATCAGTGACCTGCCGTCATCCGTGTACTGCTTGCCGTGGAGTGCATCCTTCGTTGGACCAAACAGACGGAAGTCGGAAGGTGCGAGATGCGGGTTGTTCAGCTCTGAGTGATCCACCGGTCACCTTGAATGAGAGCACGTTCCCACATCGCAGGAGTCACAGCCGTCTGCAGCTGACCGACACGCGGGAGGTCGGCCAGATATGCACAGCCTTGCTGAGACGATGGCGCTGCTAGGCCAGGCGTTGATCACCAGTAAGCGCTTCTGATGATGACAGACACTTCCCACTACGACTCGCGGTGCTTCTGTTCACTGCCAAATAGCCTCAGACATTCTGCAAGCGGGTGTGAAGATCTCCGATGCTATGGTTTTCATCCGAAAGAAATCAGTGACAGCTCTCTGCTTGGGTCGCACCTCGTTTATGGACGCCATTTTGGAGGCTACATACAGTGCTGTCAGCTGATGGAATTCTATGAAGCTGTAGGGGCTGAAGTGGAATATTCCACGATGTCTCACAAATTCCGCATTTTCCCAACAGAAATTGGCCGAGAAAAAAGTGTAGCGTTGCAGATCGAATGCCCCCGTAATTTTATAAGTAGCTCAGTTGGACGATGATTGTGCTTATGTATTTTAATCTGGGTCCTTGATCTTCATGTGTCTAGATTCTTCACAATGCCTGTCTTCGTCTCGGCATCTGGTAGCAAGAAATGCGTGTGTTTGAGAATAGCTCCTCCTTGGATTTCTCCGTGAGGTAACTGGAAATTTGTTTAATATCGTTCTCGGCCGAAAACACTAATCTTACTGCTATGTGAGCTGCACAGTGAAGTGGCTACCACAGCCAGGACAGACACACAGCCAAACCAGTTACAGAAGTACTGGCTTGCACGTCAACTACCGAAAATGACGAAGAGATTGAGGAAATGCTTTTAGAGAGAAAAGAAATTGGTCAGATCGTTAAACGAGATGAAAATCGATAGTCGGAATACGAAGTGGAAGAAAAGTTAGGGGAGAAAAGAACTGAAGTAAGGGAATGAAAGGGGAAGCTGTCCGGCAGAATTTTGCACTGAGCATAATTTAACCACTAACAGTTTGTTTGAATCATGAAAGACAATTGCGTACATGACAGGAGTCAGAATGCACCTCACTATTTGAGACATACTATATAGTCCTAATATTTACTATTACTTAACAAATGAGATTAATGTGCTCGGATCGAACCTACTCTCATAATGACTCTCGAAGTTGCTAATGTCCATTCCAATCAGCTGGAAATTTATTTCCTGAACCAGAGATTACGAGTTGCAATTTTCATGTTAATCAACGACGTGGAAAGAAGTCCCCTCTTAAGAAAAACGAAGAAAGACATTGTTACCTAACAATCTATCCGGAGTACGATATATTATCTTAGAAATATTGGATAATGGTTGGCTGTCTATTCAGAAAATACTGTCTGAAAAACTAGAGTTTCGTCGATTATTTGACTTTCTGGACCAGTTGGTTGATAAAAAGACCAGATGCCATCAGACATGTGGAATTACAGTGGAAGGCCCCATCACATCGAAAACGCCTCTGAGGGGTGGAAGGAAGTTATCTATTAATATCAAAAGCTCCGGCAAATGTTTACTCATTAATAAAAACTTTCGAGAAGGTTGATTAATTTCGAATTTGGATGGAAAAAGAATAAAGAAGACTGCAATTCATACTGATGAGGCGACTGTAAAGATTCCAAATTGATGGCACCGTGAAATCGTTTCTAACTTGTGTGACCCACACACGGAAATTACACTGTAGAAGGAAACATCACCACCATTGGAAATTATATAAATATTGAAAAGTAGTTTAATGCACGTCGTACTCATTGGAAAGCTTGTAAACAACTTTAATGATGGACGAAATGAGACCACTTCCTCATGGTTTTCCTGGGAAACGACACACAGACAGCTAAATACCTGTTGCAATTTGTTGAACATTCGGTAATGAAGACCGGTAGGGCTACCTTAAAGGTCATGCCTCTCCTAGGGCACCATCACGGCACTCTTATCGAGAGAGACTCTATGAAGAAAAACCTGTGTGGGTGGACAGCAAACAGAAAACCGGTGCAGAAGACACAAATGACAAGCAGCCACGTCCAGGCATTCGCCCTCTGTCTGCAGACCTGCTGCAGACCACTGCACGGTGTGTGGTCGAACCACTGTCCTCCCGAATGTGAGTCCAGAGTGTCTCACCGCCGCTTCCTGCATACCCAGTCCACTACTTGCATTTCACGCACGTTTCTCTGCCGGTTACACGGCGCAGATACGTACGAAGATTGTGTCTCCAAAATATGCTGAAGGTGATCGGGACCATGGCTATCTGTCTACTAATAATTCAGACACGATCCCGCTCAGTATCTTGGCAAATTTGTGATTATCTATAAAACCGTTTGAGTGAAAGAATATGCTAAAGCTCAGTGTAAACTACAGTCGCATTGAGAGTGTCACAATAAAGTAGAATACTAAACCACTGATCTCAGGATACATTAAAGATTTATAAGACAATGACGTCTGTTTCTTAGATGAGGAACATGTCGATGCTCGAAGACCGTATGGAAATGTAAACGGCTTTACAGTTTTTACCACTTCGTTTGACATGCAGCAGCACTTGGATGTAGGAAAATACGGTAACAATACCTGTAAACAACAGTAAAAAGTCGTTCATTATGCGATTACAACGCCAGTGTCCAAAGTTTTGAGCCTATAACACTGAGTGCATACTTGGAATGGGGAGGGGAAAAAAACCACAAAGCGATATAAAACGGAAGCACATGTACAACTAATGAGGGATGGGGAAGGAAGACTTGGGTTGGTTGGGTGGCTTCCAGGAGCCTGCAGTGCACGTGTTGGCCTGCGACCCTGCGCTGACCTCCGGCGCTATGCTCTGTACAGCACTGCGTCGGCGTCTCCATCCACGTCGAGCGGGCGTGACAGAAGCCTTGGGACGAATTCTTAGGCGCTCTCCTGGCACCGTAACGGTCCGGAAGACGTTTTTCGCTAGTGGAATGGAGATGCTCATTCGGCACGACGCCATTCTCGCGAAACCCACTTGTCTGAATTTACGAAACCAGTTTAGACTGTAGGGTGTGGAACTATTTCACTGACTCCGTCGTTTGCCCCTCATACGACCAGCAGAGTCAAGAGTGATGTCGGAGCTGTGATAGAGCTTACTTTGGTTTAGCCATGACGTATCTGTCATCTAATAACTATCCGAACGTTCTGTGGGGCAAAGATGCTATACAAACACGTCCACGCCAAAAGGAGATACAAATATATATTTGTGGGAAAGTTGAAAGGTGGCTACACTGAGCCACAGCGCCAAAAATCGCGCCAGAGAGAGTATTGTTCCGCCGCCTCCACTGGCAGTGCATATTGAGAGGTAGCGGCACGCAGTGCTGGCCGAGAAGTTGTGGTGGACACTGCATGTCGTGAAGTCAGAGTGAGATGTGGTAGTGGAGAGTGTTGTTCCATGTTTTATGCAGTGGTTTGATGGGAGAGATAGCAGATGTTGTTCTAATGGAGATATTGTAATGGTCAGAGTGCATTTCGTCAATATATATGGAGGTATTTTCTTTTATTCTTTTATTATTTGTGTGTCCTGAATAATGTGCCATTACAGGTTCAGTCAACAAAGCATCTGGCTTGTGTTCTTGTATTAGAGTGTAATTCTGCTTTCCTTACGCAATTATAGTATTTCTAATTTTCTTTTATCACGTCAGTATAATTGGTATTTAAAAATTCTTGTTTTGTTGAAGAAGAACCGTGCCAGATGTGCGTTGAGTCACACTACCACACACAGAACAGCGACACTTGTGCTTTGTTGGTTTCGTAGGTTTTATAGTTGCTGGGGACTTAATTAATTAATTGTGTTAACGAAAAGTTTTATTTCGTTCTTTGTTGTCATTCTATGCAGTCAGATAGCGTAACAATTAGTTGTCAGGGCCAGCCGTTTACGAGACTTGCGTAATCGGACATACAGCGACAGAAAATTAAAAAGTATTTGCATTACATTTTATTAAGCCCCCATGCAAAGTTCCACAACACACGTTCTGGAAATGGAGGTAACGAGTTTAATTCCTAAACTGCTCAACCTGGAAATACCTGGGTACACCATAGCTTGCAACATTCGGATAAAATGGCGACATGATTTATGATTGTATTATGCAGCATTCTTTACAATGTAGGTGGCCGCTGCATCTTTTTCTGAAGAAAGAAGATGCAGATATCGATCTGTTCAAAGGAGAGTTAAAGATACCAATGAATTTAGACTTACAGTGGTTCAAAACTGTTCAAATGGCTTTGAGGACCATGGGGCTTAACATCAGAGGTCATCAGTCCAATAGAACCGAGAACTACTTAAACCTAACTAACCTAAGGACATCACACACATCATTGCCCGAGGCGGGATTCTAACCTGCGACCGTAGCATGCGCGCGGTTCCGGATGGAAGCAACTAGAACCGCTCGGCCACCATGGCCAGTCAAGTTTAATCGTGCCTACCCTGAGAAATTCACAGAGGAAACTGATTTCTGCATTACATGTACATTGCTTCTGATCAGGTGTCACGGATCTGAGGAACCTGAGATAAGGAGGAAGAAAATTTTTCTCAGAGGTGCCACGAGCTTGGATTTAAATATAAGTCCTGTAACTTTAGTGCTGAAAGAAGTTTGTTGTTTTGCCATTTTTTTGCTATGACATAAATAAACCATCTTTTGACTGAGAGCAATAACATTTTTAGAAGGTGAAAGCAGTCTATCGTAGCACCGCGCTGGTAGTTACGAACCTTAGGTGATCACGAAGCAGTACGGACCCTTGTCATTTGAAGGAAACTGGTGACGTTGCAATTGATTTAGGGTGTACAACACTTTAACAGCTGTTGTTTCATACAGGTATACATGCGCCTCGTACAAGTGTTGAGGGTGCAGTGTGAGGGCTGCTCAGTGGTACTGTGTTTCAGGACCACCCACTATGTCGGCAGTTACGGAGGTTCAGAACACCACAACCGAGGCCCTGGCCGCCCTGGTAGACGGGGGTGAAGACGCCCTGGTGACATTAGTGGTGGGCGAGACGAGGGTGGCGGCTCACAGGGCTGTGTTGGCAGCCGCGAGCCCCGTGTTCGCAGCGATGTTCGCGCATGACATGCTGGAGGCCAGCTGCGGCCAGGTGAGCATCGACGACGTGGAGGGCCCGGTGCTGAAGCTCCTGGTGGCCTACGCGTATACCCTGCAGGCCCCCCAGCTGCCCGACACGGCCCCCCAGCTGCTCTCGGCAGCCGACAAATACGGCTTGTCGGGCCTGAAGGCTGCCTGCGAGCGGCAGCTGATCTCGCAGTTGGCCGTCGAGACCGCAGCGGCGACGGCCGTCAGGGCAGTGAGGCACTCGTGCCCGGACGCCACGAGGGCTGCCGTCGCCTTCATAAAGGACCACCCGCAGGTGATGGCCACGCAGGGCTGGGCAGACGCTGTGCTTCAGTACCCACAAGAAGTCATTGAAGTCAGCAGTATGCTCGGCAAGCCACCAGCAGAAGCCAGGTAAGCACGATTCCCTTTTTGGCAGTGCTAGTGTGAATTTGACGTCGTCCTTGCTTTGTTCGTCCTTGCTTTGTTCGTCCTTGCTTTGTTCGTCCTTGCTTTGTTCGTCCTTGCTTTGTTCGTCCTTGCGTTGTTCGTCCTTGCGTTGTTCGTCCTTGCGTTGTTCGTCCTTGCGTTGTTCGTCCTTGCGTTGTTCGTCCTTGCGTTGTTCGTCCTTGCTTTGTTCGTCCTTGCTTTGTTCGTCCTTGCTTTGTTCGTCCTTGCTTTGTTCGTCCTTGCTTTGTTCGTCCTTGCTTTGTTCGTCCTTGCTTTGTTCGTCCTTGCTTTGTTCGTCCTTGCTTTGTTCGTCCTTGCGTTGTTCGTCCTTGCGTTGTTCGTCCTTGCGTTGTTCGTCCTTGCTTTGTTCGTCCTTGCTTTGTTCGTCCTTGCTTTGTTCGTCCTTGCTTTGTTCGTCCTTGCTTTGTTCGTCCTTGCTTTGTTCGTCCTTGCTTTGTTCGTCCTTGCTTTGTTCGTCCTTGCTTTGTTCGTCCTTGCTTTGTTCGTCCTTGCTTTGTTCGTCCTTGCTTTGTTCGTCCTTGCTTTGTTCGTCCTTGCTTTGTTCGTCCCTGCTTTGTTCGTCCCTGCTTTGTTCGTCCCTGCTTTGTTCGTCCCTGCTTTGTTCTTCGTGGGTTTCTTTGCTGCCTACATAGCATAACACCTTAATGTCATCTACTTCGCATTCGGGAGGATGACGGTTCAATCCCGTCTCCAGCCATCCTGATTTAGGTTTTCCGTGATTTCCCTAAATCGTTTCAGACAAATGCCGGGATGGTTCCTTTGAAAGGGCACGGCCTATTTCCTTCCCCATCCTTCCCTAACCCGAGCTTGCGCTCCGTCTCTAATGACCTCGTTGTCGACAGTACGTTAAAACAACACTAACCTAACTCATCTAATTACTGATCGTCGGTCATGATGCTAAGTCTCTTGCTGTTTACACTTCTTCTGCTTCTTATCAATTTCGCCTTTCTCTGATTTACTCAGATTCCGTATTCTGTACTAATTAGACTGTTCATTCCATTCAGCAAACCCTGTAATTCTTCTTCACTGTCACTCAGGGAATCAGTCATCAGCAAATCTTACATCATTTCACCCTGAATTTTAATTCCACTCTACAATCTTTCCATTATTTCCATCATCGCTTCTTCGATGTATAGATTGAACAGTAGGGGCGAAGAATTACATCCCTGTCTGACGACACCCTTTTTAATCCGAATACTTCATTCTTGGTCTTCCACTCTTATTTTACCTTCTTGCCTCTTGTACATATTGCAAATTACTTGTCGTTTCCTCGTCGTTTCCTATAGCTTACATGTATTTTTGTCAGAATTTCTAACATCTTGCACCACTTGATATTGCCGAACGCTTTCTCCAGGACCACAAATCCTATGAACGTTATGGAACTTCAATTTTCTTATCATTCTCCTGTGTATTATCCTTGTCAGAAACGTGGATGCTTCAGCTGTTAAGCTGATTGTGCGATAATTCTCACGCTTCTCTGCTCTTGCAGTCTCCCAAATCGTGATGATTATATTTTTCTCAAAGTCAGATTGTATATTGCCAGACTCATACATTCTATACACCAGTGAGAATAGACCTTTTGCCACCTCCCCCAGTGATTTTAGAACTTCTGATTGAATGTTGTCTATACCTTACGCCTTCTTTGATCTTAAATTTTCCAAAGCACTTTTAAATTCTGATTCTAATCACCAATATTTTCCATACCGACTCCTGCTTGTTCTTCTGTCACGCCATCGGACAAGTTGTTCCAATCAGAGAGGCCTTCAGTGTACTCTTTCCAACTATCTGATCTCGCCTCTGTATCTAACACTGGAATTCCCATTGTGCTCTTAATGTTACCACACTTGCTTTTAATTCCGTGGAAGATTTTTCTATATGCTGCGTCAGTTGTCTCAAGAATCATTTCTTCTTTGATTTCTTCACATTTTTCGTGCAGCCAATTCACCTTAGCTTCTCTGCTCTTCCTATTCATTTAATCCTTAAGTGACATATTTCTCAATTACTGAATTTTCCTGGATATTTTTGTTCTTTGACTGATCAACTGAAGGATTTCTTATATTTTCCATGGTTTCTTCGCAGTTAGCTTCTTTGTACCTACGTTTTTCTTTCCCACTTCTCTTACTGTCGTTTTTAAAGATCTCTACTCCTCTTAAACTGAACTACCTATTGAGCTGCTTATTATTGCAGTATCTGTAGCCTCAGAGAACATAAATCTCATCTCTTCTTTCCTTAGTACTACTGTATTCCACTTCTTTGTACATCGATGGCTCCTGACCAGTCTCATAAAATTCAGCCTACTCTTCATCACTGCTAAATTGTTATGACTCTCACAGTCCAATATCTGATTTCAAAATGTTAGCCTGACAATAATATAGTGTGACTTTAAACCGCCCATATTTCGGTCCTTTTCCAAGTATACCCCCTTGTCTCAAGATTCTTGAATAGACTATACCAGCTATTACTAGAATAAATTTACTGTAGAGCTTAACTAGCCTGTCTTCTCTCCTATTCCTATTATCAAGTACATATTCTCGTGTAACCCTTTCTTCTACTCCTTCCCCTACGATTACGTTTCAATCCCTCCATGACTATTACATACCTACCAAATTACGTGTTCAGTATCCTCATACTTTTTCTCTCTCTTCACCTTCAACTTGTGACGTCATCATGTATAGCTGAACTATGCATGTTGTTGGTTTGCTTTCGATTCTCACGAGAAAATATTTATACTCGCTTTCTGCCCTGCCTTTCTATTGATACTGAATCCTACTGCTATTGCTACTACCCTATTCTCATGTGACCAGAAATCCTTTCCTTTCCTTTTCTTTCCTTTCCGCGTCACTGACACCCACTACAGCTAGATACGTCCTCAGCATTTCCCTTTTCTTATTTTCTAGCTTCCCAACCACATACAAATTCCTTACTTTCCACATCACGACTCGTAGAACGTTGTCCTTTTGTTGATTACTCAACTTTTTTTCCCATGGTCACCTCCCCCTTGTGCCTCCTCGCCTGGAGGTTTGAATGGGATTCTTGCCAATGGAGAGTCTGTACAGCACAGACTTATTGAATCACATGCCTCATTGACGGACGTTATGTAACTTTATGCAATGGTTTACATTGGCTTCTGTATCCTCACGTTGTTGATCATTGCCAATTCTTCCTCATTAAGGACCAGTTTCCGACTTCAAGAGAAAGAGAGTGCCCTGAACCTCTGTCGGCCCCTCCGCCCTCTTTGGAAAGGCTGTTGGCTGAAAGAGGGTGACACCTGATGCTGGAAGTCTTCAGACACCAATGCTGATGATTCTTATTCAAAATTTAAGCGACTGTGAGGTTCAAACCCGGGACTGAGGACTTTCCTGATTACTAAAAAAGACGCTACCCCTAAGTGACTGGCCCCAAAGAGCAGGGTAAGACTCCCTGAGATATCCAGTAAAGCAGGAGCTATGAGCGCTGGGGCTAGTCATGCACACTGGGGGCAAACAAGAAGAGAATAATCCAGCCAGCACAATAACATTGTCACACTCAATGCTGTGCCTTACAATCACATTTCCTTCTCGTCTCTGTTCAGCTATCGCCCTGAATATTTTCCGTGCGTTCCCTTTTACAAAACAGACAGGAAATCTCTGCCCCCCGCCCCCCTCCCTGTCGTGTTTGAAGTTCCCTGTGGCGTTACCAGAGGTCGTCCACGGAATCCTATGAGTTTTCCTGCTACTGGGATACAGCAGATTATATTCGCTGTCCACCTACAGGTGTACGACATATCTCCCACAACATCAGTATTGATGTGACGTTTTCATCCAGCTATCATTTGTTGCCTCTGTCTCTTAGATACATTTACTCGATACAAGTCTATTTATTTCCTTTTCAACTGTTTTTAAATCCATATTCAATAGACTACAGGTTACTTCACAAGTTGGAACCATTGTCCAGCAGATAAAATTGCATACACGGCCTAATCCATTTTTTCTTTTAATGGTTGTCTACTGCAAACTGCTTAACACGAAAATTGTTGTTCTAGAAGCACATCACCACTGCTGTCTTTTCAATGAATCGAATTGTGGAGACATTACATGCATATATACAGTTCTATTTGCTTTACTCAAATGCAGATTTTGAATATACTCTTGATAACTTTTATAGCATAGCTCTTGTAATTCTTGTCCATCTTCGTCATTCCCTCGGGCTTCACATCAAACAGCGGCTGCATATCCATGACCGTATAGTTTCAACAGTAAGTTGATAGCCCAACTTATCAGTTTGTCTCTCTCTCTCTCTCTCTCTCTCTCTCTCTCTCCTTCCAGTGATATAATTCAGCATCCATATCAGTTTTCAAATTACCTCACAACCAAAAGTAGCGGCCAGTTGACTTTAACTGCTTCTAAATTCTGTCTGATAGTTGTTCTGTCAGGGCAGCAAAATTGTTGGCCCTTATGTTTGGGATTTGGTTTGTGCTTCGTTTTGAACAATTTGTTGTTTTGCATCTTAAGCTACGCCAGTGGGGAACATAGCAGAAGTAGTGCAGAAAAAGACCAGTTAATTGGTGGCACAGTCACGTTAAGTGACAGGCTGGTGTTGTTGGCACTGAGTGTTCCGTTGCCCCGGTGGACAGTCCCTCAGCTGTACCGCCTGCAGTGAGCCCCTGTGTGAACGCGCCCACCCACACAGTGTTTCTCTGTGCAGCTCGCCGACCGCCACAGGGGGCGGGTCCACCCCCAACTCTGACAGTCAACCCCACAGCGGCCACAGCCGGACTCCTCCTGCAGCTGCGCCTCCCACGTCTGCCCGACACACCCCTCCACCCGATGACGCAGCCGTCTCTCGCTTCCGGTGAGTTGTGTTGCCACACATGCCCAAGTCTTACCCTCATAGTACTGCTTATTTTGGCATTAACCAGCCGATGTAGTAAATAAAATAAAATACAGATTCCTTCAGTTTTTGGATAGAGGTTACAGTTGCCATTAAACATTACTCCTTTCTCACTTTTTTGGCTATGATATTTTGAAGATTGAGCACATATGCAGAAGATTTCTCGTTCTCTGTATTTGCAGTGAGAATTACGTTCAGTTCAGAGTCACTCAGCTGTAGTTACGTAGGAAGTGTCCCATACAAATCATACCCATTCCCAAAGATTCTTTATATATTGATGTGTTGAATCTAGATTTTGTTTTGAGTGATGTTTGTGTGTCTTACAAATTGATTCTGAATTAATTGGGTGTGGAAACGGGATTTTTCACACAATTCCAAACAAAACTTATGTGAATGGTTGTAGATATAAGATATTGAAGACACTCAGGAAGAAATGGCGAAAATAAGTTAAACAGAAATAGAAGTAATGACAAAAAGTCATTTAGTACTGGAATGAGGATACAGCTTGTTTTGGGTATGTCTTAAAATGTAATTCGAATATTCCTTAAATGGTTCCCTGGTCAGTTACATCTGTAGTGACTATTGGAAATCTGTGCCGCACTGGAACAGGAACCCAGATTTGCTGCTTATTGCACGCAGTCTCCTTGACCAGTAGGCTGCCTGAGCACACCTCCACTTCTGACTCAGTGTCTCATCGACACTTCCACTAGATTTTATCCCGGGGGACTTGTGGGAAGAGTAGCAAAAGGGAAATCGAATCGGTGGATGTTACCCTACTGCAGAGGATGTACATGAGAACCTCTGGTGGTAGTGTTAGCAAATCATGGGTAAAAAACATCATCGACAATGGTAATTCCATCTACGCCAGCAAACACACTCAGCTGGTCTAATCGTTGAGGTATCTGCTCTCGAGAAGTGAGAAATGCAGTGGGTGTGGCTGAGTGGAGATGCGTACAGCACTGTATGGCTCGTCACTCGTAAACAAACTCCTGCAACTGATGGATGATGGTCACCAGGTGTGATGAGTAGTGGATTTGATTCACCGAGGAGAAGTTTTGCCTAATTCCATGGTATAGTTAACTTTTATTTTTAGAAAATAGCAACCGACGTGGGCCAAGATAGTTGGTCCTACTGAAAATATATATATACATAACCAACAGCAGAGTTTCCACAATGATGATGGTGCCACTACAGCGGAGTTACTAAATACAGTTTTCCTAAATTCCTTCACGAAAAAAGGCAAAGTAACTATTCAAGAATTCGAAACCAGAACAGCTGTTACCATGAGTGACATAAAAGTACATATTTTAGGTGTTGTGAAGCAACTCAAATCACTTAAGAAAGGCAAGTCTTCTGGTCCAGATGGAATACGAATTAGGTTCCTTTCAGAGTATGCAGACACAATAGTGCCTTTCTTAGCAATCATATACAACCGTTCACTTGACAGAAGGTCTGTTCCTAAAGACTGGAAAGTAGCACAGGTCACACCAATACTCAAGAAAGGAAATAGGAGTAACCTATTTAATTAGACACATATTACTGACCTCAATTTGCAGTAGGATTTTGGAGAATATACTGTACTCGAACATTATGACTCTTCTTGAAGAAAGTGACTTATTGATACATAACCAACACGGATTCAGAAAATATCGTTATTGTGCAACACAGCTAGCTATTTATTCCCATGAAGTAATGAGTGCTCTCGACAAGGGATCTAAGATCGATTCCATATTCCTAGATTTCCAGAAGGGTTTTGATACCATTCCTAACAAGAGACTATTACATGGTGTATACGGCCGGAAGATCCGGGATAGCCCCAGGAATTTTTTCATCCGCAAGAAAACCGGGAAAAACAGGGGAATTTTCTATAATCCCTGGAGTTTTTCATTGATTTAGTTTTCAGTTAATTTTTTGTCATTTTGACTGGTAATAACCGATACTCTAACAAAGGACATTACTGTATCCCGCTACTGCTGACTGCAGCAACAAAATATGAACGAGGGAATGAAATTTAAATTCCAAAGGAAATGCTTCATATGTAAACAAAAACACGCGGTGCTCATACAAGCGTCTGCCAACAGCAAAACGTGTGAAAGGCTGTAGGAAGACAATGCAGTGCTTCGTAACAACAAATTACCTCCGATCAGTGTGACGTCACAACTGTTTACATCAGATTCATTTAAGCAGTTACGAGCGGAATCGCGCATGCACAGTTGACTCGCGTCTGAGTAGTACCTTCTCCTGCTTCTGGAAACAGGAATGTCGCTGTTGGTTCTGTACGCAGCAAACCGGAATATCTGAACCAGGCGGCAATTTCGGTGGCGAGGGGGGGGGGGGGGGGGCAAATTTGTAGTGTTGAGGAAAAATAACCTTGTTTCACAAAGCACCTAGCATCTAGAGCACATTGGTGTATCGATTATTCAAAAGAGTTTGAAGCTCATCCCTGTTGCTTTTTGACCATTTTTGATCACATTCTAAGTTGATTTCTGAATGAATCATAAGTTGATTTTTGAATGCGTGCATAGTGTACGTGATGTACCTGCCAGGGGACTCCTCGTCGCATCTGGAAATAAACTTTCCTGCAGACAAAAGGGGACGGGGCTACACGAGCTGAGCTGAATAAAGCCGCACGGGTGATTTTCTTTATGATGCGGGAAGTGGCAATTGGCACCAAACAAAGAAAAGTGGGGGGTCATCGACATGGGTCCTAAGAGAAATCCGCTAAATTTTGGGTACACGATAAATCACACAAATTTAAGGGCTGTCAATTCGACTAAATACCTAGGGATTACAATTACGAGCAACTTAAATTGTAATGACCACATAGATAATATTGTGGGAAAGGCGAAACAAAGACTGCGCTTTATTGGCAGAAACTTAGAAGATGCGACAAACCTACCAAAGAGAGCCTACATTACACTTGTATGTCCTCTGGTGGAATATTGCTGCACGGTGTGGGATCCTTATCAGGTATGATTGGCGGAGGACAGCTAAAAAGTGCAAAGAAGGGCAGTTCGTTTAGTATTATCGCGCAATATGGGTGAGTGTGTCACTGATATGATACGCGAGTTGGTGTGGCAGTCACTAAAACAAAGGCGGTTTTCTCTGCGGCGAGATCTGTTAACGAAATTTAAATTGCCAGTTTTCTCTTCCGATGGAAAAGATTTTGTTGACATCCACCTATGTAGGGCGAAATAATCAACATAATAAAATAAGAGAAATCAGAGCTCCAATGGAAAGATTGAGGTGTTCTTTTTCCCACACACCATATGACAGTGGAATGGTTGAGCAGAAGTATGAAAATGGTTCATTGAACCCTCTGCCAGGCACTTCAGTGTGGATTGCAGAGTAACCATGTAGATGTTGATTCCTTCCTGTATAGAGATTAAAGTACTTCCTGCTTTGATTGACCAAGATAATCAGCTGCAGATATCGACTTTGGAATCCATTGAACATTTAAAACCCTCCTGCACCTCAGGCAGGCAACAGAAGCACACCCATTTCGACTGGCAGTCATGGAAGACACAGAGAATTAGTGTTGAAATTATATCAGGAGCAGGCAACAAACAGAAATTTTTCAATTTTCGTGCATACAAGTCATGCGGGTAATAACGCGTAATTTGGCACAGGAAGTACATACTTACAAGTAAAGAAAATTTTAAAAACGCTCAATATAAGATGACACACACCTACATGTGGTACATGCACACTGAAAACATCGATAGTGTCGAATTGTATACTTGGTATCCAGGATAATAGTATTAATTATGCAGCACATGCTGATATCAAAAGCAGTATGCTCCATAGAGAACGTGAAACAAAGGAGAAAACAATAGAACGCCAGGATGAGATTCAAGACTTGGAAAGGTAAGAAGTGGGGAAATGTTTATGACGCAAACACAACAGGTCATGTTACAACGAAAAAAGTGAGAAACTTACTGTTAGAGAAGGAAGCAATGGACTTACAGCACACACAATAACAAACTAGGACAATGACAAACAAAGAATAAAGATTTGGGGGACGAATCGGTAGCTTTCAGAGAAAGTAGAAAAAGATCAAATAGGTAAAAACAGGGCCAAATAGAAATCCTTGGTTAATGCAGGAGATACTGAGTTCAACTGTTAAAAGAAGAAACTATAAAAATTCAGCAAATAAAGCAGGCAAAAGGAAATATGAATGTTTAACAAATTATTGACAAGAAGTGGAAAATGCCTAAGGAGGACTGTGTAGAAGGGGTGTGTGTGTGTGTGTGTGTGTGTGTGTGTGTGTGTGTGTGTGTGTGTGTGTGTGTGTGTCAGGGAGAGTCGACCTGGTGCCCTTGTTGTATTTGAAAGATGTCGACCAACTTATTGTGTACGAAGCAGTGACTTTTATATTTTTTGTCGGTATTTCAGAAAATTTCCGTGTTACTGGTCTGAATGACTTGGCTGTCTGGTGAGGAAATTGTATTTCAGTACTTACAGATAGATGCGTTTAGTTTCTAGTGTTTTCTTCGTAAGTGAAAGAAGGAATTGGTATGCAGAGAAGGTAGTTTTAGGGGTGTGTTTGAATGTAGATGAAGGATTGGGTAGCAACTGCATGCCGAGGTGAAAGGAGGCGGATCTGTGGAGTGAATTATGAGGAAAACCAAATGAATTTATTAGGAGATGGAGTGCACCTATTTTTAATGGGAGATAGCTGAAGTTTTTGATTATGGGCTAGTGCTGTGGATCTGTCTGTAATACGCTGGTTAACCCATATCGCAGAAGCGAGATTTCTAGATTTGTGACTTGTCGCTCGGAAGAAGTGTATTCCGAATTGTTTCGACAGTTTTGTGGCTGTTACAGTTTCTTTCATTTGGTGTGTGTGTCTCGATAGTAGAGAGTAAGTGTGTCGATGTTTTGTGCAGGAGCCTTTCTGGGGCAGAGCGAAGCAGGAAACTGAGAGAGGCGGCTAAGAAAGGGGCGGTGGAGGAGGTGCGGCTATTGCTGGCGGCTGGGGCGGACGTGGTGGCGAGGGACGTGGACGGAGAGACCGCCCTGCACTGGGCTGCACTGAGAGGCCAGCGGCTGTGGTGCGGCTGCTGCTCTCTGCGGCGTCCGACCCCAACGCCAGGGATCAGTGGTGGCGGACGCCGCTGCACTGGGCGGCACGGAATGGCCACGCAGAAGCGGCGGCTGCGTTGCTGCAGGCCGGAGCCGACAGGGGGAAGACGGATGAAGATGCGGACACCCCCCTGGACTACGCCAGGCAGCAAAACCAACACCATCTCATAGAGATGCTAACACAGCGTTAATACGTGCCACTAGAGGAAATGACATCATATACTTCATTCTACATAATTTTAAAATAAAAAATTGAAAAAAAGATCACTTTCTCTATTCATTTGTACCTTTTGCAGTCCACACAATTTCACCAGTAACACCACAACTACTGCAACAACAGGAGATATCTGTAAACAAACGTGACAAACCTTCCTTTTGAGAATTCACTCTGTAAAATAAAATAAAAAATTGAAAAAAAGATCACTTTCTCTATTCATTTGTACCTTTTGCAGTCCACACAATTTCACCAGTAACACCACAACTACTGCAACAACAGGAGATATCTGTAAACAAACGTGACAAACCTTCCTTTTGAGAATTCACTCTGTAAAATAAAATAAAAAATTGAAAAAAAGATCACTTTCTCTATTCATTTGTACCTTTTGCAGTCCACACAATTTCACCAGTAACACCACAACTACTGCAACAACAGGAGATATCTGTAAACAAACGTGACAAACCTTCCTTTTGAGAATTCACTCTGTAAAACATTTCACAAGCAATTTCTGCAAAAGCTCAGCAACAATTGACAAATACTCCATCATTCATAAACTTCACTTCTCTCTCCCTCTCTGTCTTGCGTTTCTCGTCCCACATACAATATTCAAACAGCTTACAAGCATACAGCCAACGTCTCTCACAACCGCCTGTATTTCGAAACGTAAACACCCAATCTCTTCCGAGAGACAAATCCGAGAATAGCGGATGTTGTGTAACATGTCGCCCAGCTGCAATAACGTCAATTCTTCCCACCAGTCCGCTACATTACCTAATTACTGCAAACTATTTGCTAGCAGTGTCTATGTTGCTACATTACATCACTGCGAACTGCGCCATACTCAAATTACTGCCATATAAGCTGTTCACTTAGAATGTATCTTCACTTCACACTGAATTCAGTTCTGTGCGTGCACCGCACAAGTACTTTTCGTGTTTAACTGTAATGTCACACTGGTAGCAGTACTCACACCACATCATGCTCACACCATCTGCAGCCGTCTTGCCAGCTCACCTTCAAATAAAGACAATTGAAGATCCACCTAAAGTCATTTCTCTCCCACACACCTCACTTGCTGCTCTTACAGAACAAACTACCATCTCTCAGGGAATTATACTAAATCGCGTGAGACATGCATCCAGTAGTGGAAATATACATCACTTTCAAAAAGTACACTTTTGCGTCTCTGTAGACGCTTTCGAAGCAGACCACATTTGGAACATTCATTCCCCTGTCTGCTGTGATACAATTAGACTTGGCATACCCGTGCGTGCATGTGTGACCAAAGTGGCAGACTGCATTCTGAACAAGAGCTTCTGTGGCCCTCATGTAGCGGCGTTACAGACGGAAGCTCCTTAACGTCAACAGAACTTACTCAGCTCGATGTTACGCTACAGAGCACACTTCAAAAAACGGTGAATGTTCTCGGTTCTGATTCGGTCCTCTACTTTTATTCATACGAAATCGGAGGATGATGTTTGCTTTTACCGACTCCCCCGACTCATTTACTCAAGCTCAGAATTTTCTCGGGTGAAGCATATTCTCCGTCTCGCTTTATTCGTGCGAACCTGAGAATGTTCTCCACAATTTCGAGTATAAAGTACATTCTCCGCTTTATTCATACGATCGAAGGTCGCCTTTCTGTAAGTTGCACCAAACCATGATGACGCACACTTAGAGAGGTAATTCGGCTCAGAAAGTTTTCGCTCAGGTCGGCGGTAAGTACTGGGTGTCCAGCAGGTTGTTTCAGAAACTGTTACATTATTCACTCTGAAGCTGCAAGTAGAAATGTACAAGTGTATCCCAAACACAGCAGCACTACTTGTGACGAACGTTTACCCCACAGGAGGCAATGTACTGTTTTTCTACGACGTTAATACCGTATACCTGTCAATTTCTGCGGGCTTTCGGCAGAATCGGGTGGGGCCAAGAGTTATTTCGGTCCTTTTCGATTAACAGGGTCCAACACTGGGTTGCCACTCGCCAGAAACGTTCTATTAGATAGTGTTTCCGTGTTTATTCCTGTTTCCTTTCTCTTTAATCTTCACTCCTTCCACTTTGCGACTCCGAAATCAACCCCTTTTCCTCTTAAGTTTTCCTCATCAGCGACGTCCCTGCAACAGTGCCGCTCTCACTCCAGCCTGGAGAGCTGAAGTCGGCGTCTGAACGAGATCTCTGTCAGGCTGGAGTTTAGCATGGAATACGACTGAGTAAGTGCTGCCAAGCTTAGCCCGAATTATGCACAACTTTTCTCCTGTTTTTTAATTTACGATTTCCGAAGACCATTTGAAATTTAATTTTCAAAGTTACTGCGAACCCATGTGGTGATTAAAGTACTTTAAACACAGAGCGTGTAATCCATTTGGAGTTCTGGATGATAACAAATCGAACACAACATTGCATTCCAGCATTGCTGATGGGGGGCGCCACGAACTTGTAAATCATTTTCAGCCAGGTGTCCCGATACTTTTGACCACACAGTGTATGTGAAGGCATCGTCAAGATCTAAAATAGATGTTCCAGCATCAAGAAAGTGCTTAATGGTCTAAATCAACGACAGACAGGTAGCAAATATGGTTTCCAGTCATTAAACAATCGAGCCACAGAATGAACATCAGTACAGTAGTTACATGTGTAATGAATCTGATCTGAAAATATACTATGGAAGAAACTGGTTGACATGGCCAAAGATGAATAACATGTCTATGTTGGACAATCCAAGTCCACAGGAAGATCATAGGTACACAAAATCAAACATCTTTGGAAGAACTATGTTATCTGCGAATACATTTATAAATACATCTGTGGAAGGGCAGTGTTATCTGTGAGCACAAGGTGTAAAAAGTATGTTTGTACAGGGTGTATACAAACCGGGAGATCCGGGAATTTTTTCAACCGGAAAAAACCCGGCAATTTTTTAGAATTCCGGGAATTTTTCATTGTTTTTGTTTTCAGTTAAATTTTTGTAATTTTGACTGGTAAGAACTGATACTCTAACAAAGGATATTACTGTATCCCACTGCTACATATAATACTGCAGCAATAAGACATGAACGAGAGAAAAAACATAAATAAAACATAAATTGCAAAGGAAATGCGCCATATACAGCAACAAAACACAGTGCTCAAACAAGCGTCTACCAACAGCAAAATGAGTCAAAGGCTTTAGGAAGACGATGTGATGCTTCGTAACAACAAATTGCCTCCGATGAGCGTGACGTTACAACTGTTTAGATTCGTTTTAGCAGTTACGAGCGGGATCAAGCGCATGCGCAGTTGAGTAGTACCTTGTCCCGCTGCTGGCTACTGAAATGTGGCTGTTGGCTGTGTAAGCAGTCGCAGCAAGCAGCTAGATGCTACCGGGAAAAATTTTACTGGAGCGCCCAAGTTGCCAGATTCATGCATGCGCAGCAGGTCCAGATCTAGGAAGGGGAGGGGTGTGGGCAAATTCATATTCTTGAGGGGGGGAAAAACGTTGTTTCACAAAGCGACTAGCATCCAGCGCACTTACGTCTATCGATTATTCATATGACTTTGAAACGCATCCCTGTCGGTTTTCCAACACTTTATAAGTTGATTTCTGAATGAATCATAAGTTGATTTGTGAATGCGTGCATAGTGTACGTGATGTACCTGCCAGGGGAATCCTCGTCGCGTGTAGAAACAAACTTTCCTACAGACAAAAGCGGCTATACCAGCTGACCGGAGGAGAGCCGGATGGCTGAATGCCAACCGCTGTCTGATTGTCTTGTTGATTGGGTTTGCGAATGATGAGCGTTGTTATAATTACTAGCGAAATCCATAGATTCAGACTACAGAAGTGGAAATAAACGAATAACAGGTAATAAAGATTACATACTCCCTTCTCGGTGTATCCAAGAAAATGAAATTTTGACGGAAAATGTTTGGCCAGATCGCTGTACTAGTAAGGGCCAGTCGCACAGTGTCCAGCTAGCAGCCGCTTTAAGTTCTACTCTGGAAGAAGTGCGGAAAACGCGTTGTATGAACATGTAACAAAGCCTAACCAGAGAATAATCGTGAATAACTAAACCGATGATTGTAGCAGAGTTAGTGAAGTTAACCTGTGAATAAGCTTTGACATTGGCAGGAATAGTTACAGAATTAGTGATAAGAAGCCTGTTTGTTAGAACGAGGAAGGAGAAGAAACGGGGACACCACACAAATTATGGAACAATATGACGATTCCAAGTTTGTATAAAAATTCCGTACTACTACTTTTCGATCATGTTTGAGAAACTGGAGCGTATGAATGAAGTGTGAAACTATCCCCTAACGTAAAGCTTTTTGCTTGTAGTAGGCCTAATAGGCATTTGATACTGGTACTTTGTGAAATATATTCTGTCGTTACAAAAAGACCGTTTGTGCCAAAACAGTCACGTTTATTTAGTGTATGTTACAATTGTTGCCGTGAGAAAATAGACGTAATTAGATCGGGAAACCACACCTGTCTTGGGCCCTATTTGTATTAACAGCTTTTTCAGTATTAGACAGCAACATTTCAATTTTTCATGTAGCAAAACGTTTGACGAACTTTCGCAGAAAGGAAAGCACGCCATATAAAGCTGTAGCAAGATTAGAGAGAAAAAAATTCTAGGGGCTAAGGATTGTACAGGGTGTCCAGAAAAGGGCTCCCTGATTTCAAAATTAAATATCTCGAAAACAAAGATCGACAGAGGAATGCAGTCAACGGTATGTTTATTGTGAAAGCTGTAAGAAGTTTATACAGCAGTTTGAAATAATAGTTACAAAAGCTGCTAACAGATGGCGCTGCACGCTGTACAGCTCATATCAGCATACATAAATGAAATAATCGTATGAAAACAATCTTTGCAAACAATCACATCACAATGTTTTCAAAATGTTCGCCATTGGCACTACAGAGGTGGCGCAAACAAAGAATGAAATTCGCCATCACATTTCGTAGTGTCTCAACCGAAATGGATTCACATGCCACAGAGATCGCCGATTCGAGCTCGTCCAGCGTGGCGGGATGCTTCGGGTAGACCCTATCTTTCACTGTGCCCCACAAAAAAAGTCACAGGGAGTCAAATCCGGCGAATATGGAGGCCAATCCATGCCTGCAGCAGTAAATTTGAGATATTCCAAAGCAATGACTCGATTCCCGAAGTATTCCTCGAGAAAGCGAAACACTTGGTCGGTCCAATGTGGTCGGGCTCCATCTTGCATAAACCATTCAGGACCTGGTCGATCCTCTAAGGCTTGCTGTGTGCCGACAAATTGTTCCAAAATTGCAACGTAACGTGCACCAGTGACCGTTTCTCGAATGAAAAAAGGGCCAGTAATGCCTCTGCTGCATACTGCAGCCCACACAGTAACTTTAGGAGAATACAGGGGTTTCGCTTCACACCAATATGGCTTTTCGGAATCCCAGAATCGCCAGTTCTGCTTATACACGTATCCATTCATCTGTAAACCAAATGCAGCCCAACATCAAATCCTTCACTATCAATCATTGTGAGCATCTGATTAGCAAAGGCAACCCTTTGTTGCACAGCTCGTACGGGTGTGGCCTGGTGCGTTTGAATTTTGAATGGAAACATGTGTAGGCTCTTTCTCAGTATTTTCTGCGTGCTGGAACGCTTCAAACCAGTCTCAGATGCAATTCTACGGACGGATGACATTGGATTTCGCTGAATAATTCCAGAAACTGTGGCGATATTTTCAGGCGTAACTGCGGTTTGCTTGCGGCCAACATGCCCCACTAGATCATCAGTTACGCTGCCTGTTCGTTGAAATTTTGCGAAGAGCGTACGAATGGTTTTCGCATCGGATCCTTTTGGAACATTAAATCGTGCTTGAGAACTTCGCCTTGTTGCGTCATGTCATGTCTAGGACTCTCTTCTAACCTGTGGTACTCTAGCACCACAAAAACGCGTTGTTCAATGGAGTACATGGTTTTAATCTCTTCCTTCGGTACGCTAATCTCCTTTCACGTTTCAATAGTGGAACTGATCGCTCTGGGCTTCGGATCACTATTTATACTAGGCATTACGTATGGCGATTACAGCGCCATCTGTTAGCAGCTTTTGTAACTATTACACTCCTGGAAATTGAAATAAGAACACCGTGAATTCATTGTCCTATGAAGGGGAAACTTTATTGACACATTCCTGGGGTCAGATACATCACATGATCACACTGACAGAACCACAGGCACATAGACACAGGCAACAGAGCATGCACAATGTCGGCACTAGTACAGTGTATATCCACCTTTCGCAGCAATGCAGGCTGCTATTCTCCCATGGAGACGATCGTAGAGATGCTGGATGTAGTCTTGTGGAACGGCTTGCCATGCCATTTCCACCTGGCGCCTCAGTTGGACCAGCGTTCGTGCTGGACGTGCAGACCGCGTGAGACGACGCTTCATCCAGTCCCAAACATGCTCAATGGGGGACAGATCCGGAGATCTTGCTGGCCAGGGTAGTTGACTTACACCTTCTAGAGCACGTTGGGTGGCACGGGATACATGCGGACGTGCATTGTCCTATTTGAACAGCAAGTTCCCTTGCCGGTCTAGGAATGGTAGAACGATGGGTTCGATGACGGTTTGGATGTACCGTGCACTATTCAGTGTCCCCTCGACGATCACCAGTGGTGTACGGCCAGTGTAGGAGATCGCTCCCCACACCATGATGCCGGGTGTTGGCCCTGTGTGCCTCGGTCGTATGCAGTCCTGATTGTGGCGCTCACCTGCACGGCGCCAAATACGCATACGACCATCATTGGCACCAAGGCAGAAGCGACTCTCATCGCTGAAGACGACACGTCTCCATTCGTCCCTCCATTCACGCCTGTCGCGACACCACTGGAGGCGGGCTGCACGATGTTGGGGCGTGAGCGGAAGACGGCCTAACGGTGTGCGGGACTGTAGTCCAGCTTCATGGAGACGGTTGCGAATGGTCCTCGCCGATACCCCAGGAGCAACAGTGTCCCTAATTTGCTGGGAAGTGGCGGTGCGGTCCACTACGGCACTGCGTAGGATCCTACGGTCTTGGAATGCATCCGTGCGTCGCTGCGGTCCGGTCCCAGGTCGACGGGCACGTGCACCTTCCGCCGACCACTGGCGACAACATCGATGTACTGTGGAGACCTCACGCCCCACGTGTTGAGCAATTCGGCGGTACGTCCACCCGGCCTCCTGCATGCCCACTATACGCCCTCGCTCAGAGTCTGTCAACTGCACATACGGTTCACGTCCACGCTGTCGTGGCATGCTACCAGTGTTAAAGACTGCGATGGAGCTCCGTATGCCACGGCAAACTGGCTGACACTGACGGCGGCGGTGCACAAATGCTGCACAGCTAGCGCCATTCGACGGCCAACACCGCGGTTCCTGGTGTGTCCGCTGTGCCGTGCGTGTGATCATTGCTTGTACAGCCCTCTCGCAGTGTCCGGAGCAAGTATGGTGGGTCTGACACACTGGTGTCAATGTGTTCTTTTTTCCATTTCCAGGAGTGTGTTTCAAACTGCTGTATAAACTTCTTACAGGTTTCACAATAAACATACCGTTTACTGCATTCCTCTATCGATCTTTGTTTTCGAGATATTTAATTTTGAAATCAAGGAGTCCTTTTCTGGACACCCTGTATATTGTCTTGCTTGTCTCATGTCTTTACTGGGTCTATGTGTCCTATATTTAATTTTATGTCACACAAAGCAGCAAGTTGTTAGCTGATAGGGAATAAAGAGTGCATAATTTCTGAAGAGTTCTTTTTTTTTTAATAAAAAAGAGGGACAGGATTTCAAACCGGCTGACTGTAAGCAGGAGAGGCACCAAAGGTCATTTTAATTTCCATTGTTCTGAATATGGTTTGATGGCATCCATTACAAAATACAAAATATACATGTTTCAATTCCACAGAGCGAAGTACAGTGACGTGCGATAGAAGAATTCTGTGTGAGGAGGCGAGGCACTGCACTTTGGCACACTTAGACCAAATAACGTTTTACATTTCCTCGAACACATATGTTTTCAGACTCTTCAGAAAGCTGAGCGCTACAAAATGAACATATTTTTGAAAATTCGCTTTTTTTTCAATTTTTGACGTCCTGTCTCAAACGCTCGGGGAGTGGCGGGGTATTGCTCCAGTTCGGAAATATCTTAAACCCGGGCCTGATGCGCAGAGCAGTCTGAGTTATAGTAGGTGTTTCACAGAGGAAGACCGCACGGCAGTTCCTTCTCTAAATCGTCGCACACACGAAAAAATGGCTGACATCGAAATAAGTGTCCAAGGAATAATAAAGCAACTGGAATCACTCAATAGAGGAAAGTCCACTGGACCTGACGGGATACCAATTCGATTCTACACAGAGTACGCGAAAGAACTTGCCCCCCTTCTAACAGCCGTGTACCGCAAGCCTCTAGAGGAACGGAAGGTTCCAAATGATTGGAAAAGAGCACAGGTAGTCCCAGTCTTCAAGAAGGGTCGTCGAGCAGATGCGCAAAACTATAGACCTATATCTCTGACGTCGATCTGTTGTAGAATTTTAGAACATGTTTTTTGCTCGAGTATCATGTCGTTTTTGGAAACCCAGTATCTACTATGTAGGAATCAACATGGATTCCGGAAACAGCGATCGTGTGAGACCCTACTCGCTTTATTTGTTCATGAGACCCAGAAAATATTAGATACAGGCTCCCAGGTAGATGCTATTTTTCTTGACTTCCGGAAGGCGTTCGATACAGTTCCGCACTGTCGCCTGATAAACAAAGTAAGAGCCTACGGAATATCAGACCAGCTGTGTGGCTGGATTGAAGAGTTTTTAGCAAACAGAACACAGCATGTTGTTATCAATGGAGAGACGTCTACAGACGTTAAAGTAACCTCTGGCGTGCCACAGGGGAGTGTTATGGGACCATTGCTTTTCACAATATATATAAATGACCTAGTAGATAGTGTCGGAAATTCCATGCGGCTTTTCGCGGATGATGCTGTAGTATACAGAGAAGTTGCAGCATTAGAAAATTGTAGCGTAATGCAGGAAGATCTGCAGCGGATAGGCACTTGGTGCAGGGAGTGGCAACTGACCCTTAACATAGACAAATGTAATGTATTGCGAATACATAGAAAGAACGATCCTTTATTGTATGATTATATGATAGCGGAACAAACACTGGTAGCAGTTACTTCTGTAAAATATCTGGAAGTATGCGTCCGGAACGATTTGAAGTGGAATGATCATATAAAATTAATTGTTGGTAAGGCGGGTACCAGGTTGAGATTCATTGGGAGAGTGCTTAGAAAATGTAGTCCATCAACAAAGGAGGTGGCTTACAAAACACTCGTTCGACCTATACTTGAGTACTGTTCATCAGTGTGGGATCCGTACCAGATTGGGTTGACGGAGGAGCTAGAGAAGATCCAAAGAAGAGCGGCACGTTTCGTCACTGGATTATTTGGTAACCGTGATAGCGTTACGGAGATGTTTAGCAAACTCAAGTGGCAGACTCTGCACGAGACGCGCTCTGCATCGCGGTGTAGCTTGCACGCCAGGTTTCGTGAGGGTGCGTTTCTGGATGAGGTATCGAATATATTGCTTCCCCCTACTTATACCTCCCGAGGAGATCACGAATGTAAAATCAGAGAGATTAGAGTGCGCGCGGAGGCTTTCAGACAGTCGTTCTTCCCGCGAACCATACGCGACTGGAACATGAAAGGGAGGTAATGACATTGGCACGTAAAGTGCCCTCCGCCACACACCGTTGGTTGGCTTGCGGAGTATAAATGTATATGTAGATGTAGACGAAGTGGGTAGTCTCCACGTGACCCGTGTTTACATTTAGTGATTTTGCTGTTTCCTCTTCGTTTACTGCTCTCACGTCAAATGAAAACAAATCAGATTTCTCTGGCCGGGAGCCATCAAGTGAATTAAAATACATTCACATAATTATGGAAGGCTAAAATGTGTTGTTAGTTGCAGATTTTATTTTATTTCCACCTTCCTGACAGTCAAGCAGTAATTACCTTGCGCAACAATGAAGTTATTTTTGTCGGTTTCTAAGGAAATTTTCTTTTATTAATTTTTTCCGCTGATGCAGACAATATATTTGAAACGAAGTGTTTAATTCCACACACTGGTTCGCTGCATTTCAAGTGCGCGTTTTCAACTTCTAGCAGGTATGGCGCTATGCCATAACAAACAACCAATCATGAGATAACACAGTATTGGTACTCCAAGAAAATTTACATCCCGAAAACCACGTTGATAAGCTTAATATCAGGTCGTGGCCTACTTCACTGGGAATCTGGACATACGAATATGCACTTTAAATGTGCACATTTTAGTATGGATCACGAAATTCCAACGCTCTTGTAGTATCCTCTGGTGTCTTGTTTCTTTTATGATATAATGTAAGATCTTTTAATGTTTTACACGTATGAACATATGGGCTCCTTACGTCACCATAGCTGCGCAAGCGCGGTGACAAATGCCATCTGGCGCTCTCTGGCAACTGCAGAAACGAACCTATTTCTAACAGGTCGCAGGAAAATATTCCGAATGGTGGTTTGATAAGGGTTACCATCAAAGCACATTTCCTTTTACGCAAGTTGAACTATGTGCGAGAATGTACGATGAATTTCCTAAATCACAGAGCGTTTGACTGTGATTTAAAAATCAACTCTTTGATAACGAGCCATTTAGATGAATTTCGAGCCCAGAAGATCAGACATTTATGTCGTTATCAGAAATTTTACTGGCACATTTGTGTGATATATCGTAAATTCTAATACACGCCAAAAGACCAACATTATATGCGAAAGCTTAGCTTCTCTTGCAGCTTATTAACCTTAGAGACTAATTTTGTATGAGGAAGCTTTGCTTTTCTTGTAATAACACAATGTATATTAATTTAAACCATTAACTTTTTCTGTTTGTGTGTTTGCGCTACTTAACAGTGCTGTTGCTATTGGCTGACTACATCACGTGTCCTAAGCTCTGAATACCCGCTGTCATCGGCTGGCGAGATCACGTGACATGAGCTGTGACTGGCTTACAAAAGCGCATCGAAATCTCGATTTCAATGCTCGGAAAGTAACATGCGGTGTTTGGTGGAATTCGAATTTATACTTTTGTGATACTTGTTGCTGCACGTCAAAGATCGTTCCGAAACGTGTTTTTTCCTCGTGTTTAGTTTTCTAAAGTGCCGGGAAATTCTACGCCCGTGTATAAAACCATAATCATTCAAAGGACTGATAAGTTATACTGTTCCGAGAGAAAATATACTGTCAGTTAACAGGGAATAAGCATGTTTTCACCCGGGAGAAAGTGTATTTTTAACCGGGAAATCCGGGAGAAATCCGGGAATTTTTTTTCCATGTCCACGTATGCACCCTGTTGTAGCACAAAAATATGACATCATGCCGAAAGAAATACCCACATCTTTACTGGTTTAAATGAGAAAAATGTCCATGTTTCATACATACCATGGTACAGAAAATTGCGAAAGTTTGCCATCAAAATAGTTCGCGTTGTAACTGATATGTGGCAGATCACTACAGTGTCAGGCCTATGGCCTGAATGCCAAAGTTGACAGCGACATGAGTCAACATACCGGCAGCTCAAATTCGCGCAGTGTCTACTAATTCAGTTCTAGGGAGATGAGGAGCCAAGGTAACTTCACAGTACTGCACTGGTGTTAAGGACGCGAATTACATTGGCACAAGATCGATAAAGATGCCTCATTTAATGATAAATAAAGAGAAAAAAACAATGAACATATTCTAGTGCTCGATTTCACGCTCCGCTTTGACCATAGAGTGAGAATTCACATGCACAGAATTTATTTACTGTTGTCAACACACCTTGCCACAGTGGTTGTGTATTCTTGCGTTGGCATAGGTTTGTGTGTCAAACGTCCTATAAATTTTGAATGTCGCCAAATCGTTAGTTCAGATAGAACCAATCGTATGTGCTGTGTATTAGGGACAGGCGTTTTGTAGACACCATAACAACTTGCATTTGATACCTGCAATAAATTGATCTCGCAGTTTTTATGAGCAAAATGAGCAGACATCACGTCGCAGCACCGTCATGTCAGCGTGTATTCACACTGTCTGTCACGTCATGTAACGTCAATTCGCTTAGTCCGTGTCAGAGTATAGTATTTCAATTGAGGAACTAATGTTATGCATGGCCAAAGCAAACCTCATTACTTGTGTTCTTGATCAGTCTTGTTTGCTGAAGTGCTGGGGCGTGAAACAACACCTCAAAACATCGACATTTCTATGTTATGGGTGAGTGGGCGTCTCTTCTGTTATTGCCAAACCTAAATAATTTTTCGCTTTCAGATATCTCACATTGCTTCTGTGAGAACATCCAGTGCAAAAAACCTCCAAGTCGGCATCGAACATTTACAATTTGCCACGAAATCAAAGCACAATAAGAAAATGAACAGTAAGAAGTTACAAAAGCACAATATCCACTACTATACAACGAGTTAACTTACGCTGATAGCAGATGATGATACCGTCGACACTTCATTCCCTGGAAACCGTTACCTGCCGTGACGTGACGTGACGTGACGGTCTGTTGAAGACTTGTCTGAATGCCGCCACTTGAAATGCATTGTGGAATGTTTCTACATGACGAGACTTGACGGCATCCCGAGATCATGCGACAATTTCAGCTTAATGTTGACAACATGCACACCACGGAATGCTCACACCAGAGATTTTTCTATGGCTTTGATCGACGTCATATCTGACTCACAGATGCTACTTAGAGGCGACATCTAAAGGCAATGAGGTTCAATCCTAAACCAAAGAATGTATCACAAAAAAGACAGATAATATACGTACATACAATAAAATTCGATTGCAGCTCATGCGATTAATTACATAGTTATAAGCTATATTTCAAATAAATTGAGCTAGCAAAAAAGATAGTAACAACATAAAAAACCATACATGCATGAAACAAATTATCACAGTTCACGCGTGCAAGTGAAAGCACCATGCATCTCTTTTAAAGTCCACTACAACATCACTCATAGTAAACTCGTAATTTACATCTACATGGACAGTTTGCAAACCTCACTTACATGCTTGGCAAAGCGTTCATCGAACCATTTTTCACAATAATCCTCTATTATTCCAGTCTGAAACAGAATGCGGAAGAAACGAACAGATGTATCTTTCCGAGCGAGACCTGATTTCCTTATTTTATGATGATGATCGTTTCTCCCTGTGGATGTCGGCGAAAAAAAAATGCTTTCGCATTCGGAGGAGAAAGTTAGTAATCGAAATTTCGTGATAAGGTTCTGCCGCAACGAAACATGCCTTTGTTTTAAATATGGCCGCCCCAAATTCTGTATCATGTCAGTGACACTCCCTCCCCTATTTCTCGATAATACAAAATGTGCTGCTCTACCGTGAACATTCTCGATGAAGTCCGTTAATTCTACCTGGTAATGATCCCACACTGCACAGCAGTATTCTAGAAGAGGACGGACAACCGTAGTGTAGGCAGTCTCTCTAGCAGATCTGTTGCATCTTCAGCCAATGAAATGCAGTCTTTGGTTCTCCTTCCCCACAATATTTCCTATGCGTTCTTTCCAATTTATGTTGTTCGTAGCGGTGATTCCTAGGTATTTAGTTCAATTTCCGGCCTTTAGATTTGACTGATTTATCGTCTAACCGATTCCGTTTAGCACTCATGTGGATGACCTCACACTTTTCATTACTTAGGATCAATTGCGAATTAATACGAATTGTGAACTCTGTGACAGGAAATCACGAATCAAGTCACAGTTCAGCCTGTGACGATATTCCATAACCACGCAATTTGACTACAAGCCGCTTGTGAGGTACAGTGTCAGATGTCTTCTGGAACTCTAGAAAGACGAAATCAATCGGAAATCCCTTGTCAATATCACTCAATACTTCGTGTGAATAAAAGCCAGTTGTGTTGAGGGTGTGTTAATAGACCGTTCTCTTCGAGATAATTCATAATGTTCGAACACAATATATGTTCCCAAATCCTGCTGCAAATAGAAGTTGGTAATATGGCCCTGTAAACTGATGGATTACTCCTACTGCGTTTCTTAAGTATTGGTGTGACCTGTGCAAGTTTCCAGTCTTTGGGTTACGAATCTTTCGTCAGGGAGTTTCAACACTGGTTTGCCAAATTGATGGCAATAGATGACGTTGAAGAACATTATTCGGGGTTAATGGCCGCAGTACTGCCAACACCAAGTGTAATGGTTGCGTTTGAAGGAAGTCAGTTGCGTGATGTCTAATGCGTAGCATTGCTTGCAAATCATAAAACATAATCATACATATGAAAATGAGCAAAATACATGACAAGACTGGAAATTGACAATTGAGAATGGCTGGAAACTCAGTGGTAGCCAGGCCCGTCTTGCTTCCAAGACCCTGGAGAAAATGACTTAAACTAAGCTGCAATGAAACATAACATAAAACACTAATTAGGCGTGATTAATCACGTGACCTCAAAGCATAAGGGTGTCGATTCCGCAAGGCGTATCTTGGACAACGCTGTAAAGGTAATCTCCTCCGTTTTTTCCTTCGTCTTTGTTCCACTTGAGGTGGAGGTGTCACAGGCGGATCGGGGGCTGCGACCTGTTTTGGTGACACAAGTAGAGGGACAAGGTTTGCGTCGAGACACGCTGCATTGTTCCTAAATTTATTCAAGATGGCAGAAACAATTTTCTTAGGTTGGTGGCGGAAGCGCAAGTGAGCTTTGTTTACTGGCAGATTTCAAAGTTGGCGCTGGTTCCTAGGAGGAGGTGGAGGTGGCGGTCTGGTCCTCGAAAAGTAGTTGAAGTTAGGGAGTTGAACATGTTTGAATATGTATATGAAATTGTAAATGGAATTATTTAATATAGCGGGGTGGTGAGAGTGAATTAGCAAGTGTTCTCGCGACGAGCAAACGCGCTGTTATACAGTCACGGTGGATTCCACTGTCGGTCAAACTCTGGCGCCAAACGTGTCCTTTGTACGGAAGACGGTCGACAGGTTCCATCGTGTCCGGCGTTAAGTGCTCGCGGGCGCGGCCGACCGTTTGTGGCGGGACCCTCAGGCGCCCACCTGGCGCGCTCGCCGTGGGGGTGTGCTTGACGTCAGCGGGCCAGCGAGCGGGCTCAGCCGGCCGCGCGTACGTCAGCTGCGCCCTGGAGTTTCGCTGTGTCAGCATGGAGAAGTCTGTTGGGTCACACCTGCACGACTCTAATGTCTGAAATAAAGAGTCATTTTCCAGGTATTTACAGAAGGCTATGTCCGTCGCGTGTATGGAGGGTGTGTGACATAAGTGGGGCGGCGGCTCAGCGATTATACAGTTATTAAGCGTGCGCGAGAGCGAGTGAATTAGAGGGTGTTCTAGTGCGGTCCAAACGTGCTGTTATACAGTCATGGCGGATTCCACTGTCGAGCAAACTTTGCCACCAAAGGTGTAGCACTGCGTTCTCGCTCGCACAGGGACACGTGGTGGACGGTGAGCGGTCGGCATCGACAGGTTTGAACGTGGCGCCGAAAGTGTTGCAGGGAAACGGCTGACCGTTGTGTGATTGAGCACCTAGGCAGACCATTTTGGCGGGAAACGAATGCACGTGGTGAGCGGACAAGGGGCCGCTGTGACGTCAAACTCGACAAGTTCCAGCGTGTCCAGCGAAAACATGTTTACGACGTGGGAGCTATCGCTGGGATCGCCCCCCGTGCTAGTGGTCGGCCGCCTCACGTGACAGGCGTAGACAGTGTCTCCGCGTGCTGGCCAGGGGGTGGCGAGGATTTGAACTAATTCAGTTGAAGCACGGACGTCGTGGTGACTGCACTACGATATCAAAGATGTGTGTGCTGACTGTGTTGGAGAACAAGTGACGACCATACTGCTTGAAATAAAGTCTTCGGTCCTTTACCCCCTGCACAATCAAAGGACATGAATTACGTTACTACAAGTGCAGTTTATTATTTGACGCGATTATGATAGGCTAACAGTGCAAAAAGATAATTGATGGAGAAAGCTCATACATGTGAACAATTATGGTGTTGGGGATTTTAACTTGTGATAGATTTTTGTTATGGATGTGAGGAGAATGGCTGTCTCACCGAGAAAATCGGACATCTTGAATAAATAATAAATGATAATAATACGTGGAAGTACAGTTTTCGAGAGAATATCGTGTTGGGATTTGAATTTGGCGCAATTTTCTAGTGGAGGTAGGCCTATAATAATAAATGATAATGAATGATAATAAATGATAATGAATGATAATAAATGATAATGAATGATAATAAATGACAATGAAGGATAATCAATATCAATAAATAATAATGAATAATAATAAATGAAAGTAAGGTTCTGCAGCCATTATCGTGTTGGAATTTGAATTTGGAAGGAATTTTCTAGTGGAGGCAGGTCAATAATAATAAATGATAATCAATAACAATAAATGATAATAAACAATAATAGATAATTATGAATGTTAATGAATGATAATCAGTAGTAATAGAAAGACAAGTACGGTCTCTGCATGCATTATTGTGTTGTAATTCAAACTTCCCGCCATTTTTTCTTCTGGAGGCTTAGGTTAGTGGACGTAGCACAATTGGGCTATTTTCCCGCCAAAATTCAAATTTCCCGCCATATTTTTTTGAGGTTACGTTACTGGACGTAGCACAATTGGACTATTCTCCCGCCAAAATCCGCCATCTTGGATGACGTCATGCGCTGTTGCCAAGTCTACATGCCACCATCTTGGAAGACGTCATCACCGCCATCTTGAATAAATTTGGCAACAATGCAGCGTGTCTTGACGCGAAACTTGTCCCTCTACTGACACAGCCCAACTGAGGTAATGTTGGAGGCGGTCAAAGTGCACTATCACCGTACGATCGGTTAATTGCAGTTCTGCATTGACTGGTGAGGTCAACCGTACAATACGATATGGGCCTTCAAAGCGGGGAGAGAACTATTTAGTTCGTTCCTTTTTGATTGTCAGGTTTCGTAGTAACACTAAATCACCAGCCTGATAAGTCAGTAAAACAGCATTTTTGTTCTGCCTGTGCAGCTGTTTATTAGTAGCTTTGATTATTATTCCTCTTTACCTGATACCAGATCGCCTTTAACCGGCGGGCTAAACCTTTTACTTCCTTTATTTCTACACCCTAAGATAGTTTGTCTATTTCGAACGGCGAATTCATCGGCATTCGGGTGTCGTATGCAGAAGAGATATACGGTACATATCTGTCCCAATCAGCGTGCGTTTTTGTAACATAATAGGATAACATCTTACAAATTGTACGGTGAACGCGTTCAAAGCGACCGTTGGCTTTAGGATGGAAGGGAGTTGTACGCCATTTTTTGATTCTTAGCAATTTACAAACTTGAGCAAATAGAGCAGACATGAAATTGGTTCCTTGATCCGTAAAAATGGCATCAGGACTTCCAAAAGGTAGTATCACACGATTTACAAACTCTCTCGCCACAGTTTCAGCTGTCATGTCGGCGAGGGGAACTCAAATTATATAACGTGAAAAGTGATCAATAACAGACAAAATGTATTTGTTTACTTGTTGCGACTGTGGAAAAGGACCTTGGAAATCTAAAGCAAGAATTTCGAAGGGTGAAGATGCCTGAGGAAGTGTTTGCAGCAGCACTCTCGGATGCCTATTTTGTGCTCGTTGTGCACACGGCAGGCAAGATCTTACATACCTGTCCACGTCACGTTGTCGGTATTGCCACCAATAACGTGTCGCAGTTCGAGCGTTCGTAGCGCGTTTTCCGCTGTGACATGCTTGGATTGTATCATGGCATTGCCGTATTATACGTTGCTGCAAGGATTCCGGTATTACCAAACGATTTCCATGGGGAGTTTTTCGATACAAAAGGTCGTCTATTACTTCAAATTCTGGCAAGGTGGCGTATCTTTGACACTGAACGTCCACCTGCTATGCTTCTTTTAACTCTTCAGTTGATACCTCATCTGTCTGAATGACACGCACTTTTCTGCTTAACGCATCAGCATTATGATGCAACCGACCAGGCTTGTGCCGAACTTAAATCATATTCTGACAATTTCATGGCCCAGTGCATAAGTTTGCTACTAGGGTCCTTAAGATTCAATAACAACTGCAGAGCATAGTGATCGGTAAGAACCGTAAACTTGCGACCATAAAGGTAACATCTAAAATAATTAATTCCAAAAAGAAGGGTAAGCAATTCCTTTTCTGTAATACTGTAATTAGTTTGGGCTTTATTCAGTTGACGAGAGGCATACCCAATGGGTTTTTCCTCACCATCTTGCTCTTGGCTTAGGACACATCCTACAGCAAAATCAGATGCGTCACAAGATAAAATAAAAGGTCCGGTGAAGTCTGGGTGAACAAGTAGAGGTAAACTAGTTAAAATAGTTTTCACTGTTTAAAAGGCGGTCGAACATTCATCCGACCACACAAAAGGAGTACCCTTTTTCAACAATTTAGTAAGAGGTTTGGTAATAGTAGCATAATCTTTAACAAAATGGCGGTAATAATTTGCAAGACCAAGGAAGGATTGTAATTCCATTAAATTTGTTGGAATAGGAAAAGTGTCTACTGCTTCAGTTAATCGTGGATCTGGCTTGACTCCGCTGGAACTGATTACGTGACCTAAATACTGCACTTGTGAATGAACAAAAGAACATTTTTATAATTTTAAGCTTAAACTATCATTTTGCAATCGCAACAGTACACTGCGTAGATGTTCAGCATGTTCAGCAATGGCTTTTGAAAATATAATTATATCATCAAGATACACAAACCACATAGTAGGTTTCAACCCACGTAATAGCAGATTTGCAAATCGCTGAAAGGTTGCTGGTGAGTTGTGAAGCCCGAAAGGCATCCTTAAGAATTCATATAAGCTTCCAGGAACTACAAAAGCTGTCTTAGCTCGACCTTGAGGAGCAATTGGAATTTGATGATACCCACTGCGCATGTCTAATGTTGTAAAGTACCGGCAATTGCCCAGACGATCGAGTGTGTCTTGGATCCGGGGTAATGGATAGTGATCTGGGGTAGTAACCTTGTTTACTGCTCGCATGTCTACACAGAGGCGATAGGATTTTTCTCCGTCTATAGATTTCTTTGGAACGACTACAATTGGGCTAGACCACGCACTAGAAGAGGGTTGTATTATTCCTACTTCTAGTTGCTGTTGTATAGTTTCCTCTACCACTGACTGAAGATGGTAGGGAATTCGGTATCCTTTTTGAGCTGTTGGCCTAGCATTTCCGGTTGGAATCTCATGTTGGATTAGATCTGTTGCTGGTAAATATTTCCTGTCTTCAAACAACCATGAATACTCATTCAATACTTCATTTATTAGCTTTTGTTCACACAATGGTAGGTGACTAAGCTTAGCTTTAAACTTATCTGTCAGATGTGACGTGATTGTCCGAGGGTGTTGAGAGGCGGCAGCAGTCTTTTTCTTTTTCTTTTTCTTTTTCTTTTTCAGAGAATGGGTTTTCATTGGCAACTCATCTTCTGTGATAACCTGTAAGCTGGCTAATACTGTACCACACGGTATTAAAGCTTGCTTGTGACTAAAATTGTCTAAACACACGGGTACACAGTTTTCTTTCTGTACTTGCTGCGCTTTGCACAGGCTACGTTTTACGTGGACCTGCATCTGGTCAAGAGTTTCATTCTGGCAGAGTGGATCTACCAAGAAATGAACCTCTTCAGATTCACGTATCCCGACAGGCACCCAAAGGATCATTCCTGTGCCTTCTGGTAACTCGACGGGATTATCGGCTTTTAGCATCGTTACGGAAGACTCCAAAACTTGGGAAACGGATCCTTTTTTCCCAGCTCCGCTCGCCCGCAACGTGCAGTCACGTCCAAAACGGTGCACGTTGTCGCCTAATTGGACGGTATTTAACCTATAGTTAATAACCCCTTGGAAATGACGCAGAAAGTCACTTCCCAGAATGATGTCGTAATCCGTGCGCCTGTTCCGTACAACCTCCATCGTAAAAGCACATTCTGTGGAGTCCAACATGAACTCAACGCAACAGCTGCCATCAGGTTTCACTATGCCGGGACCAATACCACTGATATGGTACCGCGGCGGTTGCAATGTTCTTCTATCTCTCTTCGATAAAAATGCCAAGCTGATCTGTGCGCCTGTGTGAATTAGCACGCGTATTGGTTTGCGGCCTCCAACACCGTCGACAACGACGCTCGCCACCTGCGTGATTCCCTCATAAGCTGGTGGGGTGACTACTTTTAATGGGGGCCGGGAGGGGTGGTACTTCCTGCCCCGTGGCCGTTTCCCGAATTCTGTGGTTGGTTCACGTTTCGCCTGGAATTTGCAGGCGGTTGTGGCCTACTATTCGGACAATGTACACTTTGGTGACCCATGTTCCTGCACCAATGACAATATGGCACGCGACACTGCTCTGCTACACGTGCTTGTCTGCTACAGCGCCCACACTTAGTGTCGTTCGAAAAGACACGTGGGGGCTCGCTTTGCCGCGCGGAGACGGCCATAAATCGGCTCGCCTCCTCTCTCAAGAGTGCTAATCGCACGGCTGCATGTAAAGTGCGGGGTGAAGCTACCTTGATTTCGCCCCCTACCCGTGGTCTAGGGGTAGCGTCTTTGATTCATAATCAAAACGTCTTCGGTCCCGGGTTCGATGCCCGCCACTGCTTAAATTTTGATAAATAATCAGCATTGGCGGCCGAAGACTTCCGGCATAAGAAGTCAGCCTCATTCTGCCAATGGCCTTGTCAAAGAGGGCGGAGGAGCGGATAGAGGTTCAGGGCACTCTCTTGTCCTAGGGGTGGGAAATTGCCCCCAAAGGCGGAAGAATCGGCAATGATCAACGACATGAGGATGCAGAAGGCAATGGAAACCGCTGCATTAAAGACACGTAACGTGTATCCACAGGACATGAGGCCTGTAATTGAAGAAGTGTCATGATGATCTCTCCATTGGCAAAAGATTCCGGAATAGTCCCCCATTCGGATCTCCGGGAGGGGACTGCGAAGGGGGAGGTTACCATGGGAAAAAGATTGAATAATCAACGAAAGGATAACGTTCTACGAGTCGGGGCGTGGAATGTCAGAAGCTTGAACGTGGTAGGAAAACTAGAAAATCTGAAAAGGGAAATGCAAATCTAGATATAGTAGGGGTCAGTGAACTGAAGTGGAAGGAAGACAAAGATTTCTGGTCAGATGAGTATCGGGTAATATCAACAGCAGCAGAAAATGGTATAACAGGTGTAGGATTCGTTATGAATAGGAAGGTAGGGCAGACGGTGTGTTACTGTGAACAGTTCAGTGACCGGGTTGTTCTAATCAGAATCGACAGCAGACCAACACCGACAACGATAGTTCAGGTATAGATGCCGATGTCGCAAGCTGAAGATGAACAGATAGAGAAAGTGTATGAGGATATTGAAAGGGTAATGCAGTATATAAAAGGGGACGAAAATCTAATAGTCATGGGCGACTGGAATGCAGTTGTAGGGGAAGGAATAGAAGAAAAGGTTACAGGAGAATGTGGGATTGGGATAAGGAATGAAAGAGGAGAAAGACTAATTGAGTTCTGTAACAAGTTTCAGCTAGTAATAGCGAATACCCTGTTCAAGAATCACAAGAGGAGGAGGTATACTTGGAAAAGGCCGGGAGATACGGGAAGATTTCAATTAGAGAACATCATGGTCAGACAGAGTTTCCGAAATCAGACACTGGATTGTAAGGCGTACCCAGGAGCAGATATAGACTCAGATCACAATATAGTAGTGATGAAGAGTAGGCTGAAGTTCAAGACATTAGTCAGGAAGAATCAATACGCAAAGAAGTGGGATACGGAAGTACTAAGGAATGACGAGATTCGTTTGAAGTTCTCTAACGCTATAGATACAGCAATAAGGAATAGCGCAGTGGGCACTGCAGTTGAAGAGGAATGGACATCTCTAAAAAGGGCCATCACAGAAGTTGGAAAGGAAAATATAGGTACAAAGAAGGTAGCTGCGAAGAAACCATGGGTAACAGAAGAAGTACTTAAGTTGATTGATGAAAGGAGGAAGTACAAACATGTTCCGGGAAAATCAGGAATACAGAACTACAAGTCGCTGAGGAATGAAATAAATAGGAAGTGCAGGGAAGCTAAGACGAAACGGCTGCAGGAAAAATGTGAAGACATCGAAAAAGATATGATTGCTGGAAGGACAGACTCAGCATACAGGAAAGTCAAAACGTCCCCTTAGAACAATTATACACGACTGTGCTTAAACTGACACACAATATTTTTTTAGCGCAACGCAATCTGACTTTCAGAAATCCCTACAAAGGAATGGCCCTAACTAACATTAACCTGTACCTTTCACAAATCACTTACTTCACCAAAATCTTCATTACTCGAACTACTGCAATACAGCGAGCGCCACTACTGCCAGCTAAATAAAAGATTCAAACTACGGAAGTCACTAACTACTGATAGGGATAGTTAGCAAATGAAAGATTTTAATAGAGAACAAACACTGTATTTACCTTAATAGTCATAATATATGATATCCAGTATTACAAACTTCGAAACTCCGCCATCTCTCTCCCCACATCCACCACTGCTGGCGGCTCACCTCCAACTGTACAACGCTACGCGCTGTTCACATCCAGCTGCCGCTGCCCAACACTACAATGGCAGACAACAATGCAAACTAGCCACAGACTGCACACAGCACAGCCAGTGATTTTCATATAGAGCGCTACGTAACGTTGCCAATAAGAAATCATAAACAGCCTACTTACATAGTTCCCATGCTCCCCACAAAAAATTGTACAAACTGTTTTGGGCAGTGGCCAATAATGATTTGATAAAATTTTTCATGATCGTAATTACAAATATATCAAATGCACACACTTATTGATACAATGTTGGTCAAAAGCTACAATTTTCTCACAGTCCATAAAGATAGTCCTGATCATTCATCATAATAGTAATTACAGTTTTTTTTCACAAAGTCTCATTAGTAAAAGAAATTGCACACAGAAGTAGTGGATTTCCATGCAGTCTTGAAGAAGTAGTGTTGTCCTTCCAACGGAAAGACAGTGCTGACTCTTGACATGCAGACAGGTAATGGGCCACAACAGAGCAAACCCACAGCAGAGTCAGTCGAAGTTTTGAAGAATATTGGTAGGTAGGTCATCACAGAGCAGACCCACTGTAGTCCTGGTAGAGAGTATGGTATCGGTGGGCCACCAGAGGTGCAGACCCACTGCAGTCCTTGTAGAAATAATGGTATTGGTGGGCCATCAAAGATGCAGACCCACTGTAGTCCATGTAGAAATAATGGTATTGGTGAGTCAGCAAAGGTGTAGACCCACTGTAGTCCTTGTAGAGATGGCCAGCAGCCATCTGTTGTGACTGTGCGAGTGCACAATCACCATTGAAGAGTCTTGCAGATAATATAGCAAGTCCATAACCACCACCTGTGCACTCACGAAGTTTTTTGAATTGTCCTTAGAACCAGCAATGCTGTTATCCAGTCTCTTGCTGAATTATTAACACACGTGCAAACACTAACAGTCCCATCTTCTCACATATTGTCCATATACTATGACCAACAGAAAAGTGTGCAGTGAAATGGAACTTCCAAGTTACTTAATTTGATGAACTGGTGTCAATTACAATATTATAACATGAGAATACAATTACAAAGGTACAAAATACATCATAAAAGAACATAAGAATTCAGATAACATTTGTAGTACAGGCTATAGAAAAGAATCGAAATAATATATACATCAGTGTTACAGGAATTATTACATGAGTACATACATAAAAGATCAGAATAACTTGCGAAACATCAACTTTACACATGAACATTAAAATAAAACCGAATAAATAATGTCTAAACATCTTTACAAGGTAAATAACATATTATTAATGCCAATTATATTCGAGGATAACAGTATTCCTCATCATAGTTCATGTAGCAGAGTATTAGAAAAAGAAAAAATTCTATGAAACTACACAGAGACAGGAAGAAAACAAATACACAAGGGTACACAAACACATAGTGGGATAACACAAAAGGAAAGGACAGGGTTTGTTTTCAGTGTAACATTTGGTACTGCAGTCCAACCCAAAACTTCATTCCATAGATTTTTCGTCTTATTTCAACATTTGTTTCCACCAAAAAATCCTATCCAAGCATGCCTTCTGTATTTATATGTTCACATATTTCTTACCTCATTATTTATTTCCAAGAAAATCCTACCTATACCTGCTTTCTGTACTATTTTTGTATAACTTCTCAATGCATTTCTTCCAATTAATTGCAACTCATTCTCTTATAGTCTACCCCCTATTAAGTTAACTTAAATCTACTGAGCTCAGATGCTAAACTAAGGGACGAGGCAATGCAGCAGCACAAAACAATTAACGCAAACAGCAATGACAAAAAAATGCAAATTGCAAAGCAAGCTACAGTAAATCTAAATTACCAAGCAATGCAACATTACAACTAATATGAGCCAATGTGCAGCAACAAGAAAAATAAATCAGTAGTAAAACTGGCTTAACAGCGTAATACAAAGTCAAATTCAGTTACACTATGCCTGGCAAACAGCAGCAGCAACTTATACCTAAACATGACATAGCTCAAGCAGAAAAAATATTACAGTGAAAACAACAGTGCAGATAAGGAAAATGTATATTCACATCTTAATGTCTATGTAATTAAAGTGGTGCACCAAAAAACTTATTCTACAAAAAATTACCAAGTACTTGAAAAGAAAATTATATATGCTGTTATTGTTATTAGTCCCTTCTTATTGTTCTTTCCATTCCAAGAGCTCCTTTTTCGAAGAATGTGGATCAGAAAATAATTATTTAATAGATCTGTTGACAGAAAGTGTTCACATTAGCAAATGCATCTAAGTTGATTTTATAAAACTAATGCTGCAACACAGCTGAATCCAGATATTAAACAAAATGAGCAATCTCTCAACTACAAAGACAATAGATGTAAAAAGTTTCTAATCATTTCATTAGGCATTTTAGTAAATATCATAAATTATGAGCCCCACAGTATGCTTTCAACAAGGAAATGTCAATAGCGAGGATAATGGCCTCCCCTTTCTTTTTTTCTACCTGTGCACACAATTTGAAGAGCAAAAATAGGGGAACATATTAACATAGCACTGAAAATAATATCTAGTTAATTGCAAGTGCAGCTGCAAAATACTTGGTGCAAATCTACATGCATGCCACAACTGTTTTACTGTACAACAATGAAAGGCTGCAACTACAAAGGAGATTCTCTCTACAATTACTCAATAGCAATAAACAAAATCTACACTAATTACACAAACTACAAGAAAAAATCAGAAGATTCCAGGTTCGAATCCTGGCAGGGTCGCCATATGAAACGTCCCCTTAGAACAATTATACACGACTGTGCTTAAACTGACACACAATATTTTTTTAGCGCAACGCAATCTGACTTTCAGAAATCCCTACAAAGGAATGGCCCTAACTAACATTAACCTGTACCTTTCACAAATCACTTACCTCGCCAAAATCTTCATTACTCGAACTACTGCAATACAGCGAGCGCCACTACTGCCAGCTAAATAAAAGATTCAAACTACGGAAGTCACTAATTACTGATAGGGATAGTTAGCAAATGAAATATTTTAATAGAGAACAAACACTGTATTTACCTTAATAGTCATAATATATGATATCCAGTATTACAAACTTTGAAACTCGCCATCTCTCTCCCGACATCCACCACTGCTGGCGGCTCACCTCCAACTGTACAACGCTACACGCTGTTCACATCCAGCTGCCGCTGCCCAACACTACAATGGCAGACAACAATGCAAACTAGCCACAGACTGAACACAGCACAGCCAGTGATTTTCATATAGAGCGCTACGTAACGTTGCCAATAAGAAAACATAAACAGCCTACTTACACCTTTGGTGACATTAAAAGCAACGGTGGTAACATTAAGAGTGCAACGGGAATTCCACTGTTAAATGCAGAGGAGAGAGCAGATAGGTGGAAAGAATACATTGAAAACCTCTATGAGGGTGAAGATTTGTCTGATGTGATAGAAGAAGAAACAGTAGTCGATTTAGAAGAGATAGGGGATCCAGTATTAGAATCGGAATTTAAAAGAGCTTTGGAGGACTTACGGTCAAATAAGGCAGAAGGGATAGATAACATTCCATCAGAATTTCTAAAATCATTGGGGGAAGTGGCAACAAAACGACTATTCACGTTGGTGTGTAGAATATATGAGTCTGGCGATGTACCACCTGACATTTGGAAAAGCATCATCCACACAATTCCGAAGACGGCAAGAGCTGACAAGTGCGAGAATTATCGCACAATCAGCTTAACAGCTCATGCATCGAAGCTGCTTACAAGAATAATATACAGAGGAATGGAAAAGAAAATAGAGAATGCGCTAGGTGACTATCAGTTTGGCTTTAGGAAAGTAAAGGGACGAGAGAGGCAATTCTGACGTTACGGCTAATAATGAAAGCAAGGCTAAAGAAAAATCAAGACACTTTCATAGGATTTGTCGACCTGGAAAAAGCGTTGGACAATATAAAATGGTGCATGGTGTTCGAGATTCTGAAAAAAGTAGGTGTAAGCTATAGGGAGAGATGGGTCATATACAATATGTACAACAACCCAGAGGGAATAATAAGAGTGGACGATCAAGAACGAAGTGCTCGTATTAAGAAGGGTGTAAGACAAGGCTGTAGCCTTTCGCCCCTACTCTTCAATCTGTACATCGAGGAAGCAATGATGGAAATAAAAGAAAGGTTCTGGAGTGGAATTAAAATACAAGGTGAAAGGATATCAATGATACGATTCGCTGATGACATTGCTATGCTGAGTGAGAGTGAAGAAGAATTAAATGATCTGCTGAACGGAGTGAACAGTCTAATGAATACACAGTATGGTTTGAGAGTAAATCGGAGAAAGACGAAGGTAATGAGAAGTAGTAGAAATGAGAACAGCGAGAAACTTAACATGAGGATTGATGGTCACGAAGTCAATGAAATTAAAGAATTCTGCTACCTAGGCAGTAAAATAACCAATGACGGACAGAGCAAGGAGGACATCAAAAGCAGACTTGCTATGGCAAAAAAGGCATTTCTGGCCAAGAGAAGTCTACTAATATCAAATACCGGCCTTAATTTGAGGAAGAAATTTCGGAGGATGTACGTCTGGAGTACAGCATCGTATGGTAGTGAAACATGGACTGTGGGAAAACCGGAACAGAAGAGAATCGAAGCATTTGATATGTGGTGCTACAGACGAATGTTGAAAATTAGGTGGACTGATAAGGTAAGGAATGAGGAGGTTCTACGCAGAATCGGAGGAAAGGAATATGTGGGAAACACTGATAAGGATAAGGGACAGGATGATAGGACATCTGCTAAGACATGAGGGAATGACTTCCATGGTACTATAGGGAGCTGTAGAGGGCAAAAACTGTAGAGGTAGACGGAGAGTGGAATACGTCAAGCAAATAATTGAGGACGTAGGTTGCAAGTGCTACCTCTGAAAAAAAAAAAAAAAAAAAAAAAAAAAAAAAAACTTGAGGGTTTATGCCACGAATAAACACGTCTATCGCACGACATTCTAATTCTTCCAACAGAACCTCGTTACGAGCAGAACTGGCACTTAGTGCGTATGTGTGGCACGCGACGCTTCTAATCCTGGCCGCGAATGCTTCTAAATCCTCACCCGTTTTTGCTTAAGGGTGGAAAGCAAGTCGCGATATTAACTAGTACCACGTTTCTCTGTATACCTTTCAATCGATGCTGTTGCAAGGGACTGGACGGTGGGGGCATTTTTCGAGCTCTCGACCGACTGCACGTAGTTCCGCGCTTCACCGATGAGCTTCATTTTCATCACGTTTAAGAGAAATTCATCTGGCCAACCGCAAAGCTTTCTGATGTCCTGGACATTCTGGACAAGCGTTCCAATATTCTCGTGCGACTTTCCAGCGAACGCCGGAATAAACGCTACTGCTGGAAAGCTCTGCACCACAGCCACAGGTGATTCTGCACTAGTCAGTGGTGGAGTCACCTGCTTCGGCTGTTCCTCCTCTAGCACTTGCTTAGCAACATCAGATTGCGGAGAAGCCATTTGCAGATCGTCTGTCTGTTGCTTGATTTATCTGGGTCTGCAGCGCCGAGAGGAGATCTTTATCCTCTCCGGCTGCTCCTGCCTCCGATTGCTGCCTGGTGGTCGGCATGTTACAACTGTGTGGGCGTCTACACCGGCGTAGCGTCGCTAGCGACTTGCATTATTTGGTGTCGTGCAGTCGACGAGCGGCGGCAGGCGCGTCGATCACGCTTTGTTGCGGGTGAAGTTTGTTGTCTCGTTTTGGTGTGTTGCACGTTGTTGTTGCGTGTTGGGAACAGGATAATCTAGACTTCCCATGCCCTGCTCATGAACCCGTGCCCTCAGCCCTGAGTTACATCCTGACCTCAGCAGCCAACAGCCGGTGGCCCTCACTACCCGTCACTAACTCTCACTGCCCTAATCTGTAGTGTACTGACAATGAACAACACAGTCTTGCACATAACAAGAGTGGCATATGATGCGCACAATGCAGTTGGCAGCAAGTTTCTCTGAGTGAAATATATGCTAAAGACCCAACAGAAACATTGTCAAAACAAAAATTTTTACATCTGGAAAGACGACGTCTATTTTGATCCGATGACGATATATGCCATGAAGGCTCAGGTCTGAAGCAAGCAGGCAACCATGCCACGGTGAAACTGTGGCGGGATGGTCCTTTCGGACAACTGCCACACAAGATGGCGCTGCTGCGTCAGTTGTGCAATGACGCTGCTATCAGTGGTCACGTGATCATTCTCAAGAGCACAGACGAGGTTCTGGACGCCCAAGTAGCAGAGACACCGGCCCATGTCTTTCTATTGTCGGGACAGCAGTGGTAGGTTGTACAGCCAGCACAGCACAGGCGAGAGGCACTCTGAGCCCAGACACGTCCACGCGAACTTTTGCGAACCTGTTATTAGGAGTGATGCTGTGGGCAGGCCGAGCTGTAGCCTGTGTCCCCCTCACACCACAGCATCGCCGTGCACCACTCGACTGGTGTCATCAGAGGATAACTTGGAAGATGGAATGGCGTGCCGAGGTCTTGAGCGACGAAAGCAGATTCTGCCTGAACGCAAGTGATGGTAGTTTGCTCGTACGACGTAGACCTGGTAAGCGCTGTCTCGTAGACAAGACACACTGGTCCCACCCACTACAGCTCCCTTTCATTTTTGCTGCTTCTGGACGGGACTTTAACATGCAGTTGATACGTGCAGAATATTGTTAGACCTGTTCAATGCCGCTCTTGTAACAGGAAGGTAATGTGTTGTTCCAACAGGACAATCCTCCCCCACACGCTGCCCGTGGAACTCAACGTGCTCTGCAAGATGTGCAGCAAACTCCCTGGCGAGCAATGTCCCTGGACTTGTCTGCAATCGAGCAAATGTGGGATACGATGGGACGAGAAATGACTTGTGCGACTCGACAACCAACAACTCTTACACAACTGTGTGAACCGGTCGAGCAGGGATGGCGTAATGTATCGCAGGACAGTATTCTACATATGTACGACCGACAGGATACCAGAGTCAGTGCCTGCATTACCACCTGTGGAAGCTACACCATACACTAATATGTGTGTTTCAGCAGGCGTCGATACGTGCTACTGCAGAACCACTGGTGCTATTGATCTGTTAACGTAACAATTTCATGTACTCCATATGCGCAGTGGCTACAATAAATCGTGAGTGAACTGGAAACCTCTAAATGGGTGCACTAATTTTTTTCCACAGAGTATAACAAGAGTTAAGTGTTTTCTCTGCCAGAGCGCTCCTAAAAGAGTTTCGTTTCGTTCAGTATAATAGGAAAGTCTTTAATACACACATAAACAAAGTAATGCTTCACTCCGGTTCCCAGAACTCCGGAAGTGAGACGTTGACTGTGGACATCGTACCACAGACACAGTCCCTTTGACTGTTCAGAGATATCACTAAAGCCGCCCAAAGATGTAAACAACCATGCATGAGCAGCGCGTATCAGACGGAAGGGGTCCGACAGCGGATCAGTTCCAGTCATTCCACCAGGAAGGCTCGCGTTGTCTGAGTTCAACCGCGCCTAGACAGTCAATACCGCGGGGCCAACGCGTCCGCATTGTTACTTTGTGCCAGGAGGGACTCTCAACGTGGGAAGTGTCGAGGCGTCTCGGAGTGAACCAAAGCGATGTTGTTAGGAGACACAGAGAGACAGGAACTGTCGATGACATGCCTCGCTCAGGCCACCCAAGAGCTACTACTGCAGTGGATGACCGCTACCTACGGATTATGGTTCGGAGGAACCCTGACAGGCCTGCCACCATGTTGAATAATGTTTTCCGTGCACCCACAGGACTTCGTGTTACAACTGCAGTTGTGCGCAATAGGCTGGATGATTCGCAACTTCACTCTCGACATTCATGTCGAGGTACATCTTTGCAATCAAGACAAGATGTACAGATGGGCTCAATAACATCCCGAATGTAACGTTCAGGATTGGCATCACGCTGACGAGTGTCGCATATCCCTTCAACCAGACAATTGTCGGAGACGTGTTTGGAGGCAACCCGGTAAGGCTGAACGCCTTTGACACACTGTCCAGAGAGTGCAGCAAGGTGGAGGTTCCCTGCTGTTTTGGGGTGGCATTATGTGGGGCCGACGTACGCCGCTGGTGCTCATGGAAGGCGCCGTAACGTCTGTACGATGTCATCCTCCAACTGATAGTGCAAACATATTGGCAGCATATTGGCGAGGCATTCGTCTTCCTGGACGACATTAGCGCGCCCATCGTACAGATCTTGTGAATGACTTTCTTCAGGATCACGTCATCGCTCGACTAGAGCGGCCAGCATGTTCTCCAGACATGAACCCTATCTAACATGCCTGGGACATTCAAATAACTTCCGGGTTTGCTGCTCGGTGACGTCGTCGACCACCGCCGATATTTCGAGAGGAGCACACCCTGCCATTCTCAAGGCACAAGTGCAAGGAGGAAGCAATGTACAGTTGAATTTAATACCTCGGTTCGCAGCGGAGAAACAAGGAAGGTACCACACACAGAACAAGTAACCGCAGAGTCAACACACAACCAAGGATAACCAACATCAGAAATATCGATAGTGACTATTAATCAGCAGGTGGGGTAGCACTAATTCTGTCACTCTGTTTTTTTGATGAGAGACAGAGGCGGATTCCAAGCAGCATTTAAACAAAATCCACCATCTCTGTTTATAAGGTCGCTTGATAGTTTGATTTCAACAGCTTCCTTAATAACCTTGGTTCACAGGGCCCTCGTTATCTCAGACCCTGAAAGTTTGGCAGCTGAGCTGTCACATCTCGAAGTCACCTTTCGCCAGAATGGTTATAGTGAGAGGCAGATCAAACCTGCGTTGCGCTATCAGCCTTCTGTGCAACGGGTGAGTGACCATAGCAACGAAGTGGCACCCAAGTCTACGGCCTTTTTGCCTTATGCAGGAAGCATTTCCAACAGAATTGGCCGTATTTTGCGGAAATATGATGTGAAATGTGATTTGCGACCACCGTCTAAGATTAAGGTCCTGTTGGCGTTCGTAAAAGATGATCTTGGTTTGCGTAAGGCTTATATCCATCGCATTCCTTGCAGTTGTGGCATGTCATATATTGGTCACACAGTAAGGACTGTGCAAGACCGGTGTATTGAACATAAGCGTCACACACGCTTACAACAGCCGAGTAAATCCGCTATTGCAGAACATTGCCTTGACACCGGCCATCCTATGGAATACAACAACACGGAGATTCTGGCTTGCACGTGCAGCTATTGGGACAGTGTTATTAAGGAAGCCGTTGAAAACAAACTATCAAGCAACCTTATAAACAGGGATGGTGGATTTTGTTAAAAAGCTGCTTGGAATCCGGCTCTGTCTCTCATCAAAAACCAGAGGGACAGAATTAGTGCTACCTCACCTGTTGATTAATAGTGACTATCGATATTTCTGATGTTGGTTGTCCTTGGTTGTGTGTTGACTCTGCGGTTACTAGTTCTGTGCGCTCAAGTGGCTCTGAGCATTATGGGACTTAACATCAGTCCCCTAGAACTTAGAACTACTTAAGCCTAACTAACTTAAGGAGATCACACATCCATGCCCGAGGCAGGATTTGAACCTGCGACCGTAGCGGTCGCGTGGTTCCAGACTGAAGCGCCTAGAACCGCTCGGCCACACTGGCCGGCTTGTTCTGTGTGTGTGGTATCTTCCTTGTTTCTCCCCTGGGAACCGAGGTATTAAATTCCCTTGCACATTGCTTCCTCCTTGCAGTTGTGCCTCGAGAATGGCAGGGTGTGCTGCTGTCGAAATATCGGCGGTGGTCGACGACGTCACCAGGCAGCAAACCCGTAAGTTATTTCAACATTCAATTAGCGGAGAAAAGTTGAGGTCTCACATGCCTGGGACAGATTGAAAAGGGTTGATTATGGATGACATGACCCACCAACCACTCTGAGGGACCTACGTCGAATCGCCGTTGAGGAGTGGGACAGTCTGAACCTACAGTGCCTTGAAGAACTTGTGGATAGTATGCCACGACGCATACAGGCATGCATCAATGAAAGAGGACGTGCCTCCAGGTATTAGAGGTACCGGTGTGTATAGCAATCTGGACAACCACCTCTGAAGGTCTCGCTGTATGGTGGTACAACATGCAATATGTGATTTTCATGAGCAGTAAAATGGGCGGAAATGCTGTTTATGTTGATCTGTATTCCAATCTTCTGTACAGGTTCCGGAAACGAGGTGATGTACACGTTTTTTTGAGTTGTGTATGTGTACTGGTTCACAATATTAATGTTTCTAGACTCTAGGTGCATACAATCATTTATGGCTATCCATGTGTGCCAGCTTATTCGCCTTTCTCGTCGTTTGAACCAATTTACTGCTGCATGTTGGAGGTGATTTTCGCCAATCGTCTTAGGTGGGTCAGTGGTAGCCTACTTGATGGGCTTACTGGGAGGGTAATTCACACACGACCGCCGCTGCAGGTAAGGTTCTGAACGTCCTGCCAGAAGGAATCACCTTACAGGAGAGCCAGCAAGCAGCAGCAGGAGTGGCCAGTGATGTGGTTTCCAGTCGGCTCCTTATTCCGACAGGCTGTATGGGCTGTGTGCTGGATGTTATCGTGGAGAAGTTCAGAGCTCGCGAAATCTGCAAGTCGGCTGTCAGTTCTCTTGGGATGGATGTGCTAAGTCGCGGGTCCCACTGAGGCGTAGTTTCATAATTACTACATCGGTGTTCTGGAGGGTGTGATCCTCCACGATTAACGGAGTTACGACAAAGTATTAGAAAGTGTGTTCCCGTGTGCTGGGCGTGTATTGCCTCTGACCTACTTCCCTGTGATTTGGGAAATCTGGAAATTTGTGGTAAGTTCCTATGGGACTAAACTGCTGAGGTTATCGGTCCCTCGGATTACACACTACTTGATCTAACTTAAACTAACTTACTTTAAGGACAAGAAACACACCCATGTCCGGGGGGAGGACTCAAACCTCTGGCGGGGGGAGCCGCGCGAATTGTGGCAAGGAGCCCTACACCGTGCGGCTACCCCGCGCGGCCCTGTTGTTCCCTGTGTGGATGTTCTGGACCGCTCTTAAGTCCATCGTAAAAATGTATTTACACTGACCCAAGTTGTCCAAAATTTCTTTTGCATTCAATGTTGGATGTGCACCAGTGATAGTCCTTGTGTTGAGGTATCCGTAGTCACAGCATAATCTGTATATTCTTGTGCCATTCGAAAACATTTTTGGGAACAGTTAAACATCTACACCTCTTCAACAGTACCCTCAGACAATAATGGCATTATTGCTGATGGAGAAATTCTTCCGTTATTGGCTGTAGGTGTTCTGGAAGCCTGGATGGTTTCCTGTAGACAGGAGCGTTATTGTCGGTGAGCTCAGAGGAAACTCGGACATGTTAGGTAGCTGGAAGTAGTGGTTAGGTAGAAAGTGACGGGCGTGGCTAGGGTGAATTCACTTGCATAAACTGAACTTTTCCCGTGTAGATCTGAGAGCGATGTTTTCTAAGTCACCGTTTCCCTGCTGGCTTTGAATTGTATATTGCATGCAGCCAATTCAAGTGCATTTATTCAACTTAGATGGTTATCTCCCCAGTCCTGCGGTCTGATCTTGGAACCTTACTCGATAGTAGTAACGTTAATACACTGAAACGCCAAGAAAAAAGAAGAAAAAAAAAAAGAAACACAGCATTTCCGAGGTAGCGATGAACTGGGGACTTTCCCGTACGACTATTTCACGAGTGTACTGTGAATATCAGGAATCCGATGAAACATCAAATCACCGACACCGCAGCGGCCGGAAAAAGATCCTGCAAGAACGGGACCAACGACGACTGAAGAGAATCGTTCAACGGGACAGAAGTGCAACCCTTACGCAAATTGCTGCAGATATCAATGCTGGGCCATCAACAAGTTTCAGTGTGTGAACCATTCAACGAAACATCATCGATATGGGCTCTCTGAGGCGAACGCCCACCCCTGTACCCTTGATGACTGCACGACACAGAGCTTTACGCCTCGCCTGGGCGTCAACACCGACATTGGGCTGCTGATGACTGGAAACATTTTGTCTGGTTCGACGAGTCTCGTTTCATATTGTATCGAGCGGTTGAACGTGAATCGGTACCGAGACATCCTCATGAATCCATGGACCCTACACTTCAGGAGGGTACTGTTCAAGCTGGTGGAGTCCCTGTAATGGAGTGCAGCTAGAGTGATACGGGACCCCTGACACATCTAGATACGACTCTGACAGCTGACACGTATGCAACCATCCTGGCCGATCACCTGCATCCATTCATGTCCATTGTGCATTCCGACGGACTTTGGTAAATCCAGCAGGACAATGTAACACCCCACACGTCCAGAATTTCTACAGAGTGGCTCCAGAAACACTTTTCTTAGTTTAAACACTTTCGCTGGCCATCAAACTCCCGAGATATGAACACTATTGAGCAGATGTAGGATGTAACGTGCTGTTCACAAGAGATCTCCACCCCTCGTACTCTCACGGATGTATGGACAGCCCTGCATGATTCATGGTGTCAGTTCCCTCCAGCACTACTTCAGACATTATTCGAGTCCATGCCACGTCGCGTTGCGGCACTTCTGCATGCTCGCGGGGGCCCTACATGATATTAGGCAGGTATACAGGTGTCTTTGGCTCCTCAGTGTACTAACAGTGCTGGTAATTGCCGGTGCTGGACTTAGATTGGTGAAGCTTAATCATGCCTCGCTGATCAAAGCGAAGATGACGACGTCAAATTTAGAGCGGTTTTACTAGTGTAGGAAATTTATCCGGGTCCGCCAGTAAACTGCTTGAACTAAACACGCGGAGTAGAGCGTCACGTGATGTGTTTGACGCGGGAAAAAAAAAAAAGAAAAGGCTCTGAGCACTATGGGACTTAACATCTGAGGTCATCACTCCCCCATAACTTAGAACTACTTAAACCTAACTAACCTAAGGACATCACACACAACCATGCCCGAGGCAGGATTCGAACCTGCGACAGTAGCGGTCTCGCGGTTCTAGACTGGAGCGCCTAGAACCGCTCGGCCACTCCGGCCGGCTGACGCAGGGCAAACCGCGATTGTGTTTTCGCGACGCTGCGGGGGTTCCCAAGAAACGACGGAAGGAGTCCATCACTTTGTTTCGATTCTGCAGCGTGCTCGCGCGCGCGCACCTGTGTGTGTGTGTGTGTATGTGTGTGTGTGTTTGAGAGTGAGTGAGTGTGTATGTGATCAAATAGGTATGCAGGTAGGCTGAGCTGCACGTCACACCTACCTCGTGTCATACGAAGATGGCGAGGGATGCTGCAATCTCTAGTTCCAAAATAGCAATCCTCCCTCCAAAGAAATTCACCGTTAAGGTTCGCTGTAACTTGACAGTTTATGAAAAAATGACTCTATGTAATACCGTCTATGGCAGTGATGCTCAGTAGGAGTGTATATTAAATTCACACAGGGATCGGTTTCATTTACACTGTTCGCTCACTCTGTTTTTATTCGAACAAATTGGCCATCATCTGTTGATTACAAATCACACTAAATTCGAGATACTACGCCCTTACTGTATAACTCCTGCCAGACATATATTCTTTCACATTAACTTCTGACACATTTTTCTTCCCTTCCACTACATTAATTGTAAAAATACACTTTTAAACAACATGGTTTCTTCTTTACAAGTGCTACGCCGTATATACATTAATTTTTAACGTTTTCTTTAATACCTTACTGTATTTCTCAATCAGTATGTCAACATCTTGTATAACAACTGCTCTTATTCCTGTGTCCTGTGGAACTGTCCTTTAACACTATGCATTCACTTCAGACAACATGTCACAACGACACTTGTTTTTTACTGTCTCATACTACAACCTTTTGTGCCCCTCTGACCAATCAGAACACTAATCAGCGCGACGAACGCCATTACATGTTCTTCCACACAGTTGAGTTATCTCCATCTTCCTGCTCCTCTGGTTTGACACTGATATTAATTTTTCTTGGCACAGTACTGAACATACACGTAATACACACATACAATTCTTATTTAAGAGTTGCATATTTCCAAAGAAATAAATACTGTCATGGAACAATGTAGATAAGTAAATAAATTCGCAAAAAAACTTTCGTATCAAGCTGGAGTTTAATATGGTACAACGGAATAATTTTCAAATATAAGAAGCGTTGCCAAAGGTGAAAGTCATGTAAAATTGTCATTAAAAAATTCCTAGTACTAGTCGGAGACAGAATATTGGGTTGAGGGATCTAGTGTGAGACAAAAGACGAAGCACAGTTCTGCAGTTATTTGCAAAATAAGAAGGGTAACGTAGACATCTTTTTAAACCTTTGTAGGAATCAATGGAAAGGGCAAATATTCCTGTGAAGACATTGCAAGAATATATTCTGTTCCCTTCACTATCCAGTGGTTGAAATATTTTTTCATATGCAAGAAATTCTTGCATTATTTTCGTTTTTATCATATGCTATGGGTAACAAAATGTTTTTGTGAAAATTTCGGAGACCAACTTAACATGTTATCACAGGGTGGGTTGGAAGAAATAGAGCAAGAAATTCTTATTATCTTCTAGCAAATTACATTTTAATAGTAGTTACTTAATGTCAATTCATTAAATTAACTAGACAAACACAGACATGTAGAAATAGGCATTTATAATTAATTAAGAACAAGTGAGAAAAATAAGACACTGGTTTTGCGTTAGCAGTAGGGGTTAATTTTGTGTTGTCAGCTGGATTCAATCATTATGACTGGCCACTGGCTTTAGTCCTGTCTACAGTCAAGACAGCCCTTTGGAAACAACACCCATGTAACTTACAACGAGGATTGCGCAAGGAGAGACCGTTCATTTCTCCTCCTCTCCAGGTTTCTCTCGGCTGTCGAACAGAGCTCCTGTCCTGGGCGGATGATATCCGGATTCCACCACGACAGCACTCTGCTCCTGAGCAGAGGCAGCGTCGTTCCATTACAAATGAAGAAAACGAACTGCAGTGGTCCCTGCACCATCGTGACTATGTGTACGTAGTACACAAACTGCGCTATGCCTTGTGCCTGGTGGAAACCAATTCTAATAATTATACCTATCCCGCTCAAAATAACACCCTTAACTGACATAAAAACATATTGTTTCTTAGAGGCAAATTTATGTTTACTAAAAATTTTGAGTTGCCGCATGGAGTTCCGAGCACGTAAGTACATGTATCCCACCAACCCAAGACAAACCAAATTGAAAGTTATCGATAGAGAAATCCCCGCAAGGAATATTATCCGACTGTGCATCAGGTAATATTTGCTCGTCTTTTCGAAAGCAATAGTTGCTGTGCATACCACACTCCAGGGTATCAGTGCGTACAGCGCTTGACCACGGAATACCCTTCTGGCTTCAGCAGGTGGCAGGTCGTCAGGGAGCCTAAGATGACGGACACACGCGTACATTTGGTAGCAGAATAAGTTTAGCCAGATACATCTTAGAAGAGTGAGGGCACTATCAATGTGGACCATCGTAGATAGGTCGGGGACGCCTGTCATACGATAAATGACCTCAGAACACAAAATCTGCGTTATACCCGTGATCTGAATGGACAGGAATATCTTTCCGGGGACATTGCGTAACTGGGGCAGGGACATGTATACAACAGTGGTCAAAAAGCGGAAAATAATATTTATGGCTATAAATGACATTTCTAAAGGTTTTAAGCTGTCGATTTTGAAATCTTTGTATTTCAAGGTGGCACTGTTCAAGCTGTCTTTGTACTTAAGAGCCCTTTCTGTTGGCCTCACATACCCTTTGTAGAACTCTCTTTCCCACGTTAAATTGTACGTCGTGAAGTGCGATCCGTTTGTGTAGAAACTGACGCCGCATAAATCGAAAGACTTATGGAAAGAAAAATCGCCACACATCAGCAACAGGACTGCTCTGGAAACAGAGCAGATGGCGTCTGTAGCGTTCGACTGCAGGCAGGACTGATCGCCAGGGCTGTCGAAATAGCAGCGAGCATCATGTACGGACTGTAGCATACTAAACGGGACGTCCTGACAAACGCTGAACGAGTTGACTGTCATCCAGGCCAGCAGACAGAGGTTGACGTTTACCCTCTGCGTGTAGGCCAGGTAGCTGGTGACGGGTACGTGGGGCGACCTCTGCACCACGTCGTCCCACAGCTGCTCGCGGCACCGCTCGCGCAGGTTTTTGGTTTCCGGTGGCAGGTCTTCCAGCGGACACGTGGGGTGGTCGAGGGCGTTCGCCAACAGCTGCACGCAATCAGTGTCCACGGAGAGCATGGCGTTGCTTCTGTCCTCCCTCTGCCACTCCTCATCTGCAAAAGAATCACTGCGAGTTGAGTGGTGCTCACACACCAAATGTATGTAGAAGCAGATGTACGCATCTGATCCTAGAGGCTCCTCTGGATGATAAGGCCAGGTGTATTTTAACTACATCATCGATGACAAATAATGTCAACAATTTTTTTTGTATTCGGAAAGATATATACCAGAGTTGAATCGAGAGAAGAGTACGCAATTCGCATTCATCTACAGAGTATCCAGGAAGTCCCCAAAACCCTCTTGACTATCTACAGTAACTCTTCATCATTTCCTTGTCCTCTGTCCCACGTCACCGCAGGGTCGGCGTTGTTACTATGGATTTGCCATTGTTAGTGCAGAGGGCATCCAGATCCCCTTCCTATCCCCACTCCATAACCCCCCCCCCCAAGATGGAATTAGTGTACCCCAGCTGTCTGCGTCTAGTGAAAGCCATGGAATAGTGTGAACGTGTTCAGATGTCTGTGAGTCGTGTAATGGAGGCGGGACGTGGGGACTACTCAGTATTCACCTAGTGGGATGTGGAAAACCGCCTAAAAACCACATCCAGGCTGTCTGGCACACCGACGCTCGTCGGTAACCCACCAGGCGAATTCGATCTGGGGCCGGCACGCCTACCCTGGTCCAGGAAGCAGCGCATTAGTGCTCTCGGTTAACATGGTGGGTGACTTTGTGCAATCATTGAGGACATACATTCGTTTGCTTCGTATCCCTCCTTTGAAGCTGACGAAAAGCGTTGGTGTAATTACTATACTCTTTTGTTTCACTATAGCACCATTTTAGTTGTGAATTCGAGCTGAAACAGTTACACTGTAGAGGTGCGTTTAGTGGCGCGTGTATGGACGCACGAAGGTCCACAGAGAAGGCAAACAACGAAAAACATTATGAGAGTATATGCCATGGTGCCACTCGTAAAACAACTCTGCATGTTTGAGCGCAATAATGGCTCTGAGCACTATGGGACTCAACATCTTAGGTCATAAGTCCCCTAGAACTTAGAACTACTTAAACCTAACTAACCTAAGGACATCACACACACCCATGCCCGAGGCAGGATGCGAACCTGCCACCGTAGCAGTCCCGCGGTTCCGGACTGCAGCGCCAGAACCGCACGGCCACCGCGGCCGGCTTGAGCGCAATAAACTATGTAGCGAAGACTGGTAGCGTGCTGGACGTAAAAAATGCAAGTGAAAGCGTGCTCCCTCAACCGGCCGAGCAGTCTGGAATGAAATCCTTTCGCAAAAGAGTTGCTCAGTTCAAACACTGTGGTCACCAACATATGACCACATTAAAAAATATTTGAAAATGAAAGGATTTAGGCCGAAGTTAATGATTAAAGAATCTGACTGCTGCTTGGAGCGACGAGTTGCGACCTGCCGTGTCTCGCTCAAGAGTGTTTCCAACAAGTATTATTTTTTATACTCTCTAGCCGCATTTTGGAGTCTGAAGCCTAATCTCAGGCTCTACTGTAGAGATTTTGGGCAATTTCCATTAACAGAGAGACAGGTTCAAGAAATAGGTTTTTGTGTATCATCTGTAAATTTTTAGTGCAAACTGGCTGAGCTTTGATAAATTAAAGCCCGTGCCTGAGTGAAAACCATGCGATTACTATGGCACGTTTATCTGTCTGTATGTGAACGCTAATCTCAGTAACTCTCAGTAACTGCAGCAGGTGTGTGTGTGTTTTTGTGTGTCTGTGTTTGTGTCTGTCTGTGTGTGTGTGTGTGTGTCTGGAGCTTACGGTCGGTCAAGAGCGAGATCATTCGTGGAGTTGCACGAGAATACTCTCTCTCCATGTAGTGTTGTACACCTTACCGATATCAGAGAATATGCCAAGACAGTGCTGTCTACCTACGAAGGCCTGCTGAATAGCCACCTCTAGCAGAGTCAGGTTGACAACACTGGATCGAAACCTCCAGAATCCGCACTGAGAGTGGCTAAGCAGTTGCCTGGTTTCTAACAGCCAGACCAAACGACGGTTAACTATTCGCTCGAGGGTCTTCCCTTCACAGCTTGTGAAGGCTGGCATCAGCAGTAGTCACTGCAAAATGATCTGCCAGGGTCCGAGTGATGTTTCTGGGTGTAGTTTGGAGACACTTCTGTTTCAGCACTGCTGTTATTGGTAGACGACTGTTGTTGCCAGAAACCCTCATAATGGGTTCCAGTACTTTTGTAGAAGAAGTGGAATGGTTGACAAAGTCCAGAAACGCTTGGTACGCCGTTTTCTTGCTCTCCTTAATGATGTGTCAAGTATTGGCTCTCGTGACCTGAAAGGCTGTGAGATTGTTTGCTGCTGGGATGTACTTACATCGTTGAAGAGCTAACTGTAGATTGTTAGCTGCTGGGCTGTACTTATATCGTTGAAGAGCTAACTGTCCTAGATTGCTGAGCGGCACTCACCAGTCCAAAAAGCAACAGGACTTTGGGATTGATAAGTCAGTAGCGTGATGGATCTATCGTGTGATGTGGTCCACCCATTCCTTGACACTGTTGCAGTCTTCAGACACAGCCAGCTGGACGAAAATCATCCAGTTATCCCTACTGACCAACAATTCTGGTGTCTTCTGTGCATGTAATGTTCCATCGAGTAGATGAATCCAGACTGTGACGTGGTCACTAAGTGAAGATCGTCAATGACATTCCTACTGAACCTGGTCTGCGAAGGCTCGAGAGGTCACTGGCTCACAATGACCCAGTAGCAGCACAGAAAGGAGTGGGAGTACCTACGTTGAAGATACGCAGCTTGTGAGACATCATGAGGCTCTCCAAAAGGCAAGTGAGGGCAAGCAGAGGTCGATCTGCACAAGACATTTAAGACATTAAAGTCTCCAAGTAGGAAGAATGGTTGGAAGGTCTCTTCCATAAGATCTGTGACAGTCTCAGTGTGCAAATGGATAGTGCATTGTAAACCAAATTTAGTAAATAGATAGCACACGTGTAGGTAGTTAGTGTTACATGTGACGCAGCATGACATGAAGTTGTTGATTTTACAGCTAGAGACTGGAAAAAACGTAAGTATTCCGTGATTCACAAAATTAAAGTGAGCATAAAACGTCCAGTGGCACGAACTTGCAGCCAATTGAAAGAGTAAATAGCAAAAGTTATCTAAGATTGAAAGTGAAAGATATCTAAATACAATATTAACTAAAATGGACAAGAAATTAGAAATGAATCTAGACAAGCAAGAAGAGAGTGGGCGAAATGCGCCAGCTGACAGTAGTTCGAACAGCGCATGCATAGATGCCGCCAGGATAGAATTTCACTAGAACATAAATGAACAGATCCAAGCTAAACAACCTGCTCGTACTAAACAAGATGACAGACGATGTTATTGAAGCCAGTGGTTAAGCGAATGAGTCAAGGGACATGTTTGACTCACCAAAAGTAAAAAGGGAAATAGAATTTGAATGCGAATAGTCACTTGATATGACAGAAATGTTAAAAATGTTGGCTGCACAGGCTGCAGAACAAAGTCAAAACATTAACAGTCAACTTGCAGTGCACAATAGCAATATTAATGCACACATTTCAGAACAAGGCCGAAACATTAATAATCAACTTGCTGAGCAAAGTCAACAGATGCAAGCGCAAAGCAGTAATCTTGGTAAACAAATTGAAGAGGTCAACTCAAGGGTAGGCACAGTGAGTAATGAAATCAGAAACTTCAAAAGTGAAATTAATGTCATCAATGGTAATATTGTACAAGGACAAATCGATGACATGAATGAAAGATTTGACACTGAAGAAATAAACATTCAAGATCAAATAGAATCTTTAGTAATTACCAAAGTGGACAAAAAAATATTCGGTATTAAATCCGAAATACAAACGGAATACAACACCGGATTTGCACAGATTAAACTGTCTGTGACAGAAACAGGCAGGTAATTGTTCAAACAAATTGTTACTTGCGAGAAGAAGTGTGAACACTGAAATTCCTAAATCCAAGGCAAAATGTGCGACTTGGAAAGAAAAATACAGGCAAAACCCACCCACTTTATTGAAAGAGTAGTTTAAAGTAAAATCTTAGATGGAGAAGAAAAATTCGACCCTGCCAAAAAGTGCAATGGTTGGCACCCGCTTGATTTCGTAAAGAACTACAAAATATATTGGTCGGAACAGAAACAAGACCATTTGTGGCCCTAATTTATACTGGCCAGGCTGTATGACATTAGAGGTAGGCAAACAATTTTGTGAATCCTGGTATTGAAAATTAATTCACTTTAAAACTAGACGGACCGAATCTGAAATCGTTTCGGAACTTTGGAAGAAACTGCCTGAGAATTCTGAACGATATGCTGGAAGTAACCATAGAAGTTTTTCTGCACTCTTAGAAAGGGTAGAGGACGAAGATCACTGGCAAGGAAATCATGAGTACCGTCCAAATAATAACAACCGATTGCGAGAAAACAATGATCAAAATGAGCGGACGGAAAAACATGATACAGAGCTGTCGTGGCAGAGGAAGCGGATATTTTGCGTCCCGTGGCAGAGGATTCATACCATGGAATTTTCAAAACAGAGACGATTTGTAAAACTAAAAACCGCATGTGTTAGGGGCCAGGTTCAGACAGAGGGCGGTTTTAGGCCCAAAGCAATCATATACGAATTTCGAGTGTGGTGAATGCAATCAGCAGGGCACTAAAAGTAAAAATGCTGCATTGATAGACGCACACGGAATAATACATAGTGGCGTGCGCTAGCTGGAACCTGGTGGTTGTTCATATAACTGCCACTCATGTTCCGAGCAGCACCGTATGGTACTCTCGGTGAAATCGACAAATGGCCGATGTGAGAACAAGATGGCTGCTGTAAGGGAGGGGGGGGGGCATTTCAGTAATCCATTTTCAATAATAAATGAGTGCAGAACTAAGAAGAAAACTAATATGTTATATAACAAAGATAATCCAATAGCAAGATTGGACGAAAAAACATTATTGAGAAATAAAATGGAGCAGGAAGACATGATTCAAAAAGAAAACATTTGTGCTGATAGTGATATAAATAAGGAAAGTGACATAAAAATAGAGGAGATTGTGTTGAATAGAAAAATAATAAAAGAGGACAATTATATAAGAAACAGTAATAGGAAATATGACATCATGAACAGTGCAAATGAATTGATTATTAAGGAAGAAGTTTTTTGTGATACAGAAATCAGGTATGAATTTCGCACAATCCTTTCCAAATAATAGCAGGAAGGAAGGTGTAATGAAGATTATCAAAGTAAATGACAATTATACAAAGTATGAAATTAAAGCTGATGTTATTCAAAGTGATACCACAGAAGTACCCAAAAATTTAAACCAAATGCAGTATGCACAAAACGATCAAAAACTCAAAATGACTAAAACATCTGCTGATGAATTGCCCCAATGTCTAAAAGTTGCATTCCTTGTGCGAAACTTATAATGGGAAAGAACTCAGTGATATTTCAAATGAGGAAGTGTCTATAGATTTAGATACGAATGAATTCTCGGAGGTAGAGGAAAGTGAGTACACGTTTACCGAAAGATGATACAAAAAAATGAGTGACATCCTTTCCAAACAAAATCCAGAATGTGAAACTGAAGCAAAACCGAAAGAGCCACCTGATGATTCTATACTGGGGCATGCTTTAATTAATCTCATGAAAGAATTTGAATTGCAGGAACCAGAAGAACTACCTGATGAAATCATAGAGGGACGAGAACTGTTAAAGATCTCTAGAGATATAGAGATCAAGAAACCTAAAAAGCCACCCGATATACAACAGAAATAATTAGGTAACATTTGCTGGAAGGACATAATGGTTGAACAGAATTTATTGTGGGAAGAACAGGAGGTGAAAGAATCTAGAGCTGTTAAACAAAACCATTATCCCCAGTAATGTTTATAATATTGAGTTGCAAGTACTTTTGGGTATAGGATCACAAATTAGTGCTGTATCAGAATCATTTTTTGAACATATTTCAAGTAAGCCAGGGTTAGTAATAATGTCTGTGAGTGGAGTGAAGATTGTAGGAGATTCTGGCAAGTCCAGTAAACCCATTTGGAAAAATGTACTGATTGAATTTAAAATGCAAGGACAGAAATTTGAACATGACATTTTAGTGGTGCCTGAATTAAGTGCTGAGATGATTTTGGGTATTGATTGGCTGAACAAAGAAAAATAATAAAATATCACAAAATGAGACTAGACCTGTGTCCAATTTCCAGTTAGTGTTGGCTTGCAATTGTTGTGTTGATTAAGTTACTCAGGCTTGACAAAGTATTTAAAATTGATGTGTAACAATGTCTTCTTTGTTTCAGAGGACAATCATGTTTTACAATAACTGCTAGTATCCACTTTACCACTTTTTTGCTTGTGATTGGGTTCACTGCATTTTCATAGGAAAGAAGTATAGACTGAGTTTTTCCACTAAAACTGGCTACTTTTTCTCTAAAAGAAATGTTTCGCATTTCTATGCCTTATTAGTCTGGCGACCGTATTCTATTTCATTTGAATACGTTTGAGTAGTTAAAACTTTATCTAAATTGGATCTGACACTTTCTTTGTTTTTATGTATCTTTAATTTCAAGTCCAATAAGCAAAATTCTCTAGGCAATTCTTGGTTAAATTCTGCAAAAATTCTCACATTATACTGCATCTACATACAAAAATTGGTTAGAATTATTATATCTGTATACTAAATGGTGCACTATACTGTTACACATGACTTTTCCCATGACGGGACTATTTGTTCAATTGGGGCATAGTGCATAGTAAACCAGATTTGGTAAATAGATACCACATGTGTAGGCTGTTAGTGTCATATCCTCCCACATGTGCACCAAAGTTAATGTAGGCTGCAAATGTCTTGCTAAAGAAATAGGTTTCAACCTCCTGAATCTACTCTGTAAACTTGGCCAATTTTTAATCAGTTATGGTATATGGGGGTCTGATCAGGAACTGAGGTGAATGAACAGGATTGGGTTGATTTTGGGGGAAGAGACCAAACCGCAAGGTCATCGGTGTCATCAGATTGGGGAAGGATGGGGCCCTTTCAAAGGAACTGTCCCAGCATTTGCCTGAAGCGATTCAGGGAAATCATAGAAAACCTAAATCAGGATACCCGGACATGGGATTGAACCGTTCTCCTCCTGAATATGGTATATGCAATTAGCATTGTTTTCTCAGTTTGGCCATATCGATTCAAATGTCCATTGGAGGCCCCCATGATAGCGATAAATGAGTCACTCCATATTCTAAATAAATCTATACCTATAGCTGGGTGTACTTCTGGACGAACATTGTAACTTTGAACTACAAACAGAGAAAACTGGCAGAAAAGGTATAAATGTGATGAATAAAGTTATAACCGTAGCTAACAGGCAACAACAATCAGAGTTTACCACCAATCTATATTAGCATCAATTACAGGATATCGTGTGAGGCTTTGGGCTCATAGATTGGAGCCAGTTAAGGCAGCTGCATTAGTGAGGAGAGTTCAGTGAGGAGTGCTGCCAAAATTAATGGGTGTCTATTGAACTGCCCCATATGATGCTTTGTCAGTAATTCTAGGAATATGCTCACTATAGTTGGAAAATAGAAAACTGGTCTTTTACTGGCTACAGAATGGAAATCAAATGAAAGTACGAAGCGTGCTTGGAACTGAGGCCAATCCGAAAAAGTAATAAATAAAAGATCACGTATTACAACTGTAGCAAAACGAATGGGAAGGACTAAAAATGAGATTTCTTAACCCACCGAGTGGGCTGATTCATTACCTGACTGTTATGGCCCTTATGCTAAGTATCTGTGCAAAATCAGAAGACAGATACATGATAGCTGTTCCTGGGACAGTGCAGGCACACCAGAACACACATTGTGGGAGTGCATGCTCTGTGAAGATAAATAATAGCTAAATAATAGTAAATAATAAGTAATAAATCACCACTCAGTTCAGTTCAAGTCCTTGATTATCCAGTTAATGAAACCTCTCGTGGCTTGGCACCTGTCTGCTAATGCAATTCACCTACTCTGCCAAGAACACTGTAGTGTTATTCTAACGCTGATTTTCGGAAGGGAAACTCATTTGTAGCTGTGTTTGTAGATTGTACACACATGTGAGTCTTATTCTGCTGTGCGTCAATATCATAGGTTACCACATGCCTATCCTAAAATCCATGATGCTGTGTGGTGCTCTGAATAATTTAGCAAAACTAATAGGTGCAAGCACTGAGTATTAATGAACAGTTAATTAATTCATTCCATTGAGGACGAACCTGAATTACATAATTATCTATGCTTTTTTGTTTAACGTTACCCATTCATCTATGGTTTAATAAATCTTGTGTGAAATTCCTCAGAAAACTACTCCTACAGCTATCAGTATCAAGATTTTACTTTAAATACTGATCCTAATTGCTATGCGTTGTTTGAAAAGAATATTAATTCAGCTGGTATTGGCCAGTGGAGACCAAAGGCACTCATTTTGATTACCCTTGTCTACAAGAAGTCAGTGGGTAAATTGTTTCCCATTGCCACCTTTAAATCCATTGAGCATTAATCTCATTAACGGTGTCCCATTACAATGCTAGTGAACTTGCATTTGGAGCACTGCAACTAGCCTGTTGGATATAACTGATAATGCTTGGAAATCTCTTACTGTCATAGTTCTTAAACATACAGTTCAATGGTTACGTTTTATTTGATAAACCTTGGTACAACGTTTTGGCGGGCACTCAGGTGTGTCTCCAGTAAGTCCTTATATTTTATTTAATTGACACTGTCAGAATCTTTTGATAGGCACTTGGATCCTGTCAAGAAATATCATTTCCAGTGAAGTGAAAGTAATAGTTATGTCTTATTTTGTGTACCCTGTCAGGATAGTACTTTTCATGTGGTTTCACATACACTGGTTAGGTGGTAATACTAGCTTATATATATATTGTAAGTATATCAATATTAATATTGATGATTACTCATGTTTACAATGCCAATCTTATCACTGTCCTAGAGGTACTATGAAGGTGCTGCATTAGCAGAATGTCACAGCAAAGTTTGCAGCTAGTCATGTATGAATTGGCATACCTCCATTCATTCACATCTTCACCTACATCTGACTGCACTTCCTCCTTAGGCCAGAGATCAGTTAGTTATACATGTGTTCCCACTGCAACCCTTGTCTGGTACTAAGTTTGTAATGGTGAGCACGACCATAACACCTCTTTCATCATGTACGTATCATACTGTACGATCCAGTACTTTCCTTGTGCAGAATGCAGTAACATTGACTTTTTAAAATGATTTTTTCAACCACCACTACTGTTAATACACATCATTCATACAAAGTTTTCTCAGTATTATTAGGATTCACACAATCAACATTTATAAGAAAATTATTAACAATTTATATTTCATAATTAACTATTCAATTACAAATAAAAATATTATTCATTAATGAAAAATACAAAATTATAAGAAATATTATACTCATATCATGTATGAAACGTTAAAATAACTGCAGCATTTACAATATTAACTCTTTCACTGCCTCAGACGTGCTGAGTGTAATGTGGACACTGCTTGCCAATTTATTATACCTGTGCTGAAAGATGACGTAGTGGCTGTCATGAAATACTTATCATCCGATCTTTGGAAAAGTGTTGCGTGAAGAAGTTTCATCTTTGCACATACTACTCTCTGACATCTTTTCTCCATAAGGTACAGAATTTCATTTCGTTCTTGTCATATTTCACTATGTCAAATTAAGTAAAACATTGCACCAAATATCGTAGAGTTTCCATAACTAATAACACATTTCATTAACTGTGCTTATGTTTAATTCTATTTCATTCATTGCAGTCTAGGAAATGTAGATAAAATATCGAAATTTTATTTCAAACTGAGAACAGATCGTTATCTCATTCCGTCCTCCAGTTATTGATTTTTATATCTGATGGACACTTCCGTGAAATGCGTTCATTTCTGTCCCTGTGCATCATAGTCATGTGATGGTAACCAACATAATATTTCATAAACCGTTCAAGATAGTGAGACAAGGTTTACGCAAATGACAGCACTCAAAGACGTACATTGTTTGTATGAGAATAATAGAAACTTTTCTGTTAATCGAGATGAAGTAGCTGCTATGCAGCAGGCAGAGGTCGGCAGAGTGGGACACATAAATACGTCAACAGTGCTTTAGGAAATCCCAGGGAGCGCACTCAAACGTGCCCTCAGTGTGCTGGTGTAAGCTGTCAGCAGTTGGCAAAGACGATATGCAAAGTTCAATGGTAGGCGCCTCTAACAGGCGAATTGTGGCACCCTGAAAATATTCTAAGTTCGGAGTTGGCATGGTTGCGCGGGCCGCTCGGCAGGCCGACCACGTGGTGCCGGACGTTGGCCGAAGCAAGAGGGGTGCAGCCCGGCCACGAGGCTGGCAGTTCCACGGCGAGGCTGTGTCAGTGAAGGAGGCTTGCACGCCGAGAGTGCCAAAGAGGGCGGACTTTGGGAAACCATCGTGGCAGACATTTCACAGTTTGTATAGATATTAACAGTAGCCAGATGAGGCATGATAGCTCCAAAAGAAACATGTAAATTACTATCATTTTCACGACGATTCTGATGCTGTAATCAGATTTTCAATATCGTTATTAGTTTAAAGTTTAGTTGGTTGGTTGGTTTTGGGGAAGGAGACCAGACAGCGTGGTCATCGGTCTCATCGGATTAGGAAAGGATGGGGAAGGAAGTCGGCCGTGCCCTTTAAGAGGAACCATCCCGGCATTTGCCTGGAGTGATTTAGGGAAATCACGGAAAACCTAAATCAGGATGGCCGGACGCGGGATTGAACCGTCGCCCTCCCGAATGCGCCACTGCGCCACCTCGCTCGGTAAAGTTTAGTATCTGCGGGAAATTGTACAAGTAACACCCAGCAATGAATTTCCTAAATTTACATGCTTCATCCGATTTCGTCGATCGACGTGTCTTCAGAAAGCTATTAGTTTAAACATAAATTGTTATGAATTACAGGCATGTAAAGTCAATAGTACATGAGTTATTGGAGTTGAAAGTGGCCAATTACTTTCGATCGCGTCAGGCCATAAGTACTCCACAGTTACACGAAAAAACGGTAGCATCATACTTATAAATATATTTATTCATCTATGTCTTTGTTTATGTCCGATATATGCTATTCATGAAGAGAATGGTCAATTATTTACCGTGTTTTAGAAAGCACAGAGACATTAGGCTACTGGGTTACTTTGGCTTGCTATTCCTTTGATATATGTTTATTTAATTTGTTTATGTATTTAATAATGGATGTTAGAGCGTGTTTATGGTCCAGCCGTAGGAATATTTATTTAATTTAAAGTTATTTAAATGTAAATCCAGTATTTCGAGAGTGTTTTATATTTGTGAGTGTGAATTGGCTTGAAGGCATGGCGGGAGCGCTCTAGCCAATCACAGCGCTCGTGAATGGGGAGACTCGATGGAAGTGGGAGAGGGGTGCGGCAGAGGACACAGGGGAGGAGCTTGACGCGGCAGTCGAGGGACAGACTTGGAGAGTGGGCAGCGGTTTGCGCCTGGTCGCGACAGATAGAAATACTTCGGAATGACGACTTTTGCACTTGTGAGATTTCCGTGGCTTCTACAGTGAAGACGTAGTGTGCCTTTAGAAGTGAATATCTCGCGAGCTATGTTGTCGTTCATAACTAATTACGTGCAATAGTAATCTATTGTTTCCCTGTTATTCAACTTATATTTAATTTAATTGTTGGACCATCGATACCAATAAGTGTTTTGCAGAAATATATACCACATTGTCAAAAGTACTTCTACTGTCGTACACATCATTTAAAGTCGTTAAGATAATCTGCAGATTTTATTTAATTGCAATCCTTCATTTATAAACGTCTTTGTTACGTCCTAAATTTGCAATTGTTGAGTGACAGGAACCTTCGACCATTCGATTCATGTGTACATCCATATTGTATACTGTAGACTCAGCTGTATTTGGCCTGTAATGCGACAACTACGTATCCCAGCCCCTAGACAACGAAACCAGCCAAAACTTTTCATATTGCGACTCTGTCGTAGGGTACGTAGTTCACATCATCACATTTTTATTGAGAATGCCCGCACGCTGAATCAAGGGCGCCTGTCACGAGAGAGGCCAGAGACACACCCACAAGCAAGATGTCGCAAACGCTCTCTAGGCCTCACTCACGAACTCAAACTCTTGTTTGACGTCTGTCAGTACGTTTGCAGAGCACATCACAGTCTATGACAGTACGTTGTGACCAGATTGTTAACTATAGTGGGACTAGCAATGACACTAAAGTTTGTAATATCAAGATTACCGATGTTGCGTGCAAGAGGACTATTACTGATGAACTTGTACCAAAACACATGAACTGTATTGAAATTAAGTAAAAGTCTGTTCATGTAAATAAAGAACCAAATTAATCCATGTGTGCATTTGCAGTGTAGAAAGAGGATACCAACCATCCATAACAACGTCTGCTCCCTTGCTTCCTTGCGGTACAAGACTCCACACTCAGTAACTGGGATGCAGCGGAACACGACGATTTAAGTCGTCCATAGCAGTTCAGTGCTTACCAAAAAGTTAATTTATATCTGTAGCTGTTGAGCTACAGAAAACAAACATATTCAAAACCGGCCTTTTGTTTGGTCTCAAAGAACTGTGTATACCAAATCTTACACTGTTCAGTGATGATTAGAAGAAAATTTTCTCTTAATTGTCACAGACGTACCGTTATCCCGCTAGCTGTCCATCAAGTTTTGACGTAATCTGTGTTCAGAGACCATGTTCAGATGGCTGTGTGATGAATATTGTTTTCAGGATGCTGCTGATCTCGTACTGAGCGACATGAAGCCTTCGGTGTATTGGGCGACGATAGACACTCCAGAAGAATTGATTTTTCATTTGGTTAAAGAATCTAGACGTATCAGGGGTCCCACATCACTCCAACTGCACACGCTCCACACAATTACAGAGCCTTCACCAGCTTCAACAGACCCCTGCGACCATGCAGTGTCCACCGATTCATGAGGTTCTTACCATACCCGTACACGTCTATCTGCTCGTCTGACCAGGCGACATATTTGCAGTCATCAAGACTCAAATGTCGGTATAGCCAGGCCCAGACAAGGCATAAAGCTTTGTGTCGTGCAATCATCAAGGGTACATGATTGGGGCCTCGGCTCCGAAAGCCCGTATCGATGAGGTTTCATTGAATGATTCGCACGTTGTCACTTGGTGATGGCCCACCATTGAAATATGTAGCAAATTGCGGAAGGATTGCACTTCCGTCACGTTGAACGATTGTCTTCAGTCGTTGTTGGTCCGTTCTTACAGGATCTTTTTTGGGCCGCAGCTATGTCGCAGATTTGATGTTTTACCAGATTCCTGATATTCAAGATACACTGAAATGCTCGTAACGGAAAATCCTCTCTTCAGCTCTACCTCGGAGATGCTGTGTCCATTGCTCCGACTGTAACACCACTTTAAAACTCACTTAAATCTTGATAATCTGTCATTGTAGCACAAGTCACCGATCTAACATCTTTGCCAGACACTTCTAGTCTTAAATAGGCTTTGCCGCCTGCAGCGCCGTATTCTGCCTGTTTACATATCTCTGCATTTGAATACGCATGCCTATACCAATTCCTTTGGCGCATTAGTGAACACTAGCCAGTTGGTTGTTTTGATGGAATTGGGCAAGCATTGCTATGGCAGCAATGGGTAAATGTAATAGCGCGACGTTTCCAGCAACGTCTCTAAAACCATACTAGTCACGCAGAAGTGTTAACAACGTCTGTGAATATCACTAGCGTCGCGAAATTCACGGATGCCTAGTGGGGAACCGACGCTCCAGTGACGTTTCTGTAACATTTAAAGTGATTCTTTTTATCTCTTCCAAACACTGTAATATTTGCTATACGTAGGTTTTTACATCCTATTGGGCAGGAGTCTATAGATACGTCGAACTGGAGTAGTCAGCTTGCAATAGAACTAGGGGGAGAGTTGCCAACCAGTCGAGGAACCAGCAATGAAAAGCACACCAGTAGTTAACGTACGTCACACGGGAAATTACGGAAAGTGTGAAACCACACATCATTAGCTGTTTACGAGGCTCAGTCCTCGAACTGGAATACAGTAGGGAGTCACCAGTGCACAAAAACGAAGTGGCTGACTGCCAAAATTATTCTTACCTAATAATAGAAGGAATACAGTGCGTCGGCGAGACCAAACATTTGTGACGCCCATCGATGTCGAGCGACGCACAGCGCAGTAAAGTCGTCCCTGAAGGAGAGGAACCGCTCGTGGTAGGACAGTAGGTCATGATTCAACAGAGGTCGTCTGTAACAAAAAAAGTTGCGACGTTAAAAGTTAAAAACAAGTTAGTTCAGCGTGCCAGATCATGTGCAGCTCACGTGTGATGTAGAGGTATCCGCAAAGTATTTACTTTCAGCACTGGAGGGTGCACTGGTATGAAACTTCACGGCAAATTAAAATTGTGTGTCGGTCTGTCACTAGAACATTTTGCTCAACTAAAAGTCGTTTATTGTGATGAATTACGATGAGTTACAGTGCTATACATTGAGGTGACAAAAGTCTGGGGGTAGCGATAAGCACATGCACAAACGGCTACAGTGTCACGTACACGAAGTTTAAAAGGGGAGTGCTTTGGTGGAGCTGTCATATGTAATCAGGCAGTTCACGTGAGAAGGGTTTCTACGCGATTACGATCGCACGACAGGTATTACCAGACTCTGAACTCGGAATGCTAGTTGGATCTGGACGCATAGGCATTTCGGAAATCGTTAGAGAATTCAATATTCCGCGATTGACAGTTCCATGAGAGTGTGCCAAAAATACCAAATATCCGGCAGTACTTCTCATTACGGACAGCACAGTGGCCGATGGTCTCAACCACAGAGAGCAGCACTGTTTGCGTAGAGTTGTCAGTGCCAACAGGCAAGCAATTCTGTGTGAAACAAGCGCAGAAATCAGTGTTGGACTAAGACGAACGTGTCCGTTAGGAAAGTGCAATGCAATTTGTTGTCAATGGGGAATGATAGTAGAAGATGCTGCTACTGCTCCTGCGCTAGTGACCATATTGGTTGCGCCCTAGAGTGAGGGAAGCTGTGGCCTTAAGAGATGTTTTCCGATTTCATTGTGTAGGAGCTGATGGTAGGGTCTGAGTGTAGACCATACACCATAAAGCCTTGAACCCAAGTTCCCAACAAGGCAGTGTGCAAGCTGATGGTGGCTCCATAATGGAGTGAACAGGGTCCTCTGGTCCAGCTGGACTGATAAATGACTGGAAACGGTCTCGTTCGGCTACTTGGAGACCATTAGCAGTCGTTCATGCAGTAATGTTCCCAAACAAAGTTGGAAATTTTATAGAGCACCATGCACCATGTCAGTAGCGGGACAGAGGGGTAGTCAGGTTGTCTACATCAGAGGCAGGTATGCACTCAGGGGGAAACCTATTGTTCTCCTTTGTTTGACAGCTACTTAACGTATTATTCTGCTAAATGCTTTACCATGTTGCGGCACTTAACCTATTGTCCCTTCCAGCCCCTCCCACTCCCCTCCCCCCTCAGGAAGGGGATGCTGATGCATTTTGTTAGTGCAGGTTACCTACATCGTGGGCAGTATGCATTCAGAGGCAATCCTATTGTTCTCCTTTGATTGACAGGTACTTAACCTATTGTCCTGTTAAGTGGTTTTCCATGTCACTGCAGTTAACCTATTGTCCCCCTCCCCACCCACACTAACTCCCCTGCCCCCTCACTGCTACAGGTACACTTTGAGGTCTGAGTTATTGGAATAGCCCCTGTCACTACTATTTCACATGATGACACAAGTACCATTAGACCTGTGATGTCACAGACATACTGATGGGGCTCCCATCGCAAATTCAAGATGGGGGCCATGATGGTGCACGTACCGTTACCGAAGATGGCGGCGGCGGGAAATTCAAAAAGTGCCATTCCCCCCTTGCAGGTGGGAAATTTAAATTTCGTCAGTTTTTCGCGAGGGCCATGCTCACCTGGACTTGGAAGGAAATAGCTAAAGTCTCCACTACAAACCTCAACCAACTGCCACATCCCCTTACCAACCCATGTTAGCAGGCTAACAGGTACTAACATGTACTAACGTACACAGTGCATGATGTCATCTAAGATGGCGTCTGTGATATCAGTTGATGATGGAAGTGCCACACACCCACTGGTGGGAAGTTGGAATTTCGGCAGGAAGATAGGTCATTTGGGCTACCTCTGCTAACCTAACACCCCTCCTCTCCCCACAGAAAAATGGTGAGAAGTTCAAATTCCAACAGGATAATGCAACATACCTAAGAAAATTGGAGGAAAAAAGAGCACTTCCACTGGCCTAAGTCACCCAACCAACACCTCTTTCTAGGAATTGGTAGGAAAAAGACTTAGTTGATCGATCATTTGGAGGGTATTTGATTGCTCTGTATATTGTTTAAACAATTAAGAAAATTTATGTAATATATGGAAAAGATATATTGTTTATTTATAAGAAATTCAGTTTGTGGGGGTTGGATTTCTCTGGCTCATCATTCTCTGCTCTTTGGAAACATCTAGGTCTTGCAATAATCAATTACATGGGGAAAACATGTTGCGTAATGTGATGTTCAGCACTGTACTCTGGTTGTTTAACCTAATTTTTGGCCCTTTGTCGGCACTTAATCTGTTGTTCTGTTAAATGGGTTTCATTGTCATCCCGATCCCCTTAAACTATTGAACTGCACTTCACATAAAAATTATTCAAATTAACTTAGTGTTCTGCAGTTAACCTGCTGTTCTGCTCCATGTCACCCCTCCCCTTGACTATTGTACCGCTAATACCACACTGGCATAAAAAATTTATGCAAATTAATTAAATCGATATTCTTCACATATATGGTGTAGTTGTTTTTAATTTGTGGCATCCTATTGGTCTTAGGGTATTGTTTGTCTGTATGGGGTTCTTACCAGTTGGGTCTCATTCAAGAGATTGAGAAGGTTCAGAGAAGAACAGCAAGATTCGTTATTGGTACCTTTAACCATGACGAGAGTGTTACAAATCTCATTGAAAATTTGAAGTGGAACACACTTGCAGATAAACTACGCACTATATGGAAGGGCTGCACACTAAATTCAAAATCCTATCTCTGCCGAGGATGCAGAGCATATACTATTACCACCAACTTTCATATCGAACAATGATCACCATTCAAAGAGAAGGGAAATTGGAGCTCATACTGAGGTGTTCAGACAGACGTTTTCCCACACACGAACTGGGAGTGGAACAGAAGGAGGGAAATATAACTTTGGTGTGAATAGTGCCCTCCACCACACACCGCTTGGTGGCTAGCAGAGGTGTCATGGCGGCGAGTGAGTGACGTGCGTTAGCTTGGCTCGCAAGTTTACGTGAAATCTGGGGGTGTATTAAGCAGTTAGGCTAGTCTACATATACTAAAGCCGTATATCTACTGCCAAGTGTCGTATTTTACATCACATACTGAGCACCAATCACACGGAATCGCACTCAAAATGGAAAATCGCCGAACAACGCGCAGTGCAGCCAACGGCCAGGCCGGAGACAGCGCAGGCGTGGAGTCCACACCGGGAGCTGCGGCCGCTCCGCCCGGCATCGCTGACATCGCCGCACTCGTGAAGGCTGAGGTTGGGTGACGCGCTGCAGGCTAAGGAGACGCTCGGGCTCGTTGTTCAAACCATCACTGATGCTGTCACTGCAGCAGTGACGGACAAAATACAGAAAACTCTGGAGGCGAATGCGAGCGAGATCCGTGCACTGGACGCATCGTTAAAAGCAAGTGAGGAGAAAGCACGACTGCTCGAACAGAAATTGATTGAGAAGACGGACGAGCTCGAACAATATCAGAGACGCAATAATCTCAGACTGTTCGGCATTCCAGAGAACAGCAGAGAGAACACAGATGAACAAGTGATAAACCTTGTCCAAGAAAAGCTAGGCGTGCAGGTGACTCTGAGTGACATTGACAGAAGTCATAGAGTGGGTCGTAGGTCGCCAGGTTCTACAAAACCAAGACCTATAATAGTGACATTTGTGTCCTATAGGAAAAGATCTTAAATCTTCAGAGCAAAGAAGGATCTCGCGAAGTCGGGTCTGACAGTACGCGAGGATCTGACATCTGAAAGACTAAACATTTTGAAGAGAGCGATTTCGAAATTTGGGCTACAGAATGTATGGACAAATGACGGCAGGATAATGGTTAAGACCGAAAACGGGAAGAGAACAATTTGCAGTGTTAATGAACTCAAAAGCCTGTGCTTTAGAAGCTAAATCATGTCTAATCTTGCTGCCACTAACCTGTATGTTTATATTGTTTACATTGTCAACCATAACTTAACTAATGTATTATCAAATTTTTCGTTTCTCCACATAACTATTTTTTATCTCTAATTGTTTTCTAATGTAATTTTGTTTTTATTTGTATTATCAACTTTTCGTTTCTCCACATAACTATTTTAATCTATAATTGTTTTCTCATGTAATTTTGTTAATTATTACATAAGGTAGTCTCACTTCCATCTTTAATTAGCAAGCCACTATCATACTTTAGCTGTTATCCTCATAAGTGCAATTAATATCACACTCTACCGTTTCGTGCAGATTACTCCCGTTGTGTTTAGCGAAATTCCTTCCCCTGCCGGCCCACGGCAGAACCGTTGCAGACCTCGCTGACCTTGGCCGCAGTTCAAGTTGCCTCCCCGGGGACCCACCCCCTCCCCCTCTCGGCCGCTCTCCCTGCTCAGAACTGGGAGGACACTGCCTCACCCCCTCCCCTTTACACGCCTTCCGCATTTCTCATTCCAGGCCCTCTTGTCATCGCTAACCACGGCCCGCAAACATCTGTCCACAGTCTCCTCGGGAAATCAACACCCGAACGCACCAAGCTGCGTATTGCACATGAAAATGTCCAATCTCTGCCAGCTCACTTCGACGAGTTCAAATATATATTTCAGACTACTGATATACACGTAATACTTTTGTCAGAGACTTGGCTGAAACCAAGTATTTCTACAACTTCCGTAAACCTACATGGCTATATCTTCCTCAGGCACGACAGATGCAACAGACGAGGGGGCGGAGTAGGGGCCTACATACGCTCTGATTTGTCACCTACTGTACTACACACATCCGACAACAATGTAGATAAACAAGAGGAATATATGTTCATAGAGATCAAATCCCTTAATAGAAAGTGCTTAATATGTGTCCTTTACAAACCTCCTAAAGTAGGCGGGTTCGCCTGCTTCGAAACTGCCCTCTCTAGTCTCGAATCGTCATATGAGCATGTAATTATAGCAGGTGACACTAACATTAATTTTCTGTGCAATAGTTCTTCCACTGGGAAATTTAAGAGGATGCTTTCTTCCTCACATATGACGCTACTTCAGCTGGCACCTACTCATCACACGACTACCAGTCACACTTTCATAGATATATTCACAACTAAATCTCCAAACAGAATAATCCGCACCACTCAAATATCTGCACCTGGCATGTCTGCCCATGATATCATTTTCATGACGTATTCACTAGAATGTCCTAGGAAAAAACAAAAACTGTCTACATACCGAGACTTCAAACGCATAAATTAGCCTGAACTCGAAACTGAGGCACAAGAAATAGTTTGGGGGATGACCTCTACTTCCCTCATGGACATAAACGACAAACTCCAAGATTTCAATACCAAAATTACTAAACTATATAATAAATACGCTCCAATAAAGACCAGAAAAGTAAAAATGAAACCTGCACCTTGGCTGACTGATGAACTAAAACAGCTCATGAATCTCAGAGACGCTGCACATCGAGCATACAAGATACACCCTACACCTGAAAATCATATTGTATACGAGCAGAAGCGAAACAAAGTCAGTCAAGTGGTGAGAAACGCTAAGCTCAGGCATGCCCGTACATTAGCTGACAATAGATGTAGACCAGCTATCCTGTGGAAAAATCTCCGTAGTCTCGGTTTAGGCAAAATAAAAGTTGCAGAAAATCCCATGGTCCCAGCTGAAGAACTAAACCGATTCTTCACATTACCTGCAAACACAATTGAACCGCAAAAAAAACAGAATCATCCATTACTTCATGGGGATGAACGACTGTAGTAAAGAAAAATTCTATCTATGGCACGTCACTTGCAATACTGTCAAGAAAGCCATAATGCGGATTAGATCAGCATCTACTGGACATGATGGCATCACTACCCAGATGGTAAAACTTATTATTGATCAACTACTGCCCTCTATAACAGACATTTTCAACGACTCATTAATCACAAGTGTTTTCCCTGAGGCCTGGAAACTGGGACAAACTAAGCCACTGCCTAAAAAGGCCATCGCCACAGCACCCTCTGACTACCGCCCCATCTGCCTTCTTCCTGCACTATCAAAGGCCTTAGAATATATAGTCCATGACCAGCTCACCAACTACCTAACTACTAACAACCTACTAGACGAATACCAATCAGGTTTCCGTAAACATCGAAGCACAACATCCGCACTGATAAAGGTGACAGATCACCTGAAACTTGCCATGGACAGACAAGAAGCGACTATCATTTGCTTCTTAGATTTCAGCAAAGAATTTGATACTGTCGACTTCACATCTTTCTAGCCAAACTTAGCGGTCTAAATTTCTCACCAAGTGCGGGCAATGGTTTCGCTCATACATGACGTCTCGTCAGAAACGCGTCCTGACCGGGAATATAAAATCACAATGGCGGCAGATAGTGTCAGGCGTTCCCCAAGGCTCAGTACTAGGTCCCATACTCTTCTCTCTGTATGTCAATGATGTGTCATCGGTCCTGACTTACTGCAAATATCTATGCTGATGACCTTCAGTTGTATCTAAGTGCGAAACTGACTTACTGCAAATATCTATGCTGATGACCTTCAGTTGTATCTAAGTGCGAAACTAAACAATCTCAAGAAAGCTATCGAAAACTTCAATACTGATCTCCATGCACTATCAAAATGGGCACAGGACATAGGACTAAAACTAAACCCATGTAAAACCCAAGTGGTACTTGTTGGTCACTCTAAGCTCATTAGCCCAAAACATCGGGAATCCGTACCATCTCTTATCCTAAATGGAACAAATATTATCTTCTCTCCCTCAGCAAAGAGTTTGGGAGTAATAGTAGATGAAAATCTAAATTGGACAGAGCACGTAACTGCAGTGTGGAAAAAAGCATCAGCATCCCTTCATGTCCTACAAAAATATAAAAAACTCTTTCCTTTCGATCTGAAAAAGAAATTAGTACAAACGCTTATACACCCAATCATTGATTACAGCGATATTATCCTACAAGGCCTCTCTCAGGAATACTCGCGACGTCTGGAACTGGTCATGAATGCCAGCGTCTGATATATCTGTGACGTTCGACTTTTTGATCACATTTTACCAGCATATGCAAAATTGTCCTGGCTGCGTGCAGACAAACGCAGAGATTTTCATACACTCTGTCTCATCTACTGCCTTATAAATGTACACGGTCCCTCATATCTCTCCTCGTCCTTAAGGCTTATGTCTGAACAACATGACAGAAACACACGTTCCCATCATAATAAAATTCTCTCTGTTCCACTGCATCGCTCAGTCACCTTCTCCAAGTCCTTTACAGTAGCGGGAACCCGACTCTGGAATAACCTCCCTCGGTATGTTAGAGAACTTAAAAACATGTCTAGCTTCAAAAAACAGTTAATGACGTATCTACTTAAGCAACAGTAATGCTTTCCTTTGTACACGAATGCACTTCACCTCATTACTTCCCTCTTTCCCCCTCCTTAAGTCTCCCTCCCCCAAAACTCGCTATGCTACTAAACATCTACTTTACACACCAAGATATTAATGTACATCTGCATAAATCTTCATTACTATTGCCCATTTTTCTCATGTTTATCATTATTATTTTTTTTTACTGTTACTATTATTACTTTCATCATAATTTGTATGAATAGCACCTGTTGTAAAAATACTGCCAGTACTTACTTTATTAGGTCTTAGTCATTACTCTTTATTCATATTGTGACAACAGTAATCTAATTTTCTTATTTAAACTATTGTCGTGATGTAACTCTGATGTGTGAAATGCTGCATGTGTGAAATGCTGGTCCGATGTAAGAGAGGGCCTGATGGCACTAATCTGATCAGGTTAAATAAATAAATAAATAAAATATATATTTAGATAGACTATAGTTTAAATAAAAGATTGCTAATAATAAAAAACTCATCCACCTGACACCTGATGCTGCACTGGCACTCCCAGCGAAGCTACGACGCGACAGTTCGGGCTCTGTGAGTATGAGACGCTGTCATCTCTTTCATACTTTACACTTGAGAAATTCCTATCGAAATACGTGTTCACCTAGGCACCATTGCTGGTGTGATGACACATAACGGCAGTTCGGTCCACCACCTAGAGATGTTGCAATGCTTCCCAGGGCACATTCCTAACAGGAGATCCTGTCCACCAGTGAACTTACCCGTCATACTGCTGGTCTGGGAGTACCATCTGCCATTGTTACCTGCAGACAAGACTTTCAGAGACAAAATTATTTTGCACAGATCGCTACATTGCACTGACAGTTAAACCCTGCAAAAATTGTCTACAGATTATCAAATACATACAAGACTCACAAGAATATTTGACAGTCTGACTACAATTAAATATTATGATTGCAACTGCAGTCTGACACCGATAGATGAACAGCTAATGTTTCCTCTGGAACGAATCTCATTATCTACAGTGCACACAATTTCCCATGTAAAAAATCGCTTGTGGTTATCGATGTCCCTAATATTTACGTCCCTCACGATAGGACACACAGTCATCTTCTCTAGTCGTGCCACACCATAACCCACAGTAACTTTACAATGCAGTGTACACACATTTTGCACAACATAAGCCACCGCAACTTTACAATGCTATATATACACATTTTACACAAACAGTGCAGTTATCGTTTGTATCTGCACAGCACCCAAGAAAACGCCCACACTCGCACTGGCTATATGTCTCGATTCTCCTCAGTCCTAGGAAATTATCTGACAAAGTCGTCGAATCATCACTTCTGGAAGGTGCTGCACCCTGCCAAGATTCTTGAAACAAGCGTTATGAAGGGCAGGCGCCTGGCACTGTGTGGTAATGAATACCGCATCCGCGGATGTAATGCTAAGAAACGCGTCACAGACGCGGGTTGGTGTACTGAATCAATAATACCTCTGATAGACAACAAGTAAAATACTAGGGTACGCTTACGGGGTGCCGATGAAGGGACGTATTGTAACAGCTGTATTGCCTGTCCTGTTTGTACACTATAGCAGGTCCAGATGAACACTTGCATTGCTATATTGTGCAGCTGCTTATGAAATGAATCTATCACCACGTATGTTCGGATATACTTCTCGATGCATTGAAATCACAATTCATCATGTTCAATCCATCATTCTGTTATGAATAGACATAATCTTTTTCTTTTTACGTGAATAGCAGTTTGATTACTGTCCATTATAATTATCCGGGCTATTATGCCGTGGTCGGTTGATGAATTCAATGGTGATTCCCAATAGCCCGGATAATTATAATGGACATGATATTTCCGGCCGTGAAAGTTTACATTTTAGTTTGATTACTCCCCACAAACGTACGTCAGAACATAAGCCATGGTACCTTCACATTTAAGCACCAGCATAACATTTCCGATCGTTAACAGTAAACCTGTCAGTCATCAGAGGACTTCCATCTCATGTGTGATGAGATGTGACACATCCCTCTAAACGAACTTTGATTTATGTGATGTACTCCATCCTTCTGCCGCATCTTGGGTGTAAAATCTGGACTTCAATGTCATAACTAAGTTAGTGATAGGTGCCTGTGAGACACTGCATTCCCAGTGTACAGATTTGCCCGACAGGAGTGCTGTTTACAGAGTTAGTGACAGACGGACTTAACATCTAAGGTCATCAGTCCCCTAGACTAAGTACTACTTAAACCTAACTAACCTAAGGACAGCACACACATTCATGCCTGAGGCAGGATTCGAAACTGTGACCGTAGCAGCAGTGCGGTTCTGGACTGAAGCACCTAGAACCGCTCAGCCACAATGGCCGGCAGTTAGTGATAGAATGACTGGTAATTTTCACATGTCAGGTGCTGCTGCTGTACGTTTATCTGTTTCCTTGTAAGAGGTATTCGGAGTTACTAACAATCAAACAATCATTTTATATAGGGCTGATGCAGGCATATTGTACCCATATCACACATGTTTTAAGGAAGTAGTTTTTTCGTTTTATGGTCCAATAACATAGTTTATCATAGAGAACCCGAGAAGAAGGATGTATGTCCCGTGCTTGAAATATATTTCTTACATTGGAATATTAGCAGTGCTACTTCCATACAACTGATAGGTTGGAAATGCAGGCGATCTAACATTATAGCCAGTTTTAAGTGCAGAATGTTGTAGCCCTAGAAGTGCATGTGTCTAGGTTCTCTCTTACCAATACCTTCCAGGTACGGATCCTAGACTCTAGAACAATACTTTATAGCGTGCTCTATGACTCTTATAGGGAGAGAGATAGAACATAAATTAAGCACTGTGCTCAAGGTGTTAAAAATATGTAGAGCTCTGCCATTTTCTTAGGTGTGATGCATTATCGTCTTGGAATTTGAGCTTTCTGCCATTATTCTGGGGTGAGGGGAGGGGGGTTAAGTTAGGGGAGGTAGCCCAGTTGACCTATCTTCCCGCCGAAATTTCAGCTTCCTGCCAGTGGGGTGTGGCACTTGCATCATCAACTGATGTCACAGTCGCCATCTTAGATGACACTATGCACTGTGCACGTTAGTACACATTAGTGCACGTTAGTACATGTTAGCCCACCAACATGGTAAGGGGATGTGGTGGTCGGTTGAAGATTGTGGTGGAGGCTTTAACTATTTCCTTCAAAGTCCTGGTGGGTATGGCATTCACAAAAACTCATTCCAAGTCTAGGTGAGCATGGCCCTCATGAAAAACTGACAAAATTTGAATTTCCCACCTGTGAGGGGGTATGGCACTTTTTGAATTTCCCACCAGCACCATCTTGGGTAATGACACTTGCACCATCATGGCCGCCATCTTGGATTTGCGATGGGAGGCCATTCAGTGTGTCTGTGACATCACAGGTCTAGTTGTACATGTGTCATCATGTGAAATAGTAGTGACAGTTTCTATTCCAATAACTCAGACCTCAAAGTGTACCTGTAGCAGTGAGAGGGGCAGGGGAGTTGTAGTGGGTGGGGGGGGGGACAAAAGGTTATCTACATTGTCATGGAAAACCACTTAATGGGACAATAGGTTAAGTATGTGTCAATCAAAGGAGAACAATAGGATTGCCTCTGGGTGCATACATGTCCCTGATGGAGGCAGCCCGCAGTAACAAAATGGCCCCGCACCCCCATTGTCCCACTACTCATGTCATCAGGTAATAATTTTTTGCAACTGCTTCAAAGGACATTCTGGACAATCAAGGACATGAGTGCCACTGAACACTAATTTAACATAATTGTGAGGTCAGATTGTGCACAAAATCGTGGACTGGAAACACTTTCGCTATTATGGATGTTCACAGAGGCAGCATGATTCAATATTTATGCAGGGGATTTCCAATCAGTCAATGCCACATGTAGTTGCTGCACTACTCCAGGCAAATGGAGACCTGATACGATATTACGAGGTATCTCATGACTTTTGTCTCTTCAGAGTACAAATGCCAATGCAAAAATTTACCCTTATCAAGAGACCCTTCAAATTATACCCATAATGAATGGAATATTTCGGGGTAAGGTGGCAGTAGCAGTGTTCATTTAGGAGAGGACCGAAGTAGCTGATTGTGACGTCAATCATGAGATGCCCAGTGACTTCACCAAAGGTCTGTTTATTTTCCTTTACATTCAAAATAATTTTAGAATAGGGGTTTTATGCGCCCATTGGGGCATCTGTTGAGACATACGTTTTATCGGTATGAATTAGCAGGGCCAGTAAGATAGGAAGAATAACCATTACTTAAGGAGTGGCGGTGGTGCATGGCAGTAGCTGTTAGCATGCACCAAGGCGGCGTGGGAGTCGCTGCTGGAGTACTCGTTGTTCTTGCTAGTAAATATGGATTAAAGTCAAAGTACACTAAGGAGGGAATACTGTATTGAACAGAGGCAGAAAATTTCGATTTTTTTAAAAAAAATGTATGTAACATGAAACAAACTACTGCGACAAACTAATGAATCCATGGACCCTATATGTCAGCAAGGGCTGTTCAAGCTGGTGGTGGCTCTGTAATGGTGTGGGGCGTGTGCAGTTGGAATGATGTGGGATCCCTGATGAGACTAGATACGACTCTGACAGGTGACACATACATAAGTATCTTGTCTGTTCACCTGCATCCATTCATGTCCATTGTGCATTCTGACAGACTTGGGCAAATCCAGTACGACAGTGCGACATTCCTGAAGGTCATTGACATGTCCAAAAGAACAGATACCATCTTAGATAAACCTTAATGGCCAATAATATTCTTCAATGAGGATGCACTCGCATTGCTCAAACTCTTACTGAAATCAGTAGATCGATTGCTGCAAGTAATGAGTATAGTGGGCAGAGTCACTAAATAATGTAGTGTGTGGACAGTAAGTGGGAACTGTGGGTCTCACGGGGAGCATCCCAGAGATGAGTTCCTGTAGTCGCATTATCGTCTGTGTCCACGATGGTCGTCAGAGAGAGTGGTGACGAATTTGGGGAGAGGGATGCCTGTAATGTGATGCAGTAGGTTATTCCCCACACGCAATCAGAGGACACCATTATCTGCAGGGAAGAAGTGAGATTATAATTTTCACAGATGAAGTGTAAGGAAAAGTCCAATCTGCCAGTGTAGATTTTCTTTTTCTAGTGCATTAACGGATTTGACATGGTTGCTTTATGGGTGGCCATATACACTTCCAGATGGTACCCCATTACATGTGGGAGGGAATATATTTACTCAAATGTCTGCGTGTAGTGTCGCTGATGTGTAAGTGAGGGAAAGTCTTCAAAATTATCGCGAAACGTGTAGGACTGAGATATGACGTGTGTACTGCCTCGTATTCACCTATTGGGTTGGGGAAAACCGGCAGAAACTAGATCAAGACTGGCTGACACGCCAGGCGACTATCCGCCAGGCGGTCGTGCGCCAAGCGAATTTGATCTTGGGCAGCTGCACCTTCCCTTCCCAGAAGCGGCACTTTAACATCCGTATGTATGTGGGCAGGTTATTTGCCAGTGCAGTAGTCATCAATACTGATTGACTATGGAAGTCAGTGGCACAAGAAGAGGGAAAGTCAACAAAAGACACAATAAATAATGCGATTTTCATTGATTATTTACGCTAGGGATGCCTTAGATAACCTCTTTACTCGTTAGAGGAAATTAGAGTCTCTAGAGGCTTTGTAAAATGAGCAAAGGCTACTAAAATCTTAAAGAACTGTCGTCTTTGTGCGAAGAATAGCTGCCTCAGAGATCAATGTGTAGTTCATAGTTTCGTCTTGTAGCGATGGAACCATTGCTATAGACATTATGTGACTGCATTAAGGATGTGGCCTAGCGAAATTTATAGATGACAAATTGTAAACAGTGATACAAAAACTATAGAACGTACATGTAATGCTGCACTCCATGAACTGCAAGACTGGTGTCAAAGACCTGTCACTGCTAAAGTAGTTCAAAATTGCATCGACATTGAACAAACAACAACCTCAGTAACTTACGTCACCACCCCAATTCCTTCATATATAGCCACCCACTGTTCCTGCACCCATAATCTCTCGTCGTTCCACTTCCCCTAAAATCTTTTACTAGTCATAATTAGCTTCGTTACCTTGCCATCCCCAAATGCTCCAGCGCCATCACCATTACCTGCATCACCATGACTGTCATCACCTGTATCACTAGCACCATTGCTGATGCCAGCTATTCCAATCCTATTCGCCAGTACTGAACTAACATAGCAACTGTAAGGAACTCCTGTTAATGTCCCTACCATGCATTCTTCAAATATTCTATCAATCTTTAAAGCATAAACCTAAATTCTTTTTACTATACCTAATAAAAACAAGTGGAAGTCATAGAAGTTATGAACATAAAATAGATCAAGAGACAAGATAGTCCCTGACAGGTGCACAGCTGTGAAAATGTAAAGTCACATGGGTGGACAAGATGTACTCAGAAACATGAAAAATATATCCTGTAGCGTCAACGACACAGCAACAAAGGATTAACTACTACTCTATGTAGACGTAATTGACACTTAAGTTTGATGAGTATACAGGAATAAACTCGAAAGAATAAGGATTAGAAGTTATAAGGCAAAAGAACAGGTAAGTGAATAACATTATAAGGCTAATAGATATCTGCATTAATAAGTCAAAAAAGTAGGACCTGAGAGGAAACCAGTTGGAGCAGGCAGTTCAGATTATTGAAGTGTGTAAAGGAGTCGAAAGTAACAGAATACTAAATAGCAATAACAACTTGCAGTAGACTACAGATTAATAAGATACGTGAAGGGGAAGGAAGTGAGAGAATATTCAATAATATAGGCAACTGGAACTTGTTTAAAACGAATTCATCTGGTAGGTGTTCAGTTAAGCCCCAGTTAGTAAGAGGATATTGGGTAGGAGGAGTCATTCCCCATGCTGTTGTGGTCTTCAGTCTGAAGACTGGTTTGATGCAGGTCTCCATGCTATTCTATCCTTTGCAAGCCTCTTTATCCCTGAGTAACTACTGCAACCTACACCCCTCCGAATCTGCTTGCTGAATTCATCTCTTAGTCTCCCTCTATGAGTTTTACATACCACGCTTCCTTCCAGTACTAAATTGGTGGTCCCTTGATGCCTCAGAACATGTCCTGCCAACGGATCCCTTCTTCTAGTCAAGTTGTGCCAGAAATTGCTCTTCTCCCCAGTTCTGTGATCTACCTATCTAATCATCAACATTTTCCTGTAGAACCACATTTCAGAAGCTTCATTTCTCTTCTTGTCTCAACTGTTTATCATCCATGTTTCAGATCCAGACATGGTCCACTTCGTACAAATACTTTCAGAAAACACTTCCTGACAACTAAATCTATACCTGATGGTAACATATTTCTCGTCTTCAAACACACTTTCCTTGCCATACATTTTATATCCTCTCTACTTCTGCCATCCTCAGTTATTTTGCTGCCCAAATAACAAAACTCATTTACTACTTTAAGTATCTCATATCCTAATTTAATTCCCTTAGCATCATCTGATTTAATTTGGCTACATTTCATTATCTTCTCTGAAGACACTGTCCATTCCGTGCAACTGCTCTTCCAGGCCTCTGACAGAATTACAACGTCATCGGCAAACCTCAAAGTTTTTTATCTCTTCTCCATGGATTTTAATTCCTACTCCAAATTTTTGTTTTGTTTCCTTTACTGCTTGCTCATATACAGGTTGAATAACATGGGGGATAGGCTACAACCGTGTCTCACTCTCTTCCCAACCTCTGTCTCTCTTTCATGCCCCCCAACTCTTATAATGGTCATCTGGTTTCTGTACAAATTGTAAATAGCCTTTAGTTCCCTGTATTGGGCCCCTGCCACCTTCATAATTTGAAAGAGAGTATTCCAGTCAACACTGACAAAACCTCGTTCCTCTAAGATGTGAAAAATAAGTAATGGTTCAGATGGCTCTGAGCACTATGGGACTTAAACATCTGAGGTCATCAGTCCCCTAGAACTTAGAACTACTTAAACCTAACTAACCTAAGTACATCACACACATCCATGCCTGAGGTAGGATTCAAACCTGCGTCCGTAGTGGTCGCACGGTTCCAGACTGAAGTGCCTAGAACCGCTCGGCCACCAGTGGCCGGCAATAAGTAATGAACAAGAAGTGAGCTGATTAGTACTGAGATAAACATGTATGCTGGAAGACATAAGGTGAAAAATGTAGTCGTCATATGCCAGAGTAATAATAAGAATATTTTAAAGTTATGAAGATACGGCAGTAGTTACGGAGACGAGTATCTAAAAACCTATGCAAAATTACTTGATAATTGATAGTCACATTCTTCAGTGAAAGAAGACGAGAAAAACATACCATGGTGCAATGACTGAAAGAGCAAACTGGACAGTTAAATAAAAATAAGACAGACAGGAAAAAAGTAAGTAATTTGGTAGTTACTTTAAAAGTAGTCGTCAAAAGGGTTAATTCATTTATCCCACTGTGACATAAGACAGTCCATGCCTTCATGGAAAAGTGTTAGCTGTTGCCTATGGAACCACGATTGTACCCAGGTATTTACCTCTTCTTCCACAGCAAATAGACAGCAACGAAAAATTTTGTTCAGGGCTCCAAATTATGGAAATCGCCGGGAAAGAGATCGAACTGTATGGAGGACATGTAAGGGCTTCCCACGAAACTCCTGCAGCGCACCGGAAACAGCAATGGCAACATGTGGCCCGCCCAGATATTTTACCATAGTTGTCAAAACCATCCACCCTATCGTATATCCCACACCATTCACCAATTCTCCCCAACTGCCCAGTTTGTATTCAGTCTCAATGTACCTGCGACCTACTCTCACAAGTAATTACACATTCAACAGTTTACAAATATTACTTAAAATTAATCACTTTCCTATCATACTACCCTAGATACAAATTGCATCGCAGCAGTACATTATCCTTGACTTCAAAAAGGTTATATTGCCTCACCACTTGTCACAAAGAATATCATTGCTTGCACCTGATCACACTATCTTCAACTGTCCCTATAACCTACAGAAGACTAGTAACCCACACGTAGTAGACATGGCAGATTTAAATTAGAGAACCAATAACACCCACACTGTAGAAAAAGGAGGCGGAACAGCAACTGAATTCCTCGAATCAACATCATTCAGCTACAAACCCTGTTCAGTCATCCTGCTGAATAATCTATTCTGAGCATGTATTTTTCCCTATGTAACAATCACCTAAGAATCACCGCTTATATGACTTATCGCACACCATTTCGTCGCTCACTTTGACTAACCCTTCTACACCTACAGTATCGTTGTGGATCTGTATATCCACAGCAGTTACCGTGTTGAACGTAACGGGGGAGACAAATGATCTACTTCCTTTCAGGAGGCCAAGCCCACCTACTCAACTCTCCTATCCCTGAAATGATTCCTCTGTCAACCTCCTCAGAGGCGCATAACTGCAGAGGTCCTTCATTTGATCAAAAGTTATCACGAGTTCATGCAAAAGTGAATCCTTATCCTCATTCCACATCTTCATATCCATCCCACAATAACCCATGGAAAATAATCCTAGAACAGTACCATAAAATCTAGGATGTTTAATGGAAGCTTCTACAGACTCAAATCAGAAGATACCTTGCCACTCTCCACATCTCGAAGGTATTTCTGATACTAGTTCCTTCTCGCAGCAAAGTTCAGCCAAAGCCACTATCACACACACACATACACACACACACACACACACACACACACACACACCACACACACACACACACACACACACACACACACACACACACTCATTCCAGCTATCAATCACATCTGAATTCTCCATACTCCTCGACCTCTTGAAATATTCAAAGAATCTCATGGGTACTACTGCTCCTTCTTCCTCACCAATGACTTCCACACACTAACTCGCCCCTGGGAATTAGATAAATGTGGCAGAAATATACTTCACACAAACAGACGCCTGGACTGATGGCAGAAATGCTCAGAGTATACAAAATATAAACTCAAGTACTGGAAAGCTTTCTATTGATTTACCAGCCGTGATCCACTCAAATTTACCTGCTCTTTTTCAACAATCAAACCCTGACTGACAGTCTAACAAGGATCCTCTTGAGTGTAAGATCACAACGTCAATCTTCAGTAAGGCTCATTTGCAAGTGTTGTGTTAACAATTCTGACAGGAAGAACATCAGCTGCTAATGACTCACCATGTGCATCAGGAGGGTGACAGAAAATAAGTGTCCAGGAGGTGCAGAGATGATACTTCTAGGGGATGCACGTATTATACTTCACAAGACAGAAATCGTCGATATTCAAGACATGTTAAAAAAGAACTATGAAATTGCACCATGAACACGAAAGGAAAAACAGTGCATCATAGTCATCAAAGAGGTTCCAACCATCAGGATCCAAGGCGAACTTCTTTTGGTTTACAAACCGAACAGAACGTTCAACTAAATATCCACTCTTAAAGAATGCATACAGAATCATATTGGTGTTATAGGGTGATGAAAACAGATAGAATTTGATTCATCCAGCTTAATGCAGAACAGTTCACTGAGGAGCTTATTGTGAAACTGAAATCCTTCAATACATAGCTCCAGAAAGTGCGACAATATAGTTTATTGGCATGCAAAAAACAAACATCCAGAGGTCGACTTTATCCAGTGGTTCCAGGTTGTATGAAATGCAATGTCATACCCTTTTTGGGAGGAATAGTTTGCTCTAAAGGAACATGATTTTTATCTGGAGACGAGGAATCAAGCAAAAGCAAGTTATATGGACCATCTATTGGGCCCAAACCACTGCTCTTACCATAGTCGTAGCTTTCTTACATCACTATTCCACTCTGGCTTGCTGTGAGGTAAATATATATTACTGACCTTGCAAGAACACACGTACGAGAAAGAGTTGTAGGGAGCAGAGCACCTTCAACTTCTTGCAGCACAATAAAAAATTTTATAGACGATTTACCATTAAATTAAACAATCGGTGTAATTGTATACTAATGCATTGAGGGATTGATTTCACTCGACTTTGAAACAACTCTTTTAGTACCTCTAATTACCTGGATTCCATTTAAATGCATTTCTTCTGCAAACAAGTTCCTTCCTGAAGGATAGAATAATCATCTACAAATTTTCGTGTTAACAGAATCTTCCGTCGGTTCTTGGTAGAACAACATTATAATAATAAATGAAAAGCACCAGTTTGCTTTTGTTCTACAATATTATTTTTATTGCTAAACGGTTTTAAGCTTACAAGGCCATCTTCAGACATTTACTGAGTATAATCACCAAAGAAGTTAAATGTTAGCAGACAACATTGGAAGAGAAGTAACACATCTAGAGTGAAGTAGAAACATATAGTGAGTAACATCTTTGCAATGAAATAGTAAAAACTGAACAGTACATAAATAACAATGGAGTTGACAGGAAAACCTTTAGCACAAAATAGGAATAGCATGCCTACATAACAGTTTCTATTAATAAACAAAACTATTGAAATAAGATAAAATTAGTACTAGACAAGGCTGCATCAAGTAGTATGAAACATGGAGAGTGATACACATCCAATTAAAAAAGAAGAGACAGTTGTCAATGTAAATACAGAATACATGAGGAACTTAAGCAATATCAATAAGATAAACAGAAATTAGTAAATGCAGGAAAATTGAGGTGTTTGAGGGAACCTACAGTTTGAGAGTGTGGTGGTACTGCATTTTAACATTAACATTATAATCAAAGAAGTGGCTGTGTACCAGTTTACATTAAATAAATGAGCAAAGTAAAATATGAACAGTATTTGATGAGACAACTACAAGGGGAGTTAAACATGGACAGTAATACAAGTACAAGTTAAAAGCAAACCCTTAACTATTGAAACTACAGCATATGTGGAATACAAAGACAACTGCAACAAATAAAACAGCTTAATGACTACAGGAAAATGGGAATATGTAGGAGGAGAGAGTGTGGGAAGTAATGAACAACAAAGATGATTATACGAAGTTTAGGAGAGGGGAAGTGTTGAGTTGTGTCTGGTCATTTAGGATGAGATCTGGACTGTGAGCAAGATGCTTTTTAATTTCCAGGGCTTCCAGCACGTTGAGTTTATGGCCTTTGTTTGCTAAGTGAAGTACATGGGACACTGGCTGGTAGTTGTGACCCTCACTCAGTACATGCTCAGCAAATGCAGAGTCTGAATTCTGCAACCTCCAGCTGCGTTCATGTTCAGTCAGCCTAGTTGATATGTCTCTGCTTGACTGACCAATGTAAAATTTGTCACAATCAGAGCAGGTGATTCTGTATACCCCACTGTTGGCTAATAACTGGATCTTGTCTTTGCTATTAAAAACACACTGGGCGGTAGTGTTCCTGACATAGTAGGAAACCCTATACTTGCAGGATTTCAGTGCTTTGGCTAGAGTCTGTGATACCTGACCTAGGAATGGTAGAGTACACCATTTCTTGCAGACAGTGGATGGGGAAGCAGGTGGGGCATAGAGGAGGGGTATAATTTTCTGTTTTTGTTTCCTGTGCAAGATGTGGTCAATAAGAACTGGATTGTAGCCATTGGCTGAGGCAATAAATTTTATTGTATCTAACTCTGCTTTAAAATCATCTCTGGACATGGGGATGGATATGAGATGGTGTACCATTGAGTGGAAAGCTGCATGTTTGTGAGCTATGGGGTGTTGTGAGCAAGAAGGTATTACTGTGTCTGTAGTTGTTGTTTTTCTGTAAATTTTGAAACAATGTATGTGTGTACTGATGTCAATGGTGAGATCTAAGAAGTTTATAGATTTGTTGCCAATTTCCATAGTGAACTGGGTATTTTTATGTTGACTGTTTAGGTTTCTCAAGAATGTGTTGAGTTGTCTTATAGTACCAGTCCACATACCCAGGACATCGTCTACATATCTAAACCAGTATTTGATGTTTGAACTCAAAGGTTCTGTTTTTAGAAAATTTTGTTCAAAATGGTCCATAAATATTTCAGCCAACAGTGGACTAAGAGGGGAACCCATAGCTAAGCCATCTAATTGTTTATAAAGAGTGCCTCGGAACTGGAAATAGTTCTGTGCAAGGTAGGTCTCAAGTCATTCTAGATGTGTTACTTCTCTTCCAATGTTGTCTGCTATCATTTAACTTCTTTGGTGATAATACTCAGTAAATGTCTGAAGATGGCCTTGTAAGCCGAAAACCGGTTAGCAATAAAAATAATATTGTAGAACAAAAACAAACTGGTGCTTTTCATTTGTTATTACAAATTTTCGGGTCGATTCCGCATTTTGCTGTGCATATCAAGTTGACACTTCGTTTGAAATGTCGTTATCTTATGTCTTCCAATTCTATAGCACTGTTTCAAGTTATGCAACCAACCACTACTTCCCTTGAAATCGCAGTAATCTACGTCACACACAATTTGATGTTCATAATGTAGTAGGTCACTATCATGCACATCCATGAAACGCGTGAGCACCAGTTTTTGTAACAACTGCTTCTTGTTCTCCCCTAAATATTTGTCGTTTTTCTTATGCACAACACAGTCATGTGGAATTATTCGAAATCTATTCATAGTTGCAATTTTACTATGCTGCGGATGATCTTCCATGTATGTAATTATGTTTAATACCCGCTCCTTGGACCACGATTGGTCTTTACTACGTTTCACTGGAGATGGGATTTCTGGCTCCCTGCCCTAGAAATATGATGAACTATATAACTGCGATTTGTTTTGGTATCAGTTTCACTTGTTAAACACATATTATCATCATTCCGCTCGTTATTTATACCATCTGTACAGTCAAACCTCTACGATGCCACACATCCCACTGAATGATCTTGCAGAAACCTTAATATTTCATCTGCCACTTCTTTCTCACTCTGCAAAAATCCTTGTGTTTCTTTATGACGAATCATCAACTTCGCCAACTGTTGTTGTAGATATATTGCAATGTTTGCTTTCTTTATTGTTGCCATTGCTCTGCTTTGTATCAACAGGGGTGGGACTGGAGGTTCTCCAGCTGCGAGCGCAACATGAGGCTATGGAACATAACTGAACTGCTTAGTCAACGAGTAACTCACAATAGTGTTACAATGAGAATCGTGTATTTGATAAGACATAAATACAACACATTTTGCATTAACGTTATAATATGCTGTACAAAACTGAATGTTTAGTCATAAGCTGGCATTAATTTAAGCATTATGCAATAGTCGCACCTACATGTGTAACTTAAAGATGGCTGCATTGTCAGTCAATATTGTGGTTGCATGCTAGACAGTATGAGGGGAGTCGAATGCCATAAACACCATTGGCCTTTTTTCAACCTCACACTCAAGGGGTTTCTCATAAGTAAAGTGAAACTTTTCAGCCTCCACCTCTAAGACACACTCACCATCCTCGACAATCCTAAGTTGGCCACCTCATGACCCCACATGCCCAGTGGTGGAGAGGCATTTACCCTGTACCTCTCACTTCAGTCTTCCAGTATTTATGCACTGTGCTATGAACGGACTTAAAACAGCCAGTCACAGTGTAAGATATGAAAACCATGACCAATTACCACCCCACACCCTCCTGTCGACACCTCTTCATCTTTTGTTGAATCGTTTTCGCTGGTTAGCCCTTAGATTAATATAACTTCTGTACGCTCTTCCTTCCCTAAGTGGTGCCATCATCTAGGCTGGACGTGGAAGTGCACGTCATTACCATGACTTTCCTCGATTAGATAAGTAATTTTAGCCCCGTTTAACATTTATACTCTGTTTTTGTGTCAAGTACCACAAATTTTTCCAAGTTCTCACAGTTTCCTTAAATTATGAAAACTTAGGTAGTATCTGGCAGCAACGGTATTTCACTATTGTCCATCAGTCACATTTTCTGCTCAATCCTGAATTAAATTATCGCAGCTGTTTACGTAACTGTAAAAAATATGTACCAGGGGAACAAATGGAATAAAAATTCATGAATCGTAATGAGTTGGACAAAAGTTACAAAGTATACTCGCTTTTACCTAAGTATATAAGTCCCAGGCCTGTTCTTGTGTTCTTCCACTTTGTAGTACACCATCTGCTCGCTGACGGCTTGCACATCATGAACCCAGCCGCTTAATTTCGTGTGCAGCACGTCTCTCAAATGTTTCATGCTGTTAATCCATCCGTGGAGTTGCAGATCATTTGAGTGGATACCCTGAGACACACAGAAGGTGGTTCAAATTACTTACAGTATTCACAATGAGCAGCCAACTTTACGTTACACATGTAGGTGCGACTATTGCATAATGCTTAAATTAATTCCAGCTTATGACTAAACATTCAGTTTTGTACAGCATATTATAACGTTAATGCAAAATGTGTTGTATTTATGTCTTATCAAACACACGATTCTCAACCTACAAACTCAGATGAGAAAGTTGCATTTATTTATACGCAGTGGAGACGAATTAATGTGACCACAGCGTATGTTCGACGGCAACACACACTAGCAATTGATGGTCTATGGGTGGTTATAGATGTAGCAGATTATAAAAGAGGAACGAAGTACCATAAGAGTATGAAACTTGGTAGCATTAATGTCCAGAGTGCGGGGTGCATGATTTCCTTGCGTCACAGCACCACTGTCCAGTTCCAACTACGGCCACCAGGTGTGATCAGTCATCGTGATTCATAGTCTCCTGTACCTGATTAGTCGCAGTGCAGTTGTTGAAATGTCAACATAAGCTTGGACGAAAGGAACAGGGCATTATTGGTGATGCTCTAGTGTCAAAACAACAGTAATGCTGTAGCTGCACTTTGAAAGTATTGCCAGCTGAAAGGATTTTGGAAGGGTCCTCTTTCGCCACCTGCTGTTTGTAGCGGGATGAAGGAGTTTGAATCAACCGAAGAACCGGGCGTCGCTCCAGGAAGTGTCTGACAACCGGTTGCACCACAGGTGGTTGATGAAATCGCTGCTGCTATGGCAGTCAAGGCTGTGAGCAACTCCTGATCGTCTGGCAGCGTGCACACAATGTCACCCCCGTTAAACATCCCATGACCACAGTACAGAAGGGATTTCAAACCATTCCCAAATGATATCCATACAAGATCCATATCACACTGCAGCTTGCACCACAGGACAAACATCGATGTGTTGACTTCTCTCTCCACTTTCTTGGAAGGATTGAAGTTGACGATAGCCATCTGATGGGACCATCCTATGGACAGAAGAATCTCATTTTTCTCTGAAGTGAACACACAGAATAGCTGAGTGTGGGGATCTTCACCTCCAATCACTGTGTACGATTTTTCTCTGTATGGTGAAAGTGTCACCATATGGTGTCGCTTCATAGCTATATTCATCATTGGCCCATTCTTTTTTGAACTCGTTGTTGCTCAAGGACCAAAGATGTGCAGTGTGGCCGGCCAGCACTACTGTGATATGCTTCTCCTGAATGTCATACCCGCCTTACAAGAGAGAGATGCATTGAACTCAACAGTTTTCTTGCAAGAGGGGGCCCCTGCCACACATCGCTCATGAAGTGCACATGCTTCTCTGAAAAACGTTTGGAATCGATCGAATTATCAGCCAATCGTTTCCAAATGCATGGCTGGCACAATCACCTCATCTCACTCCCTGTGATTTCTGGCTGTGGGGCTACCTGAAGGACAGGGAATATTCACACATCAGCTGATCTGAAGCGGAGCATAGTACCTGCAGACATGCTTTGTTCTGCTGTGTAGAATGAAATCTTGTGCCTTCAGATTCTTTTGGACACTGATGGGCTCCAAATTGAGCACCTTTTGTAGAAGTTCTTCTTTCTTTCTTTCTTTCGCTACTGCCTTTATCCCACATTGCGCGCAGGTTCGGCAGGGTTAAATACGGATTTAGCATGGTTAAGTTAATGGGTGTCCGGATGAACTTTCCTGCCGCCATCCCATACCCGCCAGGACGGAATTAGTGGACCCCAGCTGTCTGTGTCTAGTGTAAATCGTGAAATAGTGTGAATGTGTTTCAGATATCTACGAGTCATGTAACTGAGGGAAGACGTGGGGGCCAGCCCGGTATTCACCTAGTAGGATGTGGAAAACCACCTAAAAACCACACCCAGAGTGGCCAGCACCCCAGCCGCCATCGTTAATCCGCCAGGCGGATTCAATCCGGACTGGCGCGCCTACCCGAGTCCAGGAAGCAGCGAGTTAGCACTCTTGGCTGTCCTGGGTGGTCACGTTTTTGTAGAAGTAATGGTATATAATGGTATGATGTAGCGGAAATTATTACAAATTAAAAGTATTTCAATTGAACTGATTCTGCATCATTATTCTTCGCAATGTCCTTGACATTAATACTACCAAATTTGGTACTTGTATGGTAATCAGTTTTTGTGTTAATTTGTTAAATAGGGAAAGAACAATTACAACCATCCAGTATAGAGAGCGTCAGGTGCACAAGGACAGCAGTGGATTTAGGACTGAGGGTGGAAGCATCTGTGGTGAACAAAGTCCATAGATGACAATGGTGAATGGCTGATGTGGAGATGGGTATGGGCGAATATGCATGCAACTGTTGAGCAATTGACTGCTGAGATGAACCAATGGTCGACCAACAGTGTCTCCTCAACGACTGTTCAGCAAACATTGCTGTGTATGAGCCACCAGAGCAGGCACATGGTTCACACATCTTTTGACTGCTGTCCACCGGCAGTGATGGCCGGAATTTGCATACCAGTTCCACAACTGGACGTCCTTTTGCTGGAAAAAAGTGACCACATCCAATGCAGCATTCGGCAGATGGAAATTGTGACATACAGCGTGAAATGTATGAAAGCAAACACCCTGCAATAATCATCGGAAGAGTTCAGGTCGAAGGAGAGAACATAAAGGTCCAGAGAAAGTTATTGTGGCATTCCCTGTGTGATTTCCTCGTTTTGGAAAGAGCAACAGATCCACACAAGGATTGCATCTATCCTTGGGAACCACGTCCACCCATATATGTAGGTTGTTTTTTCTCAGTAAAATTCCATCGACCAGCAAGATAACACAACATGTCACACAGCTGGCAGTAAGTGTACCTGGTTCAGAAAACATGAGGCTCAGTTTACCGTTCTCCCCTGCACATAGAATTTAAACCCAATCGAGAATCTGTAGGAACACCCCGATTGGGCTGTTCATGCCACAGATCCTCAATCAAGAAACTTGGAACAGCTGGCCATGTTGCTAGAGTCTGCATGGCTATACATCCCAGATGGTACCTTCCAGAGCCTCATTGACTCTCTGCCTGCACGTCCTGGAGCGGCTTGCGCACCAAAAGATGGTTACTTGGGCTTTTGACAAGTGATCACATTAATGTCAGTGAACATTGCATATAGTTACAGTACCAATTTTGCGTCAAATTCCAAGATTCTTGATTATTTCGCTAAATTCGTACTAGTGTCAAAACGTCTCATGACCGTTTGCGTAGGTAATGATGGGCAACAACCGCTTCATCACACAAAAATTATCTGAATTTCTTGTGCACATATTAAATGTCGCATTGGCTATAGACATTGTAGTATCAGCCTTATGTATCTCTAGTCGTTGCTGCTGAAAATTTCCGTTTGTTCCCCATCATTTGACGTTACATGGCCTATGTCTCAACAGGTCTCGAATCTTGCAGATTTGAAGGCATGCAGATCAGTTTCAGATCACACAAGTCTCAGATTCGCAAAATTGAGTCCATCCCAATGGTTCTTGATGAGATTACAAGAGAAGTTGCTGTCATTAGTAGATAGAGAATGGGGTGACTAGCACACTTTTTATCTGTGCCCCATATTGTATCTGCAAACAACTGAATTCCAAATCTATTCCATACAGACCATCTGTATTTCGAAACAATAAGAAAAACTGAATTTCACAAATATAAATAAATAAAATACCATAATAATTTGTTTTAACTCAATACAAAAATAAGTAATGATATCAGAATAATCAGTACTTTTAGCTGAATATAAGAAAAAATGACAACTAGTAAATCAAAATATTTTAAGTGACTTAGACACCTAACAGTAGTAAAAAAATTTTAATTTTTTCAGATAAAATTTTAAAAATATAAATGTGTTTTTCATTTTTATTATTTGCAATACATTACTTTGAAATATATAAGAATTAAACATTATCAATTAATATTCTATTTTGAAAGATACAAAAATTAAAAATCGTTGAACATTTTTTTTCAGGAAGTGTATCATTAACAACTCTGTCATTAAAACTAGCACATAATTCAATAGTTGTTTTTTCGTGTTACCATAATATTTCTTCTTTGAGATATGCTTAAAAAATAAACAGGATAATTTGTAATTAAATTATGTATATTTATATCAATACCTTCATTGAATTTTGTTAATCATTTAAAATAATGTAATCAATAGTAAGGTTTTAAAAAATTATATGAATAATCTAAGTTCCATATTTCTTGAGGCAAGATGCAGTCATCCACTTTTCTAAATAAATATTATGTAATTTAACATTATCAAATAAGGAAGAATCAACTAGTTAATTATTTTTCCTTTTTGCTTGAAAGCAACAAAAATATAAATGAGTTATGTGAAACTGTACCAAATTATTATTTCTTATATCTACTTCAAAATAATTTTTATTACGCTGTTCAGTGAGTTTTGTAGGTAATTCAAAGAAATATATTGGTATTTTATGCTTCTTGATATTTCCAGTTCTAATTCAAGTTCATAATTATGATGATACTTAACAATAGGTACTTTAATCTCCATATTTTCAGTAACAATGTTTCCTTTGTTTGGTCATGTATCTTTTATCAAAGTCCTAACATTATTTTTATCAGACCATCTAAGAATAGCTTATTATACCTTGATCTAAAAGGTATAATGACAGTTAAATCTCCTTCCCATATAACTTCTTTATAATCTTTTTAAAAAACCATCAACTGTTTATGGATAAAATGCTTCATTTTTTTACTTTTTATTCTACCATTGTTAACTTTTAGTTTTTCTGTAGAAATTTTACCAGAAAGAGACGAAGTTCAATTTAATGAAACCAATGAAGAAATAAAAGAATGTTCTATTCTTGATGAAATATTAATTCACTTTCTTTACTTTCAAAATCAAGTAATGTTGCAACAAAGTTACCAATTTATTATTACATTTTCCATTACATGTAGGATAATCTGATTCATCAGAATGAGTGATCTGAAAATTCATATGCAATTTAGCATGGCCAGGATGAAACCAACAATTGTCAACATTCATATAAATTTCTACATCTTTATTAGGAATTTTTTACTTTTCTCTTTCACTAGAAAAGAACGAAACTAATAGCTTTCAATTCTGTTCATTTATACAGATAAAAGTTTGTTAAAAAATGTACCATAACATGATTTTTATGATACCGAAACCAAGTTATTTAATTAAAATTTATCATCTTCTTTTATAACTTTATCAATGGGATATACATTGGATTATTTTGTTTTCTTTTAGTCCTTGTACATAAAAATTTCCTTTCATTTCTCCACTAAAATCTCTTAATTTGTATGTGACGAGATAAGAACAAATAACACTTTCAGATTGCAAAAATTCCATTTTCAGATAGCTGTGTAGCCTATGTCAAAAATTTCTTTTAATATATTTATTCTTACTGTATCAGCTATTTTATATTCAGGCTTATGACTTTCAAAATTTGATGTAAAAACAGTCTGAAATAAAAAATTTTATTTGCTTACATCTTTTGGCTTCACTTTTATTGTTGATGTTTTGTTTTATTACATTCATCAATTAATTTATAGAGTAAAGCAATCCACATATAACTTTCTGGCAAGTAAAATTTTTCCCACTTCTTTCTTTTAATGTTCATGTACCTCTTTCAACAAAAGACAGTTTTAATTCAGTAAAAGTTGGACAGTGATTGATTTTATATTTTTCAAAATTTCTTGAAAATATTTATTATAAAATTCATTGCTGTCATCTGTTTGTAAATTTCTTTGACATCTTTCCTTTGATAATTTTTCAAAAGTTTTGTGAAATACTTTTACTAGTTTTGTCTATCATTCGGATATTTTGAAGAAACATCAATAACAGGTAATAAATATTCTGTATCAAAACTTGATAATGGTTGACTAGTTTTTATTACTTTTTTAAATAGTTTTAATCCTATTCCTTTCTTTCCATTGCAAAATTATGTCTTTTCATCCGTTTTGTTTTTTATTTATAGCTACTATACTAGCAGTAACTAAATATGGTAGAACAAGCAATAGTAATGGTAAAAAGCCAACTTCATATTTTGTTAACCCAGAACATGTTCTTTTCTAATAAGATGTTCAATAATTTTTTCCACAGTTGGAATACTTACCATTATAAGAAAATTTCCGGCAGATTCTTTATCTCAGTACTATTTAATTGTTCATTATTTAGTTCAATTCTAATTACATTAGTCTTAGTGTTACCAGTTGACAGCAAAGTATAATAAATTTTAAAATTATTCATTTATTTAGACAAAAATTTTAAAAACTTTTTATTTATTGAATGTAATTAAAATTATCTGATTAAAAATTTATAAAAATAGTTTAATGAGATATTTAAAATTTCTCAAATTTTGATAAAAATTTATTTTAATATATTATTTAATATTTTTAATTTTTTTCAAATTTGGTTGACAAATTTATGAAATTATTTTATTGAAAATAAATAAAATTAAAAAATTGTTTAGGAATTTTTAAAGACATTTAATTGAATAAAATAAAAAATTTCTAAGCCCAACCACAATCATCAGGGCCTGTTGCTAATTTTCGTTTTCCATACATTATTCCTCTGAGTGTTGTTGCCACTAATTTTTCGCAAAATTAAGTATCTTTGGCTTACATTCTTTTTTTTACAGTTACCTGGTGTTCTATATTTGCTTCATGCCTATCTCCGAAATTTTTTTCTCTCTATGAAATATTATTCCTTTTAAAAGCTACATCTAATGGATTTTTCTTTTATCATGTCTAGTTAATCTTTTTTTCTAATTTTGCGTATAGATTACAATAATTATACCCAGCATGATGCATTTCAAAAGCTAATTTATTAATTAAAATATCAACTAATCCTTTTCCATATTTTTCTGGTTTCCAAGTTAAGTGAGGTAATTTATTCAAAAACCTAGTTAAATAATGTTCATCTTTTGAATTATTAATAATAAAATGATTAAATTTATTTGATGTTATTTCAACTTTTTTGTTACAATAAATTTTATTTTCAGCTAATACTTCTCCATTATTTACTGCTAACCAATCAGTTAACTGACATATGTAGTTCGCCCGTATACATTTGATTGGTTTTTCTGTAACCTTTTTAATAAAAGCTTGACCAATTTTTTCATCTACATGTGAATGTGAATTTAAATCTACTGATTATTTTTCAAAAATGAACATCGACAATTCCTTCCTTCAAATATTTCTATATGTTCCACACTGCCCTCCAATAATAAATTGCTGATCCTTTGATGCGTCAGAACATGTCCCATCTTTGAGGTAAGTTGTGCCACAAATTTCTCGTCTCCCCAAATCTTTTCTGTGTCTCCTCATTAGTAATGTGATCAATCCATCTAATCTTCAGCATTCTTCTATAGCACCACATTTCGAAAGCTTCTATTGTCTTCTTGTCTAAAGTATTTATTGTCCATGTTTCACTTCCATAACTGGCTACACCCCATACCAATACTTTCAGAAACGACTTCATCACACTGAAATCTATACTCTATGTTAAAAAATTTCTTCGGGAACGTTTTCCTTGCCATTACCAGTCCACTTTTATATCCACTCGACTTAGACCATTATCAGTTACTTTGCTCCCCAAATAGCAAACCTCATCTACTACATCAAGCATCTCATTTGCTAATCTACTTACCTCAGCATCACATGATTAAATTCGACTTATTCGACTATATTCCATTATTCTCGTTCTTCTTTTGTTGATGTTCGCCTTATATCCTCCTTTCAAGACTGCCCATTCCATTCAACTGCTCTTTCAGGTTCTTTGCTGTCTCTGACAGAATTGCAATTTCATTGGCAAACCTTAAAGTTTTTATTTCTTCTCCATGATTATAATTCATACTGCAAATTTTTCTTTTGTTTCCTTTACTGCTTGCTCAATATACAGATTGAACAACATCGGGCAGGGGCTACAACCCTGTTTCACTCCATTCCCAACCACTGTTCCCCTTCATACCCCTCGACTCTTATAACTGACATCTGGTTTCTGTACAAACTGTAAATTGCCTTTCGCTCCATGTATTTCACCCTGCCACATTCAAAATTTGAAAGAGTATTCTAGTCAACACTGTCAAGAGCTTTCACTAAGTCTACAAATGCTAGAAAAGTAGGTTTGTCTTTCCTTAATCTAGCTTCTAAGATAAGTCGTAGGATCAGTATTGCTTTCCATGTTCCAGCATTTCTACAGAATCCAAACTGATGTTCGTCTGTATGTGTATTTTGCAGCCATGATTTATTAAACTGATAGTTGCGTAATTTTCGATCCTATTAACACCTGCTTTCTTTGGGATTAGAATTAATATATTCTTCTGGAGGTTTGATGGTATTTCGCCTGTCTCAAACATCTTACTCACCAGATTATGGAGTTCAGTCAGGGCTGGTTCTCCCAAGGCTATCAGTAGTTCTAATGGAATTTTGTCTACTCCTGGGGCCTTGTTACGACTTAGGTCTTTCAGTGCACTGTCAAACTCTTCACACAGTATCACATTTCCCATTTCATCTTCATCTACATCCTCTTCCATTTCCATAATATTGTCCTCAAGTACATCGCACTTATATAGACCCTCTGTATACTCCTTCCATTTTTCTGCTTTCCCTTCTTTGATTAGAACTGGGTATCCATCTGTGTTCTTGATATTCATACAAGTGGCCCTCTTTCCTCCAAAGGTCTATTTAACTTTCCTGTAGGCCGTATATATCTTACCCCTACTTATATATGCCTCTACATCTTACATTTGTCCCCTAGCCATCCCTGCTTCGCTATTTCGCACTTCCTGTCGATCTCATTTTTGAGACGTTTGTATTCCTTTTTGCCTGCTGCATTTATTGAATTTTATATATTCTCCTTTCATCAATTACACTCAATATTCTTCTGTTACCATAGAATTTCTACTAGCCTTCGTTTTTAAACCTACTGGATCCTCTGCTTCCTTCACTATTTCATCTCTCAAAGCTACCAATTTTTCTTCTACTGTCTTCCTGTCCCACATTCTTGTCAATCGTTCCCTAATGCTTTCTCTAAAACTCTCTACAACCTCTGAATCTTTGAGTTTATACAGGTCCAATCTTGTTAAGTTCCCACCTTTTTGCAGTTTCTTCAGTTTTAATCTACAGTTCATAAACAACAGATTGTGGTCAGAACACCATCTGCCACTGGGAATGTCTTACGATTTAAAACATGGTCATAAATCTCTGTCTTACCACTGTATAATCGATCTGAAACCTACCAATGTCTACAGGCCTCTTCCATGTATACAACTTTCTTTCATGATTCCTGAACCAAGTATTAGCTATGATTAAATTATTCTCTGTGCAAAATTCTACCAGGTGGCTTCCTCTTTCATTTCCTACCCCCATTCCATATTCCCTTACTATTTTTCCTTCTCTTCCTTTACCTTTACAAATTGCCAATCATCCATGACTATTATGTTTCCGTCACCCTTCGCTATCTGAGTAATTTCTTTTATCTCATCATACATTTCATGAACCTCTTCTTCATCTGCAGACCTAGTTGGCATACAAAACTTGTACTACTGTGGTAGGTGTGGGCTTCATGTCTATCTTATCTACAATAATGCGTTCACTGTGCTGTTCATAGTAGCTTACCCACACTCCTATTTCTTTATTCATTATTAAACCTACTCCTGCATTACCCCTATTAGATTTTGTATTTATAAGACTGTATTCACCTGACCAGAAGTCTTGTTCCTCCTGCCACCGAAATTCACTAATGTTCACTATATCTAACTTAAATCTATTCATTCCCCTTCTTAAATTTTCCATCCCACCTGTCAAATTAAGGGATTCCAAGCTCTGATCCAGAGAACACCAGGTTTGTTTCTCCTGATAACGACGTTCTCCTGAGTAGTCTCCACCCAGAGCCCCAAATTGATGACTATTTTATCTCCAGAATACTTTATCCAAGAGGACGCCATCATGATTTAACCATACACGAAATGTGCATGCTCTTGGGAAAATTAGTGCTGCAGTTTCCCCCTTGCTATCAGCCATTCACAGTACCAGCAAAGCAAGACCGTTTTGGTTAATGTTACAAGGCCAGGCGAGTCAATCAACCAGACTGTTGCCCCTGCAACTACATTAAAGGCTGCTGCTCCTCATGAGGAACCACTCGTTTGTTTGGCCTCTCAACAGATAACCCTCCATTTCGGTTTCACATACTGTACAGCTATCTGTATCGCTGAGGCATGCAAGTCTCCCCACCAATGGCAAGGTTCATGGTTCAGGGGGGAATACAATTCACGTGAATTACTTAACATATCCTCATATTTTGATAAAAAGAACAACATAAAATATTTTACTTATATCAGCCACAATTATGTATTTTAATCTAAGGTTTCATCAATGAATTTGTTTCTTTGGATGTTTTACTATCAACTGTTAATTTATCACTATCATATTTTACTGCTAATTTACCAGCAAATTTAAATATATCAACAGGTCTTAATCCAAAACTGTATCTTCAATATGGTTGTGTATTGCAGCTTTCTTTTGCTTCCATTTCTTTTTTAACATTTGATGATCGTTTGTCATGTTTTAACTTTTTTTATCTTTAATCTCTATTCCATATTTATTCAATACATTTAGTATTTCTGATTCACTTGAAGTATCATATTTTTTTTACTGGTGTATCTTTAAATTCTTCTGCAAAATGTAGTTGATGATAAAGAACAATTAGTTTTTCAGCTACTGTATTTTCTTCAGCTGCTTTCAACACTTTATCATCAACTTTTTTTAATTACATGAATAACAGGTTGATCTCCTTTTTTATATTTTTTATATTCAGTTTTAGATTCTTTTTTTCCATTTTTTAAATCCTCTCTTAATTGTTCTTTTAAGGGGAGACGGGAGGCAAGTGGGCTTCAAAACCTTGATTGTTATATTTTAGCATATTTAAAATGCCTGGTCGTTCCTGTGTGAAACAGTTTTTGTTTTACATAAATATGGGAATTTTTTCGTGATATAAGATGGTTTTCCTGACACTATGTGGAATCTGGCATTTAAATTCCACGCCTTCGTTATTGCGCCACACAGAGATAATGCACAGCATTCTTTTACTTTTTGTGTATTATTTCTTGCTTCTATTGTTTTATCGCTTCAATGTTTCCTACCCTGTACCTACTATCGGTACTTGTTTTCATGATCGTGTTTGTTGTTGTTTTCGAGCGTTAATGGTTGTACTTAGTGAAGTTTGTTGTGAGGAAAATATGTGTTAATTTGTATTTTCTTTGGTTCTGTGTGTTGTCATAAAAGTGCTGTGAATAAAGAAATTCTTGCCTAAATTAAAATTCAGAGGAAATAAATACGCAAAGATAAATGAGGGTAGTGGGTCGAAGGAAAGAATGTTAGACATAAATAAAATCAGCACCTCGAGAAAGAAATTGCAGTCTCTTCATGGCATTTCCTGTCAGTGAGCTATTGGAGATGAATATTCATTTGGAAATATTAGGGTGAACTATAGCATGCTCTGTGATTTCATTTTCTGAAATACTGTGTGCAGAATATGTGGTGGTGACATATCTTTGAGTGAGAATCAGCGTAAAGGGATTGTGTCAAACGTGACATTGAGTTGTGCAAAATGTAGTGCAGTTGCTACAGCAATGACATCAAAAATGGCAAATAATAATTTATATGAGAACAACATAAGGCTAGTTCATGGTTTCAGATCTACTGGTAAAGGAATGGAGGCAGGCAAACTCTTATGTGCATTACTTGACATTCCAAATCCTCCTGCAAAATTTATGACTTACAACAATGTTATTGGTACTGCTGTTGCTGAAGTTTGTGACATCTCAATGAAGGAAGCAACTGAAGAAGGACTCAAGGAAAGTGATGACAGTGAAAGTGGTGATATTTGTGCATGTGTTCATGTCAGCTGGCAGAAACGTAAACACACTTCATCAAATAGTGTCATGACAGCTACAATACTTTGATACTGGCAAGTTAATTGATGCAGAGATTGTAAGCAAGTACTGTAAAACTTGGGGCATTGGAACTGAGAAAGAGGATGAACATTACTGTCATATTAATTATACTGGTCCAAGTGGTGGGATGGAAGTAGCAGGAGTTCTCAGGATTTTTAATCGTTCAGTGGCAAACAGGGGAGTCAGATACACATAGTATTTGGGGGATGGTGACAGCAAGGCTTATGACTGTGTATGTGCATAACAACCCTATGGTTCAAATGTCTCAGTTTCTACATTGGAGTGCATTGGGCATGTCCAGAAAAGAATGGGATCCAGGTTGAGAAGATTATTGAAAGACAAGTCAAAAGTAGTATTGGAAGATGGTAAGAAGATCGGTGGTAAACGTCGCCTAACAAATGCTGAAATAGATAGATTACAGAATTATTATGGCTTGGCCATAAGAAGAAATGTAGGGTATTAAGAAAACATGAAAAAAGCTGTATGGGCTACCTTTTTCCATATTTTTCCGCAAATGAAAATCCAGCGCACGATTTGTGTCCGAATTATTCTGACACTTAGTGTAAGTACAGGAGAAATGCCAGATATAACGACAAACATTTTTTACCTGCATCAGTAATGAATGAAATTAAACCCATATTTAGAGACCTTTGTAAAGATACCTTCTTGAAGAAATGTCTTCATGGGAAAATCCAAAATTTAAATGAATATATGAATTCTGGCATTTGGAACTGGTTACCAAAAACTGTATTTGTTCAATTTACAGCCATCAGATTTGGTGTTTATGATGCTGTTTTATGCTTCAATGATGGTGTAATTAGGAAACTGGAGGTTTTGGAATTGTTGGGCATAAAATCTAGTGGATATACTGCAAAATCCTTGGTGCAAATACATAAAGAGAGAATCTACAAAGCAGATATTGCTAATTTAAAATGATCAAAAGAAGCCAGATGGAAAAGAGGGACTAAGAGAGGAAAAGATCAGTATGATTTAGATGATGCTCATTATGGTGCAGGAAAATATTGGCGGTAAGTAATTCTCATCAATAACTATACTAGAATTGCAATATTAAACTTTAAATGGATTTTTCTCAAAACTACATTTTTTTTCTTTCAGGTATCATTATTTGATAAACTAATGGGGCTAGAAACATGGAATTTGGCCAATTTGTTCTGGAGATGTTAGTAAGTTATTACAAGTAAATTGAGGACCGCCGAACAATCTGAAACTGTTTTATAATAATTACTGTACAAAAAAATTAAATTTTACTAGTAAATGAATAATTTTTTTCTTCAAAACCATAAGAGGTATTATATTCATTTTACTTGTAAGTTGAGGTATATATGTGACATATGCAGTAAAAATGTCATTATTTTATCACTTATAGTTCTTTTGAAAAATGTACCTATTCAAAGGGTAAAATAGGGAAAAGGATAAAATGGGGATAAAATTGCCTTCTGTCTCCCCTTGATAACAGGTTAATCTACTTTTTATATTTTTCATATTTAATTATAGATTGTGTTTTCGTGTTTTTTAATTTGATATCTCAATTGTTTCTTTATCTTTCTATTTCGTTTAGCTGATTTAATAACCTCTGAGTCATATTTTTTAACATTTAATAGCGATAAATCATCAATAATTTGTTTTTTAACATGTTATGTTTAACAATAATATTGCTCTTAAAAGTTAAAGACAATTTAAAATTACTTAAAAATTATAAATAAAATGTAATTGGTCTTGTGAATACAAAATGCAAATAGATAATGATGTTAAGGTATATGGACATCAAACCCCAAATTATAGGATTACTGTAGAAAAAGTTATAACCAAAAACTTTAATAATGTGAAATAAGACATTTTAACAAAAACGACAAATTTTCAAGCTTTCAGTTCTGGTTGGACATTAAAAACAGTTTATGGAATACAGTTATCAATAAATGGATATATTCATTATGAGGTTCACCTTATGTCAAATTATGAGAAAATTCTATGCTCTTGAAGATTTTCCCGTTCAATGAAGAATGTAGTCACTCTATGTAGTGTAGTTTTCACACCAACACGTTTTGATCCACAAGCAGTCAAATAAAGTGTGCTCACAAATATCTACATTGTTTGAAGACTTGGAAGATTAACTAGGGTGATGAACTGTGTGGCTTGTGTGCATATGCAAATAAAACTCTTGTCAGGCACTGTCATTCCCAGACACTAAGGAGTGGAGCAACACAATTTTTACTTACTACAATTGGCCTCCAACCTGCTGACAGCTGCCTTTGTTTTCTTATCTAGCTAGTGGGTGTGGAGGCATGCTATCACCATATGTGTGTAATGACTGATAGGTGAAATGGCTACAGGAGGCAGGAACATCCGCATTTTGGGCTGTCTTACCTGATATACCTGTTTCGTAACTTCCTTTAAATTTTAATAGGTTATTTGTCAAGTTAACCAATTTATTCTCTACAAACTCATAATGTGCAGTTCTGACATACAGATGATTGTGGCTCAGTATATATAGGTTATACTTTTACATACATATATGCACAAAACTCTTCACCTATCCATAAGAAACACTCGTCATAATTATTTCCGGTAATTTCTTCAGCCGTCACAGGTGTTCTGATGTATGAGTTGTGTAAACGCTTATTCACACCACCTGAGACGTTCCATTCACAATGGAGTGCATAATCATGTTAGCCCCACCCCCCCCACACACACAATATATATATATCTGTGTGTGTGTATTTTCATTTCAATTGAAAGCTTGAAATATCTCGAAAACAACAAATTAAATTTAAAAAATCTATAGTTCCAAATGTTTGTGTTGGAGGGGGACATCCAACAAGACCACACTGACCTGTGACTCAACGTTGTGCGGGGGTGGTGAGGGCAACATTGAAATCTCCAATGGGAACCACTATTTTTTATTGCAGATTACGATGCTATGGCAAAATCTACATATATTTTTTTTCTGACACATTTTCTGTATTTCACCAGGGATGGCACTGTAATTGGAGGAATAGAAATGGGTGTACAACTGTAATTTACACTATACTACGGAATGACCCACGAATATCCTATGGCTTATGGGACCCAGTCCCCAAACTGGGAGGATATGATAGGTCAGTATTTTATAATTTATAATTGAAATTCCACCAATATATCGAACAGGTGTCTACTCGATGCGGCATTGTGGATGTGGCTCGAGGCGAATGCTACTGTCCTTTTCCAATTAGAATAAGCGTTCAAACATAGTACTGCCAACTTCAATACACTTAGTGATTCATTTTTCAAATACCTGTACACAGGACAAAAGCATATCTGCGGGAATGTCAGCACAGGCGTTTCTGATGCGGTCGGTCATGTCTAACCTGCTAGTACACCTTATCTTTCAAATATCGCCACAGAAAGAAATCTGGCGACGTGAAATCCGGCGACCTTGCGGGTCAGTTAATAGGACCACCTATGCCGATCCTTCGACCAGTGTAAACTCGGTCTAATACCTCCCATGTTTCAGTGCAACACCTATAAGATTCTACACTGGCTGTGCCAGAGAACTATCTTCCCTTTCCGCAGACGTTTATCTTATATCGCAGGAGCAATGAAGGGTACCTAGCGACTAGAAAACAGAGCAGGTCGTATACAAGAACGGCTGCAGAACAGATCCACATAATTATAGTCTTGTGCCGTTGAGGTCAGTTGTTATAGATTATGTTTTGTTGTGGGGAACTAAATTCTTCTCCATAAAAGTGAACATGGATTCCGCAAACAGAGATCTTGCGAAATTCAATTCACTCTGTTCCTCCAGGAGATCCATAGCGCAGTACACAACGGCTCTCAGGTTGATGCCGTGTTCGCTGACTTCAGGAAGGTATTTGACGCCATCCTGCACTGCTGTTTGGTGAAAAAATACGAGTATACCGAGTACTGCACCAGATTTGCGATTGGATACAGTACTTCCTAACATACAGAACTCAACATGGTTCAGGGACAGAACTATTATTGTTTAAAGTGTTTATCTAGTAGAAACAATCGGAAGCTGATCAAGAATGTTTGCAGATGATATAGTTGTCCATAAGAAAGTAGCAACAGAAGAAGACAGTATCGATTTGCAGAGTGACCTGCAGAGGATTTATGAATGGCGCTTTCTCTGGTAGCTGACTATGAACGTAGATAAATGTAAGATATTGTTCCATACACAGAAAAAGAAATCCACTACCGTACAAATATACTATTGATGTCTAATTGCTCTAATCTCTGGAAACAGTGTCTACCATAAAATATCTAGGAGTAACTATCGAGATCGACCTTAAGTGGAATGACCACATAAAACAAGTAATAGGAAAAGCAGATACCAAACGAAGATTCCGAGGAAGGATCTTAACGAAATATAAGGAAGTGGCTTACAACGCGTTTGTTCCACCGATTCTTGAGTACTGTTAATCAGTCTGGGACCTTTTCCACTTAGCACTGATAGAGAAGATTCCCTGAAGAGCGACGCGTCGTATCCTTCAGTCCATGGCAGAGCGTTACAGAGACACTCAACAAACTCCGGAGGCAGACGCCACAAGAGAGGCTTAGTGCGTTAGGGAGAGGTTTTCTACTGAAATTTAGAGAGACAACTTTCGGTGAAGAGTCTCAAAACATATTAGTTCCTCCCACATAGTCTCGGTAAATGATATCGACGAGGAATTTCGAGGGATTGGAGCTAAGGCAGCGACTTAACGACAGTCATTCTTCCCAACGTCATTCGCGAGTTGAACACAGAAGGAAGGAAGGAAGGAGGTACGTTACTGGTACCGGGAGTAGCCTCCGACACACACAGTTAGGTGGTTTCCGGACTATGATGTAGATGCAGGTGAAGAGCACGAAGGAGACATACAGACAGTAGTTTTTCCCTCGCTCTCTTTTCTAGTGGCACGGGATGGGGAATGCCTAACAATGAAATTTTCCGCCAAGCAGCGTATAGCTGCTTGCGGATGTATAAATAGATGTTGATCTAGAGCGAGAAATGCATTTGTAATAAATTATGGAAAGCGCATATTGCGCGTCTGTTGTTACGAACACACTGGTACCAGGCAACGAAACTTGCGTTGCAGCCATTCATCCCCTGGGGCTGGTGCCCCAACATTCGTAGTAGAGGTACAGCTATGCAGAGTCTGTGTATAAAATATTCTCGGTATTCTTGCCGCGTCAGTTCTAGATAAAATCTCGAGCTTTCGACGATTACCTCCATCGTCATCGTCAGGAGCTGACTGTCTCCACTGTTGCTATGGTAGCCTCTATATAGCCCGAAGACGGCTTCTGATTGGTCGGCTTCTGATTGGTCGGCGATTACGTGCTGCTGTCTCAGACGGTGTCACTGTGTGCGCCGGTGGCGCCACCGCTTCCGTTTAAACGTAAACCTTGGAAGGAACGTCTCTGCTGCTTCTCTGCATCAAGCGCTCGTTTCCACGCACAGCTCAGATGGTATCCGCTATCGCGGTTAAAGTTCTTTTGGCTCATTCTTATTTCAACAGCCTCCTTTATAACAGAATCCCAGTACGTGGAGGCATGGGACAGAATTTTAGTTTCATCGAACAATATTTTGTGTTTGTTCGTGAGGCTGTGCTCCGCAATTGCCGATTTCTCCAGCTCTCTATTTTTAGTATGGCGTTGGTGTTCTGCACAGCGGTCGGAAACGGTACGAATAGTCTGACCTACATAATTGCTTCCACACTCACAGGGTATATTATAAACACCGGGGACCCTGAGGCCGAGATTGTCCTTAACAGGGCGCATCATCTCCTTAATTTTCTTAGGAGGACGAAAAATCGGTCTAATACCACGTCTACGCAGGACTCTTCCTATTTTGCTGGAAATTGCGCCACAAAAAGGAAGAACCGCAATCGGTGTTTCATCCTGTGAGGTTGCAGCATTATCACGTTTCCTTCTTTTGGAGAACACTGCCTTTATATCGCGTGCACCATAGCCGTTCTTTCGGAACACGTTCTTTAGGTGATTAATCTGGAACCTTAGGTGGTCCTTGTCAGAAACAGTTTTGGCTCTATATACCAACGTGTTCAAAACGGCTCTCTTCTGAGCAGGGTGATGGAAACTCTGTGCGTTCAGGTATAAATCGGTATGCGTCGGCTTACGGTATACAGAGTGGCCAAGACGCCCGTCCGTCTGTCGTTGTACTGAAACGTCTAAGAAAGGCAGTCTCCCTTCCTTCTCCATCTCGACAGTGAACTGGATGTTCGAATGGATGCTGTTCATGTGTTCAATGAATTCTTTAAGAGCTTCTTCGCCGTGTGGCCAGATCATAATTGTATCGTCAACGTAACGATAAAATAAGGATGGACGGAGAGGAGCCGAATTTAGTGCACGTTCTTCAAAATTCTCCATAAAAAAGTTAGCCAGTGATGGAGACAACGGAGAGCCCATTGCCATACCGTCTGTCATTTCACAAAATTTATTACCATACAAGAAGTAGGTGGTCGTTATCACGTGCCGGAACAACTTGATAGTTTCAGGAGGAAAAAGATCCGCCAGCATTTTCAAAGTGTCCTCCACAGGAACTTTTGTGAACAGCGACACCACATCCAGGCTGACTAAAATGTCATTTGGACCAACTCTAATATCTTTGATTTTCTCAATGAACATCTGGGAGTTTTTTATGTGATGTTCACACTGGCCAACATCACATCAAAAACTCCCAGATGTTCATTGAGAAAATCAAAGGTATTAGAGTTCCTGTGGAGGACACTTTGAAAATGCTGGCGGATCTTTTTCCTCCTGAAACTATCAAGTTGTTCCGGCACGTGATGACGACCACCTACTTCTTGTATGGTAATAAATTTTATGAAATAACAGACGGTATGGCAATGGGCTCTCCGTTGTCTCCATCACTGGCTAACTTTTTTATGGAGAATTTTGAAGAACGTGCACTAAATTCGGCTCCTCTCCGTCCATCCTTATTTTATCGTTACGTTGACGATACAATTATGATCTGGCCACACGGTGAAGAAGCTCTTAAAGAATTCATTGAACACATGAACAGCATTCATTCGAACATCCAGTTCACTGTCGAGATGGAGAAGGAAGGGAGACTGCCTTTCTTAGACGTTTCAGTACAACGACAGACGGACGGGCGTCTTGGCCACTCTGTATACCGTAAGCCGACGCATACCGATTTATACCTGAACGCACAGAGTTTCCATCACCCTGCTCAGAAGAGAGCCGTTTTGAACACGTTGGTATATAGAGCCAAAACTGTTTCTGACAAGGACCACCTAAGGTTCCAGATTAATCACCTAAAGAACGTGTTCCGAAAGAACGGCTATGGTGCACGCGATATAAAGGCAGTGTTCTCCAAAAGAAGGAAACGTGATAATGCTGCAACCTCACAGGATGAAACACCGATTGCGGTTCTTCCTTTTTGTGGCGCAATTTCCAGCAAAATAGGAAGAGTCCTGCGTAGACGTGGTATTAGACCGATTTTTCGTCCTCCTAAGAAAATTAAGGAGATGATGCGCCCTGTTAAGGACAATCTCGGCCTCAGGGTCCCTGGAATTTATAATATACCCTGTGAGTGTGGAAGCAATTATGTAGGTCAGACTATTCGTACCGTTTCCGACCGCTGTGCAGAACACCAACGCCATACTAAAAATAGAGAGCTGGAGAAATCGGCAATTGCGGAGCACAGCCTCACGAACAAACACAAAATATTGTTCGATGAAACTAAAATTCTGTCCCATGCCTCCACGTACTGGGATTCTGTTATAAAGGAGGCTGTTGAAATAAGAATGAGCCAAAAGAACTTTAACCGCGATAGCGGATACCATCTGAGCTGTGCGTGGAAACGAGCGCTTGATGCAGAGAAGCAGCAGAGACGTTCCTTCCAAGGTTTACGTTTAAACGGAAGCGGTGGCGCCACCGGCGCACACAGTGACACCGTCTGAGACAGCAGCACGTAATCGCCGACCAATCAGAAGCCGACCAATCAGAAGCCGTCTTCGGGCTATATAGAGGCTACCATAGCAACAGTGGAGACAGTCAGCTCCTGACGATGACGATGGAGGTAATCGTCGAAAGCTCGAGATTTTATCTAGAACTGACGCGGCAAGAATACCGAGAATATTTTATACATAAGTGCCGCCGCGAAAAACTTCGTTCTCATATGCAGAGTCTGCTGGCAAGTGTCCAGCCGCCCCTTGAGGCCAGCGCTGGTGCCTCAGTAGGGAGCGTACTTCTCTTGGGAGGCAATCTGATCAGTTTTATATTCCTCCTTCACTCACATGTTCGACTTGTCACAAGTGATCATGTACAGAACTGAAAGGAAAGCGTTGTTGGAAAAATCATCGAAAGGGTTGTCTGTTATTCAAGGTTACACAGCTAGGAGGTTCAGCATGGTAATCTGTATGCAGATTCAGAAGATGGTTACCTACCAAAGACATCGTAATTTACTGCTTATGAATACACTGGCGGAAATGGAAGATGCAGCACCACAGAGCACCACCCAAATACTGACAAAGTTTTGAGGAAACGTTCGTCACATAACAAATATTAAAAGATTACAGTTTCATGCAATTTTCAACTAACACCCATTCTCAACAACAGTGTCAGGTATGATTCCAATAGACACGAGTATAATCTTGCATTCATTGCGACATGGAAACAAGAAGCCTGCGATTATCATCCTCGTGGATTTTTGCTCCATCTAAACTTCATGCTCTGTCATTTTATGAAGACTGTTGTCTGGAAACTGTTGCTAAAGTGCACATCTCCTAATCACATTCCAGGCATTTTCTGTGTGATACATAAAAGGAACCTGCAGGCCAGTCAAACATTGTCTGTCCTTCAATGTATTTATGATTTGAACTGCAATGTGAGGATTTGCTTTATTCAGTTGTGATGTACTTTTTTGTACCCTGCTCATGAGGGGCTTAACAACAAGGTTTGCAATTACCAGATCAGTCCTGTTACCACACACAATAGCATCCCGAGCCACTGGCATGCATCTCGAAGATCGCTGCTTCCTGTGGCCCCTTACACAGGGTGGCATCCATCTGACCGCCACAGAAAGATCTGAGAGCAGAACACCAAAAAAATGCAGTATACAACATTGTACACAATGAAAAGGAGGGTTGGGATGTGGAGGAGCAGAAATGATTAGTAAACAGTAAATGGAAGATTTACTTATATTTCTGCAGGCAAAGGAAGACCGAACACAAATAATGCTATCACAAAGTCAACCAGCATGAGGCTCAGACGAAGATATGGTAGCATACTGGATAGAAGCACAAGCTGGCTGAGTAGCCGCCGCTGGCTGTCCCACACTGCAGCAGCAGAGGGTACTCGTGGTGCAGAGCCACTGGACGTGTGGCTTACTGGGCGCGCCCCACTGGGACTGTGAGGTGCAGTGCGAGCGCTATCAGTGTCTAACGGGAACCTGCAATTCCTTTCAAATGGCTCTGAGCACTATGGGACTTAACATCTGAGGTCATCAGTCCCCTAGAACGTAGAACTACTTAAACCTGACCAACCTATGGACATCACATACATCCATGCCCGAGGCAGGATTCGAAGGTGCGACCGTAGCGGTCGATCGGTTCCAGACTGAAGCACCTAGAAGCGCTCGGCCATTGCGGCCGGCTGCAATTCCTTTACCAACAACTCAGTGCACATACAGTGGCATCGATATGTGGTACCACAACATGACACTAAGTCCTAGCTGACTCTCGTTCTACACAATGCAGGTCTCTGTCATATGATGGCAGTGGAAATGGCACAAGGCATTTAGAGATAACTTAACTTCCAGTAATCTGTTCCCAATGATTTGTTGGCAGTAGTGTGTCTGTAACCTCCACCTGAATTTCCTGTGTGCTCATCCACATATTTCTCAAAGTCACTAGAACATTCCTACAACGTTGTCTTCTTGTAGTCATGCTGGAAGGAGAATTATCCCACTACAGCCGACTACTGTCTGTGCCATCTGTCGGTATGATGTCCCATGTCCTTCTTACTCAATCTACTATAGTTGTCAACAGCCTGCACGTACACGTCCACTGAGCACGAGTGTTACTCCCCTCCATGTGGAAAGTTCGAGTAACATTACACGCACCCATTCTGTGCTGAAACATTCAAAATACACTGCAGTGACAAAAGTCATGGTATACTTCCTATCGTGTAGCGCCTCCTTCGCCTGACGTAGTACAGCAACTCGACGTGGAATGAACTAACCAAGTCTTTAAAAGATCCCTGCTGAAACATTGAATCACGCTGACCCTATCCGTCAATAACTGCGAAAGTGTTGTCAGTGCCGGATATTGTGCACTAATTGACCATTCTATTATGCCCAATAAACGTTGAATGGCATTCATGCGGGTTGATGTGGGTGACCCAACCATAGGCTCGAATTTTTCAGAATGTTCTTCAGATAAATTGCGAACAATTATGACCCGGCGACATGGCCCATTATCTTCCATAGAAATTTCATCGTTGTTGGGGAACATGAAGTCCATTAACGGCTGCAAATTATCTCCAGGTAGCCAAACATAAGCATTTCCAGTGAATGATCGGTTCAGTTGTATGGGATTCCATGTGAACACAACCCAGCCCATCACCAAGCTACCACCAGCCTACTGAAATCGGAACTCAGCTGACTGGGCCACGGTTTTCCAGTCCTCTAGGATACAACAGATATGACCACGAGCCGAGGAGAGTCTCTGTAGGTCTCGCTGCTAGCAAAGGCACTCGCGTCGGTCGTCTGCTGCCATGGCACACTAAAGCAAATTGCGCAGCACTCATCTAATAGATACGTTCGTCATACGCCCCGCTTTGGATTATGCCGTTATTTCACGCAGTACTGGTTGTCTGTCAGCAGTGACAGCTGTAATAAAACGCCGCTGCTGTCGATCGTCAAGTGAAGGGTGTCAGCCACTGCGTCGTCTGTGGTGGGAGGCAATCCCTTAAATTTCGTATTCTCGGCACTGTCTCACAGTCTTTATGCTGTGGATAGCAGGATACTGAATTGGTGTATGTCACTTTCTCATACCACATACATATCTCTAAAAAGAGAAAAACAAACTCTACTTACCATGTGTTCGAAAGCGAGGGGGAGGAGCAGCTGAGAGAAATGTTTCACACCCAGTGAGAGCAGCTGCGCTGAATCCCGCCAGTAGTCAGAGAGGTGCTCCAGGAAGACTGGTATCTCGGCCTGGAATTCTGGACAAGAAGAAAGACGACAAAGTGGTGAAAATGTCAGTGGATCAGATTTCTATGCAAGCACAACATTCACTTTATGCATCCACAAGGATAAAGATGATATGAAAGTAGAATTTACTAAATATGTATACGCTGTCAGACTACAGTCACACTACAGTATGGACACCTTTTTCGAACCCAAGCGATACATGAGTAGTATATCCATCCCTGTAGCATAAGTTGATGGAAGTGCCATCTCTATGTAATCTTACTTCTAGCATTTTAAACACTGGCTTCACCAGCACTAAATTCCAGGGGGAAGTGGGGGGTAGTGGGGTGGGGAGGAAGGGGGACCAAATAGATAGGGTTACATCACAGAAGACTCTAAATGGGAGATCTCCTTGAAGAAAGTACAAAAACTAGGAGCTAAAATCAGTTTTTGGAGCGTTGCTAAGATCTCAGACCATATAAACTGATGGGGAAAGAAAACGCAACACCAAGAAAGAATTGTGTGACATAAACGAAAGTAGGAGTGTTTCTATATCTTAATGATGACGCCTATTTCAATTTCGCGCCAGTCGCCTATGACGATACAAATTACATTTATTTAAATACACACTGTAACTGTTGTGATGGTCAGTTACCTTTGAGACTGAATGTGGCAGATTGACGTTAGTCAAGAATATCTTTAAGGCGACAGACATGCTATTATCAACACCTCACTGAGTTTGTAATAGGGCTATGGGAACCTGGATGTTCCGTTGTGATATTGCAGAAAGACTTGACAGGTAGGTAGGTAGGCACTGTACGTGACTGCTGGCCACGGTGGGCACGAGAATGCACGGTCGCAAGAAGACTGGGATCCGGACGACCACGTGGCTCTATGGAGAGGGAAAACCATCGTGTCCAGCAGATGGCTGCAGCGCATCGTACTGCTCCTTCAGAAGGAGTGTGAGCAGCAGTTGGAACAACAGTAACACAATGACCTCTTAGAAATTGGTTACTTGAAGGACAGCACCGACCAAGATCCCCTGTACTGTGCATTCTCTTGACACCAAACCACCGCCAGCTGCGACTTCAGTGCTGTGAAGAGAGAGCTCACTGGGGGCAGGGTGGAGATCTGTCGTGTTTTCTGATGAGAGTTGGTTCTGTCTCGGTGCCAGTGACGGCCGTGTGTCAGAAGGAGGCCAGTCAGAGGCCTGCAGCCAGCTTGTCTGTGTGTTAGACACATTCAGCCTACGTCTGGAGTTATGGTAGGAGGTGCGATTTCGTATAACAGGAGGAACATCCTCGTGGTTATCGCATCCCTCTGACGCAAATTTGTACGTCAGTCTGATGACTCGACCTGTTGAACTGCCATTCATGAACAGCGTCCTAAAGGGTGTTTTCCAAGAGGACAACGCTCGCTGTAGGGACCCCAACATGCTCTACGGTCGACATGTTGCCTTGGGCTGTTCGACCATCAGATTTCCGATCGAGCACGTATGAGACATCATCAGACGACGGTTCCAGTGTCATCCACACCAAGCTTTAACCGTCCCTCCATTGAGTAACCACGTGCAACAGGCACGGAACTCCATCCGACAAACTGAAATCTAGCACCTCTACAACACAACGGATGCTCGTTTGCACGCTTGCATTCTAAATTCCGGCAGTTACACGTTTATTAATGTACCAGCATTTCACATTTGGAATGGGTTTCGCCCTGCTTACATTAAGCTGTGATCTAGCAGCGCTAATCATCTAAATATGGTACCTAGACTTGTATATTCCCGAAGTTTAGTTATTCTACATTAATTTCGTTTTTGTGTTGCAATTTTTTTCCGTCACTTTATTTCAGTAGCTTTTTAAACTTCTACAGCTCTCCAATTTAAGCCCAGATTAAAACTTGTTTTGCTGTTACCTAGTATAAAAACATATATAATATTAACATATGCAGTATCGAGAGTGTATGTATGATTACCTTCCAAACCAATGTGGAAACCATTTCAGAGTTTACCATTTTTCAAAGCAAATAAAAGATTCGTCCATCCACGATTTCGTCTCAGTCGGTTGAGTAAAACAGTAAGAGGTGGGGACCACATTTTTAAATACTGTATTAGTTTCATTATTAAAACCAGCTTAAGAAAGTGAAAACAACGCGTCAGAAATCACAATGTACTTCATAGTTTCAAGTAAAGACCTATGCTTCAAAAGCATGGGGATCGCTGGAAACCTGTTATTTTACAAGAATATCTTTTTCCTGTGTTAGACTGGCGAAGCTGCGACACGTAAAGCGCTAGTTTATTATAAACCTTCTTCTAGGGAACATTCAAGGAATGATAATATGTACAAATGTAATTTTCTATACGCTGTCTTTCAGTCACTTTAAAAAACAGTTAATAAATTCCTACAGGCTTGGTAGTCATTCCCTTGCCTTTCAGGAAATGAAGTAGCAATCAGTTGCCTGTAACACTCTTCATAGCAATTGCTTTTGACACAAGCAATAACTACAACATTATTATTATACCAACATCAGGCTGTAAATGATTGTTGCATGGAATTCAGCTGGGTACCTCCTTGTTATCCCTTCGAAAAAGCTTTCAGCAAAACCAATGAGTTTCACGTTCATCTACCCTCATCATTCACCCCTCGTGGCCGGTCGAAGTGGCCGAGCGGTTCTAGACGCTGCAGTCTGGAACCGCGAGACCGCTACAGTCGCAGGTTCGAATCCTGCCTCGCGCATGGATGTGTGTGATGTCCTTAGGTTAGTTAGGTTTAACTAGTTCTAAGTTCTAGGGGACTAATGACCTCAGAAGTTGAGTCCCATAGTGCTCAGAGCCATTTGAACCATTCACCCCTCGTAATCATACTAACACAATTCATTAAAGCTCGAAATATTTCCTTTTTATTGAATAATATAAGAGGATTTGCTTACTGACACGTTAGTAAATCCTGCAAACCATTACTAATCACTGCACAAGAGCTTTCGATATGTGTAATGCGTTAGAGTTTGGAAATATTCGTTCAATGACGTCATTCCTTCTTTGTCGGCTAACAAGGACACGTCTACAGCGGTGTCATGGACTTTCAGAAAACTTCTCTACGGTGATAACATGCTGTGCAGTGTAACGGTGAAGCTACAGGCGTCACGTGCTGCCGTTGGTGGGGAGGCTTGCGTGCCTCAGCCATACAGATGGCCGCACCATAGGTGCAACCGCAACGGAGGGATGGCTGTTGAGAGACCAGACAAACGTGTGGTTCTTCAAGAGGGGCAACAGCATATTAACCCATTTTATCCAACTGCTCCATTTTTGAACAACAGTTTGTAATTTTTTTGTGTACAGCGATTTTAGTTTTTGGTAAGTTTGTTACACTGCTGGCCTTCTACATGCTCCTTGCTTTTACACTAAACTGCCAGTTGTGCTGCGAGTATCCTCATAGGAACAATGTTGGTGCTATAGTAATTGCTGTTTATGGAAAAATGACTACAAGGAAAGGGCAAGTACGTTTTACTATATTCGACAGTGGTTAACGATATTTTAGCTTCCAAATATGAGATATAAATACAAGAATGATAGTGTGTGTGCGTTTTATTTGTTCATATCTGTTCTCAACCATGGGCTATAATGCATTACAGCTGAGTGTTCCATTTTTGGAACAGTGGGACTGAATGGTTGCATTGAAATAACACTAAACAACTTCCATTTTACGTTGACTGCCGATGAAATTATAGCATTGTTAGAAGAGGATATTGGTTTTTATGATGCTCATTGGTATATAAATCCCTCTGATCACCCATGGTGGTCAGATGAAGATTCAGGTGACGAGTGTGAAATTGATACAAATCATGTAAGTAGCAACCAGCTAGAATCTGTTGCAGAAGGAAAACTTACAAAGTATTGTGAATGGGAAATTGTTACCCAAGAGGTAAATATTATACAGCGCTATGAATTGAAGATTTTTATTAGGAAATACGCTTATTATAATCTTCTACATTATTTATCTGTTACTATTTAAATATTATTTATGGTTTCTAAAACGTTGATGTTTTATTTTTCAGGTAGGTCATAGGGAGTCTAATGAGCCATCGTGTTCAGCTTCTGGTGCTGCCCGAGTTGATAGTGTTCTCAGTCCCGAATGTTCTACATCAAATACTATTCCTGTTACTGGCAGAAGAAAGAGGGCTGATATGAGATGGGCTCAGAATGACATAAATGAAGTCCAGATGAAGACATGGACACTTACAGAATTTTTGATGGAAGAAATGTCACCAGTACAGCTACTTGAACTGTTTTATGACGACATTATTGTTGACATGCTAACCCATTACACAAATATTTACGTTCATCAGTAGGGAGATACATCAGTCAATGTGTCAAGTGTAGAAATAAGAGTATTACTGGCCATATTTCTTCTGACAGGTTACAACCCTTTAGCTTTAAAATGTACTGAGAAATGAACGAGGATTCCCATAATCTATCTGTGTCAAAAGCAATGACAAGGGGAAGATTTGACAAAATTGTGAAATGCATACATGTCTGCGATAACAACAGCTTATCCAAATATGACAGATTTTCAAAATTGAGAGCCCTTTGGAAACTCTTGTATAGTAGGTGGCTAAGAGCTTTCAATAACGAAAGACTGCTATGTATTGATGAGGCTATGATTCCGTATTATGGTAGACATGGAACAAAGTAATAAATAGCAGGTAAACCGGTTAGGTTTGGTTATAATATTTACTGTCTTCGCACAAGACTAGGGTAGGTTCAAGCAGAACCATACCAGGGTTAGACCTAGTATCAAAACTTCCATTTGAGAATGAACAGACATATGATTTCTTTTTTGATAACTTCTTTACTTCATTGCCACTTTTGTATGCACTAAAAGGAAAGGGCTGCACTGGAACAGGAACAATTCGCTCAAGTAGAACAGAGGGAGCTTCTCTGCAAGAACTTCATAAAATGAAAAAAGCTCCAGGAGGAACATATGACCAAGTAACCGATAATAAATCTGGTTTGACTTTGATTCGCTACTATGACAACAGTATTGTTACCATCATGTCAAACAGAAGTGGAGTTCAACCAACTGGACAATCCAAATGATACAGTAGGAGTGAGAAAAACTTTACTGACATAATTACTCCTGCTGCAGGTGTTAACTACAACACTTACATGGGAGGAGTGGACAGACTTAATGAAAATATTGTAAAATACAGGATTAGTTTCAGAACAAAGATATGATGCTAACTGCATCAACAAACAATGCTTGGTTGTTGTATAGACAAACAATACAGTACAAGGGCAATCCACTCGATCTTCTTGGCTTTAGAAGGTATGTGGTCAACTGCTACTTTCAAAAGTACAGCTCACGACAATCACCTGCCCATCCAGTGCGAAATCCTAGAGCCTTACATAAAAGGGTGCTCAATGATGTGCACTATGATGGATAAGATCATCTGATTGTACCATTAGGCAAACAACTAAGATGTGGCCAGTGCAAGAAGAACACAGCAAAACAATGTAAGAAATGTAAAATTCCTTTGCGTGCAAATTGTTTTGAGCAGTTTCATACAAACTAAAGTTGGATCTGAACTCAGTAAAACACAGTTTAATTTTGTTTAATCCTTATTTGGTTATACATCCACATTTTGGATAATCTGTAAATGAGCTGTATCAACTATGTAGTGAGAAAAATAAACGTAAATATGAAAAATTTACATTCGTTTCTCACAGTATTACCATGCACAGTACCTGTACCCTCCCATTCACACTGTTCCATTTTGGAAACGTCAATTTTTTTATACTAAATATGTTGTTAAAATCATGAAAGTGGTATTTATGGTTTAGCTACACTCGAAACATGATTTAAATAGGAATTCGTAAGAGATTGAATGGAAAACCTTCCTGGGATCAAACAGATTAAGTAGTTGCAGGGGCAACAGTCTGGATGATTGACTGATTTGGCCTTGTAACATTACTGAAAATGGCCTTGCTGTTCTGGTACTGCGAACAGCTGAAAGCAAGGGAAAACTACAGCTGTAATTTTTCCCTTGTGAATGCAGCTTTACTGTATGGTTAAATGATGGTGGCGACCTCTTGGATAAAATATTTTGGAGGTAAAATAGTCCCCCATTTGGATCTCCAGGTGGGGACTACTCAGTAGGATGTCGTTATAAGGAGAAAGAAAACGCGTTCTGCGGATCGGAGCGTGGAATGTTAGACCCCTTAATCGAGCAGGCACGTTATAAAATTTAAAGGGGGAAATGGATAGTTTGAAGTTAGATATAGTGGGAATTAGTGAAGTTCGGTGGCAGGAGGAACTGTTGGTCAGGTGGATACAGGATTACAAATACAATAAAATACGTGTAATGACTAGGTTTAATAATAATGTATAAAAAACAGGATTGCAGTTAATCTATTATGAAGAACATAGTGAACGCATTATTGTAGCCAAGATAGACACGAAGCCCATGCCTACGACAGTAGAATAGGTTTATATACCAACTAGCTCCACAGATGATGAAGAGATTTATGATGACATAAAAGATATCATTCAGATAGAGACGGGACACGAAAATTTAATAGTCATGGGAGACTAGAATTAGATAGTAGGAAAAGGAAGGAAAAATATTGTAAGTCAATTTGGAATGCGGTGAAGAAAAAAAAATTTTGCACAGAGCATGACTTGATCATAGCTAACACTTGGTTCAAGAATCATGAAAGAAGGTTGTACACGTGGGAGAGGCCTGGAGACACTGGTAGATTTCAGATAGATTATACAATGGTAAGAGAGAGATTTAGTAACCAGGTTTTAAACTGTAAGACATTTGCAGAGGCAGATGTGGACTCTGACCACAATCTATGGGTTATGAACTATAGATTAAAACTGAAGAAACAGCAAAAAGGTGGATATTTAAGAGGTTGGTACCTGGATAAATTGAAAGAACCACAGGTTGTAGAGAGTTTCAGAGACACATTAGGGAACGATTGACAAGAATGGGGGAAAGAAATACAGTACTAGAAAAAATGGGTAGCTCTGAGAGAAGAAATAGTGTAGGCAGCAGAAGATGAAATGGGTAAAAAGACGAGGGCTAGTAGACATCCTTGGGTAACAGATGAGATATCGATTTTAACTGATGAAAGGAGAAAATGCAGTAAATGAAGCAGGCGAAAAGGAATACCAACTTCTCAAAAATGAGATCAAAGGGAAGTGCAAAATGGCAAAGCAGGGATGACTAGAGGACAATTGTAAGGATGCAGAGGCATATATCACTAGGGATAAGATAGATGCTGCCTAAAGGAAAATTAAAGAGACCTTTGGAGAAAAGAGTACCACTTGTATGAATACCAAGAGCTCAGATGGAAAACCTCTTATAAGCAAAGCAGGGAAAGCAGAAAGATGGAAGGAGTATATAGAGGATCTATATAAGTGCGGTGTACTGGAGGGCAATGTTATGGAAATGGAAGAGGACGTAGGTGAAGATGAAATGGGAGACCTGATACTGTGTAAAGAATTTGACAGGACACTAGAAGGTATAAGTCGAAACAAGGTCCTGGCAGTATACAGCATTCCATTAACTCCTGAAAGCCTTAGGAGAGCTGGCCCTGACAAAACTCTACCAGCTGGTGAGCAAGATGTATCAGACAGGTGAAATACCCTCAGACTTCAAGAAAAATATAATAATTCCAATCCCAAAGAAAGCGGGTGTTGACAACTGTGAAACTCATCGAACTATCAGTTTAACAAGTCACAGCTGCAAAATACTAACACGAATTCTTTACAGACGAATGGAAAAACTGGTAGAAGCCAGAACCCTATGACTTATCTTAGAAAATAGATTAAGGAAAGGCAAACCTACTTTTTTAGCATTTGTAGACACAGGGAAGACTTTTGACAAAGTGTGTGGTATACTCTCTTTCAAATTCTGAAGATGGCAGGGTACAAATACAGGGAACGAAAGGCTATTTACAATTTGTACAAAAACCAGATGGCAGTTATAAGAGTCGAGGGACATGAAAGGAAGGCAGTGGTTGGGAAGAGAGTGAGACACGGTTGTAGCCCATCCCCTTTGTTATTCAATCTGTATATTGAGCAAGCAGTAAAGGAAACAAAAGAAAACTTTGGAGTAGCAATTAAAATCCATAGGGAAGAAATCAAACCGTTGATGATTGCCAATGACATTGTAATTCTGTCAGAGACAGCAGAGGGCCAGGAAGAGCAGTTGAATGCAATGGACAGTGTCTTGAAAGGACGATTTAAGATGAACTTCAACAAAAGCAAAATGAGGATAATGGAATGAATAATTAAATCAGGTGATGCTGAGGGAATTAGATTAGTAAATGAGAAGCTTAAAGTAATAGATGAGTTGCTATTTTATTAGCGAGATATTTGATGATGGTCGATATAGAAAGTATATAAAATGTAGACTGACAATGGCCAGGAATGCGTTCCTGAAGAAGAGAAATTTGTTAACATCGAGCATTGATTTAAGCGTCAGGAAGTCTTTTCTGAAAGTATTTGTACAGAGTGTAGCCATGTATGGAAGTGAAACATGGACGATAATTGTTTTAGACAAGAAGAGGCTTTTGAAATGGTGGTACAAAATAATGCTGAAAACTAGATGGATAGATCACGTAACTAATGAGGATGTACTGAACAGAAATGGCGAGAAGAGGAGTTTGTGGAGCAAGTTGACTAGAAGAAGGGATCGGATGGTAGAATACGTTCTGAGGCATCAAGGGATCACCAAGTTAGTATTGGAGGGCAGGGTGGAGGGTAAAAATCGTAGAGGGAGACCAAGAGGTAAGTACAGTAAGCAGATTCAGAAGGATGTAGGTTGCAGTAGCTACTTGGAGATGAAGAAGCTTGTGCAGGATAGGGTAGCATGGAGAGATGCATCAAAGCAGTCTCTGGACTGAAGACCACAACAACAACACATCAACATTTACAATTTGTCTCATTCTTTTCTTTTTTACGTTCTTTTTCCAACTGGGATCATTTCGCAAGTGTTTTCAATATTTTTATTTATCACTCATAATGTTTAAACATTTGAAACAACGGATGAATCGTTTAAAAACAAAAGACGAAATAGTCTCTTTACACTGGCTGTGCATTTGTGCCAAAAATGTATATTTCTATTTAAGATGTTCCTTCTTTGGATGGTTCATATCATAAAAACATTTAAAAAAATTATTCTTAGGGACTAAGTAACGCAGATGGTGATTTAAACAAAAGAAGGGATTACAAATAAAAAGAAATCTAAGCCAAATGTGGAATGGAAATAATGAATGCAATAACATGGAGAGAAACATAGAATGATAAAGAAGAAGAATTTGAGTCGAAATTAATAGACAAAAATAATAAAATGAAATGTAAATAAATTCCAAGTTGAAAACGCATCAGAAAAAGTGAGAGCAATTTTAAAAATATATTGATTAAAATTTTACAAAGGAAATGTTTAAAAATAAAAAAAATGTTATCTACCTGACTAGTTCTGAACTCTTAACTTCCTACATGTGAGGCCTATATCTTAACAAATACGCTGTGCAACCAGTCTGTTTAAAAGTGTCCTCTTTAAAGTTGAAGATTATTAGGCGAAATTCCGAATTTTTTTCGTTGGTTACTCGTAAATGAATGCCTGTGATGGTGAATGGCTGCAGCGTCTGAAACTTGAGACCTTGACGTATATCACTGTGTAAATGATTTCAGAAAGTCGATCCCATCGCTGGGGATCTCTCCTCGTGAGACTCAAAAACTTGAAATTGCTTTTGAAGGAACCTTTGCCGACATGTCCCCATTGTCGCCCCCTCCCCCCACAATCGGTGGTGACACCCATGATTTTAAATAAATAAAAATTAATTTTCCCAGCAGTTGAAAACTATGATGCGATAGGGTGACATTAATTCATACCAACTTCCAGCCAAAAATACGTATGAAATGCCATATCATATATTTTAAGCATGGCAGTAAGTTCTTCAAGAGGACATTTGGGGAGTGTTTATGATGATGGACACTAGTTCCGAATAAACCGAATGTTTAACACCTTAATACCGATTAATGATAAACATTTGCGCAAAGTTAAGCAAAAATCTGACTGGTGTTTTACGGTAACATTTTCCATTTTCGACACTGTATGTCCACATAGTGGCGAAACGTTCACTCTAACTCCTTCTATCACTGATCAGTTAATCGCTTCTCTAGATTCAGTTCTTCCCATATGCTGGTGCCAAGCCGTTCTATTAGTTTGCAGTAAATTAGATTTGGTACAAAAATGTAAGTCACACAGTGTATGGGGATGCTGGGCCTCTTTCATTACATTATACATATGTTCTGGACCACTTTCTTTACAGCATGTGACCCACGTCATAATCTAAGATAGCGGCAGCCACGGCCCCTTGTCTATCAAATGACAACCCATGCCCTTCCCCCACCCCTTTTTCCCACCACCGTCTCATCAGCCTCTCAAAATTAAGCATTAAGCAATTAAAATCAAGCATAATGATGTCGCTAAGTTCAAAGATGTGCAGTAAAGAATTACGTAACATTAACTTGAACGGGAACCAATGTGAGATACGGGCATCATTTGCTTGACAGTAATATTTCGTTCACACACACACACATTTCTCTGTATTTAATAACTCTATTGTGTAAATCACGCGCAAAAATGGTGTCAAACTGCATTATTTCCATAACTTTCAAAGTTAGTTACGTAAGACATTTTTGTACACAAACACTCGAACTATCTCTCTCTCTCTCTCTCTCTCTCTCTCTCTCCAATGCCATAATCATGCCTAAATAGTTTCAACTTGGTCTAACTTGGTCTAACTTGACCAGGCTCAAGTAAAATATCATGCTAAGCAGACAAACTCACAAATAGACAGTCTGAGTTACTAGAAGATTGTAATTAATTAGACATGTACTTGATGTAAGTTACAATACACAAGCAGACCATCTTTCCTGTTTACACCCAACACGACCATGGAAGGTGAGAGAGATGACACATCACCAAAGATGATTCAATATTTCTAAGTAAAATCGTTGATGATATTATTTATGATTTATCGAGTACAAAAACACATGCAGGTGATTTATAATCAATATGTATTGGAGAAGTAAGTGCATAATATGTGTGTGCCTGAAACTCAGAAACGAGTCCCAGTACAATTAAGGGAGTTGTATGGTGCGGCAGCTATCCATCCCCCGTCCATGAAGGTTCCCATTTTTACCTGAAGGGCATGATTTTGAAGATACATTGAAGAACCAATAAAAGCTGGTACACCTGCCTAATGTCATTTAGAGCCCCCGCGAGCACGAAGAAGTGCCACAACACGTCGTGGTACAGACTCGACTACTGTCTGAAGTGGTGCTGGAGAGAACTGACACCATGAATCCTGAAGGGCTGTCCATAAATCCGTAACAGTACGAGGGGATGGAGATCTCTTCTGAGTAGCACGTTGCAAGGCATCCCAGATATGCTCAACAATGTTCATGACTGGAGACTCTGGCGGTCAGCGTGTTTAACCTCAGAAGAGCATTCCTGGAGCCACTCTGTAGCAATTCTGGACGTGTAGGATGTCGCATTGTCCTGGTGGAATTGCCCAAGTCCGTTGGAATGCACAATGGGCACAAATGGACGCAGGTGATCAAACAGGATGCTTCAGCAAGTGTCACCTGTCACAGCCGCATCTAGACGTATCAGGGGTCATGTATCACTCCAGCAGCACACGCCCCACATCGTCACAGAGGCTCCACCAGCTTGAACAGTCCACTGTTGACAGGCAGGGTCCATGAATTCATGGGGTCGTCTCCCACCCGTACACGTCCATCCGCTCGATACAATTTGAAACAGGACTCTTCCAACCAGGCATCATGTTTCCAGTCATCAACAGTCCAATGTCGGTGTTGACGGTACCAGGCGAGGCGTAAGGCTTCGTGTTGTGCAGTTATCGTCTCCGAAAGCCCATCTGACAACTGCACCAGGCACTTGTCTTATGAAGGTGTTGCCGACCGGAGCGCCGTATTCTGATTGTTTACATATATCTGCATTTGATGCAGTTATCGTCTCCGAAAGCCCATCTGACAACTGCACCAGGCACTTGTTGTCTTATGAAGGTGTTGCCGACCGGAGCGCCGTATTCTGATTGTTTACATATATCTGCATTTGAATACGTGAGCCTATACCAGTTTCTTTGGCGCTTCATAATAATTTGAGCCACCCTATAATAGAATTATTAATATCAGGAGCCGTTGTGTACTGAAGATAAAATTCAGTGTGTACATCTAGTTTCATGTAAACAGAGAGAAGAGCTTAGGCAAGTGTTAGTCAAGCATAACAATGTGTTTTCAGATGTTTGGAAACATATTACTAATGCAATTTAAATGTAAGAAGTTGGAAATATTTTTCAAGAAACCATATCTAATGATGTCCAGTTGCCAAGAACCTCTTAAAAAACGATTCAACGAACGTTAGATTGGGGAATATTGGAACAGGCAATACATATTTTTTAAAATCCACTGGCAGTAGCACTGAAATGTGATAGAATTGTAAGGCTGGTACTGGATGCTCATAGTTTAAACAAAATTTAATGAGGGATAGAGCACAAAATATACAAAGTTATTGCAATAATTATGAGGAGCTACTTGTTTCACATGAATGGTTGGATATAATTTGTGGTTACTGGAATTTTCCATTGGCAAAAGACTGAAGAAATTATGTGTCCCATATATATATAATGGAATTTCTCATGGGTATAGAGTATTTCCCTCTGTCTGTAATACATCAGTCTTTGCCATTTTAAGATCTATGGCACTGTTACAGAGGCAGGAAGCATTAGGGTAAGTGATATTTTAAGTAGACAACATGAAGTTGCATGTCCTACTTGGGAAGGGTATTTTAATTTTCTGGACAATGTATGAGATGAAGTAGGACAAGGTGGCACAAAACTGAATTAAGAAAGTATGGCATGCACTAAGAACCAATTGCATTTCTTGCTCCATGTGTTTAACAGAGAACGTATTTTAGCAAAACCATCCAGGTTCTCTGTGACTGAGCTGTTTGAAACGTCAAAGAAAAAGCAACAACGTAAAGCCATGTTTAACTTGTTTGTGTCTTATCGGCATTTTGAAGAAGGAGTCATTCTACGCTTCTTACACACATCAGATGTTAAAAGAGGATAGCCCCTGGGTTCAGATTAAAGAATATCAGCCCACATTTTAAAAGCTAAAAAATCATTTCGTAAATAACCCGCTGCTGAATCACTCACATTTTGAGAAGATTTCTTATATTTTATTGAACTCTGGTACATATGATAAAAGAGTGTAGGTGTTTAAAATAAAAAGAAGGGGATATTGAAGTGCGTAAGATGATACCTTTTACCACTTAATCACTGCAATCAATGGAGCATAATAAAGGAGTATCAGAGCTAGACGCACTGGCCATCGTATTTGGAATGAAGAAATATGAGCATTCTTTGTTGAATCACCAAGTAATAATATGCAATGATTTGAAAGCATTAACATTTTTGCAAACTTGTCAGTTAGAACATGCAAGGTGAGCAATGTTCCTGCAACAGTTCGATCATGAAATTAAAAACATATGATGAAAGTGTACTTTGGCGGCCTACAGGTTGCCTAGAAATGCTGAACTATATAAGGCGTCTGAACTTACATTAACTAAAAACGATTCGGTACCCACTTTTGATATAAATGAAATTAAGGCGGAAATCGCTTTCAAGAAAATATGTCAGTATTCTCAAAGAGAACAGAATAGGGTGATCTTCGGAGATCAGTAAAACATCATTTCGGAGACCCTAATTATCCCATTGTAGCACAATATTACAATATCCGTCAAAGAATTTGGTGCAAGAGGAGGAACATGGATTTGCCAGAACGGATACTATGCTTCCCCTCCAAAAATCTGCCATTTTAATAGACTAAGCGTATTTACAGTAAGAGCGTTAAGGGACTAAGAAATGCATTACAAACTTCAATGACAGACTAACTTTAGAAAATATGTGTATTGAGTTAAATAGAAGATTAGTAAATAGCATTGTGCAAGGGAATATGCAGTCCCTTGAACACAGTGGAATTATTAGCAGTAGATCATTTTCGACCTACGCCTAGTTCTAGAGGAGCGTGCTTTGGTCTACTTCAGTGGATTCAGTAAATACATTAAGCTATTTCCAGACAGAAGAGCTAATGCCACAACACCTACAGAAAAGCTGGGTAACAACAATTTTGTTGATTTAGGGAGGCCTGAGAGTATTGTGGTGAGTAATGGTAAACGGTTTCCAAAAAATGGTTCAAATGGCTCTGAGCACTATGGGGCTTAACTGCTGTGAACATCAGTCCCCTAGAACTTAGAACTACTGATACCTAACTAACCTAAGGACATCACACACATACATGCCCGAGGCAGGATTCGAACCTGCGAGCGTAGCGGTCGCGCTGTTCCAGACAGTAGCGCCTAGAAACGCTCGGCCACTCCGGTCGGCGGAAAACAATTGAAGAAATGTTGTCAGGATAGGATACATTATTATCTTAGGATTTTCCCTTAGATAAGTATGATTGATAAGGTTATTGGGGACTTTGCAGAAGATGTAGATGAAACATTCAACATGGGGTAATAATATTATGTATTTAGAAGGCATCATTAACAACCACAAGCCTGATGCAACAGTATTTTCATCATACAAATTAATATGTAGCCATAAACCAGAGCTGTCTGACTTTCTCGTTTTATTCGATATCTCATTAGGCAAGAAACAAGCACAAGAAAGAGTAAACATAGGGGAAAGAATGTTAGATGCGAAATGGTGATATGATGTAAAATCTTTAACCCCATCTAATTTCAAAGTAGGATAACTGGTACTAGTAAAGAGTAGTGGATAAAGCAGAATGACACAAACTAAAATGGATATGCAGGTATATCAGCAACCATTCAGAATTGTACGAAACCTCACGTGAATTTCTCTCGAATATCTGAAAATCTGGAAGGAATTGAGACTCAGGAACATTATAGCCCTGGAAAAAATTATAGGTAACAGTATCTAAGAGTCTGTTGGGAAGGTACTTCTGCATCGTAGTTACACTGTTTGGCGAACTGAGAGGCCTGAACTGGATGGAACTTTATTTCCAAATTCAAGTATCATACTTTCGTTTATCTTTCGTTCTTATTAATTATGTGTTATTTTGTAAGTGGGCTGTTTAGGTTTTCTTATTGGTAACGCTACGTAACGCCACCTCTGTATAAAAATCACTGGCTGTGCTGTGGGCAGTCTGTGGCTAGTTTGCATTGCTGTCTGCCATAGTAGTGTTGGGCAGCGGCAGTTGGATGTGAACAGCGTGTAGCGTTGCGCAGTTGGAGGTGAGCCGCCAGCAGTGGTGGATGTGGGGAGAGAAATGGCGGAGTTTTGTAATTTGTCATGAACTGCTATATATATTATAACTATTACGGTAAATACATTGTTTGTTCTCTATTAAAATCTTTCATTTGCTAACTATGCCTATCAGTAGTTAGTGCCTTCCGTCGTTTGAGTCTTTTATTTAGCTGGCAGTAGTGGCGCTCGCTGTATTGCAGTAGTTCGAGTAACCAAGATTTTTGTGAGGTAAGCGATTTGTGAAATGCATAGGTTAATGTTAGTCAGGGCCATTCTTTTGTAGGGATTTCTGAAAGTCAGGTTGCGTTGCGCTAAAAATATTGTGTGTCAGTCTCGTATAACTGTTCAAAAGGGGGCGTTTCATATGGCGACCCTGCCAGGATTCTTAAATGTTTTGAATTTACGTGTAGTAATGAACAGCTTATAGTCAAAGTCATCACGTCGGCGAGTCGCATATCGGTCATTGTTACGTCGTTTCGGCGGTTCCATCTCAAAATTCGGTGCACCTTGCCAACTTCTTTCATAATTTCCGAAATGCCCTGTGTTATTATTTCGCGGCTTTTCCGTATTTCTAAGTCCCTCTTCCCGTGTTGGAGTGCGAGTGTCCTCTGAAATACGTAATTCTTGTATTACCTGTGTCAGCTGATCTTGTACTTCCCGGATTTCTCTTTGGTGTTGCGTATTAATTTGATTCAGATTTTGTTTCAGTTTCCTAATTTGTTCGCTCTCTTCTGTGTCATTAAAAACTACCGGTTTTGTGTCATTCAGATTATCATCTACCTTCGTAGATAAGTTAGTGAACTGATCCGAAAGTTCGGCTACTTTCTCCGATAGTGTACTTATTTCCTCAGTGTGTTTTTCTGAACCAAGATTCAGAGTGTCCATTTGTGTTGAAATCGTATCTACTGTGTCCTTTAAGTTTTCTTGAGTTTTTGAAAGTTGTGTAACCGAATCGGTAGATGCAACTGAGTCAATTTTAGCTTGCAAGGTGTCGTAATTTTCATGAACAATAGTTTGCAGTTCTTTTATGGCTGCTTCGTGATTCTGTAATGCATTTTCATGACACGTAAAAATAGGTTGGAAATGCTCACAAATTTGTGTTTTTACGTCATTACAGACTTTTTGGCATTTCGATTCGATGTTATGTAACTCAGTAGTTAAATCTTCACGTGTTTGTTCAAGCGTTGTGTCTAACTTTTTAAGAATTTTGTTCCATTGTGACTAACTTTTGAAGCGTTTACTGTGTTTGTCTCTGATTTTGTTCCATTGTGTCTAACTTTTCAAGATTTTGTTCCATTCTGTCTAACTTTTGTAGCTTTTGCTGTGTTTGACTCTGATTTTGTTTCATTTGTTGCATTAATTGCAATAATAATGTATTAGTGTCTGGAATCTGTTCCTCTATGCTTTTCGGCAGTGCATTTGCACCGGAAACATTCAAATTTTGACAAGCAGAAAATGTGTCTTGATTTATTTGAGAAAACGGTGAGGACCCAAAACCTAAATCTACAGTATTTGCAAGATTGTGTCCTGTCATTTCGTATTCCTGAGGCGAGCTGTTGCCGACCGATCGATCGATAATGCTTCCCTGTTCACTACTTGTTTCACTGTCTACACCATTATTTGCCGCCCGCTCCATTTCCCTATGCACAATTACCAAATTACTACTTTGAACATTAGTTAATTCATTACTCTGCGGCGCTAACACACTGCTTTCGTCTTCACTGTCATTTCTCAGTTTACTTTGGAGCCTAGTATTACGTTTTTCACACGCCATTATTGTCACAATATTTCACACGATAACACAGAAAAGCACAATTTGAAGAGCAAAAATAAGAGAACACATCAACATAGCACTGAAAATAATATGTAGTTAATTGCAAGCGCAGCTGCAAAATACTTGGTGCAAATCTACATGCATGCCACAACTGTTTTACTGTACAACAATGAAAAATTACAACTACAAAGGAAATTCTCTCTATGATTACGCACTAGCAATAAACAATAGCTACACTAATTACACAAACTACAAGAAAAAAATCAGAAGATTCCAGTGAGGTATCCTAGGCTAAGGGTCGACATATGAAACGCCCCCTTTTGAACAATTATACGAGACTGTGCTTAACCTGACACACAATATTTTTAGCGCAACGCAACCTGACTTTCAGAAATCCCTACAAAAGAATGGCCCTGACTAACATTAACCTATGCATTTCACAAATCGCTTACCTCACAAAAATCTTGGTTACTCGAACTACTGCAATACAGCGAGCGCCACTACTGCCAGCTAAATAAAAGACTCAAACTACGGAAGGCACTAACTACTGATAGGCATAGTTAGCAAATGAAAGATTTTAATAGAGAACAAACAATGTGTTTACCTTAATAGTTATAATATATATAGCAGTTCATGACAAATTACAAAACTCCGCCATTTCTCTCCCCACATCCACCACTGCTGGCGGCTCACCTCCAACTGCGCAACGCTACGCGCTGTTCACATCCAGCTGCCGCTGCCCAACACTACTATGGCAGACAACAATGCAAACTAGACACAGACTGCCCACAGCACAGCCGTGATTTTTATACAGAGGTGGCGTTACGTAGCGTTACCAGTAAGAAAACCTAAACAGTCCACTTACAATTTGTCTTTATTTTTGACTATCTTGACTAGAATGGCGCAGCTGAAACAATTACCTCATACTGACCAATTTGAATCAAGACAGAAATCTGAAACGAGAGTTTGCATCTGAGAACAACGTAAACAAATATATATACATTTATATCTGATCTAGATAGTAGAGAATGTGATGTGTATGGAGACACAGAGCCATATTATCTCATATCTATGTACGTTGCATGGAATATGAAGCTAGTAGAAGCCTGAAGATTCAACTAAGTGTAGTTATTAGGTATTACGTAAAAGAACTCAAGACTTAATGAAGTAGACGTCCCTGTATGTTGAAAGGGGTCAGCATAATGATGGTGTATGGAGTAATATTGAATTAAAAGAGTATAAAACGTCGTGTATATCGAGGAGAAAAAGAGGTTCTCGGAAATGTCTCAGGAAAACACAGATAATTGCAGTGTTGCAAGAGGTGCTGCAGACAAATAAAGGGCAAGTACAGGAAGAATTAATGTCTGATTTATATAAGGGGCGATCAAAAAGTGCCTTTAATTTACGTCTATGGTCACAAACTTTTTGTTAACAGATTATCGGTTTCGGTCTTTAATGACCATCATTAGATCTGCAGCAAAAATGGGAAAAACATAAATTCACTCGCAAACTATATACAGCTTAAGAACAATACACAGACCATAATGAAAAGTAGTGCTGACAAAATTTGCATTTGTGCGCTTTGAATATGAAGAGGCATACCTGTTTCATAAAAACAAAGTCATAATGTACTGCAGCCATGAAGGCAACGTCAAATGTTAAATGCGGAATCAGCACCCGCATCGTCAAATACATATAAATAACACCAAATGCACGAGTATTTTGTCAGTAGTACTACTGTATAAACAAGTTGCCGTACAGTAGCCACAAGATGTTTGTGTTGTAAGTTCACCAGATGTCGCTAATGTCGACATACACTATTTTTCAATAATTAATTGAAATAGCGAAAATAAAGGGCTGGTACAAAAGTTGAAGTCTGTAATAAGCTTATAACGTATAACAGACATTACATTAATAAAAAGCAATAAAAAGAAGAACACGACAAAATTAATATTGCTAAAAGGGGGGAAGACTTAAAAAACAGTGGTTGAAATGTGCTCTAGTGCCAATATTCTAGAAAATGACATAAATATTAAATACCGTTGATAGTGTACCGGGTAATATTAAACAACCATAAAACAAATCACTAAAGGAGCCACAAATGAAAGAAAACATAGTGCAGCACATAATCAGCCCCCTCTGTTAGCGCTAACTACAGAATTCCGCACAGGCGGGAGGTGGCTGTAGGAACGTGATCGGCAGAGGGCACCTCATACTCAGCCGTTGCAAGAAAAGAATGATAAAATTCCGTAACAGTGGATGACCCAGATTATCTGATTAATGTAGTCTATGAAATGAATAGAGAAGGAACAAGAACATACTAGAGTCATGCATAAAACATATGAAAACGAAGTAAATATGTGATGCACTCAATACTAGGTGAACTTGTCAACACACTATATATAACAGAGGCGTGAAGTGATTAGAGTAAAACATTGTCAAATAAAGCAAAGTAGGCATTGGGTGCAAAGTCATTTTGCCAGTTAAGCAGTTGAGTTCGTTCTCTATTTTTTGCTTCATAAATTTCAAGCTACTCTAACAAATTAAGAGCACGGCTTTTTCCCAATCGGTGAAGAATACGCATACAACTCTCAATGCTCCCTATGGAATGACCAGTATCAGATAAACGCTGTCCCAAAGCCGTTTTGTTTCTGTGAGTGTCCTTTAAACCTTAATTTAAAAGAGCGGCCTGTTTGACTGATACAATATTTGTCAAAATTACTGCAGTCAATCCTCTATACTCCAGAGCCATCAAATTTATCATAGTTCCCTTTCAGTTTATGTTTTATTCGTAGTTTTAGGGTGTTATTAACCTGAAAGCCACATCTGACATCAGACTTTTTAAAACATTTTTGTATTTGCAAAAAGTTTCCATCTGAAACGTCTTGCTACAGCATATCTGCAATGTAGCATGACTCTGATGCGGGTATATAAGCACCGACATGTAGGCAACGGACTAGTGTACCATTCGTGTCTCTTCGAGGAGTGTGCGGTAAACACAGCCCCATAATCTATGTGTTCTTTATTTTAGACAAGATTTACTTCCTACCATAACTTATAGGGCAAATTCCGCTTCATTTAACGACTATCTTAGCACCCACTCCTTCTCTTGTGTGGAGTCTATGGTCTACACTGGTTATTTCTTTATCGGATTTTTACGTCGTTCAGAAATCGCTACATCTTCTAAGCTTTTCACGCTAATTAAGGCCGTAAAAGTATGGTCTTTTCCGAATGCACTTCCGACCAGAAATCAATTCTGGTAGCTGGAGTCAGAGATCCTCGTTAATCCACCCTTTTGAGTTATTTCGGTGACATTTACTTTCATCAAAATTTTCATTCCACAGCGCATATTTCTTTACAAGTCAAATACCAATTTTCATACATTTAACTTTAAATATGTTTTAATATAAAGAAATTTTTTGTAAAAACTAACGTCCCCTATTTCACCCCCTTAGGGTTTGCATTTCCAGAAAACATTTAAACATCAATTTCTTTACGTCTAACCAAGAAGCCAAATACAAACTTTCAACATTTTGTTTGAAAAATTCTTTCGTAATCAAATATTTCGAGAACCATTCTCATTCCCAATTTTACCTCCTTAGCAGCTGAATTTCCAGATACACCGAAACACATATTTTTTTAAATTTCCAACCAAGAACACAATGTGATATTATTGGATTTCACACATTTTGCATATGAGAAAAGGTTAGCCATCGAGCTGCAGTTTGTAATGATACTAAGCATGACAACACGAGAGTAAAAAAAAAAAAAGAAATCTGTTTATAACGTTCGCCTACACCAAGACGCGCGGCCAGCGTTTAAAAGGTACTTTTAAATACTATGACTCGCTGGGCACAGATATTTAAAATCATTGCCGCAGCGCTTGATAGCAAGAAGCTGCGAAACAGAAGAAAGAACAATTTATCATTTGTTAGGAAAATTCTAGAGTCTTTATAGTTAGTTGTACTTCTGGTCGCCGATATGTTAACATGTACTTCATTACCTTTGATGTTTGGTTGCCGACTTGTTAAGACGTGTTGTGTAGCACCGCTACAAGTTTAGTGTGAAAAACCACGTTATCATCAAGAAAGAAAACGCTTTTGTAAACCTAGTGACGATAAAAAATACTTACACGCACGCCAGGACATTTAATTTTTACAAAATATCACACATACAAAAGCAGCGATTGTTGGACTGCTCCATGTATGAGAAAAACATAAAAATGTAAGTTTTGTATTCATTGTAAATTTGTTAATGTTTATAGTTTAACGCCTTTCTTCTTTGAGAATATATTGATGCTTCACTGTACAGAAAATCTATGCTTATTCTTTTCTTTAAATTAACCACAAATAATGTTTATGTTTAAATGAACTTTGTTACAGGTTCGCTCTTTATCGCGGTGTGTCGATTGTATTTGGGAGACCATTCACGTGTTCAATTTACGATCTGACAATTTTTTTTACAAAATTTCACTGTTTTGCATTCATTTCCAATTTTTTTTATTATTCAAATAGGTCCCTTAGGTAATTTCATTGAAGAGTCTGATTGCGTGAAAGCAATCCGGGTTAAGGGGTCATTTGAGAAACTATTTTCACGCAATCAATCCGTACGTCTCCTAAACACAATCGAGAACCGACGCATCATCGATCATTCATTAATTTTTCTCTTTTTCCAAGTCGTACCAAGAAACGGCCAAGGAGAACTGCCGTGAGTACGCAATCTAGTGTTATAAGGTTGCATTCTTTATCTTGTCGGCAAACATTGCCATGAATTATCAACATCAATGTTATATTTGGTTAAATGTGAAAAGCCAAAAAAAAACCTTTTAACGCTAGAACAAACACAAATTTTCTTCAGTTTACCTATAGAAAGGATTACTTAATGAAATACTTTCATAAAGATTTTCATCGCCTGTTTCACCCCCTTAACGACTAAAATACAAAAAACACCAAAACACATACTTTTTAATTACTAACGAAGAAGTCCTATGCCATTTTTCAGAGATACATCTTTAAAAATGCTTTATTAGTACTGTAATAATGATTTATTTTCAAAATAAACTTTCACCCACTATTTTAACCCCTTAGTAATTGAATTTTCAAAAATACTGAAGCATGTATTTTTTTATTTCTGATTGAGAAACCAAATACCAGTTTTCAAGCTCTAGCATCACAATTCACATAAGAGTGACATGTCTTCAAAATACATTTCAGCCCCTACTTCACCCTCTTAGAGATGGAATTTCGAACAATGCCTCACTAAATGGTGTTAACAGTATAAGACCAGCGCCCATTCTAGTAGTTCAAGTTTCTCATTAGCAGTTTGGGCTAGTGAATGATGAGTCACACACTATTTCATTCACTTAGGGGCTGAATTTCCAAAAGCACCGAAACACGTATTTCTTGTTTCTAATCGAGAATCCAAATACAAATTGTATTTAATTTAGCTTTAAAATGCTTTGATAATGAAATAATTTCATAAAACATTTCACTGCTTATTCCAAAAACGTTGAAAACTGTATTTGTTTTTATTTCTAAGCAAAAAGTCAAATAACATAGATGTAACTTCAATAATTGTTTCAACAGTTCTTTAATAAAGATTTATTTTTAAAAAGAGACAGTCACACACTATTTCTCCCCCCACAGGAATTCAATTCCTATAAGTGCTGAAACACTGTTTCTTACTCTCTCCAAATTTCGAATTTCTATCCTTGGTGGTGAAGGCTGGATTGTGACGAGTGAGTCACTCAGGACATTGGCCTTAATATACAGAGATAACAAACTGTCAAAGGAGATACTCACCAGTTTTGCTGATGTTGTGGTCATTATGAAGAAATTCCCAATTATAATCCAAGACAAGGCGATTCCTGTGGTTTATGGCTCTTGTGATCTGCTGTACAGCGTGCAGTAACTTGGTGAGGGTCGCACTCCTCAGCTGATCCGTTTGCAGTGTCTCCAGGTTCCATTCCATGTCATCCATCCTTAAACAATGAAATGTGGTCACCTGATGCAACAAGTTACATTTTGATACTAGACCGTCTTTTCTTGAACAGAGCAATGAAACCAAACTCAGCCAGTCACTTCTCAAGTTTTTATGTCGCCCTTCGATACTGATATCCAGGTCATTAGGTATGAATCAAGATATTAGACTGAGTTACTCCAGCGTGAATTGCGAATGGTATGCGAGTCTGTTGACACGTTTTGGTAAAGTTAGCGGTCTTTGTTGAAATACAAGAATGCTTGTGCACAAATTCATCCAATACAATGATAGAACAAGTACAGGCTCTGCTATAGATAGATCATTACTAACGTACTCCTTATATAACATACAAATATATACATTGTGTTCATTGCTGAATGTTCAAATTTCATAATCATACCATAGCACTCGGTGTCACTTGACACAAGTCTTTCAGGCTAACTTTCGAAACATGGCGTTGACAGTTCTCTACGAGTATCTGTTCGTCCACAGCACAGCCACATGCAACACTTTCACTATAAAGCCACCACTTCATCAGGAGGTGGCCATATCTCCCTTGCGCCATTCGGATGCAGCTGAGTCATGAGCATTCAGCACAACGAATATCAGACTCTGCACGCTTCACCGTTGGTTTCTGAATAAGATGCGCCTTTTGGGTGTTCATTCCCACATTCTTTCTACATCTCGGTGACATCGAAGATAAATACGAAAATAAACAAAAGGTGGCGTGTGTGACTTTCTTCAGGTGTGCAGTCAGTGGATTTATGGAATACGGTATTTAGAACTGAGTTCATACGGTGCTTCAGAATTTGCACCTTGGTCGGTTTAGATCTCAGGTGAGCAGGAGCAGTGTTGGATAGGACAGGCAACCACTGAGTGGCACTTGACCTGGCAGTGCCACTAACTGTTCTCGAGGCCTCGTTGTGCATAATGGTCACTACATTTTCATGCTGGGGCATTGCGTAGCATATCTGCATTTAATCCCCTGTCATTTCAAGAAAAAACTTTGTCAGGTTCATGAAGTGCAGCACAAATGACAGAGACAGATAAGGGAGACGCCTACAGTAGATGTTTAGAGAAGCAGTTATTTTATTTGGGTTTGGCCACAGTCAGCGCACTGGTCAACCAAAGCACTGTGACCACCAAACTACTATCGATATGAAACCATCCAGACTGTAGCAGCGTTACCTGGCGAGGAACGTGTGCTAGTCACACACACACACGGTTCATGTGGTAACGGTGAGCGAGCTGTCTGTGTGTAGAATGGGAAGGCACGCAGTCCATCTGAGTTCCTCCAAGGGCGGATTGTGATGGCCCAGAGGCTCGGCACGAGCATTTCAGAAACTGCACGACTCGACGGATGTTCCGGGAGTGCTGTTGGAGTGCCTTCAATGCGAGGCGACGCTAAGGCGAAGCCACATCCTGACATCCTACAACTCCAGCACCTGATCAAACCAGAGTAACTCCCTACACGTCATCTTACCACCCTCAATTAAACGGGAAAGTATAAAATTAAAAAGACTGAAAATCGAACGAGATATGAATAATGAAACAGACGTCTTTGCCACACCAAGAAATGGAGGAACACAGGGCTGCTGGCCTGGATGATATCTGCAATACAGGAATAACGCATTTTGGTACTACAGCATTAAAATGTAATGTACGGTTAATGAATAGCTGTATCACTAGCATGCACATTCCGAAACTCTAGAGGAAAGCCAGAGTGGTAGCCCTGCTAAAAACCCTAGAGATCCTCAAACTTCTCGCCTTTGTCACATTTGTGTCATCTCTATGGGGCCATTGAAAGAATACTTTTTGAAAGACTTTTTGTAGCATCAGAGACCAAATTCATACCATAACCAGTAGGATTTATGCCTGGTGGTTGTGGTATAATTCTCAGTCTCATTCAACATATAGAGGAGGGCCTCCAACAGAAACAGATAATGGAACTCGCTTTTACAGATCTGTCGGCTGGCTATGATACTGTCAGTCACCAACGGCTGCTCATTAAGTTTTATAATAAGGACTTCCGAACGACAAAATCAGGGGATCGTCTATTTCAAAATAGACTTTTTATGTGACGCTTCAAACAAGAAATAGGCACAGGTGGAGGCGAAAAAATGACACACACACAAAATTGGCTCAAATGGCTCTGAGCATTATGGGGCTTAACTTCTGAGGTCATCAGTCCCCTATAACTTACAGCGATAAACCTAACTAACCTAAGGACATCACACAAATCCATGCCCGAGGCAGGATTCGAACCTGCGACCATAGCAGTCACCCGGTTCCAAACTGTAGCGCCTAGAACTGCTCGGCCACTTCGGCCAGCCTACACACAAACACACACACACACACACACACACACACACACACACACACATATATATATATATATATATATATATATATATATATATATATATATATATATACACACTCCTGGAAATTGAAATAAGAACACCGTGAATTCATTGTCCCAGGAAGGGGAAACTTTATTGACACATTCCTGGGGTCAGATACATCACATGATCACACTGACAGAACCACAGGCACATAGACACAGGCAACAGAGCATGCACAATGTCGGCACTAGTACAGTGTATATCCACCTTTCGCAGCAATGCAGGCTGCTATTCTCCGATGGAGACGATCTTAGAGATGCTGGATGTAGTCCTGTGGAACGGCTTGCCATGCCATTTCCACCTGGCGCCTCAGTTGGACCAGCGTTCGTGCTGGACGTGCAGACCGCGTGAGACGACGCTTCATCCAGTCCCAAACATGCTCAATGGGGGACAGATCCGGAGATCTTGCTGGCCAGGGTAGTTGACTTACACCTTCTAGAGCACGTTGGGTGGCACGGGATACATGCGGACGTGCATTGTCCTGTTGGAACAGCAAGTTCCCTTGCCGGTCTAGGAATGGTAGAACGATGGGTTCGATGACGGTTTGGATGTACCGTGCACTATTCAGTGTCCCCTCGACGATCACCAGTGGTGTACAGCCAGTGTAGGAGATCGCTCCCCACACCATGACGCCGGGTGTTGGCCCTGTGTGCCTCGGTCGTATGCATTCCTGATTGTGGCGCTCACCTGCACGGCGCCAAACACGCATACGACCATCATTGGCACCAAGGCAGAAGCGACTCTCATCGCTGAAGACGACACGTCTCCATTCGTCCCTCCATTCACGCCTGTCGCGACACCACTGCACGATGTTGGGGCGTGAGCGGAAGACGGCCTAACGGTATGCGGGACCGTAGCCCAGCTTCATGGAAACGGTTGCGAATGGTCCTCACCGATACCCCAGGAGCAACAGTTTCCCTAATTTGCTGGGAAGTGGCGGTGCGGTCCCGTACGGCACTGCGTAGGATCCTACGGTCTTGGCGTGCATCCGTGCGTCGCTGCGGTCCGGTCCCAGGTCGACGGGCACGTGCACCTTCCGCCGACCACTGGCGACAACATCGATGTACTGTGGAGACCTCACGCCCCGCGTGTTGAGCAATTCGGCGGTACGTCCACCCGGCCTCCCGCATGCCCACTATACGCCCTCGCTCAAAGTCCGTCAACTGCACATACGGTTCACGTCCACGCTGCTACCAGTGTTAAAGACTGTGATGGAGCTCCGTATGCCACGGCAAACTGGCTGACACTGACGGCGGCGGTGCACAAATGCTGCGCAGCTAGCGCCATTCGACGGCCAACACCGCGGTTCCTGGTGTGTCCGCTGTGCCGTGCGTGTGATCATTGCTTGTACAGCCCTCTCGCAGTGTCCGGAGCAAGTATGGTGGGTCTGACACACCGGTGTCAATGTGTTCTTTTTTCCATTTCCAGGAGTGTATATATATATATATCGACGATCTTGCCATGGGCTCACAAGGAAAATCGTCTGTGGTGTGTATTCTCAAAGACATACTATGGAGAACACTAACGCACATTAAATCCCAGTAGAACTCTGATGTGTGCCTTTCACTTTAGAAATAAAGGCGCACATACACAATTGAAAATGGTGAGGCTGGGTCAAGAACTAAACCACGATGAACCGCTGAAATATTTGGGTATCTGACTTGACAACAGTGTGACATTTTGGACGTTAAGGGAAAAGTGTGTATGAGTAATAATATCATCCAAAAATTCATGAAATTGGGGAGTTCATCCTCAAATTCTGAGAACATCGGCTCTCGCCCTATGTTTCTCTGCATCTGAGAATGCGACAAATGCCTGGTACCACTCTGCAGTTGGCACATATGCCGACGTGGTAAAGAATGAGAAAGAGCGCATAGTGTCTGGCTCCTAAAATCAACGCTAGTTCGGCAAATTTACCCAACTTTCGACATAGCTCGAGCCATAAACAGAAGGTAAGTTGCAGTCCGATTATCACCGGCACCATTTATACAGTTACCAAATACAGCACAGGCTACCGATATCCCAGTGGAGTTTAATGCAAAGGACTAACCCTGTAAACGAGCCTCCTGAAATAGGATAAAAAATGTATTGCAAAACTGTACTGATCAGATACTAATGAAGCCTGAAGATCCACTGGCTGCTGCGAATCATTTGTTGTTTCCGACATGGCAGGCGCTTCACCACTTAAGAACTACCATCACACGCTGCAATACCAATCTAAGAAAATGGAGATGTAAGAAGAACAACTCCTGTGAATGTGCTGCAACACAAGACTTAACGATATGTCCAAAAACAGGCAAAACGATCGTAGTGGCATACTTTGTGGTGGCAAACGACAAAGCCACCCATGTGTCTCAGTGCTGGAAATTCATTTATCAGCCGGAACATTATGACTACCTACCTTATAGCCTGTACGTTCACGTTTGACATGGATAACAGTGGAGCCTTATCATGGTATGGAAGCAGTGAGGCTTTTTCTAGGCCGCTGGAGGGAGCTGGAACTACATCTGCACACACAAATCCCCTAATTCCCGTAAATTCCGGGGAGGAGGGCCATGAGCTGTGACGCAGTGTTGAATCACATCCCAGATGTGTTCGACCAGGTTCAGATGTGGAGCGTTTGAGGGCCAGAAAACCAATTGGGACTTGTCACTGTGTTCCTTGAACCATCCCATCACTCTCCTGGCCGTGTGACATGGTACATTATCTAAAACAAGCTGTCAGAAAACATGATCGTCATGCAAGGGTGTATGTGGTCTGCAAACCAGTGTACTATCCTCCTCGGTCGTCATGGTGCCTTACACGAGCTCCACTGGACCCACGAATATCTACGCGAGTGTTCCCTGGAGCATAATGGAGCCGTCACCACCAACCTGTCTCCATGCCACAGTACACGTGTCAAGGAACTGTTGCCCTGGAAGACGACGGATTGGGGCCCTTCCAGCGGCATATCGAGATTCATAAGATCATGCCACAACATACCACTGCGCCAAGTTCGAGAGTCGATGGTGATGTGCCCATTTCAGTCGCAGTTGCTGACGTCGTTCACATTTGCAGAGTCACGGGCTGTCCGCTGTGGAGGCCTGTCACTAGGAGTGTTTGGTGCACTGTGTGTCTAGACACACTTGAACTCTGGCCAGCACTAAAGTTTGGTGTTAGTTCCGCCACAGTTCGCTGCCTGTCCTGGTTTACCAGTCTGCACAGCCTACGACGTACGACATCTGTAATGATGGGTGGCCACCCAACGCCACGACGTGTGGACGTGCTTACATCTTGGTGTCGCCACATGTTGAACACACTCACCACTGCAGTCCCAGAACACCCGACAAGTCGTGCAGTTTCCGTGCTGGACCTCCGGGCCGTCACACTCTGTCCTCGGTCACCATCGAATGAGTATGGAGAGAGTTCTCGTGATGGTAGACACACACATTCACCCAGTCTAAAGCATGCTCAACCTGGTTCATGTAACAGCTGGAATGGTAGTTTTATTCCTTTGTGGATCAATATTTTAAGGATGTTGTACATGTCGTTGTTTTACAGCTTGAAGACAACAAACATAATTCTTGCGATTCTTATGGACAAACACTTCGATATTTGCGCATCTATTTTGACAAGAAGGGGCAGTTAGTCAGCAGGGGTCTCATAGCAGAAACCATATGGGCATTTGACTGAAGTGATTTAGGGAAAACAGAATACTGAAGTCAGAATATCTGGCTGGTGAATAGAGCAGACTCGTGGTGTATTGTTCGTTCATCTCTTAGTGACAGACCTGCATACTCGACCTACACAATATCAACTGCTATCAACACTATGACGATGATGTTAGGTTTTAATTGCAGGTACTATAACTTCCCATCAGCTTGCCGGAAAATATTGAGCTAACATCCCTCCACAATGAGTGAGCTGCTGGGCTCTGAGAGATGTCAGTATTTTCGAGTAAAGAACACTGAGATGAAGTTTTACATAAAAATAAAATGCAGATAGAAAGTTTGCTGTGACATGACAGTGGTGTACTATTATTATTTACTTGTGTTACATTGTTAGGAAACCTTCACTGTATAGAACTTACTGCTTAACAGGTGGCTATTAACTGCATCTGTAAATATTTTCGTTTCTAGTCTCTTTTGTCTTCTTAAGCTACCTATTTAACGTTTTTATTCCTCAGTACATACTCATGCTCATGAATACAGCAATTCCTGCTCTAATTAACTGACTGATAAATGTACTCACTACTGTTCTTGCTTCATGTTAATGATCTGTTATTTACTTGCATCAGCTGACAGAATTAGTGATTTTCACAGATGATACATATATTATTGTGAAGGCTAGTAAAAAATCATCAGCAGAAAAAATAGTAAATTGTGCTTTTGGAAAAGTTATTGACTTGTAGCCTCTAATGGGCTGCCTTTGAAATTTGAAACACACACACACACAGACACACCAACTAGTTTTGTACTGTAAAAAGCATCCTGTCACTGATTAACCGAGAATACAGACCAGAAATAGTTAACAGTCTAGAAGTTTTAAGTTGTTAAATGCCCATACTGATAAAAAGTTGAATGGGAAAATCCGTTAAGTAGACTTTTTTGTTTAGCTTTGTTTACTGTTGCAATGAGAATAATTTCCAACTCTGGGGATATAGAAATTAGTAAGCTGATATACTTTCCATATTTTCATTCACTGATGTCTTAATGGAAAATATCCGTGGCTAACTCCTCACAGGGGCAACAAGTTATTCATTTCCCCAAAGAAAATAATTACAATTATGTGAGTGGTCCTCACACATACGTCCAGCAAGTATCCCTTTAATAATCTGAGAATATTACTCACAGCCTCATATTCATTTATGAACTTTAAAACTTGTTACATTCAAATGAATCCGAGTTTGAAAGTAACAGACATATTCATAACACTAGGAGGATTTGCTTTGCCCTTCATGCAACCTTGGCACAGAAATACTGAAATATACACCATCTGAAAAAAATTTCATATCAGAGAAGAGTTTTTCAATGTAGATTCAAGATGTGTCTCCTTAACAACTCCTTTTATCCCATAGAGGAATTCTTCAGTTGAGTAGCCCATAGTCATGTGAATATTTTGGTTTAAAAATTGTGTCCTATTTTGTGAGATGGTTCACATAATCAAAACGTTTATTTATTTATTTATCGTGACTCGTCACTAAGTAACTTGACATGCTAGAGCCGTTTCTTTTTCTAATATATCTTAATAACAACTTAACAACTGCAGCAGATGACTCTGGAGACGTTGCTCTTGTGGATGAGATAGACACTATCTTTACACACTCGAATTAGGAACTGAATAATATAGTAAACTATATTCAGGAGGCAGTAGCTTTTGGTTTATAGCGAACAGGTTGATAAAATAAAAGCAGGTACATGCACTTTCTTGTGAATGAACATGTCTTTTCTGGTATTCAACTCCTACAATGATGGTGTGAGTAATGCATCAGGACACAGTGTGTTCTCGTCTGGTGGTATACTATATTCTTAACGACAGGCACTTTTTTTTAAGCCACCAGATTTCTGACTAGTTTGGTGCGCCTCACCATGGATTCCTCTCCTGTGCTAATCTCTCCATTTCAGAGTAGCACTTCCAAAATTTGTCTTCAATTATTTGCTGGATATCTGTTTCTCTTTGTAGTTTCTACCCTCGACAGCTCCCTCTAGTACCATAGAAGCTATTCCTCAATAGCTTAAAAGATGTCCTACAGTCTTGTCTCCTCTTCTTGTCCGTGCTCGAATATATTCCTTCCCTCGCTGACTCACCTGAGAACCACCTCATTCCTTACCTCATCAGTCAGCTTAATTTTCAGCATTATTCCGTAGCACCACATCTCAAATGATTCGATACTCTTCTTGTCCGGTTTTCCGAAAGTCCATGTTTCACTTACCATACAATCCTATGCTCCAAACGTACATTTTCAGAAATTTCTTTCATAAATTAGGGCCTATGTCTGATACTGACACACTCCTCTTGGCCAGAAATGCTCTTTTCGTCAATACTAGTCTGCATTTTTTGTCCTTTTTTGCTCCGTCTGTCATGGGTCATTTTGCTGCCTAGGTAACTGAATTCCTTAATTTCATCTACTTCGTGACCACCAATTCTGATGTTAAGTTCGTCGCTGTTCTCATTTCTGCTACTTTCGTCTTTCTTCAGTTTACTCCCAGTCCATATTCTGCACTCATTAGACTGTTCATTCCACTCAGAAAATCCTGTAATTCTTGATCACATTCATTGAAGACAGCAAGGTCATCAGCGAACGTTATCATTGATATCCTTTCACCGTGAACTTTAATTCCACTCTTGAACATTTCTTTTATTACCATCATTGCTTTTACGAAGAATAGATTGAGCAGTAGGGGCGAAAGAGTAAATCCCTGTCTTACAATCTTTTTAATCCGAACACTTCGCTCTTGGTCTTCCGCTCTCATTGTACCCTCTTGATTCTTGTACATGTTGTACACTACCCAGTCTTTACTATAGCTTACTCTTATTTGATTCAGAATTTCGGACACCTTGCACCATTTGACCTCGTCGAACGCTTTTTCCAGGTCAATAAATCCTATGAAAGTGTCTTGATTTTTTCTTCCTTGCCTCCATTATCAACCGTAACGTTAGAATTGCCTCTCTGATGGTTTACCTTCCCTAAAGCCAAAGTGAAAGTCATCTAATGGATTCTCTATTTTATTTTGTTTCTTCTGAATATTATTCTTGTCAGAAATTTGGATACATCAGATGTTAAGCTGATTGTGCGACAATTCTCGCACTTGTCGGGTCTTGCAATCTTCAGAATTGTGTTGATGATGTTTGTTCAGAGGTCAGATGGAGTGTCCTCAGACTCATAAATTCTACACACCAACGTGAACTTTCGACTTCCCCAATGATTTTAAAAATTTCGATGGAATATTATCTATCTCTTTTACTTTATTTGGTCTTAAGTCTTCCAAAGCTCTTTCAATTCCGATAGTAATACTGGATCCCCTATCTCTTCTATATCGATTCCTGTTTCTTCTTTTTTAGGTTAGAGGGTCTCTTTTTAGGTTAGAGGGTCTCAGGAAACCACAGAAAAATATATCTAAAAGGGGGCAGGTAAAACACAGTAAGGCAGTTGTAGAAACAAGCGGTATTGTTGTTGTAAATTGTCGTAGCTGTTTGAGGAAGAACCAGAAAGCCTTAATAGAAAGCACTGAAGCTCAAATAGTTACAGGTACGGAAAGCTGGCTAAACCTGGAAATAATTTCAGCTGAAATTTTTTCTAACGATCTTTCAGAAAGGATAGGTTAAGCACAGTTGCAGTTGAGTATTTATTGCTATCAGAAGTAGACCCCCCTACTCAGAAGATATGTTGCTAAACAGTTCAAAGAAAACTTGAGTCATTTCAAATAGGTACCCCACTCATGCAATCGTTGATGACTTCAATCTACCCACGATATGCTGGAAAATTTATACGTTTAAAGCCGGCGGCAGGCATGAAAGTCATCCCAAATTTTACTGAATACTTTCTCAGAAAATTATTTTGAACACTAACTCAATGAGATCACTCGAAGCCTAAATGGCCGCGAAAGCATACTTGACCTCTTAGCAACAATAGTCCTGGACAAATAGGGAGTATCATGACGGATACGGGGATCAGCGACCAAAAGGAAGTTTCTGCTAGGCTGAATGCCGTGACACCTACAACCATAAAAAAGAAACGCAAAGTACATCTATTTAAAGAAGCTGATGAAAAAAGGTCTTAACGCCTTTGTAAGAGACAGCCTCCACTCTTTCCCATCTGGTCATGTAAGCGCAGAAAAGATGTGGAATGATTTCAGAGGGACAGTATCGACGGCACTTGAGAGATATATACCACACAAATTAATAAGTGATGGTACTGTTCCTCCTTGGTACACAAAACGCGCCATATCACTGTTGCAGAAGCAACGAAAAAAAGAACGCAAAATCCCAAGACTGGCAAAGTTTTGGAGAAGTTCGAAATATAGCGCATACTTCAATGTGGGATGCTTTTAATAATTTCGCCAACGAAACTCTGTCTCGGAACCCGGCAGAAAACCCGAAGAGATTCTGGTCATACATAAAGCACACCAGTGGCAAGACGCAATCAATACCTTCACTGCGCTATAACAACGGTGAAGTCACTGATGACAGTGGTGCTAAAGCAGAGTTATTAAACACGGGTTTCCGAAACTCCTTCACCAAAGAAGACGAACTAAATATTCCTGAATTCCAATCAAGAGCAACTGCCGAGACGAGAAACATAAAAGTAGATATCCCCGGTGTTACGAAGCAGCTTAACTCACTTAAAAAAGGCAAGGCCTCCAGTCCAGACTGAATACCAGTCAGGTTCCTTTTGGAGTAAGCTGTTACAATAGCCCCACATTTAGCTCACAGAAGGATCCGTACCTAAAGACTGGAAAATTGCGCAAGTCGCAACAATACCCAAAAAGGGAAATAGGAGTAATCAGCTCAGTTACAGGCCCTTGTCACTAACGTCGATTTGAAGTATGGTTTTGGAGCATATACTGTATTAGAACATTACGAATATTCTCGAAAAAAAAAATTTATTGACACATAGTCAGCACGGCTTCAGAAAATATCGTTCTTGTGAAACACAACTGGATTCATGATATCCTGTCAGAAAGGTCAGTTAGTAGTAATATCCGGCGTTCCCCAAGTAAGTGTTACAGGCCCTCTACTGTTCCTCATCTATATTAACGAGATAGGAGACAATCTGAGTAGCAGTTGACCCTGAATAAAGAAAAGTGTGGAGTTATTCACACGAATAATAAAAGAAATCGGCTAAATTTCGATTACGCGATAAATCACACAAATCTGAAGGCTGTTCATTCAAGTAAATACTTAGGGATTACAATTGCAAATAACCTAAACTGGAACGATGACATAGATAATGTTGTGGGTAGAGCAAACCAAAGAATGCGATTCATTGGCAGAACACTTAGAAGGTGCGACAGGTCTACTAAAGAGACTGCTTACACCAGCTTGTCCGCCCTATTCTACAGTATTGCTGTGCGGTGAGGGGTCCTTTTCAATTGGGACTTACGGATGACATCGAAATCGTTCAAAGAAGGGCAGCTCGTTTTGTATTATGGCGAAATTGAGGAGACTGTACCACAGACATGATACGTGAATTGGAGTGGCAATCATTAAAACAAAGGCGTCCTTCGTTGCGACGGGATCTTCTCCTGAAATTTCAATCAACAGTTCCCTCCGTCGATTGTGGAAACATTCCGTTGACACTCACCTACATAGGGAGAAATGATCTTCACGGTAAGATAAGAGAAATCAGGTATCGCACAGAAAAATTTAAGTGCTCGTTTTCCTAGCGCGCCGTTCGAGAATGGGACAGTAGAGAGACAGCTTGAAGGTGGTTCGTTGAACTCTCTGCCAGGCACTTTATTGTGAACAGCAGAGTAATCACGTAGATGTAGATATCCAAGTATCAGAACTCATCAGCTACTTCTAGTGACTCATTTCCTAATTTAGTTACACCTTTACATTTCGCCGGTCGGAGTGGCCGTGCGGTTCTAGGCGCTACAGTCTGGAACCGAGCGACCGCTACGGTCGCAGGTTCGAATCCTGCCTCGGGCATGGATGTGTGTGATGTCTTTAGGTTAGTTAGGTTTAATTAGTTCTAAGTTCTAGGCGACTGATGACCTCAGAAGTTAAGTCGCATAGTGCTCAGAGCCATTTGAACCAACCTTTACATTTCACAGTACAGACTGATTTGTTCACTGAATAACCTTAGGGGAGGTAACTTTGTTTTCTACGATTTAATATCATTGAGATATAAGACCATTTGAAAGAAAAGAAAATGAATTAACGGTACTCAGTGTTTGACAGAACACGACAGGAAAATCGTACTGCAAAAACTTTCTTGGTGTTTATTTACTCACAATCCGGCTTTCAGTTTGTAGGTCAACTTCACGTTGACACTTTACGATGAGTTAAGGAGCTAAAAGGCAGTTTGTGATTAAGCGAATAACAGCTGTCGAACATCAGGAAGGTGTTTCCTTTACGATTTTAAAATAAAACTATGTCCGAATGGGGAACTAAGGCACGAGATTTACAAATATTCGGTGAAAAGTTGTCGTAGCCTCACTCATGTACGAATGTCACTAGCAGTAAGAATAAACTTACGCTAACAAACTCTGGGCTCTTGTCCTGGCGCCCCAGTGGGGACAGAGCGGTCGCCGCGTCATCTCCTGCCAGTGGCGTCGTGGGAGGGGCGTGGAGGAGTGTGCGACCGCCACACCGCTCTCCAGCACACTGTCGACATCCAGGACCTGGAGCCGGTCTTTCGCACGCAATCAGCTCGTGAAATGACATCACGAGGCTGGGGGCACCCCATTCCAGTCCTCCGAGGTAAAATACTTCGCAGTACTTGGAACCGAACACAGACCCCTTCTATACCAAGTCTACAAACTGAGCATTGATCTGCTTTGGTCTTTTTTGAAAGAAACTAACCTGTTGATAACTTTTCTGAGTGAAATTAAAAACAAAGTGGGCAATCACTTCTTGATTTCCAACACGATGCTCACTATTAGCCAAAATAGGTGTACTAAAAAGGTTGCAAGTCTCGTACAATTTGCAAAATATGACATAAACCCACCAGACAAAATGTTAGTCACCACCTTAACTGAGCACACGTGTTGCTTTGGAGTGCTACAGATGTTGGAGGACTCGTACCATGCAGTCACGTGACCCTCCGCCACTGACGTCAGCCACAACACTGAGGTGGTAATCGTGGTGTGCTCGTGCAGGTCGCTTGTGACAGATCAGTAAATTAAGACGGGTCGACGTGTATATCTTACGGAATGGCAGAAGTGATCTATCACTTTTGAAGAAGCACATGAACAGACCATGAATTAAGTTACCCAAGGTACTGGTTTGTCAACGCTCACTGTGCATGTGTCTGGAGGGAACGATGTGCCAGTCACAGCGACAAAAGTCAGCGTAACAGTACTGTTCTTAAAGAGACTCTAACCGCCAGGACTGAGAACGACTGCCACTCTGAGTGAATGATGAGTCGTTTCACACCTTACACCAACTGCTGCTGTCAGTGAATGTCAGACAAGTGATGTGTCATCTTGCTACACACGTTCTATTCACTGTGATTAAGTTTGCAAATTAAAATAATGGTTAAGAGTAGGAAGCAGAGGAAACCTACACTATATGATCAAAAGTATCCGGACACCTGGCTGAAAATGACTTACAAGTTCGTGGCGCCCTCCACCAGTAATGCTGGAATTCAATATGGTGTTGCCCAAACCTTAGCCTTGATGACAGCTTCCACTCTCGCAGGTATACGATCAATCAGGTGCTGGATGGTTTCTTTGGGAATGGCAGCCCATTCTTCACGGAGTGCTGCTCTAAGAGAGGTATCGATGTCGGTCGGTGAGGCCTGGGACGAAGTCGGCGTTCCGAAACATCCCAAAAGTGTTCTGTAAGATTCAGATCGGGACTCTGTGCAGACCAGTCCATTACAGGGATGTTATTGTCGTTTAACCACTCCGCCACAGGCCGTGCACTATGAACAGATGCTCGATAGTGTTGAAGGATGCAATCGCCATCACCCTATTGCTCTTCAACAGTGGAAAGCGAGAAGGTGCTTAAAACATCAATGTAGGCCTGTGTTGAAATAGTGCCAAGCAAAACAACAAGCGGTCCGTGAAAAACACGACCACGCCATAACACCAACGCCTCCGAAATTTACTGTTCGCACTACACACGCTGGCAGATGACGTTCACTGGGCATTCACCATCCCATACACTGCCATTGGATCGCCACATTGTGTACCGTGGTTTGTCTCCCTCACTGTTCAACTGTGCAATGTTTACGCTCCTTACACCAAGCGAGGCGTCGTTTGGCATTTATTGGTGTGATGTGTGGCTTATGAACAGTCTCTCGACCATGAAATCCTCCTGCCAAACTGTCATACTACTTGCAGTTTGGAATTCCTGTGTGATGGTCTGGATAGGTGTCTGCCTATTACACATTACGATCCTCTTCAACTGTCAGCAGTCTCTGACAGTGAGAAGACGAGGTCGGCCTGTACGCTTTTGTGCTGTACGTGTCCCTTCACATTCCCACTTCACTATCAGATGGTAAACAGTGGTCCTAGAGATGTTTAGGAGTGTGGAAATGTCGCGTACAGACGTATGACACAAGTGACACCCAACGACCTGACCACGTTCCAAATCCCTGAGTTCCGCAGAACGCTCCATTCTTCTCTCTCACGCTGTCTAATTACTACTGAGTTTGCTGATATGGAGTACCTGGCAGCAGGTGGCAGCATAATGCACCTAACATGAAAAACGTTTGTTTTTGGGGGTGTCCCGATGCATTTGATCACATAGTGTATGTAGACGGATGTAAACCTTTATTAAAGAGAGTTTAGCGAAAACTACATCATGATCCTAACCTGGAATCAAAAGGGATTAGAATTTTGTTTCTAACTGCCTAATTTTCAGAATATGACAGCTACAAGAAATCATTGAAGCGCAGGAGGAAGACAGTGCCCACAAAAATCCCAAGTCGTCGTGGCAGTAGTTTGTCATGTCGCGTCAGGAGAAAAAGTACTGTGTAATTTGCAGAGACAGACACCCCCTGAGGTGCTAACAGGTGAAACAGTCACAGGCAGTGTAGAACTGAAAGGAAAAATAGTCCCTCATAGAATTACACGTTGTCAGCGTTGGGAGGTATAAAAAATTATTTAATGGATGGTCAGGAGAGTGTTTCAGTGGGGCCATCGAATTAGGCCATTATAGTATGAAAAGCATTATTTGTCCTACAGTGAACTGTCTGACGTCACTGCAGCCAAAAAATGTGAGCAGAGAGGATGGCAACCAGTTCTTCAGTGAGAACGCGCCAGGTGTTGGAAGAAATTGGACAGGCAAAAAATTGGTGGTTCACCTCTATGGCATGGCAAGCATTTCTTGCTCATTCCCAGTTAACAAACTGCCATGAAATACAGTGAGTCTGTTTGACATTGATGAAGTATATTTTGTTTTGTGACAATCTACACAGACTTAAAAGATGATACATAAAGAGCAAAGGTAACGTGGTGCAATACACCATCAGCCCAACTCAAACTGGTAACTGGGACGATGTAGGGTGCCAAGTTGTGGACTGGGTGAATGTTGTGACTATATCATCGTGCGTGGCCTCTTGGTCATGATGACAGGCTTAAATCAGTTTGTGTCATGTTATTACTTGCCAGCAGATCCAAAATCATGTGGACTTTGTGGTCTTAAGTCCCATTCGGTGGACCACTCAGTACAGAAGTATTGTTGCAGGGTAGAACTGTAAACCCATCTACACACATATGACTACCACTGTGTCTGATGAGAGAAGCAATCCGTGAGTGCTGGTGGTAAGTAGGAGGGTGGGGAAGGAGGAAGGATAGCAAGGAAGCGGTGGGGAAGGGTGCTGTATCGCTTGTGGGAACACGCAGGAATACGATGGGGACATGACAAAAAACAAGCTGTCAGTCCACATGACAAACTGTGACCAAGAGGCAGCTGGACACCCAGTTGCTGAATATGCTGCCCAATACATTGGACCTCAATTCAGTGACTGCTTCACAGCCTGGGCCATGTGGATCCTTACTAACAGCACCAGCTTTTCCCTAACTGAGCAGGTGGGAACTCTCCTGCAGTTATCTTGCCTTCCCATAAGCCCCCTGGCTGAGACTTTGCTATTCCTTTTGCTCCACACTCCTATCCCATTCCTGCTCCTACTCCAGTTCTACACAGCCTTCTATTTCATCAATGCCTTCACTACTCTTTTTCCTCTCATCTCGCTCTGCCATTCCCCTTCCCACCTGCTCAACTGGTAACTTTAAGGGCAGTTCAGCTCCGTATGGCAAACCTGAAGAGTCTTATGAACTCCACAGGTCATTATCAATTTCTCAGGCGGTGTCACAAGGTGTTACCTTGATGTCTCCTAGATGACCAAAGTTTCGTCCCGTCTACTGACTAATATTAGTCTCGGAAAGTAGAGGTAGTAAAGGCAGCTTAGAGAACAAATATGAGAACTGGAGAAGAGCATTACACGTACGACTATGGGTTGGCTCTTTCAGTGGCGTACGTACCCTTGTACGGAGCAAGAGCGAATGCAGTCGGCAGCGACGCCGCGGACGAGGCCCCTGGTGAGCTCCCTGGAGCTGTCCTCCGTGAGGTGGCGGACCTCCGCGAGGGCGCGGCCGCACTCCTCGTCCTCCTCGTGGCCTCTGCGCGGCACCAGCCGTGTGGCGGCCGGCACCGCGGCGGACGGCGCCCCCAGGTTCTCGCACGTTTCGAACAGATAATAATTTCCTGCGAAACGATTTCCAGTACCCATTAGGCTGGCACACTGACTGATCAGACAGGTTCTTGTTGACTACTACTGTCTAGACGGTCAGTAGCAGCCACTGAAATTGCAACACAAAAAAAATCGACTCCACCGAGACCGAACGTTGCCAGGTTGAACTGGTGGCTCTCATATATCTCCGGCACCTTGTGTCATCGTACACAGTAAATGGCTGGCAAGTTTGACAAAAATCGTTAAATTTCTGACATCTTAAGACCTGTGAGTGGTCTGCAGACCTCTCACCTTCGAGATCTCCATCATTCTGTCTTCAGCAAAATATTAAGTTCCTGGCAGACGAAAATCGTGTGCCGGACGGGGACTCGAGTTCGGGACCTTTTAATTCGCGGGCAAGTCCTCGATTGGTAGAGCACTTGCCCACGAAAGCCAAAGGTCCCGAGTTCGAGTCTCCGTCCGGCACACGATTTTCATCTCCCAGGAAGTTTCATATCTGAGCACGCTCGACTTGCAGAGTGAAAATCTCATTCTATGTTTCCCATGCTGCCCCAACGTACATCAATACAGAGAGTGTTGGGCTGTCATGTCCAGAACCTCCTGCAGACCTCTCACCCATTCAAAGCACCTTCTCACGTGTTGCTAAGAAACGGGCACGTCAAAACTCAACAGCCATTGAGCTCTGGTACAGAGTTGAAGAGGGGTAGAATGTAACTACACCTGTCATCTAAGCTTTAGTTCGACTCAGTGTGCAGTCAGATCACAGCCACTGTTGGGGGCACAATTGGAGGCTCTGTGTGCTACAGCTTGTATAGTCATCAATCAGCTAACAACGCAATCGTATAATCTGCCTGTATTCAGAAAACACAGAGACAGTACAATTTAGTTATTTCCTGTACCTTCTGCTGTTACGAATCTAGTAGCCAAATGTGGGCTTCTACATCCATAAGTTAGCGACGACTTTGATGTACAGCAAACCAGCTACTTGGAATTTCCTGAAGGAATGATACTGCGAGCCGGACCGGGACTCGAACTCGGGAACTTTACTTTTTGCTCTCCGGACTGAGCCACCCAAGCACGACTCACGACCCCTCCTCACAGCTTTACCTCCGTCAGTACTTCATACAAGTTTTCCTGCTGCTAAACTTACGGGATTAGCTCTCCTGCTTCATCCAGTTTTCTGATTTTGCACATTTTCTGCAGATTTTGAGATGTGACATGAATTACTCGTCTTTTTTAAACAAAAATCTTGTTCAATACTGCAGCATTTTCAAGAACAGTCTCAAATGTCGTCATTCGTTAAAATATTTCAGCGTCGATTCTAATGATACGCTCAGTACCATACCTTTCATCTCCGACACATAACGCTTCAGCTTAGTGAAGCATTATACACTTATGCGGCAAAGAAACTGGTATAGGTATGCGTATTCAAATGCAGAAATACGTAAACAGGCAGAATACGGCGCTGTGGTCGGCTATATAAACAAAAAGTGTCTCACGCAGTTGTTAGGTCGGTTACTGCTGCTACAATGTCAGTTAATCAAGACGAGTTTGAATGTGGCGTTACAGTCGGCGGGCGAGCGATGGGACACAGCATCTCCGAGATAGCGATGAAGTGGGGATTTTTCCGTACGACCATTTCACGAGTGTACCGTGAATATCTGGAATCTGGTAAAAGTCAAATCTCCGACACCGCTGCGAACGAAAAAAAATCCTGGAAGAATGGGACCAACGACGAATGAAGAGAATAGCTCAACGTGACAAAAGCCCCACCCTTCTGCAAATTGCTGCAGATTTCAATTCTGCGCCATCGACGTCAGTGTACGAATCATTCAACGAAACGTCATCGGTATGGGCCTTCGGAGCAGAGCGCCCATTCGTGTACCCTCGTCACCGCACGAAACAAAGCTTGGCGCCTCGCCTGGGCCTGTCAACACCTGCACTGGACTGTTGATGACTGGGAACATGTTGCCTGGTCGGACGAGCCTCGTTTCAAATTGTATCGATCGGATGGACGTGTACGGGTGTGGAGACAACCTCATGAATCCACGGACCTCTGCTTGTCAGTAGGGGACTGTTCAAGCTGGTGGAGGCTCTGTAATATGGGGCGTGTGCAATTGGAGTGATATCGGACCCCTTTTAATTCTAAATACTAGATACGACTCTGGGTGGTGACACGTACGTAAGCATCCTGTCTGATCACCTGCATCCATTCGTGTCCATTGTGCATTCCGACGGCCTTCGGCAATTCCAGCAGGACAATGCGACACCCGACACGTCTAGAATTGTTACAGAGCGGCTCCAGGGACACATCTGAGTTAAAACACTTCCGCTAGCCACCAAACTCCGCAGACATGAACATTATTGAGCATATCTGGGATGCCCTGCAACGTGCTGTTCAGAAGAGATCTTCACGCTGTAGTACTCTTTCGGATTTATGGACAGCCCTGCAGGATTCATGGTGTCAGTTCCCTTCAGCACTACTTCAGACATTAGTCGAGTCCATACGACATTACGTTGCGGCACTTCTGTGTGCTCGCGGGGGCCCTACACGATATTAGGCAGGTGTACCAGTTTCTTTGGCTCTTCAGTGTAAAACAAATGAGATGTTGTGGTCTGAATTGTTGTGGATAGGGAACTGTTGGCGATGTTTTATATGTTCGTTTTCGTAATGTTTTGCCGCGCGGGATTAGCCGAGCAGTCTACGGGCTGCAATCATGGACTGTACGGCTGGTCCCGTCGGAGGTTCGAGTCCTCCCTCGGGCATGGGTGTGTGTGTTTGTCCTTAGGATAATTTAGGTTAAGTAGTGTGTAAGCTTAGGGACTCATGACCTTAGCAGTTAAGTCCTATAAGATTTCACAGACATTTGATTTTTTTCGTAACTTTTTTCTGTAATCTACGTTGTTTTATGTGTGGTTAGCTAACATTTTGGGAGAGAGAACCTATATCCATGTAGAAACAGTAACGAAAGGAATGATCAGCGAAAAACCTAGAAGTAGCGCTGCAAAGCGATGAGCAATGGAGCGAGCTCGTAAGGGCGGTAACAGGTAAGGCGAATGGTCGACTTCGGTTACAGGAAAGTGTAGCTCACCTGCAAAGGAGGCCGCGTATAGAAGAATTGTGCGGTCCATTCTTGAGTACTGGTCGTGTGTGTGGTGCGTCCGCCAAGTCGAACTGTAGGAAGATGTCGAGGAAAATCAGAGGAGTGCTCGTGGACTTGTTACCGGTAGGTTCGATAAACACGCGAGTGTTACTAAGATGCTTGGTGACCTCAAATGGGTACTCTTAGAGGGAAGACGATGTTCTGTTCGCGAAAACCTGCTGAGGAAACTCACGAGTGGAACGGAACTGACTAGCAGTGGCGGCCTGAACCCTCCTGCAGTCACCGTGCGGTGACCTGGCCGGTATCTACGTAGATGTAGATGGAATGCTTGTTACAGGCTACATTCCCTTGAATTACCCAAGAGGAGTTCCTCCCAGCTTTGCGTATTGCACACGGGAAGAATGAAATACGTAGGTGGCTCTAATTTAATTTCTGATTCCAAAATTTTTCACTGGATCGTCACCCTATATAGGCTTTCGAGTAAGAGCTGAGACTAGTTTGGCCTTTACAGCGTTCTCCTGATGCTCTTAAGCGACTCAGAGAAGCCTGTGGCCATTCGAATTGCTCTCTTCGATGTTGGTGTTATTGTGGTCTTCAGTCCAAAGACTGGTTTGATGCAGCTCTCCATGCTACTCTATCCTGTGGAAACCTCTTCATCTCCGAGTAACTACTGCAACCTACATCTCTCTGAATCTGCTTACAGTATTCATCTCTTGGTCTCCCTCTATGGTTTTTACACCACATGCTTCCCTACAGTTGGTCACCGCTTGATATCTCAGATTGTGTCCTACCAACCGATTCCTGCTTTTGGTCAGATTGTATCACAAACTTCTCTTCATATCTTCCCTACTTCGACCATCATCAGTTATTTTCCTTTCAAACAGCAAAACTAATTTCTAGTTTAGCATTCAAGTGCCTCATTTCCTAATCTAATTCCCTCAGCACCATCTGATTTAATTCGACTACATTCCATAATCGTCGTTTTCCTTTTGTTGATGTTCATCTTATAACCTCCTTTGCTCTCTTCACCTACCTTCGGTATCCCCACTTAATCCTTTTTGGTATGCATCCCATACATTTGAACAGTAAACAGGGGCTGGGTTGCCCGACCGTTTTGTAAGGAAACCCCTGTATAGACTAATTAGTCGTTAGACACAGCTGTACTCCCATAATAGTGGTTATGTTGTGATGAGTAACGGAGCAGTATACCGACCTTGCAGTTCTGCCCTCGGTGCATGGACAGGGTGAATCACTTATTTGTAATCTCCTCCTAGCATTTTCTCCACTGCAGTTTTAAGTTGGTAATTAGCTGATTGTATTCACGCAACATTCTCTTTTTTCCACGCCTCAGATATATTTATCCCTACAGGCTGCTTCATTGGTTCCATTCCCCGTTATATCTGTCTGTAGGGACTGATGCTGATGGTTACGTGGAGGACGCAAAGAGGCAATTAGGGCAATTTTCACCTTGAATCGTAAGAGTAGGTGAAAACCTGGCATTTTTACCTCCGTACCCGTAGCAAATGAAGTCATCTCGAAGCATGCATAGTATTTCCCAATTATATTTTAACAACGCATTGATTCATTAAATTCCGTCAAACGCATATTTTGGGGGTTACTTTGGCTTACAATGTTTACATTTTTTATCTATACTCCCTAAGATGACTGTTGTTGTTATGTGGTCTTCAGTCCTGAGACTGTTTTGATGCAGCTCTCCATGCTACTCTATCCTGTGCAAGCCTCTTCATCCCCCAGTACTTACTGCGACCTACATCCTTCTGAATCTGCTTCGTTTATTCATCTCTTGGTCTCCCTCTACGATTTTTACCCTCTACATTGCCCTCCAGTACTAAATTGGTGATCCCTTGATGCCTCAGAACGTGTCCTACAAACCGATCTCTTCTTCTTTTCAAGTTGTGCCACAAACTCCTCTTCTCCCCTATTCTATTCAATACCTCCTCATTAGCTATGTGATCTACCCATTTAATCTTCAGCATTCTTCTGTAGCACCACATTTCGAAAGCTTCTATTCTCTTCTTGTCTAAACTATTTATTGTCCATGTGGCACTTCCATTCGTGGCAACACTCCATTCAAATACTTTCAGAAACGACTTCCTGACACTTAAATCTATACTCGATGTTAACAAATTTCTCTTCTTCAGAAACGCTTTCCTTCCCATTGCTAGACTACATTTTATATCCTCTCTACTTCGACCATCATCAGTTATTTTGCTCCCCAAATAGCAAAACTCCTTTACTACTTTAAGTGTCTCATTTCCTAATCTAATAACATCAACATCACCAGACTTAATTCGACTACATTCCATTATCCTCGTTTTGCTTTTGTTGATGTTCATCTTATATCCTCCTTTCAAGACACTATCCATTCCGTTCAACTGATCTTCCATGTCGTTTGCCGTCTCTGACAGAATTACTATGTCATCGGCGAACCTCAAAGTTTTTATTTCTTCTCCATGGATTTTAATACCTACTCCGAATTTTTCTTTTGTTTCCTTTACTGCTTGCTCAATATACAGATTGAATAACATCGGGGAGAGGCTACAACCCTGTCTCACTCTTTTTCCAACCACTGCTTCCCTTTCATGCCCCTCAACTCTTATAACTGCCATTTGGTTTCTATACAAATTGTAAATAGCCTTTCGCTCCCTGTATTTTACCCCTGCCACCTTCAGAATTTGAAAGAGAGTATTCCAGTCAACGTTGTCAAAAGCTTTCTCTAAGTCTACAAATGCTAGAAACGTGGGTTTGCCTTTCCTTAATCTCGCTCCTAAGATAAGTCATGGGGTCAGTATTGCCTCACGTGTTCCAACATTTCTACGGAATCCAAACTGATAATCCCCTAGGGCGGCTTCTACTAGTTTTTCCATTTGTCTGTAAAGAATTCGCGTTAGTATTTGCAGCCGTGACTTATTAAACTGATAGTTCGGTAATTTTCACATCTGTCAACACCTGCTTACTTTGGGATTGGAATTATTCTATTCTTCTTGAAGTCTGAGGGTATTTCGCCTGTCTCATACATCTTGCTCTCCGGATGGTAGAGTTTTGTCAGGACTGGCTCTCCCAAGGCCGACAGTAGTTCTAATGGAATGTTGTCTACTCCCGGGGCCTTGTTTCGACTTAGGTCTTTCAGTGCTCTGTCAAACTCTTCACGCAGTATCACATCTCCCATTTCATCTACATCTACATCCTCTTCCCTTTCCATAATATTGTCCTCAAGTACATCACCCTTGTATAGACCCTCTATATACTCCTTCCACCTCTCTGCTTTCCCTTCCTTGCTTAGAACTGGGTTTCCTTCTGAGCTCTTAATATTCATACAAGTGGTTCTCTTTTCTCCAAAGGTCTCTTTAATTTTCCTGTAGGGAGTATCTATCTTACCCCTAGTGAGATAAGCCTCTACATCCTAAGATGACTACACGAAGATTAACGTAGTCAGTTAAATGATTCATAATTAAATGCAGCCTGACTAAATGCTTCCCACATTCTACATGTAAATGTACGTAGTCTCTCTGTTTCTTGCATAGCATTTAAATGACGCTGTCGCTCAGAGTGTTCAAGCGTCTCGGAAGCTGCAAGAGACCTCTGACACTGAGGGTCTAATATGCAGCGTGTTAGTGACTGGTCTGTCTCTGCAGCTGTTACTGGCGCGTTATGTTCTGGGTGTAGGGTCCGGCGGCTCTGAGACTGCTTCGAGGCTTGTTGTGTTCGAGAAACTTTCGCAGACAGAGCTATCTTAGAAAAATATTCTAAATCAGACTTACGTTTACGAAGCATAGCAAGAAATAAATGATAATCGGTGTGCATGTGGCAGCACGTGAACCTAACATATTCCAAACTCTGCGTATAAAAACACGACCTTAATGTTCTCGAACCTGAGGTTATGTTGATGATAAAAAGGTAGGGCCAAGTGTTTCGGATGGACCTTGGGCTGGAGGCCACTTGCATACCCAGCAGAAGGCTCCTCTTAGTGCCACTATCCTACAGTACAGGATCAAAGTACGAATAGTACACACTTCGTCCTGCTTAGGCAAATGGAGCAAATCGGTTGGCTCTTTTTGCATTTGACGTGGTCTATAATGTGTTTGGGCAACGGCCTTGCCGCAGTGGGTACACCAGTTCCCGTCACATCACCGAAGTTAAGCACTGTCTGGCGTGGCCGGCACTTGGATGGGTGACCATACGCGCCGCCATGCGCTGTTGCCATTTTTCGGGGTGCACTCAGCCTCGTGATGCCAATTGAGGAGCTACTCGACCGAATAGTAGCGGCTCCGGTCAAAGAAAGCCATCGTAACGACCGGGAGAGTGGTGTGCTGACCACACGCCCCTCCTATCCGCATCCTCAGCTGAGGATGACACGGCGGTTGTATGGTCCCTATACGCCACTTGTGGCCTGATGACGCAGTGCTTAAAATGTGTTTGATGAAACTGATGGAGGCACCGTTACTTTATACGTGGTTCCTTGGAAAACCACACAAGAAAGGCTTTTTACTGTATTTTCGCTGGCACCGGCTGACCAGAACCCAGCCGAGGATTCCAACACAGCAAATATCCCAAAGAGCCCGATCTCGAACAACCTCGAAAATTCCAGAATTCAACCTTGAAAATTGTTATCCCAACTTTATACATTCCGAGATACAGAGAGGTTAAAAGATATCCTACTAGTAAACGTAAAATACGCACCTCCAGTCCGGTTTGCGACGGAAACATAATTCATAAAGTGACGTAACTGGGAGAAATATGCTGTAAAGAGTCTCCGTTATCATCTGGGAACCTCATGCTGTAATACTAAAGCACATGAAAAATCCATTTGCTCCTAAAAATCAGGTTTGAAGTCGAAACTCAGTATTGCGTTATTTCAGTTTCACGTACTCTATGTGATCAAAAGTATCCGGACACCTGGTTGAAAATGACTTACAAGTTCGTCGCGCCCTCCATCGGTAATGCCGGAATTCAACATGGTATTGGCCCACCCTTAGCCTTGACGACAGCTTCCAGTCTCGCAGCCATAAGTTTAATCAGGGGCCTTGGGGAATGGCAGTCCATTCTTCACGGAATGCTGCACTGAGGAGAGATATTGATGTCAGATGGTGAGGCCTGCCACGAAGTCGGCGTCCCAAAACACCCCAAAGGTGTTCTATAGGATTCACGTCAGGACTCTGTGCAGGCCAGTCTATTACAGAGATGCCATTCTCGTGTAACCACTCCGGCATAGGCAGTGCATTATGAACAATGCTCGATCATGTTGAAAAATGCAATCGCCATTCCCGAATTACATTTCAACAGTGGGAAGCAAGAAGGTGCTTAAAACATCAATGTAGGCCTGTGCTGTGATAGTGCCACGAAAAACAAGGGGTGCTAGCCCCCTCCATGCACTACACACGCTGGCAGATGACGTTCACCAGGCATTCGCCATTCCCACACCCTGCCATCGGATCGCCACATTGTGTACCGTGACTCGTCACTCTACGTTCAATCGTCCAGTGTTTACGCTCCTTATACCAAGCGACGCATCGTTTAGTATTTACCCGCGTGATGTGTGCCATATAAGCAGCCGCTCGACCGTGAAATCTAAGTTTTCTCAACTCCCACCTAACTGTCATAGTACTTGCAGCGGAAACCGATGCAGTTAGGAATCCCTGTGTAAGGGTCTAGATGGGTGCATGCCTACTACACATTAAGACACTCTTCGACTGTCAGCGGTCTCTGTCAGTCAACAGACGAGGTCGGCCTGTTCGCTTTTCTGCTGCACGTATCCCTTCACGTTTCCACTTCACTGTCGCATCAGAAACAGTGGATCTAGGGATGTTAGGAGTGTGGAAATATCGCATACATATCTGTGACACAAGTAACACTCAATCGCCTGATCACATTCGAAGTCCGTGTGTGGCACAGAGCGCCCCATTCTGCTCTCTCACGATGTCTGATGACTACTGAGGTCGCTTATCTGGAGTACCTGGCAGCAGATGGCAGCACAATGCACCAATATGAAAAACATACGGTTTTGGGGTGTCCGGATACTTTTGATCACGTAGTGTGGGTAACCTATCTATATTTCATTGGCCAATAACTTGCCTTTCATGTAAGTTGTATGACCTACTGCAGTAGAGAAATGTTCATATCGGACAGAAAAAAATGCGAATATGTCCCTGTTTATTTAAAAGACTCTGACTGAAAACTGAGTGCTATCTGCCCCACTCTACGTTCCTCAGCATCTTTAAAGATTTTGACATGCAAACATACTCACACTCTTTTATGCTAAGAGAGAAGAAGAGAATGGCAGTCGCAAAGAGACAGAATAGTAATAAATACTGAAGGATGGTAGAAAGTGGTTGTGCTATAGAAAATGCAAGCGGGACAGTGGCAGTGTGGGGGGAACAGAGGAGCTCAGCGCCAGTGGAGCATAGTTGAGAGTGACAGAACAGTTCTTTGAAACGAGTGAAAGAGACAGTCCCAGGGCGGTGGGGCGCGGGGGGGGGGGGGGGGGGGGGGAGTGGAGGAGAGCATAGTGAATGAAGTGTATGACAATGACAAAGAAAAAGAGACACAAGCAGTGGGGAGGAAGAAATAGTATATTAGCAATAAGAAAGAGCAAGAGGGAGACAGAGACAGTGACAGAAGGGTGTAGTAGTAGGACAGAATGAAGGGGAGTGTGGCTGTGAGACATTAGAGAATGACAGAGACACACAAAGTTATAATAGCGATGATGGGCTGAATGGGTGGGTGAGGAAGGACATCTGGAAGTGGATGAGTATTAGCCGTTTGCAGGGGTGGACTACTGGATGTGAGCCAGTTACAGGTAGTGGAACTTGTTGAAGTCTGCATGTCAATAAAAAAAAAGAGCGAATATGTTCGCATGCCTATATTTTTGGGTAAAATTTTACAGGTGCAAAAGAAAGTAGCTGCTAACCCACTTTTGAATGAGAGCCTTTTAAGGAAATGATTTTTTTGTGCTCCGATAGGAACCATTTTTCCACTGCTAGTGGTAAGTTTCTTATAGCTTTCCCAGCGTAATAGCCGGCCAGTGTGGCCGAGCGGTTCTAGGCGTTTCAGTCTGGAACCGCGCGACCGCTACGGTAGCGGGTTCGAATCCTGCCTCGGGCATGGATGTGTGTGATGTCCTTAGGTTAGTTAGGTTTAAGTAGTTCTACGTCTAAGGGACTGATGACCTCAGATGTTAAGTCCCATAGTGCTCATAGCCATTTGAACCGGTGTAATAGTTTTAAACACGGTTCTCGGGCTTACCTTAGCATTTTATCATTGCATCTCCACAATATTACGCCGTAAAAATCGTATGGCTTCACCAAGTGGTGTAGCAGCTATTTTTAAAACTGCAGAAACCGCAAGCACGAGCAGACCTCGGTTTTGCACTGTAACGGTTTAATCTACAGACACTTGTAGTTGTCGACATGTGCAGGAGTGTCGTCAGCGTGATACTCACGTATACCATATTTAAAAATGTGGATAATACTCTTAAAGATAATACAACTACCCAACTTTAAAAAAAAAGATCGAAAAGCTGTTTTACAAATACGAGTAGATAATACTGAAAACATTTTAGAAACCGAAAAAAAGATAGTGTTAGAGAGACAAGGAAACAAGAAACATTAAGTGCTGAACAGCTACACAATTTAACAGGATTTTTTTTTCTTCTTCCCTGAGTTTACCGCGTTTTCCTTTGGAGTCCAAGCTATCTCCATACCAGATGTTATACAAATGGTTTCAGCGATTTAGTCATGATAATCTAACACACAGAGTTACTTTCACATTTGTAATATTTGTATGGGTTGTATGTTCCCTGTACTGTACCAGTTAACCGTTGTTTACCACCGTCTTGGCGTACGACTGAGTACATGTGATCATTCCAATATGTTTACAAGTTACACCCAGGTATTTCTACGAGATGAGTGATTCCTATGTGTGAAGTGCACGATTTTATACTTCTGAACGTTTAATGCAAGTTGCCATTCTTTGTGAAAGTTTGAAATCATATCGATTTTCAACATATGGTTAGATGTTTGTGCCGGTTCTTTCGGGTAGCACTTCATTATAGATAACTGCGTCATGTGAGGTTATTATCAATATTTTCCACTGCGTAATCAACATTCAATACGAACGTAAGTTTCTCAGAGTACACTCTAACACAAAGAAGAAACGACGCACCACGAAGAAATTATCCGAATCGGTAGATGTGGTGTACAGATATAAACAAACAAGTGATGACAAGTGAAGAAAAAAAAATTGATAGTTTTTTCAAGAGAAAGAGCTTCACAAACTGAGCAAGTCAGTAACGTGCTGTACACCTCTGGTCCTCATGCTGGCAGTTATTCGGCTTAGCATTGACTGACAGAGTTGTTGGATGACCTGCTGAGGGACATCGTGCGAAATTCTGCTCAGCTGGCGAATTAGATCGCCAAAGCCGCGAGATTGTCGGAGGGCTCTTCCCACAATGCTCCTTACGTTCTTTATTGGGGAGAGATCCGGCGACATTGTTGCCCAAGGTAGAGTCTGGCAAGCAGGAATACGAGCAGTAGAAATCCTCGCCGTCTGCGGGAGAGCATTATCTTGCTGAAATATAAGCCCAGGATGGTCTGCCACGAACGGCGACAAAAGTGGGCGTAGGAAATCGTCGACGTACTACTGTGCAGTAAAGGCGGTGCAGATGGCTACCAAAGAGTTCCTGCTACGAGGAGAACAGAAACGTCACCCCAGACCACTCCTGGGCGTCGCGCCACGTGGCGGGCGACATTCTGGTTGGTGTCCCGCCATTGCACGGGACGGCTGTAGACACGTCTTTGGTCTGAAAGCTCAGTGACTGGAGTAGAATCGTATTCACTGATGAATTCTGCTTCGAACTGAGCCCCGATGGCCAGTGGAGAGGTGTCTGGAGGCGCCCCAGGCAGTGGTAAGGTGAGCCAAACAACTGTTTGCATAAGGCCAGAGGTTGATCAACGTGTTACAGACTTGCTCAACTTGTGAAGTATTTTTCAATAAATCATCCAATTTTTCTTAAACTACAATTACATGTTTGTCGGTCCATGTACATCACATCTACCGATTTCCGTGCCATTCGCATAATTCTTGGTGCGTTGTATTTATTTTTTAGTGTACTTCGCTATGATTGCATCTGTCGAATTAGTCTCAGTCCTAGCTGCGTTATTGCAGCCTGAATGGTACCCCATCACGGTACCTTTTTTAGTAAATTTTGGTTTGATGACTACTCAAATTTATTTTAAGATCAGTAAATACCCTACCTGATATCCTGGGTCGTAGCTTTTGAGTTGACACATATATAAAGATTTAGTCTGTTCATGCATGTCCCACATATTTCAGATTCTTTGCTGGTTGACGTAAAGAAATTCACTATGTTCATAAACAGAATGATCTTTAGGGAACATTACCACGAGCCTTACTGTACAAACTATATGTTGATTACCCATCAGAAAATATTAACAGTAGGCACAGGTGATGCAGTCAGCTACACTAATCAGCCAGGAAACTGCTATCCCCTAGCTAATAGCCGGTATGTCCACCTTTGACACAGATAATAGCGGCGACACATCGCAGCATGGAAGCAGTGTGGCCTTCGTATGTCGCTGGACTGAGTTGGCACCACATCTGCGCGCACAAGTCACCTAATTCGCATAAATTCCGGGGAGTGGGGTGATGAGCTCTGACTCCACATTCGGTCACATCGCAGATGTGTGTAATTGTGTTCAGATCTGGTGGCGTGGGGACCAGTCCAACTGGAACTCGCCACTCTGTTTCCCGAACCACTCAATCATACTCCGGGCCTTGTGACATTGAGCATTATCTTGCTGGACAATGCCACTGGTGTTGGGAAACATGATCGTGTACATGGTTTGCAACCAGTTACGATACCCCTTGGGTGTAACGGTGCCTTGCCCGAGCTCCACTGGACCCACGGATTCCCACGTGGACGTCGCCGAGAGCAAAACAGACCCGCTGCCAGCTTGTCTCTGTCCCACAGTACAGAAGTCAAGGAGCTGTTCCCCCAGAAGATGACGGATTCGCGCGCTGCCATCGGCGTGATGAAGAAGGTATCGGGAGTCATGAGACTGTGCAACGCTCTGCCACTGCGCCAACCTCCAGTGCCAGTGGCCACGTGCCCATTTCAGTCGTAGCTGCCGATGTCATGGTGTTAACATTGGCACGTGCATGGGTTGTCGGCTACAGAGGCACATTGGTAGAAGTGTTCATTGCACTGTGTGTTCAGACATCCTTGTATACTTTTTTTTTGGGGGGGGGGGGGGGGGGGAGGTCGTCAGTCTTCTGACTGATTTGATGCGGCCCGCCAGGAATTCCTCTGCTGTGCTAACTTCTTGATCTCAGAGTAGCACTTGCAACCTATGTCCTCTATTATTTGCTGGATGTATTCCTATCTCTGTCTTCCTATACAATGTCCTATCATCCTGTCCCTTCTCCTTACCACTTTTTTACCACATATTCCTTTCCGATTCAGCACAGAAGTTCCTCATTCCTCACCTTATCTGTCCACCTAATTTTCAACATTCGTCTGTAGCACCACACCTCAAATGCTTCAATTCTCTTATGTTCCTGTCTTCCCACAGTCCATGTTTCACTACCATACAGTGCTATACTCCAGAAGTACATTCTCAGAAATTTCTTCCTCAAATTAAGACCGATATTTGATATTAGTAGACTTCTATTGGCCAGGGATACCCTTTTTGCCATTACTAGTCTGCTTTTGATGTTCTCCTTGCTCCGTCCGCTACTCGTTATTTTACTGCTTAGGTAGCAGAATTTCTTAACTGTATCTGCTTCGTGACCATCAATCCTGATGTTAAGTTTCTCGCTGTTCTCATTTCTACTACTTCTCATTACCTCCGTCTTTCTTCGATTTACTCTCAATCCATACTCTGTACTCATCAGACCATTCCATTCAGCAGATCGTGTAATTCTTCTTCACATTCACACAGTATAGAAATGTCATCAGCGAATCGCATCATTGATATGGTTTCACCTTGAATTTTAATTCCACTCCTGAACCTTATTTCCATCATTGATACCTCGATGTACAGATTGAACAGTAGGGGTGCAAGACTATATCCTTGTCTTACACCCTTTTTAATAAGAGCACTTTTGGTCGTCCACTCTTATTATTCCCTTTTAGCTGTTGTACATATTGTATATGACCCGTGTCTCCCTATAGCTTACCCCTATTTTTCTCAGAATTTCGAACATCTTGCACCATTTTATATTGTCGGACGCTTTCTCCAGGTCGACAAATCCTGTGAACGTGTCTTGATTTGTCTTTAGTCTTGCGTCCACTATAAACCGTAACTTCAGAATTGACTCTCTCGTGCCTTTACCTTTCCTAAAGCCAAACTGATCGTCATCTAGCGCATTCTCAATTTTCTTTTCCATTCTTCTGTATATTATCCTTGTCAGCAAGTTGGATCCATGAGCTGCTAAGCTGACTGTGCGATAATTCTCGCTCTTGTCAACTCTTGCCATTTTCGGAATTGTGTGGATGACATTCTACACACCAACGTAAATAGTCGTTTCGTTGCCACTTCCCCCATCGTTTTTAAAAATTCTGATGAAATTTTATCTAGCCCTTCTGCCTTATTTGATCTTAAGTCCTCCAAAGCTGTTTCAAATTCTGACTCTAATACCGGGTCCCCTAACTCTTCTAAATCGACTCCTGTTTCTTCTTCTATCAAATCAGACAAATCTTCCCCCTCACAGAGACTTTCAATGCATTCTTTCCGCCTATCCGCTCTATCCTCTGCATTTAACTGTGGAGTTCTCGCTGCACTCTTAATGTTATCACCCTTGCTTTTAATGTCACCGCAGGTTGTTTTGACTTTCAGGTATGCTGTGTCAGTCCTGCCAACAATCATTTCTTTTTTTATTCTTTCACATTTTTCATGCAGCCCTTTCGTCTTAGCTTCCCTGCACTTCCTATTTATTTCGTTCCTCGCGACTTGTATTTCTGTATTCCCTAGTTTCCCAGAACATTTTTGTATTTCCTCCTTTCATCGATCAATTGAAATATTTTTTCTGTTACCCTCGGTTTCTTCACAGTTACCTTATTTGTACCTGTGTTTTCCTTCCTAACCTTTGTTATCGCCCTTTTTAGGGACGTCCATTGCTCTTCAACTGTACTGCCCACTGAGATATTCCTTGTTGCTGTATCTATATATTTTCTACCCAGCATGGAAGTTTGATGCTAGAGCCTCCACAGTTCGCTGCCTGTCCTTTTTACCAGTCTGAACAGCCTACGATGTCCGACACCTTTAATGAGGGGTGGCTGCGCAACCTCTGGGTATGGTTCCACTCTGGTTTCGCCACGTTCTGAAGACACTCACCACCGGACTCCTCTAACATCCGACAAGACGTGCCGTTTCCGAAATGCTGGTGCTGGGCTTCTAGGCCATCACAGGCTGCCCTCGGTCAGACCCAGATAGATCGCACGCCTTCCCCATTCTACACATGGACAGCAGACTCATTCATACTACATGCAGTGTGCATGTGTCTGGCCACCAGGTGGCTCTGTTGTCGGCTGGACGGGGTTGCATCGATAGTAGATCGGTGGTCATAATGTGTTGCCGATCAGTGTATGATGAAGTGCTTCCAGAAAAATGTCTGCAGAAGTAGGAAGCCAGGCTGACAACATACTTTGAATGTTGATAGATGTTTCGACACAGTATGTACTAAATACAGGACAGTGTTAAACAGATAATTTTAATACCCAATGTCGTAGTGGATTCAGATGGCACGGAGCAGGAGTATTTCGACTGGCTGTCTATACACCATAATATGGTGTCTATCAGTTAGAATTGCAGCGTTATCCGAAATATCTCGTGCTAGTGCAATATCTAATGCGAGCACAGAGTGTGTTCTCCAAATCGAAAACGTAGCTATTGTTCAGTGATTTGGTTGGAAATTTGGAGAATTCGAGCTGGCTAGGCAGATGTATGCACACGCCGATCGGAAACTTTTCAGAACGACAGAGATGAGATACCGGTACGTCAGTGGGCGAGAGGTCTGTTCAAGGCTGCACCTGTGGCACCTGAACTGCCGCTCGCAGGAGCCCTATGACTTGGCTCGTCTGTACACTGGCGGCCAGCGGGGGTGGGTGCTGCCGACTCCAGAGCTTGAGTCCGGCCTGCTCTGCAGACCTGCAGCCTTTGCCGTCGACTTCCCGCCTGCCTTCCAACACGCTCTCACCTCCCGGAATGACACCCTCTTTACATCCCCCACCATGGCCTGTCTGCCCACATTCATACAGGAAAACAAAAATACTCATCATTATAATGGACATATGAGGGGTGTTCACTGAGTAACGCAACACTTTCTCTCTGCCAACAGTTATGTTTTATTCGGGGTACCAAGACACCGTACTATTCCCCATTTCTCTGGCTCCTAAACTGTATTTTTGAACACAACGTCGGTTCAGTGCGACACCCTTACGCCGCCTCATTGGGAGGGCCTCATGGCACCACTCTACTGGGTGATGACGGAGCCAGCCTCCTGCTGCATCAATAATTTCCCCATCATCCACGCACTGCTTCCTGCAGTGGTTATCCTTCATTGGGCCAGACAGATGGCAATCGGAATGTGTGAGTTCCGTGATGTAGTATGCTCGAGGAAGAACAATCCCATGAAGGTCTGTCAGGTCGTCTCGGGTGTGTAGGCTTGTCAAAGGCCTTACACAATCATGGATGACGGAGGCGTGTTTGTTGCTGTCACAAGTAGTTCAACTTGCCGCGAAACTGAAGTAGACACTACCTGTGAGCTAGAGGTCATTGTTGGCAACCGGTATACAATCATAATTGGATCCTTTAACCGACCTCCCAATTCAGATGATTCAGTTGTTGAAAGGTTCAAAGAAAACTTGAGTTTGATTTCAAACACCAACCCGACTCATACGATTATAGTTGGTGGTGACTTTATTTTAGTCTCGATATGTTGGCGAAAATACATGTTTAATTCCGGAGATACGCATAAAACATCATCGGCAATTGTGCTAAACGCATTCCCTGAAAACTATTTCGAGCAGTTAGTTCGTGAGCCCACACGAATACTAAACGGTTGTGAAAACACACTTGATCTCTTACTAGCAAATAATCCTGAGTTAATAACGAGCATCAAAACGGATACACGGATTAATGAACACAGGGTTGTCGTAGCAAGACTGAATATTGTAAAACCCAAATCTTCCAAAAATAAACGAAAAATATACCTATTCAAAAAGCAGATAAAAATTCATTTGACGCCTACCTGACAGACAATATCCACTCATTCAAAATTAATAATATAAATGTAGACCAGATGTGGCTTGAATTCAAAGAAATAGTATCGGCAGCAACCGAGAGATTTGTACCAAGTAAATTAACAAACGACGGAGCTGATCCTCCTTGGTACACAAAATGGGTCAGAACACCGTTGCAGAAACAACGAAACAAACATTCCAAATTTAAACAGACGCAAAATCCCCAAGGTTGGCGGTCTTTTACAGAAGCTCCAAATTAAGCGCGGACTTCAATGCGAGACGCTTGCAATAGTTTCCACAACGAAACCTTGTCTCGAAACCTGGCAGAAAATCCAAAGAGATTCTGCTCATATGTGAAGTATGTTAGCGGCAAGAAACAATCAATGTGTGCTCTGCGTGATAGCAATGGAGATACTATCGAACACAGTGCTGCCAAAGCAGAGTTACTAAACATAGTCTTCCGAAATGCCTTCACAAAAGAAGACGAAGTAAATGTCGCAGAATTCGAATCAAGAACAGCTGCCAACATGAGCAACGTAGAAGTAAATATTCCGGAGTAGTGAAGCAACTTAAATCACTTAATAAAAGCAAGTCTTCTGGTCCAGGCTGTATACCAGTTAGGTTCCTTTCGGAGTATGCTGATGCATTAGCTCCCAACTTAACAATCACATACAACCGTTTGCTCGACGAAAGATCCGTACCCAACGATTGGAAAGTCGCACAGATCACACCAATATTAAAAAAAGGTAGTAGGAGTAATCCACTACAATGCAGGCCCATATCATTAACGTCGATATGCAGCAGGATTTTGGAACATATATTGTGTTCGAAATTTATTAATTACGTCGAAGAAAACGGTATATTGACACACAGTCAACATGGAATTAGAAATCGTTTTTCTGAAACACAACTAGCTCTTTACTCGCACGAAGTGTTGAGTGCCATTGACAAGGGATTTCAGATTGATTCCTCATTTCCGGATTTCCAGAAGACTTTTGACACTGTACCACACAGGCGCATTGTAGTGAAATTGGGTGCTTGTGGAATATCGTCTCTGTTATGTGACTGGATTTTGATTTCTTGTCAGAGAGGTCACAGTTCGTAGTAATTGACGGAAAGTCATGGAGTAAAACAGAAGTGATTTCTGGCGTTCCGCAACGTAGTGTCATAGGTCCTTTGCTGTTCCTTATGTATATAATTGATTTGGGAGACAATCTGAGCAGCCGTCTTAGCTTGTTTGCAGGTGATGCTGTCGTTTACCTGCAAACAAAGTCATCAGAAGATCAAAACAAATTGCAAAACGATTTAGAAAAGATATCTGAATGGTACGAAAATTAGTAGTTGACCTTAAATAACGAAAAGTGTGAGGTCACCCACATGAGTACTGAAAGGAATGCGTTAACCTTCGGTTACACGATAAATCAGTCAAATCTAAAGGCCGTAAATTCAACTAAATACCTAGAAATTACAATTACGAAGACCTCAAATTGGAAGGAACATGTAGAAAATGTCGTGGGGGAAGCCTAACCAAAGACAGCGATTCATTGGCAGGACACTTAGAAAATGTAACAGATCTACTAAGGACACTGCCTACACTACGCTTGTCCGTCCTCTTTTAGAATACTTCTGCGCGGTCTAGGATCCTTACCAGATAGAATTGGCGGAGTACATCGAAGAAGTTGAAAAAAGGACAGCACGTTTTGTATTATCGCGAAATAGGGGAGAGAGTGTCACTGAAATTATACGGGATATGGGCTGGACGTCATTAAAACAAAAGCGTTTTCCTTTGCGGAGGAATCTTCTAACGAAATTCCAGTCACCAACTTTCTCCTCCGATTACGAAAATATTTTGTTGACACCGACCTACATAGGGAGGAACGATCACCACGACAAAATAAGGGAAATCAGAGCTCGTACGGAAAGATATAGGTGTTCGTTCTTTTCGCGCGCTACACGAGATTGGAATAATAGAGAATTGTGTAGGTGGTTCGATGAACCCTCTGCCAGGCACTTAAATGTGATCTGCAGAGTATCCATGTAGATGCAGATGTAAAATTCAGTTCACATTTTTGTGACGGCAAATATGCAGAAGTCGTTTCTTCAGTTCACTGAATGTAGCGCAGTACGCTTCAGATTTGACCTTCGCTCCATGAGGGAGAAGAGCGAACAGAATAACCCCTTCACCCCTTCAGACCCCGACAAGACGGACGCCATTACTTTACCAACTGACGGTACGGCTTTCAGTTTTTTCTTCAGAAGTGGGGTTGTGTGGCGCCACTCCATGGATTGCCGTTTTTTTCTTCGTTTCGAAGTGATGAATCCAAGTTTCATAGCATGTAACGATGTCCGACCAAAAATTGTAACTATCAGGCACGTAATGTGGAAGCATTTCCGCACAGACGGTCCTTCCATGAAGTTAAAATCTTCTGGGCTATTAGGCCGCTTCATATTTCCTCTAAAATAATCGACGTTTCGACCACTCTGCTGGGATCTTCTTCATGATCTTCCCGTGTCCACTGCTGCTAGAACACTCTTTCTGTTAGGTGACGAGGAACCCAGCGGGCGCACACCTTTGAGTGGTTCACCTGGTGGACGAGCGTGTCAGCGCTAACAACACGGACGTCCAGTTCTGCAGCGAGACGTCTGAGTGTGATCCGCCGATCATCTGGAATGAGAGTGTCCGCACGTTCCAACACTGCAGGAGTCACAGCTGTGTGTGGACGGCCGGCACGCGGCAGATCGGAAGGTCTTGCGCGACCTTGCTGCGATGACGTCAGATGCCTCGCCCAACGACTCCCCGTGCTTTCGTTCACTGCCACGTCACCGTGAGACATTCTGCACGCGCCTGTGAGTATCTGCGACGCTCTGGTGTTCCGCCAAATAGAAATTATAAATTCTCTCTGCTTGGAACGCACCTCTGTTACAGACGCCATTTTAAAGACTACGTATTGTCCCACACCAAGTATCGGAGCTCCATGAGGCAATAGGCGGGAATATTTCAATATGTACCATACAAAATTCCGTATTTTTTCAATCAAAAATTTCCGACAAAAAGTGTGTTGCATTACTTATTGAACGCCCCTAGTGTAGTGGTTTTAATTTCTGTGATGCGCATCTGAGCTGCATACGTTGCATATCTCGTCAGGTATATTTACCTGACGCACTCCAATCCTCGTTTTTTGCTCGTGTAAGAGAGTCACAGTGTTACAGTATTTTTTCCACGTACAGTTACACGGTTGACAGCTAATTACTCAGCAGTCTTCGGATCGGTTAAAACAGTAATTCAACAAGATCTACCTTTATTTGTAGTAGTGTGGCTGACACATGAGACACGCCGAAAATGAAGCAGCAGAGGATTGAATGGCAGCAAGTGGACCCACAGTAAATAAAAAAATAAAAAAAATTATATTCATCTGCCTACAAATTTATGGTCAGATTATTCTACCACTCAAAAGACATTGTCCCCGCTAGTTCCGTTACGAAGGATAGGAGAATATTTTAAAAGGGCGACTCAAGTCCCCTTTAGGAAAAGCACCGAGAAAGAGCAATAAGAGCCCTAGACTAAGAAATACAGGAGAAAATTCAGTGTCTCTGGAAGCAAACAACGCTGAGCCCGAGAGAAGCGACCTCGGAGCCATCCGATAAAGTTTATCTCGGTTGAGAGATAATCTCGCGAGAGAACATTTAAAGTGTTTCGTACCTGCTCCGTGTTACTGTTCGTTGCGATGTTCCCTGCAGTCGGTAGCACTGTCTGAAAGTAAACTCATGAAGCGAGGCTTCTGACAGGCAGCTATCATCAACAGCCGAAACATCGGGATGCCATCATAGTGTGTACATTGCAAATAATCAGTGCGAGCTTTACAGTAATGTACATGAGGTATTAGTAAACTTGTAAATGCAGAAAGCTTCGAGGTCCTAACCGACACACAGATCTTGGCTGCATTGTGTCTGAGAGCCAACGAGTCCACTTCGCACGCAGCACAGCCCACTGCGCTGTCTGGTACGGCTGGTCACTGTCCTCGTCATTTGTTTGCAGAAGGCTGGAAGTTTACTGGATCGGAGTAGCGTCGCAGTGGCTGAAAGACATTGCCTGACATTTTTTACAACATAATTAATCATTAATACTTGTAAGTAACTAATTCCCTACGTTGCCCAAAATGTTTAATATCTGTCAAGAAATTGATTGGCCCTGTGACTTGTTGATACCCACAGCGAAAGTAACCGCGCTTGGGAAACAGCAATCAACTTTTTTTCTTCCTTACTGTTGCTTCCCCCTCCTGCCCCCCCCTCCCCCACCCCCGCCAACGTAAGGGCTTTGGTTGGATCGTCAGGGGATACTATTTGCTGCGCTTCAGCCACATGAGAGGAAAAATTTTAGATAAGTATTATAAAAGCTGGACATGGCAGTTGCCAAAAAAAATTACGTGTTGTACAGTAAAAAACAGATCGACAATTATGTAAGTCAAAATACAAGAAGTTGATTTAGTAATTAATTAATTTACAGATGCAGATGAATGGAAAATGAGAGTCACATACGAATATACAGGGTGAGTCACCAACTATTGCCACCAAGAATAACTCCGAAAGTATGATAGTAGCTGAAAAGTTTGTGGGAGAAATGCTGCATAGGACAACGGTGGCCATTATATGACTTTGGTTTTTTATTGCTAGGTGGTGTCGCGTCAGAGATATGAAGGTCAACTTCGTTTTCTTAAATGGGATGCTATAGTTTGGTACTTATTAGGTGATAGCGGCTATCGAGACGAATCGAATGACGTGTAACAGTAAGGTCTTTGAAGATCAACGAAGGTCAAAAACGCGGCATGAACGTCCACGTACAGAAGGTGTTCGAACTGATGACCATTGGTGTCAATTCAGTGCTGCAATCTTATTATCACGGATTGAGTGGTATTCCTTCTCACTTCGGCACTTAGCGAACCACATGCTCTGACAATTCTCTTTCGCATATCTTCAGGTGTAGTAGGAACGTCTTTATAAACAATGTCCTTTACGAATCCCCACAAGAAAAACTCCAGAGGTGTCAAGTCTGGCGAACGAGCCGGCCACGACTCGTCTCCTCCGCGTCCAATCCAACCATCTGGGAATCGTCTCTGCAACTCGTCTCTAGCCATCAGCGAAAAATGTGCCGGACAACCAACGTGTCGATACCACATTCTGTTCCTTGTTCCTAAAAGTATTTCTTCCAATAACAGACCTAATGTTTCTTACCGTGACGTGGTGTAGCTCCTAACATTAGGATTTCATTCGATGAAATAGGGGCCTCTAATTCTGTCCAGAATCCCACACCGTACAGTCACAGACCACGGTTCTTGGTGTGCAACTTGCCATAGCCAACATGGATTTTCATGTTGCCCAATAATGTATGTTATGACAATTAATCAATTTGCGCATACAATTCTTCATTTAAGGAAGAGAACCACAATCGTAACTTTTTTATATCATAACACGGCATGCACTTGCTTATGTGTATAAACAGTTTAAATGAAACTTTCTTAAACTTTCCACATGACTTGATTATATCCTTAGGACCACTCTTTGAGGTTTTTCTGTATCCGCCACTGCTCGTGTGTAGGTATGTATACAAGTTTCTGAAAAGAGCCACAGGTCGCAGTTCGTATTATTTATCTACCGGTTTTGCTTTCCAAATGACAATACCAGCTCTTGCTAAAAATATATATAGCCTACGTCCTCCCAAACGTTCATTAGGGGATCATGTAGAAATTTGAAGTAAATCGGCGAAGAACTTTTAGAGTTATTTCGTAAAAATCTTTCCTCTGTATGTACCACAAACACATATATTTAAAGCCAGATTACGAAATATTATGCATACAGTGGGCATCCTCTTCCGTTGAAGGTAAAGTGTGCAAAATTTCATGAAGATCGGAATAATACTGTAGATTTGTATGAATTACAATGAAACGAACACTATTCACCGTGTATCATAATTAATAGTGTAAAGGGGTACAGTTGAAAGTACACGATACTAGAAGCAAAAAAGTCTGAGGAAACATAGGGTCGATAATGGATACCTTAAGAACTACGAGCAATTTTTCATCTTCGATACTGTGAAGCAAATCTCATCTACTGCAAGTTCTTTGCTTTCCACATTTGGGGAAGTAGTAGTACGGACCAAACCAAGAGAAGATGTCCAGCAAAAATTAGCTCTAAAATGCACACGTCAAGAACTGTGAGCACATGCTCCTCTTCGCTGCTTGGAAACACAACTCTGCTAATGAACAATTGCTTATAACTTTACAGGTTTGCATTTTATAGCAAATGTTACTGGACATACTTCCCAAAATGTGGAAAGCAAAGAGCCTGCAGTAGATGAGATTTGGTTCACAGTATCGAAGATGAAAAATTGCTCGTAGCTCTTAAGGTATGCATTTACGACGCTATATTTACTGAGACTTTTTTGCTTCTAGTATCGTGTACTTTCAACTACATGTGTTTACGCCATTAATTATGATATATATATATATATATATATATATATATATATATACATATATATATATATATGTATGTGTGTGTGTGTGTGTGTGTGTTGTGTGTAGATTATTATAACAATGATGATGTTTGGCGTCCCTTCTCTGGGTGATCCGCGATCTACATGACTGTATGCAGGCAGGAGGTCTTCTCAAGTACCGTTCCACCCCTCACAACTACGGCCTGCTGTAAGCACCACGCAGTGTGACTCGCCATGTCAGCTAAGCACGTTCACCGGCCATTGCAAAACACTGGTAGCACTACAAACCACTGCTCGAAATAACAGAGGGCACTGGAAAACTAATACAGCTGTTGGAAACGGCTGTAGCTGTTCAATGCACTGCAGTACATACCGACAGGAACTGCAGAGAGTATACACTGGAGCGCCAAAGAAAGTGGTGTGGACAACACCGACATTGGGCCGCTGATGACTGGAAACGTGTTTTCTGGTCGGACGACTCTCGTTTCAAATTGTATCGAGTGGATGAACGTGTACGAGTATGGAGACAACCTCAGGAATCCATGGATCCTCTACGTCAGCAGTGGACTGTTCAAGCTGGTGGAGGCCCTCTAATGACGTGGACCATGTGCAGTTGGAATGATATGGGACCACCGATGCGTCTAGACACGACTCTGACAAATGACACGCACGTAAGGATCCTGTGTGATCACCCACATCCATTCATGTCCATTGTGCATTCCGACGGACTTGAAAATTCCAGCAGGACAATGTGACGCCCCTCGCGACCAGTATTGTTACAGAGCGGCTCCAGGAACACTCTCCTGAGTTTAAAATCTTCCGCTGGCCACCAAACTCTTCAGACATGAACATTACGGAGCATATGTGGGATGCCGTGCAACGTGCTGTTCGGAAGAGACCTCCGTCCCCTACTACACTTACGGATTTACGGACAGCCCTGCAGGATTCACGGTGTCAGTTCCCTGCAGCACTGCTTCAGATACCAGGCGAGTCGATGCCACGCCGTGTTGTGGCACTTGTGCTTGCTTGCTGGGGTCCCGCAAGATATCAGGCAGGCGTACCATTTCCTTGGCTTTTCAGTGTAAAAGACACCAAAAAAGCGTTCATCCTTGACAGGTGTTATGTGTGGTTTTCATGGAGAACACATTAGCGATAATCTGCTTCGCGCCGGCCGGTTGTTCTTTCTCTGTACGAACGTTCTGCCCTTCAGACTGCCGATGCCGCCTGAGAATGCTCGTATTGTCGGCATTAGGAGGCGCTTAACTGAATCGCTGATGATACCTTCTCAGTAGTGTCATAACAGGCAGATAACTGATAAATTATAACACACAGAATTACATTCGCCATTTTCGCTTATGACACGGAAATTTACATTTGTCTATCACTGCGCATGCACCGAATTCCGATTCCTTGCCCCTGCAAAAAGATCGCAATCTTCAACTACCTTCTACAATTTCTTTCGTTCTTATTGATCTACACGGGTAATTTGCAGACTTTCCCAATAATACTTCAAGATATCGTCTCGCCTGAAAAACAGATAGATCTGTAGGCTTGAAACTGAGGTGTCGGTTTCCTTTAAAAAACTCACTCCTAATAAACGTAGTCCTTCAAAGGAAGCTTGAGTCTCATTTCAAACAGGCCACCCATACGTTCAATTATAGGTGACGGTGACTTCGATCTACCCTCGATACGTTGGAAAAAAATATATGTTTACAGTCGGCGGCATGCAAGAAACGTATTTCGAAATACCACTGAATGCTTTCTTAGAAACTATTTTGAACAGTTAGTTCAGGATCGCACTCGAAGTGTTAATGGTTGCGAAACTATATTTCAACTCTTAGCAACAAACAATGGTGAGCAAATAGAGAGCACAATGGCGGATACACAGATTAGTGACTACAAGGTTGTTGTAGTAAGACTGAATACCGTAACACCTAAACCCACCAAAAATATGCCATGTTATCAGAAGTATCTGGACACTTGGCTGAAAATGACTTACAAGTTCGTGATAATGCTGGACTTCACCCTTAGCCTTCATGACAGCTTCCACTCTCGCAGGCGTATGTTGAGTCAGGTGCTGAAAGGTTTCTTGGGGAGTGGCAGCCTATTCTTGACGGAGTGGTACATTAAGGAAAGGTATCGATGTCAGTCGGTGAGGCTGGGCACGAAGTCGGTGTTCCAAAACATCCCAAAGGTATTCTGTAGGATTCAGAACATGACTCTGTGCAGCCCAGTCCATTAAAAGGATGTTATTGTTGTGTAGCCACTACGTCACATGCCGTGCATTATGAACAGGTGCACGATCGTGTTTTAAGCATAAATCTCCATCCCCGAATTACTCTTCAACAGTGGGAAGCGCGAAGATGCTTAAACCCGGCCTGAGTGGCTGAGCGGTTCTAGGCGCTACAGTCTGGAACCGCGTGACGGCTACGGTCGCAGGTTCGAATCCTGCCTCGGGCGTGGATGTGTGTGATATCCTTAGGATAGTTAGGTTTAAGTAGTTCTAAGTACTAGGGGACTGATGACCTCAGATGTTAAGTCCCATAGTGCTCAGAGCCATTTGAAGCATTTTTGAAGATGCTTAAATCATCAGTGTTGGCGTGTGCTGTGACAGTGCCACGCAAAACAACAAGGAGTGCAAGCCCCCTCCATGAATAACACGACCAGACAATAACACCACCGCCTCCGAATTTTACTGTTGGCACTACACACGCTGGCAGATGACGTTCACCGGGCGTTCGCCATACCCACACCCTGCCATCGGATCGCCACATTGTGTACCGTGATTCGTCACTCCACACAACGTTTTCCCACTGTTCAATCGTCCAACGTTTACGCTCCTTATACCAAGCGACGCGTCGTTTGGTATTTACCGGCGTGATGTGTGCCTTATGAGCTGCTGCCCGACCATGAAATCCAAGTTTTCGCGCCTCCCGCCTAACTGTCATAGTACTTGCAGTGGATCCTGATGCAGTTTGGAATTCCTGTGTGAGGGTTGGATAGATGTCTGCTCATTACACGTTACGACCCTCTTCAACTGTCAGCAGTCTCTGCCAGTCAACAGACGAGGTCGGCCTGTACGCTTGTGTGCTGTGCGTGCCCCTTCACGTTTCCACTTTACTATCGCATCGGAAACAGTGGACCCAGGGACGTTTAGGAGTGTGGAAATGTCGAGGACAGACGTACGACACAAGTGACACCCAATCACCTGACCACGTTTGAAGTCGGTGAGTTCCGCAGAGCGCCCCATTCTAATGACTACTGAGGTCGCTGATATAGAGTACCTGGCAGTAGGTGGCAGCACAATGCATCAAATATGCAACACGTATGTTTTTAGGGATGTCCGGATACTTTTGAGCACATAGTGTACATGCAAAATACATCTACTTTAACGAGCAGATAAAAGTCCGCTTCACGCAGTCTCCACTCTTTTCGATCTCAATATGTAAATACAGACAAGATGGGGTTTGAATGCTAGGAAATGGCATCGACCGCAGTTGAGAGATGCGGATCAAACAGATTCCCCACGATACACGAAACAGATCAGAACGGTGTTGCAGAAGCAAAAGAAAAAAGCACAAAAATTTTTAAAAGAACAAAAGAACACCTAGATCGTCAAAGTTATACAGAAGCTCGAAATTTAGCGAGAACTTCGATGGGACATGTCTTGAATAGTTTTCTCAAAATCTGAAAGAAATCTAAGAGATTCCGATCACACGTAAAGTACAGCAGCAGCAAGACACAATCAGTACCTTCACTGTGCGTTAACAATGGTGATGTTACTGATGACAACGCTAGTAAATAAGAGTTCCGACATTCGTTCACCGAAAAAGTCGAAGTAAATATTCCAGAATTCGAATAAAGAACAACGGTCAACATGAGTAACTTAGAAGTAGTTATCCTCGCTGTAGCGAAGCAGCTCAAATCTTTTAAGAAAGTCCCGACTGTATACCAGTCAGGTTCCTTCCAGGCTACGCTGATGCAACAGCTCCGTACTTAGAAGTCGCATACAGCCGCCCCCTCCACGGAAGAGCCCTACCCGAAGACTGGAAAGTTGCTCGAGTCACACCAGTACTAAGAACGGAAACAGGAGTAATCCTGTGCATTACAGATCCATATCAGTAACGACGATTTGCAGTATGATTTTGAACATGCACTGCGCTCGAACATTATGAATCACCTGGAAGAAGACGATCTATCGAGAGATAAGTAACACGTATTCAGTAAATATCGTTCTTCTGAAAAAAACAACACGCTCTTTATCCTCATGAAGTACTAACTGCTATCGAAAGGGGATGTCAAATTGATTTAATATTTTTGTTTTCAGAAGGCTTTTGACACTGTTCCTCACAGGCAGAATGTTATCAAATTACTTGTGTATGGATTATCGCCCCCCCCCCCCCATGAACCATGGACCTTGCCGTTGGTGGGGAGGCTTGCGTGCCTCAGCGATACAGATAGCCGTACCGTAGGTGCAACCACAACGGAGGGGTATCTGTTGAGAGGCCAGACAAACGTGTGGTTCCTGAAGAGCGGCAGCAGCCTTTTCAGTAGTTGCAGGGGCAACAGTCTGGATGATTGACTGATCTGACCTTGTAACACTAACCAAAACGGCCTTGCTGTGCTGGTACTGCGAATGGCTGAAAGCAAGGGGAAACTACAGCCGTAATTTTTCCCGAGGACATGCAGCTTTACTGTATGGTTAAATGATGATGGCGTCCTCTTGGGTAAAATATTCCGGAGGTAAAATAGTCCCCCATTCGGGTCTCCGGGCGGGGACTACTCAGGAAGACGTCGTTATCAGGAGAAAGAAAACTGGCGTTCTACGGATCAGAGCGTGGAATGTCAGATCCCTTAAACGGGCAGGTAGGTTAGAAAATTTAAAAAGGGAAATGGATAGGTAAAAGTTAGATATAGTGGGAATTACTCAAGTTCGGTGGCAGGAGGAACAAGACTTCTGGTCAGGTGAATACAGGGCTATAAATACAATATCGAATAGAGGTAATGGAGGAGTAGGTTTGATAATGAATAAAAAAATAGGAGCGCGGGTAAGCTACTACAAACAGCATAGTGAACGCATTATTGTGGCTAAGATAGACACCAAGCCCATGCCTACTACGGTAGTACAAGTTTATATGCCAACTAGCTCTGCAGATGACGAAGAAATTGAAGAAATGTATGATGAAATAAAACAAATTATTCAGGTAGTGAAGGGAGGCGAAAATTTAATAGTCATGGGTGACTGGAATTCGAGAGTAGGAAAAGGGAGAGAAGGAAACATAGTAGGTGAATATGGATTGGGGTCAAGAAATGAAAGGGGAAGCCGTCTGGTAGAATTTTGCCCAGAGCATTACTTCATCACAGCTAGCACTTGGTTCAAGTATCATGAAAAAAGGTTGTGTACATGGAAGAATCCTGGAGATACTAGTGGGTATCAGACAGATTATATAATGGTAAGACACAGATTTAGGAACGAGGTTTTAAATTGTAAGACATTTCTAGGGGCAGATGTGGACTCCGACCACAATCTATTGGTTATGAACTGTAGATTAAAACTGAAGAAACTGCAAAAAGGTGGGAATTTAAGGAGATGGGACCTGGATAAACTGACTAAACCAGAGGTTGCACAGCGTTTCAGGGAGAGCATAAGGGAGAAATTGACTGGAATGGGGGAAAGAAACACAGTAGAAGAAGAATGGGTAGCTCTGAGGGATGAATTAGTGAAGGCAGCAGACGATCAAGTAGGTAAAAAGACGAGGGCTAGTAGAAATCCTTGGGTAACAGAAGAAATATTGAATTTAATTGATGAAAGGAGAAAATATAATAATGCAGTAAATGAAACAGGCAAAAAGGAATACAAACGTCTCAAAAATGAGATCGACAGGAAGTGCAAAATGGCTAAGCAGGGATGGCTAGAGGACAAATGTAAGGATGTAGAGGCTTATCTTACTAGGGGCAAGATAGATACTGCCTACAGGAAAATTAAAGAGACCTTTGGAGAAAAGAGAGCCACTTGCATGAATATCAAGAGCTCAGATGGAAACCCAGTTCTAAGCAAAGAAGGGAAAGCAGAAAGGTGGAAGGAGTATATAGAGAGTCTATACAAGGGGGATGTACTTGACGACAATATTATAGAAATGGAAGAGGATGTAGATGAAGATGAAGATGAAATGCGTGAAGAGTTTGACAGAGCACTGAAAGACCTGAGTCGAAACAAGGCCCCGGGAGTAGACAACATTCCATTAGAACTACTGACGGCCTTGGGAGAGCCAGTCCTGACAAAACTCTACCATCTGGCGAGCAAGATGTATAAGACAGGCGAAATACCCTCAGACTTCAAGAAGAATGTAATAATTCCAATTCCAAAGAAAGCAGGTGTTGACAGATGTGAAAATTACAGAACTATCAGTTTAATAAGTGACAGCTGCAAAATACTAACGCGGATTGTTTACAGACGAATGGAAAAACTGGTAGAAGCAGACCTTTGGTAAGATCAGTTTGGATTCCGCAGAAATTTTGGAACACGTGAGGCAATACTGACCTTACGACTTATCTTAGAAGAAAGATTAAGGAAAGGCAAACCTACGTTTCTAGCATTTGTAGACTTAGAGAAAGCTTTTGACAATGTTGACTGGGGTACTCTCTCTCAAATTCTGAAGGTGTCAGGGGTGAAATACAGGGAGCGGAAGGCTATTTACAATTTGTACAGAAACCAGATGGCAGTTACAAGAGTCGAGGGACATGAAAGGGAAGCAGTGGTTGGAAAGGGAGTGAGACAGGGTTGTAGCCTCTCCCCGATGTTATTCAATCTGTATATTGAGAACGCAGTAAAGGAAACAAAAGAAAAATTCGGAGTATGTATTAAAATTCACGGAGAAGAAATAAAAACTTCGAGGTTCGCCGATGACATTGTAATTCTGTCAGACAGCAAAGGACTTGCAAGGGGAGTTGAACGGAATGGACAGTGTCTTGAAAGGAGGATATAAGATGAACATCAACAGAAGCAAACGAGGATAATGGAATGTAGTCAAATTAAGTCGGTTGATGCTGAGGGAATTAGATTAGGAAATGAGACACTTCAAGTAGTAAAGGAATTTTGCTATTTGGGGAGCAAAATAACTGATGATGATCGAAGTAGAGAGGACATAAAATGTAGACTGGCAATGGCAAGGAAAGCGTTTCTGAAGAAGAGAAATTTGTTAATATCGAGTATAGATTTAAGTGTCAGGAAGTCGTTTCTGAAAGTATTTGTATGTAGCCATGTATGGAAGTGAAACATGGACGATAAATAGTCTGGACAAGAAGAGAATAGAAGCTTTCGAAATGTGCTGCTACAGAAGGATGCTCAAGGTTAGATGGGTAGATCACATAACTAATGAGGAGGTATTGAATAGAATTGGGGAAAAGAGGAGTTTGTGGCACAACTTGACAAGAAGAAGGGACCGGTTGGTAGGACATGTTCTGAGGCATCAGGGGATCACAAATTTATCATTGGAGGGCAGTGTGGAGGGTAAAAATCGAAGAGGGAGACCAAGAGATGAATACACTAAGAAGATTCAGACGGATGTAGGTTGCAGTAAGTACTGGGAGATGAAGAAACTTGTACAGGATAGAGTAGCATGGAGAGCTGTATCAAACCAGTCTCAGGACTGAAGACCACAACAACAACAACAACAACATGGATTATCGTCTCAGTTGTGCAAGTGGATTCGTGATTTCATGTCGGAAAGGTGGAGTAATTCCCAAGGAATATTTATAGGACCTCTACTGTTCCTGATCTACATGAATGATTTAGGAGACAATTTGAGCAGTCCACTAAGATTTCTTCATCTACATCCACATCTACATGGGTACTGCAAGTCAAATTAAGTGCTTGGCAGAAGGTTCATCGAACCACTTTCACCGTAATTCTCTATTATTCCAATCTCGTACAGCGCGGAGGAAACGAACACCTATATCTTTCAGTGCGAACTCTGATTTCCATTATTTTATTATGGTTTTCGTAGATCAGGGTAAGGAAAATATTTTCACATTCGGAGGAGAAAGTTGCTGATTGAAATCTCGTGAGAAGATTCCGTAGCAACGAAAAACGCCTTTGTTTTAATGATTTCCAGCCCAAATCCTGTATCACTTCAGTGACACTCTCTCCCATATTTCGCAATTATACAAAACGTGCTGCCCTTCTTTGAACTTTTTTGATGTATTCTGTCAATCCTATCTGGTCCTTAGGATCCCACACCGCGCAGCAGTATCCTAAAAGGACGACGGACATCGCAGAGTTCAGTCTCTTTAGTAGACCTGTTACATGTTCAAGTGTTTTACCAACGAAACGCAGTCTTTGGTTAGCCTTCCTCACAACATTTTGTATGTGTTCCTTCCAATTTAAAATGTTGGTTATTCTGATTCCTAGCTATATAGTTGAACTTAACGGTGCTTATATTTGACTGATTTATCGTGTAACCGAAGTTTAACGAATTCCTTTTGGCACTCATGTGGATGATCTCACGCTTTTCATTATTTAGCGACAATTACCAATTTTCCCACTATATAGATATTTTTTCTAATGCGTTTTACAATTCGTTTGGATCTTCTGATAACCTCATTAGTCGATAAACATCACCTGCAAGGCGGCTGCTCAGACTGTGGCTCTGAGCACTAAGCGACTTAACTTCTGAGGTCATCAGTCGCCTAGAACTTAGAACTAATTAAACCTAACTAACCTAAGGACATCACACACATCCATGCACGAGGCAGGATTCGAACCTGCGACCGTAGCGGTCACGCGGTTCCAGACTGAAGCGCCTAGAACCGCACGGCCACACAGGCCGGCGCTCAGACTGTCTCCCAAACAGTTTACGTAGATGAGGAACAGCAAAGGGCCGATAACACTAACTTGGGGGACGCTAGAAATCACCTCATTTTACTCGATGACTTTCCGTCAGTTACTACGAATTGCGACCTCTCTGACAGGAAATCACGAATCCAGTCGCATAATTGAAACGATATTCCGTCAGCACGGTATTTCACTACAAGCCACTTGCTGCTGATGCTGTAATTTACTATTGTCGTAAAGTCATCAGATGATCAAAAACAATTTCAAAGTAATTTAGACAAGATATTTGTATGATTTCAAAAGTGGCAACTGACTCTAAATAATGGAAAGTGTGACGTCATTAACGTGAGTAGTGAAATATGTCCGCGAAATTTCAGGAACACGATAAATTGCGGAAATCTAATTGAGTTAAACAATTAGAGATTAGGAATACGAGTAAATTAAATTGGAAATGTCACATAGGTAATGTGTGTGGGAAGGCTAACCAAAGGCGTCGATTTATTGGCACAAGATTATAAAACTGCAACAGGTCTACTAGAGACACTGCCTACACTACACTTGTCCGCCCTGTTCGGGAATATTGCTGTATTGAGTGGGATTCTTACCAGGTAGGATTGACGGACATCGTAAATGTCCAAAGAAGGGCACTCATTCTGTATTACCACGAAATAGGGGAGGGTGTGCCACTGATATAATAGCCGGCCGGGGTGGCCGAGCGGTTCTAGGCGCTACAGTGTGGAACCGCGCGACCGCTACGGTTGCAGGTTCGAATCCTGCCTCGGGCATGGGAGTGTGTGATGTCCTTAGGTTAGTTAGGTTTAAGTAGTTCTAGGTTCTAGAGGACTGATGACCTCAGAAGTTAAGTCCCATAGTGCTCAGAACCATTTGAACTGATATAATACAGGAATTGGGGTGGCTTCATGAAAAAAAAATACGTTTCACGTTAAGACGGGTTCTTCTCATGAAACTGCAATCACCATCTTTCTCCTCCGAGTGTGGGAATATCTTTCTTGGCGCCCACCTACACAGAGAAGACGAAGAGAAATCAGGGTTCTCATGGAAAGATTTAAATGTTCATTTCTCCCGCAGGCTGTTCGAGAGTGGAACACTAGCAACGTAACTTGAAGGTACAATGTAGTTCGGTGAACTGCTTAAATGTGAATTGTAGAGTGATCATACAGATGTAGACGTATGATGTACTCCTTCGCTGGTGGGCTGCGAACGTTTGACAGCACTATGTTTAAGTCAAACAGCCTGTTTGCAGATAATAACTGTGTATTGCGTAACGTCGAGTGAATCGACACTGTACGAAGAAGGGAAATGCAAAGGCTCAATCTAGATATAGTAGGGGTCAGTGAAGTGAAGTGGAAGGAAGACAAGGATTTCTGGTCAGATGAGTATCGGGTAATATCAACAGCAGCAGAAAATGGTATAACAGGTGTAGGATTCGTTATGAATAGGAAGGTAGGGCAGAGGGTGTGTTACTGTGAACAGTTCAGTGACCGGGTTGTTCTAATCAGAATCGACAGCAGACCAACACCGACAATGATAGTTCAGGTATACATGCCGACGTCGCAAGCTGAAGATGAACAGATAGAGAAAGTGTATGAGGATATTGAAAGGGTAATGCAGTATGTAAAGGAGGACGAAAATCTAATAGTTATGGGCGACTGGAATGCAGTTGTAGGGGAAGGAGTACAAGGAAAGGTTACAGGAGAATATGGGCTTGGGACAAGGAATGAAAGAGGAGAAAGACTAATAGAGTTCTGTAACAAGTTTCAGCTAGTAATAGCGAATACCCTGTTCAAGAATCACAAGAGGAGGAGGTATACTTGGAAAAGGCCGGGAGATACGGGACGATTTCAATTAGATTACATCATGGTCAGACAGAGATTCCGAAATCAGATACTGGATTGTAAGGCGTACCCAGGAGCAGATATAGACTCAGATCACAATATAGTAGTGATGAAGAGTAGGCTGAAGTTCAAGACATTAGTCAGGAAGAATCAAGACGCAAAGAAGTGGGATACGGAAGTACTAAGGAATGACGAGATACGTTTGAAGTTCTCTAACGCTATAGATACAGCAAAAAGGAATAGCGCAGTAGGCAGTACAGTTGAAGAGGAATGGACATCTCTAAAAAGGGCCATCACAGAAGTTGGGAAGGAAAACATAGGTACAAAGAAGGTAGCTGCGAAGAAACCATGGGTAACAGAAGAAGTACTTCAGTTGATTGATGAAAGCAGGAAGTACAAACATGTTCCGGGAAAATCAGGAATACAGAAGTGCAAGTCGCTGAGGAATGAAATAAATAGGAAGTGCAGGGAAGCTAAGACGAAATGGCTGCAGGAAAAATGTGAGGACATCGAAAAAGATATGATTGTCGGAAGGACAGACTCAGCATACAGGAAAGTCAAAACAACCTTTGGTTACATTAAAAGCAACGGTGGTAACATTAAGAGTGCAATGGGAATTCCACTGTTAAATGCAGAGGAGAGAGCAGATAGGTGGAAAGAATACATTGAAAGCCTCTATGAGGGTGAAGATTTGTCTGATGTGATATAAGAAGAAACAGGAGTCGATTTAGAAGAGATAGGGGATCCAGCATTAGAATCGGAATTTAAAAGAGCTTTGGAGGACTTACGGTCAAATAAGGCAGAAGGGATAGATAACATTCCATCAGAATTTCTAAAATCATTGGGGGAAGTGGCAACAAAACGACTATTCACGTTGGTGTGTAGAATATATGAGTCTGGCGATATACCATCTGACTTTCGGAAAAGCAACATCCACACCATTCCGAAGACGGCAAGAGCTGACAAGTGCGAAAATTATCGCACAATCAGCTTAACAGCTCATGCATCGAAGCTGATTACAAGAATAATATACAGAAGAATGGAAAAGAAAATTGAGAATGCGCTAGGTGACGATCAGTTTGGCTTTAGGAAAAGTAAAGGGACGAGAGAGGCAATTCTGACGTTACGGCTAATAATGGAAGCAAGGCTAAAGAAAAATCAAGACACTTTCATAGGATTTGTCGACCTGGAAAAAGCGTTCGACAATATAAAATGGTGCAAGCTGTTCGAGATTCTGAAAAAAGTAGGGGTAAGCTATAGGGAGAGACGGGTCATAAACAATATGTACAACAACCAAGAGGGAATAATAGGAGTGGACGATCAAGAACGAAGTGCTCGTGTTAAGAAGGGTGTAAGACAAGGCTGTAGCCTTTCGCCCCTACTCTTCAATCTGTACATCGAGGAAGCAATGATGGAAGTAAAAGAAAGGTTCAGGAGTGGAATTAAAATACAGGGTGAAAGGATATTAATGATACGATTCGCTGATGACATTGCTATCCTGAGTGAAAGTGAAGAAGAATTAAATGATCTGCTGAACGGGATGAACAGTCTAATGAGTACACAGTATGGTTTGAGAGTAAATCGGGGAAAGACGAAGGTAATGAGAAGTAGTAGAAGTGAGAACAGCGAGAAACTTAACATCAGGATTGATGGTCACGAAGTCAATGAAGTTAAGGAATCCTGCTACCTAGGCAGTAAAATAACCAACGACGGACGGAGCAAGGAAGACATCAAAAGCAGACTCGCTATGGCAAAAAAGGCATTTCTGGCCAAGAGAAGTCTACTAATATCAAATACCGGCCTTAATTTGAGGAAGAAATTTCTGAGGATGTACGTCTGGAGTACAGCATTGTAGTGAAACATGGACTGTGGGAAAACAGGAACATAAGAGAATCGAAGCATTTGAGATGTGGTGCTATAGACGAATGTTGAAAATTAGGTGGACTGATAAGGTAAGGAATGAGGAGGTTCTATGCAGAATCGGAGAGGAAAGGAATATGTGGAAAACACTGATAAGGAGAAGGGACAGGACAGGATGATAGGACATCTGCTAAGACATGAGGGAATGACTTCCATGGTACTAGAGGGAGCTGCAGAGGGCAAAAACTGTAGAGGAAGACAGAGATTGGAATACGTCAAGCAAATAATTGAGGACGTAGGTTGCAAGTGCTACTCTGAGATTGAAGAAGTTAGCACAGGAAAGGAATTCGTGGCGGGCCGCATCAATCCCGTCAGTAGACTGATGACCAAAAAAAAAAAACAAAAAAAAAAAAAACGAAGATGTACTCACCGAGGTCTTGGCAGTACGTGTCCCACATCAGTCCATCGCCGTAACTCATTTCGTCGGTGACGCTGGCGACGTGGTTACAGACACAGTCGAGCACCGAGGAGTTGTTTGCTGCCAGCAAAACCAGCAGCGACGTAGCAACGCCCGCTGGGTCCATTGTCAGCTACTCACGCTGAGGTGGGAACGAACACACGCGGTGCGTACCGCAGGGAGCACTGACTGAGTGTGCGCTACGTTGCAGCGGAAGTGTTTCCGCAGGAAGATTAGACCGCAGCAAGCGTGACGTCTCTCACCCGTGACTCGCTCATTTTTCCCTTTACTTTATCAGACATCAACTGCGGACACGCATTCGTCACAAAAGAGTATTTCACAAATACGCCTGCAACGTGGACTTAGGACGTCATCGAGTTACACTAAGAGACTTGTAGCAGATGTCCAGGCGTACTGGTTTACTATTCCGACACAAAAATCTCATGACGTGCCAGTCTTTAATAATGAATTGGGAACTGATGCACAGTCAAGTGCCAAAGAAACTGGTACACCTGCCTAACATCATGTAAGGCACCAGCGAACACGCAGAAGTGCCGCATGCACTCGACAAATGTCTGAAGCAGTGCTGGAAGGAATGAACACCATAAATCCGCAAGAGGGAGTGGAGATGTCTTCTGGATAGCACGTTGCAACACATACCAGATGTGGTCAGTGATGTTCATGTCTGGGGAGTTTGGTGGCGAGCGGAGGTGTTTAAACCCATAAATGTGTTCCCGAAGCCACTCTGTAGTAATTCTCGACGTGTGGGACGTCGCATTGTCCTGCTGGAATTGCCCGAATACGTCCGAATGGAAAATGGAGATGAATGGACGCAGGTCATCAGGCAGGGTGCTTACGTACGTGTCACCTGTCAGAGTCGTATATAGACGTATCAGAGGTCCCATATCACTCCAAGTACAGACGCCTCCACCAGCTTCAACCCTCCCTACTGACATGCAGGGATTCATGAGGTTGTCTCCGTACCTGTACACATCCATCCGTCGCTATAACTTGAAACGATACTCGTCCGACCAGGTAACATGTATCCAGACATCAATAGTCCAACGGCGGTGTCGACGGGTCCTGGAGAGGAGTAAAGCTTTGTGTTGTACCGTCACCAAGGGTAGACGAGTGGGCCTTTGGTTCCAAAAGCCCATATCGATCATGTTTTGTTGAAAGGTTCGCACGCCGATACTTGTTGATGATGCAGCATTGAAATCTTCAGCAATTTGCATAAGTGTAGCACTTCTGTCACGTTAAACTATTCTCTTCAGCCGTCGTTACTACCATTCTTGCAGGACGTTTTTCCGGCCGCAGCGATGTCGGGGATTTGATGTTTTACCCGATTCCTGATATTCACGGTACGCTCGCGATATGATCGTACGGGGAAAACTCCCCACTTCATATCTACCTCGGAGATGCTGTGTCCCATCGCTCATGCGTCGACTTCAGCACCACGTACAAACTCGCTTAAATGTCGATATCCTGCCACTGTAGCAGCAATAACCAATTTAATGGTTGTGCCAGACACTTGTTGTCTTATATAGGCGCTGCCGACCGCAGCGCCGTGTTCTGCTTATTTACATATCTCTGCATTTGAATATACATGCCTATACCAGTTTCTTTGGCGCTGCATTGTAGATCTACAAAGGGCGTTCAAAAAGTTTTGCACACTCATCTCTATTTTTTTATTTTTTGCAGGAGGAGAATTACATTTTTTGTGAACATACTTGGAACATTCAGCTATAAGTTGGTATATAAAAGTATTTCCTTTTATTTACAGGTGAGCGATAATGGACCGTGAGGTAGATGCCAGGTTGCGACAACGGTCGATGATGGAGTTCCCCTTCCAGACAAGCGATGACTCTGCCGCATTCATTCACAGGAAGTTTCTCCCTGTTTATGGGGAGGACACTGTGGATCGTAGCAGTGTCCAGCGGTGGTTGCAGAGGTTTAAAGAAGGTGATTTCTCTCTACTGGACAATCCACGATGCGGTAGACCATCGACGGCAGTGAGTGATGTGAATAAGGAGACCATTGACCAAATCATCCAAAATGACAGATGTGTGACGACACGACAGATTGCTGAAATGACTCCATTGGGTAGTGTGGTATCACTGGTACAGTCACCAGGGTACAGGAAAGTCTCTACACGTTGGGTGCCTAGATTACTGACAAGCGAAATGAAACTGATGAGGAAGAATGTGTGCTAGGGTCTCATGAAGACCTTTAATGAAGAGTGGAAACAGTGTCTTGACGACGTCATTACACTGGATGAAACATGGTTGTTTTTGTCCGAACCTGAGAGCAAAGTCCAATCCATGGAGCGGCGCCGTCCGGGTTCCCCTCGGGAGAAGAAAAAAAAGACGTTCACGAACAGCAGGGTGAAAGGTGATGACCTCGTTCTTCTGGGATCAGTGTGGTGTCGTTCTCATTGACTTTTTAGAACCTAGCTGCACAGTTAATCGGGACCATTACTGTTCGTCAATGGACAAGCTGCGACGTGCCATCAAGACCCACAGACCACAGCTTCAGCGTCAGTTCATCAGACTACACCGTGACAATGCCAAGCCCCATACAGTTCTTATGCCTCAGAAAAAAATCAGGACAATGGGTTGGAAAAATTGTTCCTCATCCTCCGTACAGCGCGGACTTGGCTCCATCTGATTTTTACCTCTTTGATCGTCAGAAGGCCCACCTGCGCGGTAAAACGTTTGATAGTGAGACTTATTTCCTGTGTCACGCGATGGTTAAAAGTCAATCCCCAGAATTTTACCAAAGTGCATTTACGTCATGGAAAGAACGTTGGGCCAGATGCGTCACAGCTGATGGAGGCTACATAGTGTAGGCTCAATGTAGAGCTAAATGTTCCAAGTATGTTCACAAAAAATTTCATTGTCCTCCTTCAAAAAATAAAAAAATTAGAGACGACTGAGCAGAACGTTTTGAACGCCCTTTGTGCATTAAATGTATTCGAAATTGTGAACATGGACAACCATAAGCTGTGGAGTGGAATGACGACAGTGAATATTTGTGCCGGACCGGGACTCGAACCCAGACGTCCCACTCGTCGCGAGTGGCCGCCTTAACATTAGGCTATCCGAGCGGGACCCGCGGCCAGCCGCAAACACCTGTTTGTTGTCAACCATGTGTCTGCAAACTGTACTCTTACCTCCATTAAGTGTATTCCAACACAGGGGAGACGTTTCTGTATAAAGTCGCCTGCCTACAGTCGGAGGATGAGTACGCCACTGCAGTGCCTGTGTTACTCCGAATTACGATGCAGGCACGTCGAAGCGAGCTTCACGTCGTAATTCGGAATAACACAGGCACTGCAGTGTCGTATCGTTATATAAACCCGTCGATAACTGCGTTTGTAATAAAAATAAATTTGTTGATCAAAATGATTGTCGATCATGTGTGTGTGTTTATTGTAGTAAGTGTGAGTTGTCGAGATGGTGAGAAAACTGCGCTACTAGGATATTAGTTGAAAAGACAAAGCCACCACATCAGCTGGGGTGGGGGGGAGTAGGTGGTGGTTGTGAGGGGAGGGGTGGAGAGGGGGGGTACGCCAGGGGAGGATTCCTTCGAAATGGAGAAAGCTGCACCCCTATAGTCGGATCTGAAAATCGCAGCACCAAGGAGCAGTTGTGCAACATAAACGAAAGTTGGGAGGCGTCTTTCTGCTTCGGAATGATGATGTCTGATGATGTCTATCCAGATTTACGAGCAGTGCCAGCCGGACAAGAGTGGGGCTAGCAGCACCACTATGGGGATGCAAATCAGGTTTCCTTTAAATACTTTCTGCAACGTTCGTGAGCGTTAATTACCTTTCAAACTGTCCGCCCCCGGTAGCTGAGTGGTCAGTGCGACAGAATGTCAATCCTACGGGCCCGGGTTCGATTTCCGGCTGGGTCGGACATTTTCTCCGCTCAGGGACTGGGTGCTGTGTTGTCCTAATTATCATCATTTCATCCGCATCGGCGCGCAAGTCGCGAAAGTGGCGTCAAATCGAAAGACCTGCACCAGGCGAACAGTCTACCCGACGGGAGGCCCGAGGCACATGACATTTCATTTATCTTATCATCACTGGGGCTGAAAGAGGTTGTGTATTAGGGCTACAAGAAGGTCCATGTTCCTTCTGCAACGTTACAGGAAAACTTGGCCGGAATGTTGCCACTGTACATCATTGTTGCCACAAGCGGTCACGACAATGTACTACCGAGCCAATAAGATTGGAGTCCAAACGGCCACGTGGATCTACAGAGAGGGAAAACATTTGTGTTTGGCTCTGGCGTACCGTAGTGCATCTGCAGCGGCACCTTAGGTGGTAGTTGGCACCACAACGACACAATGAACTGTTACAAAGTGGTTACTTCAGGAACAGGTCCGAGGTGGATGCCTTGCAGTTTGCATTCTACTTGCAGCGTGGAGAGTTGAGTGGTGTCAAGCGAGAACTCAGTGGAGCGCTGCAGGGTGGAGGTGTCTTGTGTTTCCTGGTGGAGGCTGGTGCCACCTCGGTGCCAGTGATGGCCGGGAGTCGACTAGGAGGAGGCGACTTGAGTGCCTGCAGCCGACCTGCCTGCCTGCCAGACACCCGGGGTTACGGTCTGCAGTGTGGCTTTGTGTGGCTGCAGGGTCACTCTCGTGGTTACTCCATGCACCCTGACTGCTAAGTTGTACGCCAGTCTGGCGATTCCACCTGTTGTCCTCAGAAGCGACCTCCGAGTTCTGCTTTGCTGGCGTGAGCCGATATGCGAATGAACTGTTTGCTGAACTCTGCATTCCTTTATAAATTCCCCAACGTTATTCTTATGCACTTAATGATACCGAGGTAATGCTGTTCCTTATCTATATAAACGATTTCGGAGACAAACGATGAATCGTCTGAGGTTGTTTGTAGATGGGCTCTGAGCACTATGGGACTTAACTTCAGATGTCATCAGTCCCCTAGAACTTAGAACTACTTAAACCTAACTAACCTAAGGACATCACACACATCCATGCTGGAGGCAGGATTCGAACCTGCGACCGTAGCGCTCGTGCGCTTCCAGACTGAAGCGCCTAGAACCGCTCTGCCACTCCGGCCGGCTTGTTTGTAAATGATGCTGTCATTTACCATCTAGTAAAGTCATTAGAATATCAAAACCAATTTGCAATACGATTAGAAAAGATATCAGTATGTTGCGAAAATTGGCAGCTGACCATAAATAATGAAAAGTGTCAGGTTCTCCACATGAGTGCTAAACGGAATCGATGAAACTTCGGTTAGACGATAAATCAGTCAAATTTAAAGGCTGTAAATTCAACTAAACACCTAAGAATCACAATTAAGAACAACATTAATTGGAAACCATACATAGGAAATGTTGTGGGTAGGCGAACCAAAGACTGCGTTTTATTCGCTGAAGATTCCACAGATCTACTAGAGAGACTGCCTACACCACGCTTGCCCGTCCTCTTCTGGAGCGCTGCTGTACGGTGTGGGATCCCTACCAGACAGAATAAACGGACTACATCGAGAAAGTTCAAAGAAGAGCAGCACATTTTGCATTATCGAGAAATGGAGGAGATAGTGTCACTGACACGATACAGCATTTGGGACGGACATCATTAAAACATAGGCGTTTTTCGTTGCGGCAGAAACATATCACGAAATTTCGATCACCAACTTTCGCCTCAGAATGCGAAAATATTTTTTGACGCCGACCTACACGGGAAGAAACTATCATCATCATAAAATAAGGAAATCAGAGCTCGCTCAGAAGGATATAGGCGTTCGTTTTTTCTGCACGCTGTTTGAGACTGGAATAATAGAGGATTGTCGTGAAGGTGGTTCGACAAACTCTTTGCCAGGCACGTAAATGTAATTTGCAAAGTATCCCTGTAGGTGTAAATATAGATTAAGGGTTTACTACGAGTGATATTACGGACTTAAAAGGCCGTCTATGGTTCTTTCACTTGCTTGCATAAACTGTGATAATAATTAATTTAATGCATGAAACTTCCTTGCACATTAAAACTGTGTGGCAGACCGAGACTCGAACTCGGGACCTTTGCCTTTCGCGCGCAAGTGCCCCATCAACTGAGCTACCCAAGCACGACTCACGCCGTGTCCTCACAGCTTTACTTCTGCCAGTATCTCGTCTCCTACCTTTCAAACTTAATAGAAGCCCTCCTGCAAACACAGGAAGTTTGGAAGGTAGGAGACGAGGTACTGCCAGAAGTGCAGCTGTGAGGAGGGGGCGTGAGTCGTGCTTGGGTAGCTGAGTCGGTAGAGCACTTGCCCGCGAAAGGCAAAGGTCCCGAGTTCACTCATCAAACAACAGCGGACAATTGATACACTCGTTAATATTTCTGTCAAACTGATTTCATGCCTAGTGCATGTCCCACTAAGGTCACGTTTTCAAGACCCAACGTAAAATGCCTCCCCCTTGTTTTCTAACACAAGAGATACTAAGAAGATAGTAATAACTCAACATTATTGTAAAATGAATAGAGCACATCCACAACTCAAAATATCTACAAAAATAATAACAATAATAATAATACCATAACTAGTAATAAGTAAAATTTCCATAAAATAACTTTTTTTTACTAATTTTTCTCTGTAAATAACTATATCGTACAATCAATGCTTATTCCCAATCCATTCTGCCACACGCACACATGTAGTGCACAAAGACTCAGAAAAAGCTAAACTGCAACAATAAACAGTGCAAGAAACAACTAACGAAATGTGACTGACAGGCTCTCGAAAAATATATATAAAAAAAGCACCAAATGAAATAATTACGTGGACAGTACAGCAACAGAAAAGTAAAAGCAAAGAATGGACTGTCTCGTCTTTACAAGTAAAACGCAAACTGTAATTGTAAAACGAAAATTGTTATTTTGTAAATAAAAGTCTATATACGTTCAAAAAAAAAAAAAGTTCGAGTCTCGGTCCGGCACACAGTTTTAATCTGCCAGGAAGTTTCATATCAGGGCACACTCCGTTGCAGAGTGAAAATCTCATTCCGGAATTATTTTATGCCTGTTTGTTTTTAATGTTGTTACTTTCTTTTTTTGTTACCTCAATTTCTTTGCGATATAACTTGTGGCTATTTAATTCGCGTGAGCTACTATGAAATTTTATTGTATGTATGTCTATTATCTTTCTTTTCTGCGATACATTCTTTGCTTTACGAATAAACCTCATTGCCTTCAGATGTAGCGTCTGTGACTTAGATATGACGTCGGTCAAAGCCATAGAGTAGAAAAATCTCTGGAGTGTGCACTGCGTGATGCTCACGTTGTCAACATTAAGCAGAAATTATCACGTGATCTCGGCATGACTCTTTTTAAGAAAAGTTCATCTTGGCCATTGAGTCCCGTCAAAATGTTCCACAATGCATTTCAAATGGCGGCATTCAGTCAAGTCGTCAACAGACCGTCACATCACGTCACGTCACGTCACGGCAGCTAAACGATTTTCGGGAAGAAAATGTCGACAGTATCATTGTCTGCTAACATCGTAACTTAACCTACTTTGCCGCACTCACTCGTGTCATAGTAGTGGATATTGCGCTTTGTATCTTGTTAATATTTCTTTTATTATTGTGCTTTATTTTCGTGGCAAATTGTAAATGTGTCATGCCGACTTGGAGGTTTTGTGCATTGGATGTTTTTACACAAGCAGTGTGAGATATCCGAAAGCGACAAAACTATTTAGGTTTGACAGTAACGGAACACATGCTCACTTTCCCACAGCACAGAAATGTCGACGTTTTGAAATGTTGTTTCATGTCTTAGCACAAACAAAACTGATCAAGAACATACCTTATGAGGTTTGCTTTGGCCATTAACAACCTTGTTTCCTCAGTTGCAATACTATACTCTCACACAGACTAAGCGAATTGACGCTACATGACGTGACAGGCAGTGTGAACACACGCTGACGTGACGGTGCAGTGAGACGACGCCCGCTCATTTTACTCATCTAAGCTGAGAGAAGAATTTATTCCAGGTATCGAATGCAAATTGTTATGGCGTCTACAAAACGCCTGTCCCAAATAGTGAGCACCTACGAAGGGACTCTGTCGGTACTAAGGATATGGCGGCATTCCAACTTTGTGGGACGTTTTACGGACAGACATACGGCGCCCCGAGGTCACGTGCCCACTGTGGCAGTGTGTGTCGACAACAGAAAATCAAGTCCGTGCATCCGAATGCTCACTCTGTGGTCAAAGCCGAGGATGAAACGGGACACTAGAATTTATTCGTTGCTTTTTTACCGTTTGTGTATCATTAAATGAGGCGTCTTCATCTTCCTTGCGCCAATGAAATTCGCATCCTTAACACCATTGCAATACTGTCACGTTATGTTGGCTTCTCATCTCCCTGGAACTGAAATAGTAGAGACTGCACGAATTCGAGCTGCTGATACTTTGATTCATTTCGCTGTCGACTTTGGCAAAGGCAAATTCTCGTAATTTTCTGTAGTATGGTATGTATGACACATGGACATGTTTCTCATTTAAACCTGTGTATGATGTGGGTATTCCTTTCGGCATGGTGTCACATTTTCATGCTATGAACATGCTGTTTACACCTTGTAGACACAGAAAACACTGATCTTCCAAACATGTATTTGTAAGTGTATTCACAGAAAACATAGTTCTTCGAAATATGTATGATTTTACGTACCTATGATCTTCCTGTGAGCATGTGTTATCGTACAGGGACATACAACCTATGCTATTCATCTTTGGACATTAGTCAATCAGTATCTTCCATAGTATATTTTCAGACCAAATTCACTACACATGTAACTACTGTACTAATGTTCATTCTGTGGCTCGATTCTTTAATGACTGGAAAACATATTTGCTACCTGTTTGTCACAGATTTAGACGATTTTGGACTTTCTGCAATCTGGGACATTCATTTCAATAGACCTTGACGATGACTTCACTTAACAATGTCTGATTATACCCAGTGAACCTGATAATGACTTAAGAACAAAACCATGATATTAATATAGAATAAGGAAGTGTGTACAGTCAGAAGGCGGAAGTATCATTCAAGAGCTGTGATCGTCATTGATTAAAGCTCTGTTTTATTTCAGTGATATGTAACATACAGCAGTGAGCATCATTTACCTGTGACCTCTTACACACTTGTGCATCCTATTATCAGATAGGTTCGCCGACGACGAGTTCATCTAGCAGGCTACACATGTGCAATATCTCGTTGGCAATGTCAGGAGCAATTGTTGCTATTTATTGGTCACAAAACACACCAGCGATTTATATAGCAATTTTAATCAGTAATTCGAACGATACAAAGTCTGGAACACCTGCTATCGAAAATTACCTCGAGTGATGAGCAAAACTTACGGTTTGTGTCCAGCTGTTGAATTCACCCACTTTTACTTGAGGAATTGAATTATACTTTGTGGTTGTGGTCTTCAGTCCAGAGACTTCTTTGATGCAGCTATCCATGCTACTCTATTTTCTGTGCAAGCTTCTTCATCTCCCAGTACCTACTGCAACCCACATAGCAAAACTCATTTACTACTTTAAGTGTCCATTTCCTAATCTAATTCCCTCAGCATCACCCGATTTAATTCGACTACATTCCATTATCCTCGTTTTGCTTTTGTTGATGTTTATCTTATATCCTTTTCTCAAGTCACCGTCCGTACCGCTCAGCTGCCCTTCCAAGTCCTTTGCTCTCTCTCACAGAATTACAATGTCATCGCTGAACCTCAAAGTTTTTATTTCTTCTTCATGGGTTTTAATACCTACTCCGAAATTTTCTTTTGTTTCCTTTATTGCTTGCTCAGATTGAATAACATTACGGATAGGCTACAACCCTGTCTCACTCCCTTTCCACCCACTGCTTCCCTTTCGTGCCCCTCAACTCTTATAACTGCCATCTGCTTTCTGTACAAATTGTAAATAGCCTTTCGCTCCCTGTATTTTACCCCTGCCACCTTCAGAATTTGAAAGACAGTGTTCCAGTCAACACTGTCAAAAGCTTTCTCCAAGTCTACAAATGCTAGAAACGCAGATTTACCTTTCCTTAATCTGTCTTCTAAGATAAGTCATCGGGTCAATATTGCTTCACGTACTTCAACATTTCTATGGAATCCAAACTGATCTTCCCTGAGGTCAGCTAGTAACAGTTTTTCCATTCGTCTGTAAAGAATTCGCGTTAGTATTTTGCAGACGTGGCTTATTAAATTGATAGTTCGGTATTTTTCACGTATGTCAACCCCTGCTTTCTTTGGGATTGGAATTATTACATTCTTCTTGAGGTCTGAGGGTATTTCGCCTGTTTCACACATCTTGCTCACCAGATGGTAGAGTTTTGTGAGGGCTGGCTCTCCCAAGGCTGTCAATAGTTCTAGTGGAATGCTTAGAACTGGGTTCCCATCTGAGCTCTTCATATTCATACAAGTGGTTCTCTTTTCTCCAAAAGTCTCTTTAATTTTCCTGTAGGCAGTATCTATCTTACCTCTAGTGAGATATGCCTCTACATCCTTACATTTGTCCTCTAGCCATCCCTGCTTAGCCATTTTGCAGTTGCTGTCGGTCTCATTTTTGAGATGTTTGTATTCCTTTTTGCCTGTTTCATTTACTGCATTTTTATATTTTCATCAATTAAAAATCAATATTTCTTCTGTTATCCAAGAATTTCTACTAGCCCTTGTCTTTGTACCTACTTGATCCTCTGCTGCCTTCACTATTTCATCTCTCAAAGCTACCCATTCCTCTTCTACTGTGTTTCTTTCCCCCCGTTCTTGTCAATCGTTACCTAATGCTCTGTCTGAAACTCTCTAAAACCTCTGGTTCTTTCAGTTTATCCAGGTCCCATCTCCTTAAATGACCACCTTTTTGCAGTTTCTTTAGTTTTAGTCTACAGTTCATAACCAATAGATTGTGATCAGAGTTCACATCTGCCCCTGGAAATGTCTTACAATTTAAAACCTGGTTCCTAAATCTCTGCCTTGCCATTATATAATCTATCTGAAACCTTGCTGTGTCTCCAGGCCTCTTCCATGTATACAACCTACTTTCATGATTCTTGAACCAAGTGATAGCTATGATTCAGTTACGCTCTGTGCAAAATTCTGCCAGGCGGCTTCCTCTTTCATTCCTTACCCCCATTCCATATTCACCTACTACTTATCCTTCTCTTCCTTTTCCTACTATCGAATTCCAGTCACCGATGACTATTAAATTTTGGTCTCCCTTCACTATCTGAATAATTTCTTTTATCTCATCTTACATTTCATCAATATCTTCGTCGTCTGCGGAGCGTATTGCCATATGAACTTGTAGTACTGTGGTAGGCATGGGCTTCGTGTCTAACTTTGCTACAATAATGCGCTCACTATACTGTTTGTAGTAGCTTACCCGCACTCCTATTGTTTTATTCATTATTAAACCTGCTCCTGCAGTATCCCTATTTGATTTTGTATTTATAACCGTGTATTGACCTGACCAGAAGTCTTGTTCCTCCTGCCACCGAACTTCACTAATTCCCACTATATCTAACTTTAACCTATCCACTTCCCTTTTAAAATTTTCTAGACTACCTGCCCGACTGAGGCGTAACACAATACAATTATTGGGTAACAGAAAGAAAACATCACGAAACATTCACTGATCACTATAACACATTAGTTTCTATCATCACACTACACCCTTGATTACACGTCGGTGATTATATACAAGCATCGGAATCATGCTGGCTTTCATATACCCTCATACTGAAACTTTTTGATCGCTATTTACACCTCCTCTCAAAATATGGAAAGCAAAGAGCTGGCAGTAGACGCGATTTGCTTCACAGTATCGAAGATGAAGAAGAGGTCGCAGCTCTTAAGGTATGTGCTTTAGAGTATACGTTTGCTAAGGCGTTTTTTGCTTCGAATGATTGTCGCTGGAATATCCCTGAATATCGAACGTTCCTCCTGAGTCACCCTGTGCATTTGCGTCTGTCAGGTATGTCGTAGCGCAAAGATACAACCGAAACAGCAAACTGGCGGAGTCATTTCAGACTCTAGAATGCAGTTGGTACATTAAGCGGGGTTTACACGGACACGTATCAGTCGCGCACGTTGACTTACACAGGTAAAGATGCACATGTGGACACCTAAAATAGCACGTCGCAGCAACTGGCGCACGTAGAGATGAAAATTAAAAGCAGGTGTACCTAGTATCTTGGCTCGTTTTGACTTTATCCATTTACATCTACATCTACATCTACATCTATACTCCGCGAGCCACCTTACGGTGTGTGGCGGAGGGTACTTATTGTACCACTATCTGATCCCCCCTTCCCTGTTCCATTCACGGATTGTGCGTGGGAAGAACGACTGCTTGTAAGTCTCCGTATTTGCTCTAATTTCTCGGATCTTTTCGTTGTGATCATTACGCGAGATATATGTGGGCGGTAGTAATATGTTGCCCATCTCTTCCCGGAATGTGCTCTCTCGTAATTTCGATAATAAACCTCTCCGTATTGCGTAACGCCTTTCTTGAAGTGTCCGCCACTGGAGCTTGTTCAGCATCTCCGTAACGCTCTCGCGCTGACTAAATGTCCCCATGACGAATCGCGCTGCTTTTCGCTGGATCATGTCCAGCTCTTCTATTAATCCAACCTGGTAAGGGTCCCATACTGATGAGCAATACTCAAGAATCGGACGAACAAGCGTTTTGTAAGCTACTTCTTTCGTCGATGAGTCACATTTTCTTAGAATTCTTCCTATGAATCTCAACCTGGCGCCTGCTTTTCCCACTATTTGTTTTATGTGATCATTCCACTTCAGATCGCTCCGGATAGTAACTCCTAAGTATTTTACGGTCGTTACCGCTTCCAATGATTTACCACCTATGGCATAATCGTACTGGAATGGATTTCTGCCCCTATGTATGCGCATTACATTACATTTATCTACGTTTAGGGAAAGCTGCCAGCTGTCGCACCATGCATTAATCCTCTGCAGGTCTTCCTGGAGTACGTACGAGTCTTCTGATGTTGCTACTTTCTTGTAGACAACCGTGTCATCTGCAAATAGCCGCACGGAGCTACCGATGTTGTCAACTAAGTCATTTATGTATATTGTAAACAATAAAGGTCCTATCACGCTTCCTTGCGGTACTCCCGAAATTACCTCTACATCTGCAGATTTTGAACCGTTAAGAATGACATGTTGTGTTCTTTCTTCTAGGAAATCCTGAATCCAATCACAAACCTGCTCCGATATTCCGTAAGCTCGTATTTTTTTCACTAAACGTAAGTGCGGAACCGTATCAAATGCCTTCCTGAAGTCCAGGAATACGGCATCAATCTGCTCGCCAGTGTCTACGGCACTGTGAATTTCTTGGGCAAATAGGGCGAGCTGAGTTTCACATGATCTCTGTTTGCGGAATCCATGTTGGTTATGATGAAGGAGATTTGTATTATCTAAGAACGTCATAATACGAGAACACAAAACATGTTCCATTATTCTACAACAGATTGACGTAAGCGAAATAGGCCTATAATTATTCGCATCTGATTTATGACCCTTCTTGAAAATGGGAACGACCTGCGCTTTCTTCCAGTCGCTAGGTACTTTACGTTCTTCCAGCGATCTACGATAAATTGCTGATAGAAAGGGGGCAAGTTCTTTAGCATAATCACTGTAGAATCTTAAGGGTATCTCGTCTGGTCCGGATGCTTCTCCGCTACTAAGTGATAGCAGTTGTTTTTCAATTCCGATATCGTTTATTTCAATATTTTGCATTTTGGCGTCCGTGCGACGGCTGAAGTCAGGGACGGTGTTACGATTTTCCGCAGTGAAACAGTTTCGGAACACTGAATTCAGTATTTCTGCCTTTCTTCGGTCGTCCTCTGTTTCGGTGCCATCGTGGTCAACGATGTGTGTTTCGCCTTATAGGCGCATGACCTTGAACGGGACTTAGCCGCTGAGCGAGGCAGCCGCGCCACACGGCCCCTAGTATTACTAGGGCCGTGTGGGGCTATAATCAAACACTTCCTGTTGCGCAACACTGATAAGGAGCGCTTACTGAATGGGCGCGCGAGTGGGGGCAGGAAGTGCGCATCCTGTTCTGAGGCAGCAGCATGCTCAGTCGACTCGAGGCAGCCTACCTTCGTGCAAAATTTGAACCCGTTTATGCAAGTTTAAAGTACAGAAGCTGTACGTTTCAAAAAATTCCCGGAAAAACGTGTTTTCTGCATGTTATTGCACTCAAAATGCTATCGGTGCAACTACAAATGGCACCATTAGCTGTGCATTAGTTTCATCCCAATTAAAATGTTTTGCAAAACGAATTAATCGCATTGCACAACTTGCCTGGGCGCTAGCTCGGGGTCGTCGTTCGAACCTCGCTTAATACAGTACACTGTAACGTACCTGCAGTAAGACAGATGTTGAATGGCTACACAAATGGCCGCCGGTTCGAAGTAAACCAAAGGCAGTTAACCCTATGCAGGCAGCTGACAGGAACCGAGCACCAACACCTCCCTCCCTCCCTCCCTCCCCCTGCCCACACACACACTATTACAGTGCTCCTGTGTTGTAACGATAAGTAGCCCGGGATGGGAGAAACAGTCTCGTAGAGAACGTCATTCAATGTTTACTGTCAGTCATAGCAAAAAAGTTAAGCGAACTGTCGATTTGAAAACAACTACGGCGATGGTACTAGTCCCATGTTACCCAGTATACGTATTGGCAAAAATGTTACTCCAATTCTATCCAGTTAATGAATTTTTCGCCCTGTATTTTGGACAGTGCGTCTTTTTCAGTAAGCCAAAATTAAACTTCCTGGGAGATTAAAACTGTGTGCCGAGATTCGATCTCGGTCCGGCATACAGTGTTAGTCTGCCAGGAAGTTTCACATCAGCGCCGACTCCGCTGCAGAGTGAAAATTTCATTCTGGAAGCCAAAATTAGACGCACCTGTGCAACTGTGTTGTGTTACTTTGCTGAGGATGACAAACAGACTCGCAGTGTGTCTCAAACTAGCCGGTGCTCTTTCACCCTGCACTCAACACAGAGCGTTTTCTTAGAGCGGGGTTGCCCAATCTGTGGCCTGTGGAACATTGGTGCTCCGCGAGGACAGAAAATGTGCTCCACGAAAAAATGTTTATAACATGGTGGTTTTTTCGTCAACATCTTGACGATATTAATTTTTACTCTATTTGATTATGATTTCTGTGTTATTAGTCATGAGCTAAATTGAAGTAATCGCTGAATAAAACAAATCCTTCTCATTTTTTGAAGTCTCATTAACATTCAAAACAAAAAAGGCGTTCCGTAAAAGCACCAGCATTCTGGAAGTGTGCCGCCAGAGGATACGTTTGGAAACCCCTGAGTTAGATGCTTTTGTGATATTACGTTCCAGTTTTTGTGCCACCCCTTGTGCGTCTCTGGGCTATATTCGGAGTAGATATAACTCAAAGTACCTCATGTTTCCGAACAGTGTGCTCCGTACGCTGAAACAGAGACGCTTAAGAGAGCGGCACTGCGAATGGAACTCTATACGAAATGGGCCGTGCCGAAATATTCCGTGTTGATCAAAGAGATGTAGGAGACACGACCACTACCGCAAAACACAAGGACAACAGACTCTTTCACTCTCAGGAGTTTTCCGTCTTCAAGATGTGCTCTATGAAAATGGGGAGGTGTCGATTTCTGATTAAAGACAGGAAAAGTAATATTGTTGAGTTTACTGGATTACAGCGAACGACATTGTTTGCTCCTTCTTCTACATTCGAGGCATACGAGGGTTTGTAAGGGTGAGTGACGCGTGTAGGTAGCGTGCACAACACGAGGACATTAAGACAAGGAATGGAGAACGAAACAGCCGGCTGCGGCGGCCGTCGAACTGGAAGGTTTGGACCGAAGTTCGGCCCGTGCGCAGCTGTGCGCCGCCGGTGAGGAAAGCCTTCGTACGGCGAGTACGGCGCGGCAGAGTCCGCGGGGGGCGCAGCCGGGGCGCTGCTCCAGCGGAAGGGGGGGGGGGGCGCCTTGCGTTCGGAGCAAGGTGTGGAAACTTAGGGACGGTACATTTTCATAGTATACTCCGCAAACGAAAGTAAAATAGAATAACACACATTATTTTGTTGTACCAACCAACTAGGAAAGTGTTTTCAAGGCTGTTCCGCTCCTCAAACAGGGTGGAATCGACCTCGACCTTTTCTCTTCTTTTTTTTTTTTAAGTTTCTTCGATGACACGTCTTAGAGGTGAGCTGGGATCCACCGCCCTCGCTGCCTGTGCCAGCACACGAGTCACCAGCCCACTGTTTGCTCTTCTGTCAGGCAATCCGTCCCTCAGTTGGAGTCCAGTACAATTCCTTGCGATAAGTTCGTGCCGCATCTTCGTCGTCTTCGGATGTTTCATTTTCTGTTGAGTCAATATGTTTTTCTTTTGTGTTTCCCTTCTGTAAGGGAAGATATGTTTCTTTTCCTTTCTTCTTCTCTTCTCCAGCGAGCAGCCTGATCTCTGCTCTATTCTGTTCAGATTCTTTAGCTTAAGTGGTTTCTTGGTCTCTTGTTGTACCTCATTCTCGTAGGCAGATGATGTGACAATGGCGGTTCGACCTGTCTTTCTCGTCACTCTGACCTGCTCTGGGTACTGGCGTGACATTTTCTGGGGTAAAACCAGGGACGGTTGACCCGGTGGAGTTACTTATGGACGAATTTGGAGCGTCAGGCGTCAAAGAACACTGACGCCTTTGTTCCAGCTCAGTATTTTGTAATCTGGCGCTGCAGTCAGCTTGCACGAGTCCACGAGGTGCGTCTGGGGAGTCAGCAGGAGCGTCAGTGCGTGGGTTTTGCTGAACGGTCGGCTCAAGGCTTCTGGGTGGCTGGAATTCCAGTCGTCGCGGCTGGTGGCAAGTCACCGCCTAGAAGGACGTCGAGGTTCGTTGGACAAACACCAGTCTTCTGAAATCATTTCATTGCAGTTCTCATGTTGGCAGCAAACACGTAGGATGTGATTTGCCACAACATAACCTATTTCCCCGGGTTCTATCTTAACCACCATCTCTGTTGGTCATCATAATATGGGCATTTGGAGCCGAAGGCCCACAAACCTTTATGCCTGGCCCGTCAACACCGACATTGGACTGTTGATGACTGGAAGCATGTTGCCTGCTCCGACGAGTCTCTTTTAAACTGATCGAGCGGATTGACGTGTACAGGTGTGGACGCTGCGTGTCAGCAGTGGACTATTCAAGCTGGTGGAGGCTCTGCGTTGGTGTGCGGCGTGTGCAGTTGGAGTAACGTGGGACCAGTGATACTTCTATATACGACTCTGACAGGTGTCTGATAACATGCATCCATTCATGTCCATTGTGCATTTCGACGGACTTGGCCAATTCCAGCAGGACAGTGCGACACCCTACACGTCCAATATCGCTACAGAGCGGTTGCAGGAACACACTTGTGAGTCTAAACACTTCCACTGGCCAACAGACGCCCAGACATGAACACTATTGAGCACATCTGGGATGCCTTGCAACGTGCTGTTCAGAAGAGATCTCCACCCCTTGTACTCTAACGGGTTTATGGACAGCCCTGGAGGATCCATGGTGTCAGTTCCCTCCAGCACTACTCCAGACATTAGTGGAGCCCATGCCACGTCGTGTTGCGGCACTTCTGCGTTCTCGCGGGGGCCCTACACGCCATTGGGCAGGTGTACCAGTTTCTTTGGCTGTTGGGTGTATTATTTTCTGCTACTTCAAATACTCACTGCTCATTCATATATGAAATGTAGTAACAGAGTTGTCCTCCAGTGATTTACCACAGCAGGTTACCAAGCGTCTTCTGGCTGCCGCCATTTACTCCCCCATCGGCTGCTTTTTATCTGCAAACAGAACATGCGATTCTCGAAAGCTGGCTTCGAGAGGTAGAGAAATGAGTACTTCTTTCTTTCATTTGATAAAAAAGATATCTACAGATTCCTATAAGAAATGTAGTACATCTACATAGGTACCCCTGAAGCCACCGTACGGTGCGTGGCAGAGGGTAGTCTGTATCACTACTTGTCAGTTACTCTCCTGTTCCACTCGCAGACAGACGGAGGCAAAAACGACTCTCCATATGCCTCTGTATGAGCCCTAATTTCTCGTATCTTCTCCTCGTGGACGTTACGCACAATGCATGTTGGTGGCACTAGAATCGTTCGGCTGTCAGCGTCAAATGCCTGTTTTCTACATTTTCTCAATAGTGTTTCTCCAAAAGAACTATTATATCGGGTACGTTTTATTTGAAAAGTGAACATGCCCTACTGAAAAGATAGCTCTGAGAGGTAGGGAAATGAGTACTTGCTTGATTCGTTTGGTAAGTAATTACGTCTGGTTAGCATTTATAAGATTGAATTAATGCAATCTACAGAATCCCGTACGAAACGTAGTAATAGGGTTGTTCTCCTCTTCTTTATCAGCAGGTTAACGACCTTTTGATTGTCAATATTTACTCAGCAATCGACAGCCTTTTTCTTGCGAAGATGAAATGCGTTACACGAAATCTGGCTTTCAAATGTAGAAAAATGAGTACTTCCTTCTATCGGACGTTAAGTAATTAGATCTGGTTAAAATTTTTAATATTACATTCTGCTACGTCAAATAATATCTACAGATTGCTATGTGAAATGTAATTTTGAAAGTTTCCTTTAAAATAACTCCTTTCATTTTATTTGAGATTTCGTACTAGTTTCCTGTTGTTTAGCTTTCGCTGCATTTCCAACAGCGACAGAAACGTAATATAATTGTCTGCCAGAATGCGACATGTTGCATAACCGTTCTGAACATGTGAACTTTACTATTAATCTCTTTAATTAAATAAAGTTGTCCCTACGCGTTAATGATCTGCCAAATAATGCTGTTCATGAAATGGTCTCTGTGCTCTGATAATTTTCGTAGTAAACAAACAGATCGTGAAATGAAAATATCTCACCTGGTAATTTAACTGCTTGGAAACGCAGTGCTTGGTGCTCTCTCCGAGCCAGTTGCGAATTTCTGACTACAGTTGCTGAGAGCCCAGTGCAATACTCCAGACAGCAAGTAAACTTCCATTCGTGAAATCTTCTCGGGTGATCAGCCGAGTAAAGGCGTCGTCTTCTCGCAACGTTTCGTACCCATCATCTTCAAGCGAAGTGTCGAGATGCTGCTGCTGCTCTCATCTATTACTTTCCCCTCTTTGGGGAAGTGTGAGGGGGAGTTTGTAGCCTGTCGGCTTTTACTCCCCTGTGTACTTGTGTGTGTGATTATTTCTGTACGTTTTTGATGTCTGTGAGATGTGATGTTTGTTCTGTGTGTGTCTGGTACTTGCCTGAGGTTTGGCGAGATAATTGTAGTATTTTGGGTAGGAGTAGGATTTGGGGATGGATATTGGGATTTTTCTCTTCGACTTAGTCGTCGAAGATCGTCATGGGGCGATTGTGTTTATCGCGGGACATGTCATACCGACCTAGGGAGTGGATGAGGGCGTTTCGCGACCTGGAGGTACCCTCATAGAAGGCCCTTGCCAGGTCTTGGAAACGCTCTCTCAGGAGTGGGATTTCCGCAGCGGCATGTAAATCGTCAATGGGGAATCCAAGGGGTAAACGCAGTGCCCTCCTGAGGGCGCGGTTCTGCAGCCTCTGGAGAGTGTCCAGGTGCTGCTTCGCCGCGTACCCCCAGACAGGACACGCGTATTCCATGACTGGCCGGATCAGGGCCTGGTATACGTTCACTCCTACTGAGAAGGAAAGGGAGCTGTTTGAGTTGAGGATTGGGTACAGGATGGACATTCTGGCGCAGACCTTCCTATGGACTTCGTCTATGTGGGGTTTCCACGTAAGACGAGAGTCCAAGGTCGAGATGCTGTGTTGCGCGGTCCTATAAAGGCTCCTGGACCAGTGACTGATACCGGGCGCCGACCAATCAGGTACCTGCGGAATCGGCCGCCGCGCCAGTGGTGGGGGGTTCGCGGCGCGGACCGGGCGTCGAGTCCCTGCCGGTTCCTACTACGTCTTTGACCGCTACCGTCTTCTTGCCGGAGCGTTCTCTTCTAATTTTAGTTATTGCGGGATTCCAAGCTGTACTAAGTTGGAAACCAGTGTCTCGATTGATCAGGTTGCTGTTCAACCGAATTTCTACAGCCTCTTTGAAAACCGAATCCCAAAATCCTTTAGCGTCACACAGCTTCTTCGTACCCTCAAAGAGGAAGGTGTGTCCTTCGTTAAGGCTATGTTCCGCTACCGCCGATTTTTCTGTCTGACCAAGGCGTACATGTCTAATGTGTTCCGAGCGCCTCTGCGTGATGCAGCGCTGCGTTTGTCCGATGTATTTCGTACCACATTCACATTCAATACTGTATACGCCCGGAGTCTGCAGTCCTAGGTGGTCTTTGACTGAGCAAAGTATGTCCTTAATTTTACTTGGGGCATGAAAAATTGTCTTGATGTTATGTTTCTCCAGAATGCGGCCAATCTTGGCTGTTGGCGGTCCCGCGTATGGTAGAAATGCCAGGCATCTGGTCTCATCTTCTTCTTCCGGTGTGTCTACCTTCCTGCTCTTGTGTAGGGCGCGCGAGATTTGCGTCTCATTATAACCGTTGCTGCGGAAGGTCTTCCTTAGGTGTTGTAACTCTGCAGGTAGGCTGTCATCATCACAGATAGACTTGGCCCTGTGCACAAGTGTGTTAAGCACTGAGTTGCGTTGTGCCGGGTGGTGGCAACTCTGTGCATGAAGGTATAAATCTGTATGTGTCTTCTTCCTATACACAGTGTGACCCAAGGTGCCATCAGGGTGCTTCTTGATTAGAATGTCAAGGAAGGGCAAGCTTCCGTTTTCTTTCACCTCCATGGTGAATTGTATGTTGCTGTGTATGCTGTTCAGATGTCCCAGGAAGTCTTGCAGGTTCTCTCTGCCATGTGGCCACACGACAAAAGTGTCATCCACATATCTGTGGAAGGCTTTAGGTTTCAATGGGGCGGTGTCCAGGGCTATGTCTTCAAAATGCTCCATGTAAAGATTGGCGATGCCTGGAGCTAAGGGGGACCCCATGGCTACACCATCCACTTGTTCATAAAATTTGCCTCCACACTTGAAGTGGGTGTTTGTTAACACATGCCGGAACAGCTTTATTGTGTCCTCACTAAAGCGTGTTTCGAGCAGCGCTAGGGAGTCTTCCAGCGGTACTCGTGTGAAGAGTGAGGTGACGTCAAAGCTGACAAGAAGATCTTCTTTATCCAGGCGAAAGCCTTGTAGTACCTTCACAAACTCCGCCGAGTTCTTGACATGGTGCTCACAGTGACCCACGATCGGTTTGAGCAGTTGTGCTAGGTACTTGGCTAAACCATATGTCGGTGAGTTGATGGTGCTCACTATGGGTCGCAATGGAACTCCGTCTTTGTGGATCTTAGGGAGCCCATATAGCCGTGGTGGTGCCGGTGCTCTGGGGACCGCGCAACACAGCATCTCGACACTTCGCTTGAAGATGATGGGTACGAAACCCTTCGAAACGTTGCGAGAAGACGACGCCTTTACTCGGCTGATCACCCGAGAAGATTTCACGAATGGAATACGCCGAAAAAGTCTCAAATCACATTTAGCAAGTAAACTATTTCACACACATTACTGAGTGAGGCAGTCCGTAAATGAAAATGACTTGGATCGAGGTTGTGGATAATGCTTGTAGATGAAATGTCTCTTTAACCACCTTTTTTAAAAATTATCTGATATATTATTACTCATATGCAGTTCATATTACAACATTTATTAACGTTGACAAAGGACGACACCGATACCAAACTCCAACTCTCACAAACGTTAGACAAATAATCAATAAACATGAAAAATATCTCACAGTGAAAATCACAGATCTTTAATCAAAAATCTGAAGTTCCCTCATATGGATGTCTCATTCAACAGTGAATCTAACTACGTGCGACTGCAGTGTCACTAAATAAGGAATGTTGCCTTCATTCCCCCTCATACTCTTTTTTTGCTCTAATTTCATTCCAAATCACTAGTCAAATCATCCCCCCCTGTCTCACAATATCCACACAGAGTTCACTTTAACTCAGACGTGCCCACCTCCACGCCTACTCTGCCACGAGTCCGCTGCTCGGCGCCTGCCTCGCTACCCCTCTGACGACACAATTGCCCGTGAAGAATAAGAGACTCAAGATTGTCGTTTGGGGTCTGAGACATACAGAGTACGTATAAAGTACTGAAATGCTAACGACAAACTCACATAAGGTCGGAAGAAGAGTTTTAAGGAAAATACTGGGAGCTAAAAGAGACGGTAATGCTGAATATAGGTTAAGACCAGAGTGCTGTACTTGAAAACTGAAAAACTAAGTGATGTAATGTGGAAGAGAAGACTACAGTTTTTTGGAGGTATTTTCGGAATGGATAACAACAGACTAACCAAACTTAGAACCACATTACTCTGTAGCTACCAATCCAAACCCGCATGGTTCATAGAGAGTGGAAAGGACATGGAAAACGCTGGAATTACAATACACACAACAGAAAACAGAATACATTTCAGAAAGTCAGCACAAAAGGCAGAATTTCAGGAGGGAAAGAAAACAACTAGACGAGAGTGGACTCAACAAGAAAGGGAACAACACTCTAAAAGGGTGAAGGAAATTTGGAAACTAAGGAAATCTAATACAATGAAGAGTAGCCAAAGCTGATTCATCGTACCCTCTAAATAGGTTATTTGAAAGAAGAGGAAGAAGAAGAAGAAAATCATAGTAGATCTGTAACAGTTGTGATACTAAATGTAGCACTTCTGCTACTAAATGTAACTGGGTTTTCTCTTTTGATGCTGTCAATTGTCAGGATGAGCATTCTAAAGCATTCTGTCAGGGTGAAAATATTAAAGAAATTAACTTTCCTCTCTTAACAACATGTGGGCAGGGTGGGTTCTTCCTTGGCTCGGGTATGAGGTCAAATGAAACATCATTTTTACATAAGATAACTTTTATTGAAGATTTGTACAACTGTATCTTACGGGATGTTCTGGTTCGGAGAGCGGCAGCTGTGTCGTTTACGTAGCCTTCTGCTGCGGCAGCGGTGGCGGCGGCGGCGGCGGCGGCGTCTGATTACGCGTAGCGGTGTGTATCTCGCGTCGCCGTCTCGCCCAGCTGACCGGAGACGCGCAGCGCGAGGTGACCCGTTTAATTATTGCGAGCGACGTCGTGCATCGGATGGTGATACCTTGAATGTGGCGTCCCAGTGTTTCTCTTCTCCAAGCGGCCGCGTGTGTTGTGCGTTGGCCAGCAGAGCAGCGCGGCGGGGGAAGGCCAGTGTCCCGGACTCGAACCACGGACTCCCGCTTGCCAGTCTTCGGCTGTCAGGTCTTCATCCCAGCTCACAGGTGACTGCTGAAGTGAGGCCGTCTCCTTCCCGTCCTCACGAGTCACCCGGGTGCATAAAATCAGACTTCAAATACCTTTTAGCTTCTGTCTTCTGGCGCCGAGGCTGCTGCTTGCTATTCCATTACAGCGGCGGACTTGGTGCGTCTGTGCATGATGTAGTCTCTTCTTGCGTGACGGTCTTCAGCACCGAAACTGACTTAAAACAAATGCTACGCTTCTTCACTTCTTCGTCTTCTTCGTCGCTCATCTCCGTCTCCGTCTCCGTCTCGTCTTCCTCTCGTCTTCATCTCTCGGGCCCACTGCGTCTCGCGTATTTATTCACTTCAGTTTACTGGAGGTGAACGACTTCACGGCCATTGCCTCTTCTGTGACGTTGAAAAGCTTCTCGAAGAATCTTCTTAACGTCGGTCATTGGCTCTTGGGATGTAGGCGAGGGCCTTTGCTCACATGCGACAACTGAGAAACATGTGAGCCGGTCGGGCGATGCCCTGACGGCTGAATCGACAGCGCCCGCTTATGTGGAACTTGCTGACTTCACGGTCATTGTCTCTTCTGTTCTGCTGTTCTGCCCGCTGAATGCCAGTATGTAACTCTCTAAACTAAACCAAGTTTTTCATTTATATTATAATTTCCACTTCACTTTGATTTCACTAATTTATTTACTTAAGTACCACTCAACAGATCTATTTCACTATCTATTTCACTATCTCACAGTCTCTCTGGCCAGAATTTTGCAGGAGGATATTTACACATGCCAAAGATTGTACTGAAAACTTCGTCTACATAATATTACACGAAAATAGTAGTAAGCTAGGAAGTGGTATAGTATACTATAAATAAATATGTAGAGATAACAGAATATGCAACGTATACATGTTAAGTGCGTATATGCACTATAAAGAAGTTTTGTAAGCAGCAGTGCTCTGTCGCTCATAAATTAATTTGCAAAAATCATCGTCCATTCCTTGCTCAGGTGCACTCCAAGTAAAGTTACAAATGCAATGTCGATTAGATTGGTGCTCAGGTGTATTTAGAATGCGCTACATTTCGTTTGAAGGCAGTGTGCACAAGTTAAAGAAAATTGTCCACTAGATTTGTGTGCCCTAGTTGTAAAGTCATTAACTGCGGGAAAAAATGACGTTCACGGCATTTTTCTTTGCAGTTATTCTGCGCAAAATCTTGTGGGACTGGCTGAGATTACCTCGTATTTTTGTCGTAGCAAATGTGTATCGAAGCAATGTCTTTTCGTGGTTCTCGTACACGAAGCTGCTGGCACGAGTGTACACAGTACGCTATGCGGATCATGCTGAAGTGTCTTCCAGCACTCACAACGCTGTAATGTCTCACCAGGTGAGAGCGTCGTACCGTGACTGTGTGGGGGGCGGCTGAGAGCGGACTTGGTGGATGCTGCACCTGTCCACAATGAACCCAGTGACAACTCAGAGCCAGACCGCTCACAAAAGGTACCTCCACGTCACTGTAACAAAATGTCTGTGACGCCATCTAAAATTACGATAACCCATTTGGCATGCCGTCGCAAAGAAAACGTCCATAATACGTCCAACTGTCTCACTGTGCAGAGAATAACTACACTCGAGTCCATCAATGTGCTGTTTTCCCAAAGTACGTGTATCCTGTTACAACATAGTGAAAGAAAATAAATCTTTTACATTTATCTAAAACTACATATGGTGAATTCTCAGATTAAAAAATAAAGAATAACAAGCATTTCTTGCGAATATTCAAATTACAATATACACTGCTGTGTTGGCAGTGACATGTCAGACAGAATAATCATAATCAAAATCGGTTTCACGCTGTGAGAGAAAAGAAACATTAAAATACAGTAACCACTACATGTACAATGCGTTGTGAGAGTAACAATAGGCAAACATTGTCGTCTGTCTTCTTACTTTTCACACGAGCATGCGTCTGCCAGTCGTGTTGTTATGCAAGCGTACAATACTGATTTCTGCAGCGTGTATGTTTTTATGTACTCGAGTAGATGCCCATAAGGATACAGGCTAAAGGGAGGGAAAGGAATGAAATGTGAACAATATTTTACTTCTGTAGAGAAAAAAAAAAAGAAATTATTACATTTGTCTTTTGCCTCTGAATCACAAAACATAAAGCAAATGAAAATGTGTTCACAAAACCTATTCACGTGCCAATTACAAGTAACTGCCCCAAATGAAAAATTTAAGTGGTATCAGGAAGAGTACTTAATATCTACGAAAAAGTAAAGTCAAGATGCAGAACGGAAACAATTAAGAATTTATCTCTTTCCGGTTAAGTCTGTTATCTAGAGGAGAAAAAGAATGAGAAATGGTATTATCTTGTAAATGAGAAAAAAATACACTAGCGCAAGCAAAGTCAGAAATTCATCAAAACAAGTACATCGTAATAAGAGTCTTCAACCCTTTTCACTGCTGTTCACAAAAAAATGCATATTTTTGAAACAATGTGTTTATCTTCCTGTAAATTCATAGCCTTGTATTATCGTTTTGCTACACCTTTTCTCAAACCATTAGAAGTACTACTCGTCAGAGATACACACCAAAACATAATCAACAAGGAATGCAACAAGGGCAAAATCATCACGTAGTCCGTGACAATCCCTAATATCAATATGCCACTTCATGTCATAAATAATAAACGTCTGCATAATAATCAGAAAAAGTTCGCTATTCTCACTTCCTATTATCTCATCGTATTCTCATTATAAAAATCTATAAATCATTGCTACACATACTTCACCTATAATTAAGCCTTAAGTCTTCACTTCACATACGACACCTACAATAAAATTCTAACAGTGAATGAAGAAATCCTAGTTATATCTCAGTCTTTGAGTATCTCAGTGCAAGACGCTTAAATTGAACATCTCCTCCGATTACTGACAGTACGTGTTATACCTGTGAAAAAATATATACTCTACCTGATTTATCAGTACTGTCTGGAATCCGTTGTTGCATACTTCTGTAAGTTAGCCTGTAAGAGAAAATGCTTTACGACGCGCAAAATTCGATTTATTGTTTCTCGTGTTGCTTTTATCTTCTGTGATGCCTTTGTCATTGACGAAAAAAATCATTGCTGCCTTCTTTTACGTAATCTCTGCTTGTAAAATGATGTAATGTAAAGATGGGGGTGAGTTATGTCAGAGCATGACGTGATATGTGCTCTGTTGTATCTATTACATAAAAATAATGACAGTGAAAATTAACATACAAAGTGGCTTGTACTTATAGTACTGTATGAGAAAAAATTGTTATTTTCATGTACACGTACATGTCAGTGAAAGAAAACCTGTAGAAAAAGCTTAACTACTACTCGCAAACGCTTGACGTCATAAGAAAATGAAATACGTGTTGTAGCCGGCCAGGGTGGCCGAGCGGTTAAAGGCGCTACAGTCTGGAACCGCACGACCGCTACGGTCGCAGGTTCGAATCCTGCCTCGGGCCTGGATGTGTGTGATGTCCTTAGGTTAGTTAGGTTTAAGTAGTTCTAAGTTCTAGGGGACTAATGACCTCAGCAGTTGAGTCCCATAGTGCTCAGAGCCATTTGAACCATTTTGAACCAAATACGTGTTGTCAGAACATAAGTGTTATATATTCGTATGGTGTAGTCATCTCAAGGAAGAGTAGAAAGTCAAATAATTATGCAATGAAAGGTTTTATATTGGTGAGGTGATGGAAACCTCTGGAAACTTTCGTTCTGAGTGTTTCAAGATGTACTACGTTCGGAAGTGGGATTCGTCGACTCCGAAATCGTCCGTTATACAGGACTACAAATATTTGACACCTGTTCTTTTCTTTAGAAGACAAAAGGTGTGCTCGAACTAAAACTTTTTGTCCAACTTTGAATTTTCTATTGCGACTTGCCTTCTTTATTAGCATTTTCCTTTTCTCAGCTGCCTTTTTTGTATTAGTAATTGCAATGTCAATCAATTCACGATGACGTAAACATTCTGACTTGGGGAAAGAAATAAGTTCTTTTATTTTGTCTGGCGGATTTTTATTCTTCAAAACTAAATGCAGCGAGAGCAAAGTTGAATCATTAGAAATTCTACGAACGGTGTGCTGAAATATCTGTCCCATTCAGTGCGTTGTTTGGTTCGTCTGTTGCTGCTTCACAAGTGTCTACCTTGGCTTTGATTCTTCACTTGTATTGGCGAGAGCAAAAGACGTGCCGGTGAAACATTGTGTATACCATTGTGTATTGTTTGTGTGTGGAAAAAGCTCTAATAAGTTAATTTCCTGTTCGTCCATCGAAATGATCTGCTGAAACTGTAATGCAACTTGCTCGTTATTGTTGCGTAGTGCAATAGAAGAGTCTTTAAAGTCGAAAATCGCTTCATGTTCTGTCAAGAAATCCAAACCGAGCATAAATTCCGTTATTAAATGTGGGATGATCAAAAATTCTGCATAAAATGTGTGGCCATGAAGAGTAAGTTTTAAGTGTCTCTTTAGATTTACATCTACTGCTGTTCCTGAAACTAGTCCTCTAACTTTAGTCTTTTGTAACGGGATCGCAGAGCAAGAATTATTGGCATTGCGTTTATTACATGCTGCATCACAAAACAGTGTAACTGGAGAGCCGTAGTCAGTTGCTGCGGTGAAATTATGTGAGTCACTTGGTACGTTTATAACCGGATGGTACACATTCATTTGTTGCTGTTTCTTTGTCCTGCAATAGCGTGTGTCTTATGTCTGCCAACGAGATGATACGTTCTGTTACTTTGTTCATATTGTAAAAATGTGCAAACTCATTAAATCCTGAACTTTACTGTTAATCTCTTGAATTAAACAAAGTTGTCCCTGTGCTTCAATGGTCTGCCAAATAATGTTGTACATGAAATGGTCCCAGTCCGCTGATGATTTTCGTAGCAAACAGATCGTGAAATGAAAATGTCTCACCTCGTAATGTAAGTGCTTGGGAACGCAGTGCTTGCTTCTCTGCGCACGCCAGTTGCGAATTTCTGACTGCAGCTGCTGAGAGCTTACTGCCGATGCTCCAGACAGCAAGTAAACTGTGTTGTACACACCACTGAGCGAGAGACTCCTTTAAACAAAAATGACTTGGACTGAACATGTGCACAATGCTCTTAGGTGAAATATGCCTTTAACAAACTGTTTTCACATTATCTGATATATTATTAATTGTATGAAATGTGTGTTACAACATGCAGTGACATTGAAAAAGGACAACACTGATGTCAAATGCTTAGTCTCACAATTGTTAGAAAAATAATTGACATACATGAAAAAACCCTTACAGTGAAAATTAAGCAATCTTTAAGGAAAAATCTCAATTCCCTTCACATGGCTGTCTAATTCAACAATGAATCTAACTACGCGCGACTGCAATGTCACAAAATAAAAAAAAATGTTTCTTTCATTCCAGCAGCGATGACAAAAACGAGCACACCTTCCAGCGACACAGTTGCTCTGAGCGAAGCCTGCGAGCGAATAATAAGCGATTCAGAAGTGTCTCTCAGCGTCTGAGACATACGTAGTACGAACAAAATCCAGAAGTGCAAATAACAGACTCCCAGCAGACCTGTTCAGTGACAGGTTTGTTCTCCTGCTCTTTCTCAGCAGGTTAAGCTGTGTGTTGTGGCTGCCACTATTTACTCTGGCACCTGCTGGGCTTTAACTCCAAATAAAGATGAGCTACTGGAAAACTGGTGTCGACATATGGCCAAATAAGTACTTCAGTCTTTCATCTGCTAAGCGATTACATCTTATTAACGATTTTAATATTACATCCTGCAACGTCGAATGCTGTCTACCGATTCCTGTCTGAAATGTAGCAATGAGTTTGTTCGCCTTCTTTTTATCAGCAGGTTAATGAGCATCTTATGGGTGCCGCCACTTACTCTGCCATCGACTGCGTTTTATTTGCAAAGGGAAGACGCGCTGCTGCAAAGCTGGCTTTCAAATGTAGAGAAATGATTACGTCCTTCTTTACTCAGGTAAGTAATTACGTGTGGCTACATTTTTAACATTACATTCTGCTATATCCAATGCTGTCTACAGATTCCCTTATGAACTGCACTAATACCATTGTTTTCCTGTTGTTTTTCAGCAGATTTATGATTTTATTCTCGCTGCCACTATTTTTTCTGTCAACAACTGTGTTTCATTTGCAAAATGAAGATGCTCTGCCCGAAAGAACGCTTTTAAACACACAGGAATCAGTACCTCCTTCTTTCATTCGGTAAGTAATTACATCTGGTTAACATCTTTACTATTACGTTCTATATATTAAAAGCATCACCTCGGTTCCGAGACTTCCGGAAAATTAATAGAAGCAAATTTCTACACAGAACTGACAGAAATAGCTTCATTAAGACATTAATGGTTGATTGCTAATAACGTGGAAATAATATAAAATCAGAAAATTGAAACTACTGACTTATTTTAGTCTTTCATTATCATGAGAATGTATATTAATTCACTTGATGGCTGCCAGACACAGAAATCCGTTTTGTTTTCATTTGATGTGGAAGCTGTAAAGGAAGAGAGACCGGCAATATCACGAAACATACACACGGGTCACGTGGAGAATGACCCCCCACTGTAACTCAGCTTGCTCTGCGAATCTGGCATTATTAAAAAAAAATTCTGGGTACCATCTGGCTACTCGCTGCTGCTGCTCCTCGTACGGCAAACAGCCGCGCTTCAAGTGGCCAGGAGCGGGAGGAGGCACTGCTCGTACGCGGATTCAGCTCTGCGCATGCGCACCAACGCGCTGGCAACTGCTCACAGGAACCTCGGGCTTCCTACGTAGTCGCGGCCGCCTGTTTCCTGGCGCTCCCTGGCAGCTGCTCAGACGGACGTAAGCAGCCGTAGCAAGGCGAAAGGCCCCACAAAATTGTCGCCAGAAATAGAAAATACTTTTTTCGTTACAGGCTCAACTTGATTCAATTTTTATGAGCGTATGACGCGGAATGTACAAAGTAGCTGTTCAGCGGAAGAGTGGACCTGTTTCCTGGCAACACGTCGATGGTTAATTCCGGTTGGGAAAGACGGTAGCTTTTTAGTTTCATTTTGTTCAGCTAAACACAAATCTACAAAGAAGAGGGATTTGCTTCGTGAAAGCGGAAGAAAAGCGTAACAACACTCATGTTGCCATTTTTCCAGATGCCGATGAGTCTGTCAGTACTTTGTGTGTGGGTGACGTTGACCTTTCCACAAGTCCTGCACTTTCCAGCCGATTGACGCAGGTGACAATGGACATTGAGCCATCCAGAGTGATAATGTGTATACCCTGTATAGAAATGTGGGTGCAGATACTGACTGCAAATCCGCCTCTTCACGCCTCTCAATGAAAGCGTCCTTTTATCCCAAATTCACAGACTGATTTCATTGTTCACGGTAGAGTCACTGTGAACAGCGGTCCTATTCTTTACATATCAGACAAAATGTACCAACACCTAAATATGAATTATACACTTTTAAGACCTTCTTCTCGGTACCTTCTTAATTATCTTTCTAGACGTGAATTTCTGAGATGTTTTGGGAGCGGATAGTCCAGCTTGGTGAAGCTACAAATTCTTTCACTCCTTATATCGTTAGCAATATCAGAAACCATGTCATGCAAGATGGTGTTTCTGTCACTGATTGACTTTTCCATTGCTTCATAGGAATAGGTCCAAAGTGTGTACATTAAACGTCGCGATTATTAACGACCAGATTTCACGTTATTCTGCATCTTCCTATTCATCGGATTGCTTTCCACCAGGGCTACCAGTATGTAAGCATTCCTTACCACACACTTGTCAGCAGGTTCTTTCATCCCATACACCAACGCTTTCCGTACTTGCGACATGGAAGTTTTAACTCTTAAATTTATTTCGGAAACATTTGCTGGTCATCTACGTCACTATCGTTGGCCGTTTCTTTACGAGAGTAACTGCCTGCGATTTCTTCGTGTCATAGAACCCGCAGTCGGTTTTGTGGAGCATTTCAGTCCTAACGAACCACATGCTGCACTATTCAAACCCTCATCTGAGAGGTTGACAACAATTTTCTTCTTCTCACAGTCCTTACAGGTGTTTGCCTTTGATGCGTGTTTCATTTTGATGCATTCAGTTGGCGCCAATCCTAAATCTCCGTAGCAAGCTGCGAAACATTCACGGCACTCCCTATGACCTGGGTGGCGAGACTGAATGCGAAGAATTTTTTGAGCAGGAATTACGCTCATGAGGTGATGGTACAGATTTATTCCCTGCTGGGCGTAGTGTAGCTGTGGCTATGGATAAATGACGAAACGTGTAAGCAGTAGGCGTGGCGCGAATTGTGTACGACGTGAGATCGACTTAACGGCACTACTTTGAGTTCTGGAGGACACGGTGTGTGTTTTGTCGAAGCCTCTCACACCTCGCTACAGCCGGCAGCTGGGTACAGGAGTGCGCTGTGTCGCCTCTACACAGGGTGTCCAGCACCACGGCGACGGTGTGGAAGATTGCGTGCATTCAAAGAGGTACGGTCGCGTGGGCGTCTCTCCAGAGATACAGAATTCACAGCTGTCGGCCGAAACCGGGCGATATTTTATGCAAGGATGGCCGCCCTGCACTGTGCAGCATGCAGCAATGAAATTACGTGTGTAGGTGGTGGTGAAGTGTTGGCCTGTCTCTACTGTACTCCGTTCCACCCTCGATTGGATTCAGGAGTTGATACTGCCGCTAAACTGGACGCTCACGCTTTTTGGAAAATGCCCATAATGCAGAAATATCTCGTGGTGGCAATTAAATGAGAAATGGAAACGGGGTGTCCTATTTTCTGTGTCAATTTTGTAGAAGTCTGGGCCATAAATCTGAATCAAGTTGTGAATTCGACAATTGCACTCAACTTCTGTAGTATCGGTACAACCATATTCGTTGTAGGTCTGTTGCCGAGACCACGGGTGTTGCTTCCCTTTCACGGCAGTAGCAGGCAGTGTGTGTGTCGGGCGGTCTGGCTGTGTACTCGGCCTGCCGTGTGCTGGAGACAGCGTTACACCAGGGGGACTTTGTACCGACATACGTCGAGTAATGGAAACATGTCCGTATTTCACATACTTGTAACTGTGTAGTTTGTTATAGTTATGACACTGCGTACGGCTGAAGTTTGCACAAGAAATTTCATATTGCAACGTAACGTTTTGTCTCGTAAGTGAAACGACTGTTATCAAAATAGTGTTTAGTGTTAGTACACCGTATACGGCCATTAGGCAGATGTAACCTGCTGAGACACAACTGCGAAATTACTGGTAGATCAGGGGAAAATATCTTTGTAATATCGTGACATTAACATCGAGCCGGACGCTGGCGTCTGCGACAACGTCTGAATTTGGAATTGTTGAGTGCAACTGGAGCTCGTATCGCTAAACAGTGTTGCAAATTTATGCTAAGTGATAATCCCGATTTAGTTTCGGCGTGGCCGGTCTTTTCTCTCTCTCTCTCTCTCTCTGCTCGCAGCGCCTCTACCCACCACCACCTAAAGAGAAGGCCGCGGCGCAGAACGACCTTCCCACTTTTCTTTGTATTCCTGTTTACAGTCGTCTTCAGTGATGCTGTAACGGCCTTGTGATGGCCGATTCCCAGTTCTACCCCAACAGATTCGAAAAGTTCGAGTCTCTTTGTTACCGGCAGGTCTAAGACGTTATCTTCACGAGTCGGTTCTCAGATTAATGGCTCGAGTTAGCTTTTGGGTAAAGCACTTGGATTAATTTATTATGATTTTCTTGCCCTACCACCAGTTTTAGCCACATGAGTCTCCCTGTATACATGGCAGCATGAAGTTTCCACCTAAAACTGTAACATGGACAGCAAATTCACGCGAAATATTCTCCAGGTTCCCCTCAAACTGTTGCGCCGCTCTTGCTGCCGAGTCTATAGAAGCGTCCGATCACCACGTTTGATCCAACTTCAGTGCTTGTCTTGACACAAATTATTTTACATTCGGGATCTCCACTGATCTCTCTAATGTAATGCTGCTTTTCACTGCTTTAAACACCAGCGGTCGACCTCTCTTTAAGACCTACGTTTCGACCTGAATTTAGAATCTCGTTGCTACTGACTTCGCGTTTCACCCAGCTTTCCGTCCCTACTGCTGTGTCGACATTGTTACTGCTTATAAGCGAGATTAGTTCTGAGAACTTTCCATAGACGCTCCTGCAGTTAACTAATACCATGTTGAGACAGTGGGAACAATTCAAGACCAAGTTCTCCAGATTATAGCGTGCTGCATGCGTGACGGCGCTGGATCGGTTGTAATAAACACGTCACGAGTTGAGTGGATTCTGGGAGCAGTGGCCGCCCAACGTCGGTCTGTCGCCAAAGGACGAAAAACCAGACAGAGCTCTTAACAGACGAGTAGTCCAAAGATATTTCTCGCACCGTCCCTGAGGACTAACCTGCCACGGCCTTTCACTTACCAAATATTCTACAGTCCTCCGTTCTGAATCATTGATACATGGGAAGCATGTCAATAGAAACGGCAGAATTTCAGCTCCGTTCTCGATTGCTTCCTGAGTTACAGTAAGCCTAGCGTGAGGATGAACCTTGTCCACTACAGTTGTGAAGGAGCTTTTAGGAAAAGGAGGACAATGCAATTTCATAACCTCAATACAGTTCAACAGAACTGTATAAAAATTAAATTTTGAACGAAAGTACGTGAAGGATGCGCTCGGCACTTCTGCTAATCGTAATGGGAACTGATACTTTGAGCTAAAACTTATGAAAGCTGTTTACTCTCATGGGCGTCAAGTTTTTCACTCGATTTCAAACATTCTGATGAGACTAGAACACATTCGCGTCTGCAACAGGAAAAGGCTGAAACACCTGTGGTACTCAGACTTACCTCCGTCACACACCAGAATGGCTCTGAGCACTATGGGACTCAACTTCTGAGGTCATTAGTCCCCTAGAACTTAGAACTAGTTAAACCTAACTAACCTAAGGACATCACACACATCCATGCCCGAGGCAGGATTCGAACCTGCGACCGTAGCTGTCTCGCGGTTCCAGACTGCAGCGCCTAGAACCGCACGGCCACTGCGGCCGGCACACACCAGAATGCATCTGCGAAGATATATCATTTCAGACGTTTCTGATCGGTAAATTGTTTCAGAAAGGTGTTATTTGTCAATTTTTAAGCAGTTTGACACAAACTGAGATGCGTTATATTCCATGTTCATTTGCATTATAAATGCAAAAGCAGTTCTGGTACAGTCATTGTTTCCATGTCTAAAGATAAGGATTAACAGTATCCAGGGCCAACATTTTAATCTAAGTCATTAGTTTTGTAGACAAGTTGCGTATATTAATTACATTCAAAACGGCCAGCTCTCTCGCAGGCAAATTGTTTGATGAACTGGCTACACGGGATTTCGCATCGTGTAGCGTGTCCTTCACATACATTTTTATACAGTTCTGCTGCACTGTATTGAGATTTACGCATTTCGGTATCAAATTTCAACAATTACTCAGATACCAGACACACTTTAAAAGACGAGTATAAATAAATACGAACACGTTTCAAAAGATATCTCTTTACTTTTATCACAACATATATGCCGTGAATGCCGTTGTGTTTGGTGATGGAAAGAACGCAAATGGAGTTCTGGGCTGTTTCCCCTCTGCTGAAGACTGCCGTAACGTTGCAGTGCGCCGTAATACCAGAGAACAACAGACGAAGGCCGTTAAAGGAGCGTTCCGAATTTTCGGCACTTGCCGTTCTTCAGCGCGCTCTAGCGCCGTCATTGCTCGTCACAAAATCACACCTGATTGGTGCGTTTTGTAGAAGTGTTTGACTGCTGTAATTTTGTGCCGGGTTTCAACTTCGAGAAACGCATAGTCTTCGTGAAACGAACGAAAATCTGAGAAGAGTGAAAATTTTGAGGCTTTCTGGATCTTTCGTTGTGAAGCCGATTTCCTACAGTGCACCAAACACGAAATTCGGATTTAGCATCACAAAACACGTAATTATAGAAGCGCTGAGAAATGATGTTCCGCAGTTTCGTTATGGGACAACCTCCAGTTTTCTGCGCTTCATTCAGTTGCAGAGGTAAAAACAGACATACACACAACGTTGTATTTTAAGAATCTGCCAAAGGAAAGACGTCTAAAACTAAACTCTGGAATATTTCTAGTTATTTAGCTCCATTACTTTGTAGAACCCCCCCATGAACCATGGACCTTGCCGTTGGTGGGGAGGCTTGCGTGCCTCAGCGATACAGATGGCCGTACCGTAGGTGCAACCACAACGGAGGGGTATCTGTTGAGAGGCCAGACAAACGTGTGGTTCCTGAAGAGGGGCAGCAGCCTTTTCAGTAGTTGCAGGGTCAACAGTTTGGATGATTGACTGATCTGGCCTTGTAACATTAACCAAAACGGCCTTGCTGTGCTGGTACTGCGAACGGCTGAAAGCAAGGGGAAACTACGGCCGTAATTTTTCCCGAGGACATGCAGCTCTACTCTTTGATTAAATGATGATGGCGTCCTCTTGGGTAAAATACTCCGGAGGTGAAATAGTCCCCCATTCGGATCTCCGGGCGGGGACTACTCAGGAGGACGTCGTTATCAGGAGAAAGAAAACTGGCATTCTACGGATCGGAGCGTGGAATGTCAGATCCCTTAATCGGGCAGGTAGGTTAGAAAATTTAAAAAGGGAAATGGATAGGTTAAAGTTAGATATAGTGGGAATGAGTGAAGTTCGGTGGCAGGAGGAACAAGACTTTTGGTCAGGTAATTACAGGGTTATAAATACAAAATCAAGTAGGGGTAATGCAGGAGTAGGTTTAATAATGAATTAAAAAATAGGAGTGCGGGTTAGCTACTACAAACAGCATAGTGAACGCATTATTGTGACCAAGATAGACACAAAGCCCATGCCTACTACAGTAGTACAAGTTTATATGCCAACTACCTCTGCAGATGATGAAGAAATAGATGAAATGTATGACGAGATAAAAGATATTATTCAGGTAGTGAAGCGAGACGAAAATTTAATAGTCATGGGTGACTGGAATTCGTCAGTAGGAAAAGGGAGAGAAGGAAACATAGTAGGTGAATATGGATTGGGGGGAAGGAATGAAAGAGGAATCCGCCTTGTAGAATTTTGCACAGAGCATAACTTAATCATAGCCAACACTTGGTTCAAGAACCATAAGAGAAGGTTGTATACCTGGAAGAATCCTGGAGATACTAAAAAGTATCAGATAGATTATATAATGGTAAGACAGAGATTTAGGAACCAGGTTTTAAATTGTAAGACATTTCCTGGGGCAGATGTGGATTCTGACCACAATCTATTGGTTATGAACTGCAGATTGAAACTGAAGAAACTGCAAAAAGGTGGGAATTTAAGGAGATGGGACCTGGATAAACTGAAAGAACCAGAGGTTGTAGAGAGTTTCAGGGAGAGCATTAGGGAACAATTGACAGGAATGGGGGAAAGAAATACAGTAGAAGAAGAATGGGTAGCTCTGAGGGATGAAGTAGTGAAGGCAGCAGAGGATCAAGTAGGTAAAAAGACGCGGGCTAATAGAAATCCTTGGGTAACAGAAGAAATATTGAATTTAATTGATGAAAGGAGAAAATATAAAAATGCAGTAAATGAAGCAGGCAAAAAGGAATACAAACGTCTCAAAAATGATATCGACAGGAAGTGCAAAATGGCTAAGCAGGGATGGCTAGAGGACAAATGTAAAGATGTAGAGGCTTGTCTCACTAGGGGTAAGATAGATACTGCCTACAGGAAAATTAAAGAGACCTTTGGAGAGAAGAGAACCTCTTGTATGAATATCAAGAGCTCAGATGGCAACCCAGTTCTAAGCAAAGAAGGGAAGGCAGAAAGGTGGAAGGAGTATATAGAGGGTTTATACAAGGGCGATGTACTTGAGGACAATATTATGGAAATGGAAGAGGATGTAGATGAAGACGAAATGGGAGATAAGATACTGCGTGAAGAGTTTGACAGAGCACTGAAAGACCTGAGTCGAAACAAGGCTCCGGGAGTAGACAACATTCCATTTGAACTACTGATTGCCTCGGGAGAGCCACTCATGACAAAACTCTACCATCTGGTGAGCACAATGTATGAGACAGGCGAAATACCCTGAGACTTCAAGAGGAATATAATAATTCCAATCCCAAAGAAAGCAGGTGTTGACAGATGTGAAAATTACCGAACTATCAGTTTAATAAGTCACAGCTGCAAAATTCTAACGCGAATTCTTTACAGACGAATGGAAAAACTGGTAGAAGCCGACCTCGGGGAAGATCAGTTTGGATTCCGTAGAAATGTTGGAACACGTGAGGCAATACTGACCTTACGACTTATATTAGAAGAAAGATTAAGAAAAGGCAAACCTACGTTTCTAGCATTTGTAGACTTAGAGAAAGCTTTTGACAATGTTAACTGGAATACTCTCTTTCAAATTCTGAAGGTGGCAGGGGTAAAATACAGGGAGCGAAAGGCTATTTACAGTTTGTACAGAAACCAGATGGCAGTTATGAGTCGAGGGGCATGAAAGGGAAGCAGTGGTTGGGAAAGGAGTAAGACAGGGTTGTAGCCTCTCCCCGATGTTATTCAATCTGTATATTGAGCAAGCAGTAAAGGAAACAAAGGAAAAATTCGGAGTAGGTATTAAAATTCATGGAGAAGAAGTAAAAACTTTGAGGTTCGCCGATGACATTGTAATTCTGTCAGAGACAGCAAAGGACTTGGAAGAGCAGTTGAACGGGATGGACAGTGTCTTGAAAGGAGGATATAAGATGAACATCAACAAAAGCAAAACGAAGATAATGGAATGTAGTCAAATTAAGTCGGGTGATGCTGAGGGAATTAGATTAGGAAATGAGACACTTAAAGTAGTAAAGGAGTTTTGCTATTTAGGGAGTAAAATAACCGATGGTGGTCGAAGTAGAGAGGATATAAAATGTAGACTGGCAATGGCAAGGAAAGCGTTTCTCAAGAAGAGGAATTTGTTAACATCAAGTATAGATTTAAGTGTCAGGAAGTCGTTTCTGAAAGTATTTGTATGGAGTGTAGCCATGTATGGAAGTGAAACATGGACGATTACTAGTTTGGACAAGAAGAGAATAGAAGCTTTCGAAATGTGGTGCTACAGAAGAATCCTGAAGATAAGGTGGGTAGATCACGTAACTGATGAGGAGGTATTGAATAGGATTGGGGAGAAGAGAAGTTTGTGGCACAACTTGACTAGAAGAAGGGATCGTTTGGTAGGACATGTTTTGAGGCATCAAGGGATCACAAATTTAGCATTGGAGGGCGGTGTGGAGGGTAAAAATCGTAGAGGGAGACCAAGAGATGAATACACTAAGCAGATTCAGAAGGATGTAGGTTGCAGTAGGTACTGGGAGATGAAGAAGCTTGCACAGGATAGAGTAGCATGGAGAGCTGCATCAAACCAGTCTCAGGACTGAAGACCACAACAACAACAACTTTGTAGATTTTTCCATTTTCTTCGATGGCGGTGCGCTCAACACCGATTATGTTAATTATTTTTCCACTTCAGCTCTAAGACATTTTTTTGCACAATCAGATATCCGTTGCGTCATTTGAATTACATTACAGTTACGAAATTACGGTTGAACCTTTCTTCACCTGATTGTTCTCTAGTCTCCTAGAGACTGTCGCAACCTGTAAGAACTGTTCTATAACTGGAGATGCGTGAAAAACAAAGTATTTTTCCTAATATCAGCCTTTACTGTGCAGCTGTAAGTAAACATGTACAGGGCAGATAATATTTCGTAATGATTTTCTCATGTACGGTCTGGGACGTGCAGCACTGCATTCAGACTCAGTTCTGGAGACATATTGTGCTGGAACAGCTGGAGTCTGTCAGCCACAGACGTATCAGTAAAAATACAAAAGGTAGAAATTACCTGAAAACTAATAACATACCACAAAATATTTAAAATATCAAACGATGTAACAATCATGGTGCCAAGGTGGACAATGTGTTTTGCATTATAGCACAGTACTGTAGCTATCAATGCAGCGGGCGAAATCACAGTAAATTCTCCAGTTCCTGCGTGGTGAGTCGTTTCAAGTATTTTACTCGTAGTGTGTAGGCGCGTCGCACCAGGGAGTGTGCTGACATGTGTGGTTGTGAGTAATTCATGGAAGGGTGTGTTGCTGTTGTGGCTTAGTGAAGCACAGTTATACTTGGAACCTTTCTCTCATTTGTCAGTCGTTAACTTCAGTTCCTCTTTTTTGGTTTTTGACAGTTCTGTCGTTATACTAATACTAAATAGGTTGCAGAAGAAACGAACCTTCCGTTCTCAGAGGTAGGCCAACATATTTAATTACCATTACCCACTGTCAGATAGTGTAATTGTCGGGATATATCTGTGAAAGTACATCATTTCAGAGGTTTCAAATCGGTAGATGATCTGAGACAGGTGTTACCTTGTGAGATTTGGAACAGTTTCAACACAAAGTTGAATGCGTAAAATTGTGTGTGTAATTACCATAAAACTGCTGGTTCAGTGATTTTTGCAAGGCTAAAGATAAACATTAACAACATTCAGTGGCAACATTTTAACCCGAGTCATTTGTTTGCAATCAAATAACATTTGTAAGTTCATCGAAAACGCCATCCTCTCTCGCAGGCGAATTGTTTGACGTGGTGGCTCGACTGGATTTTGCATCGTGTAGCGTGTGCTTCACATACTTCCGATCAAAATTTAATTTTAAAACAGTTTTGCTGCCCTGCTCTGACATTAAGCTATTCACATATCAACATAAATTTTACCAGTTTCTCAGATACCAACCAGACGTTTACATCCACGAGTTTAAACAGGAACACGTTTCAGACTATTTGGCTTCCGGTTATTTAGCGATATGAGCAGTGAATTCCGGCGTGTTTGACGATGCGAGGAAAGGGGACGGAGTTCTGGGCTGTTTCCCCTCTGCTGTAGCGTGCTGTGCCGTTCCAGTGAGCCGCAGCAGCAGGCAGCACCAGGTGGAGGGCGTCGGGCGCGTGCCGAACTTTCGGCGAGATGCACAACATGGCTCTCTGTTACCTCCACAAAGAGCGTTTAATGTCACGGCGGAGGCGTGTAAGATTGTGTCTGATGTGGAAGTCGTAGTTGCACACAGAGCCACGAAACGTCAGCTTACATGTGCCACATGTGGGGAAGATGTGGCAAAAAGAAGCACTCGAGTTAAGTGCGATACTTCCCCATGACGTTTCTCCTCTGTCTCCAGTACAACTGCTGTTTCTAAGAAACTCATTTAAATTGAAAGTGGCAGCTATGGAAGGTTTTAAATGAAAATATCGGCAACGAGAGGGTCTGTGTGGGTAGGTGCCATGCGTCCATTTGCCGAGAATTTGTCAGGATTACAATGGGCGGTTGCACTTGCTAATAACCTGGACTGCGGGAGCAACATATTGAACTAAGGAGCATTCAGAAGTATTTGAAATTATTGGCTGCAATAAACATACGTAAAGTTGTACTTCAAACCGGAGAAACGTATGTTTCAAGTAGTATGGACAACAGTCTCGCGGAAGAATTAAATCAGCTGAGAAATGTTGGGATACTATTTACGCAGGAAGTTGCAAAGTAGCAGAAAATATTGGAATATCACCTGAAGTGAATGTAATGATTGATGAGGGAGAGAAACGGCAAGGCAGAAGAAAACGCTTTGTTGATGAAGCAGCAGGGGACGATTTTAACCATAGCTCGAGGAACAGTTTTCAGCTAAATGTTTGACACGTTATTACACAGCTGTAGGGAACTTGACTGTACCGCGTGCAGCCACACGCAACGGGGAGACATTCCGTTTCCCGTGGAACTACGTAAGCGAACACGATTGTCCGGTCCAAGAGCTTGTGGGAAACGACGAATCTTGCTACAGTGTAGACGTGAATAGCGAAGGTCTCGGAGAAGAAATTTTACTGTTGAAAAGATTCGTGAAGGCAATGTTGTGTCCGAGCATTTCTTCTGCGCCTTGTCAGTACTCTTTGTGAGTGAAGTGTGAGTGACGGCCTCACGGACTGTTCTGCCGTTTGCCTGCTGGCGCCTCACAAGCAGAGAGGCCGCTGACAGTTGTGGCAGGAGCCACGGACTGGCAGGGAGCGGCGAGCTGCATCAGCTGCGGCCGCAGCACGGCCACAGGGAATGAAGTGAGATGACAGCAGCTGAGTTGACAGGCGTACACTCTCCACTACACTTATTTACTCGATGTACGAGTCAAAGTAAGTGTAATTTTATTACCTGTAGTTGCACGACTTGCGTCACCGTCTCAGTTGTGCCGTTGTGACCGATGAGTCTCGAGACTCGTGTGCGTCGTTGCGAAATTGCTTTCGTGTGCTGAAACTCGGGCTCCGGTATTCTGTCTCCAATACAACTAGAATTGCTTTGCTCGTTGCAATCTTTTACGTCAAGTAGAGACAACAGTACCAGATAGAGAGGATTTCCTTCACGTTTTGTATGCGTGTGATGTTGTGGTCTGATTGTGTTTAGTTAAATGTAGACTGACTGTATGGTTCCAGATGATGGTCGCATTATGTAGTGTGAATACTGCTACTAATATCTCATTGTTATTAAACACAACAGGTACGATAGAGTAGAATGTTTGCTGAATATGGAGAAGTAAATTGAGTCTGATATCAGGAGCGAAAATTCTGGTGATAGAAGTGATATAGCGTTAATCTCTGTATGTTGAAAATTAGAATAGTCTGATGTAGCACCTTGCAGACTGGTGTGAAATACTTTTCAGCGATCAGATATTATAGAGCATTTGTGACTGTTCACAATGAACTGATGACTTTTGCCAAGTATAGTCTGGAAGTATTACTCGAGACATTTTTCTTGACAGAAGGATTGTCCGTTGTTACCTGAATTATTTTGCTGTTATCTGGCGTTGTCTGGGTTTTGCTACAACGTTCCTTAGAGTATGTGTGTGCTGTATGTTACTTGAAGAGGTCTGAAATTAGTGAATCACAATGGGATTGAGTTTTTTGGATCTTTATTTAAAAAATTATGAATATTGCTCTCCTACAGATTCTTTCAGTTCCTGTTTTTTTGCACAGACTTCGCTGGACTGTCTGCCTCATGACAGCATCTCCACCAGCCGCCTGTGGTTGTTCTGCCTGGCGAGGTCCAGCGCTGTCTTCCCACCAACATCAGTTGTGGCCCCCCTGTCGGCCCCCGCGACGAGCAGCGCAGCCGCCACTTCTGCGTGGCCATGGAATGCCGCACAGTGCAGCGGCGTCCACCCACCGCCATCCCTGGCGTCCACCGCCGCCCCCGCCCCCACCAGCAGCCTCGCCGCCTCGACGTCTCCCCACCACGCTGCCCAGTGCAGGGCGGTCCGCCCCCACCCGCCCCTCGCCCCCACGTCGGCCCCTGCGGCGATCAGCGCCCTCAGCTCCCCCACTGCCCGCTGCTTAGCCGCCTGGACCAGCCTCCTGGCCCTCTCCTTAGCAGAGAGGCTCCTGCACAAAACACACAAACTGCCACTCTCTGCTACAAACACACAGCACACAGAATGGGGAAAACAGCCACACGAGGAAACAACTGTTGCGAATACAAATCTGTCCTGAAACAAAGCTACCGTATTCCCCCTCCCACAGTACAAAACAGTGCGCAATTGTGTGCATGTATTAAATTACAGCAAATCTGTTCTATCCCCCTCATAACAAAATCTTCATTCATCTTCCATTACAAATAGCATTATACAACCTCTGAAAGAATTTCACTACCACATTTCGTCACACTCATTCCTGCAAGTTGAAATGTGGCTACACTGAGCCACAGCGCCAGACATTGGGCCAAAGAGTTTCATTCCGCCGCCTCCACTGGCAGTTCTTGTCGAGATGCGGCAGTAGCCAGTGCTTGCTGAGACGTCGTAGTAAAGAGTTCTTGTCGAGAGGTCGTGGTGGAGTGTGCTTGTCGAGATGTGGTAGTGGCGAGTCGGTGTTGAGATGTTTTAGTAGGGAGTGCTCGTTCCATGTTTTATGCAGTTGTTTGATGGGCTAGACAGCAGATGTTGTTCTAATGGAGATATTGTAATGATTAGAGTGCTTTTCATCAATATATATGAAGGTAACAAAACTAACTTTTTTTTCTCATTATTTCAGTGTCTTCAATAATGCGTCATTACAGGTTCAGTCAACAAAGCATCTGGCTTGTGTTCTTCTATTAGAGTGTAATTCTGGTTTTCTTGCGTAATTATAGTATTTCTATTTTCTTTAATTACTTCAGTATAAATGATATTTAAAATTTCTTCTCTTATTGAAGAAAAACTGTGCCAGATGTGTACGTTGAATCACACTTCCACACACAGAACAGCTACACTTGTGCTTTGTTGGCTTCGTAGGTTTTATAGTTGCTGGGGACTTAATTAATTCATTGTGTTAACGGAAATTTTCTTTCATTCTTTGTCGTTGTTCTATGCAGTGTTTGCCTGTACAAAATGTTCACTACATGAGCCCACAAGAGAAAACTGCTCTGTGTGATTATCGGTTTACATGCAAACTGACACTTCGATAATGCAAATACCAGAAAACGTGTTATTGGACATTACACAGCCATTACGCTTGCATATTCAAATTTATTGTAATAAATGAAACCTCAGAAAGCAGCATCCTCCTTTAAATGACACGACGAAAGTTTTCTCATTGCGCTAACATCGGGGAATGCAATCTAACAAGTAAAGAAGGAATATCTCAAGTACGGTTACAGTCACAAGTAACAAAGAGTGTGCAAGTTGAAACTCGAAATGATCTGCCATAAAGTTTCGTGTTTCCCGGATATTCGAACGCAGCACTTGATCGGATGTTTAACTAAGCACAATGAAACGTCAGAAACCGTCATTTTTAACCAGCAATGAGATGACAAACTGAAACCAGGAGACGAAAGTGTTTTGTGTAATGGGCATTCGAAACCAACACCTATCTACACTGACTTCTAGTCACGCATAGACGTTGAGCAGCGAAATGTGGACATGTCATAATTTTAAATTCAATGATGAAAATTTTCTGCCGACTAGGAATGGAACCCTGGACACATCGTTGTTGACTACATACAAAGATACCTCGACTGTACTATTCTCTTTCACCAGTAGCTCGGAGTGGCATGTTTGAAACTTACACGACAGGACGAAAAGCTGCCCGTCTGACTTGGGACTCGAAACCAGTACCACCATTGTTGTTAACAAAGCCCAGAGAATCGGTAAAATCAGAATAATTTCTCACATGTATTTTGCTGAGCTCATGCTGCAACTTAAAGTGACATGCCAGGATTCGAACCCAGGGATGTGTCTCTTGTGAATGTCTTTATGACTTTGCAGACAAGTGGAGATAACGAAGCAGTGGAATTGCATCATCTGAAAGTGATCAAACGTGGCGAAAAGGGAGATCTGAGTTCGAATTCCAGTCCATCGTCAACATTTTCCACCTCTCAGGCTCGAATACAGTAAGAGTCAAGTGCGATGCGGCCTTGTACAGCAATTGGCTCATTGATTTAAAAAAAATATCGCTTAAGAAAGGTGACTGGTGACAGAGTTTCGACCCGGCGTGACTTCCGCCCCTGTCAGGGCCCAACCTGTAGCGACTCTCTTCCAGGCTACCAGAGGTGGGACAGATGCTGCTTATGCTTGTTAAAAATGATTGCCGGATGTCAGAAACGAACCCAGACCTTCATCATATGTAACAAGAATCATTTCAACTTTTTCTTAACTAGCAACTATTACCACGAATTAAAATTCATGCGAGTTGCGGTATTCGAATCCACTACATGCAGACTAGAAACTCGCGCCCTTACCCCCTTTTCTTTCATTTAATTTTTTAACCATTCCCAGGTCTGGCCACGACGCCTCCCCCATACCTGTCACCGAGTCGCTGCGCTATTTTCGCGCATAATTTTTTTATTTTTTTCATTTCTAATTTTTTTTTATTTTTAGCACTTCATCTGAAAGACCGTGTTTGCACACAAACTAACTCAGCTGAGAGCGACGCCTTCCAAGATCTGTGTTCACGATGGTTTGCTTTCCGATTTATTTCTCAACATCTTGTAACTCGCCCAATGCCTCGGTTCCCGAGGCTCGTTTGGAAAGTTGGTCTTCTGCCATCCCTGAGTACTGCACGCGCTGGAAGCTCCGTGCTGCGATTCCTGATACAGCGGGTGACGATGAATGTAACGCAGAACAGCAGAAATCAGTGCAGTCGCTTCTGGTTAAAAGGATTTTTCACATACAGAATGAAGTGAAATAAAGTGTCCTAAAAAGTACCACGTGTTCTGTCATGAGGACCAGCTTTTCCTCCGAGATTCCTTCAACACAAAATAGAGTGCTTCTGACCTACGTATTTCAAATTAGATTTCTGTTTCCTTAAAAATAAATAAGGCAGTAAGAAACACCGTTTAACACAAAAGAGCTTAAGGACGAGTCATTATGATGTTCTTGCGTTTACGCCTTTTTCTATCCACTTTGCACACTGCTCCACGTAACTGTATGTACTGAAACATGTTGCGAAGTTCCTCTCGCAGTTTCCCGCCTCAGCGACGCACGCGCCGCCCCGTGGCCCGCTTGTGCCCGGCGTGCGTGCGGCGACCCACCCAGCGCCCGCCCGCCTCGCTTCCCTCTGCTGGCAGGTGGTGCGTTGTCTGTCCTCTTAGCCGGTTTACAGCATTCCTTCATTCACACGGCACGTCGCTACGATTCAAAAAAATTGGAAGGCAAGGTACTGGGAGTAGAGTTCGTGTTATTGTGGCTAACAATTGTCTGATAACTCACCAGATGTCGTTCACTTGAGCGCGTACGAACCTCGCCTGCTATCAGGTCGTAATTCTCTCACGTGCTGCCGACCACCCAGGTGGACTGCCTCAGTTTCGCTTTGGTTGCTACTTTCCTGTTTACTGCCCTCTACCGAGTAGTTTTCACGCTCGTTGGTAGGTGAGGGGTGCCGATGTTTGTCCAGATGGCCCTCCAGCCGTAGTGCGGCTACTTTTGTACAGTCACGTTTCCGCTTTTGCTTCTCATTAATTCCACGTACATGTTCTTGACTTTCACCATATTTAACGGCCAACTCTGGTTTGAGTATAACTGGGTCGGAATCAAAATTGTTCAAAATGATAAAAGCCATTGGCGACGTGCCGTACATCTGTGGGTGGATTCCAGACAGTGGGAGTAATTTCGTCTGGTAAGTGCGGCGTGAGGGCCGTGTGTGTCTTCTTCCGCATCTCGTGTGTGGAACACACGAATATAGTTTCTCACTTTCTCCCAAAGTCGGTGAGGTTTAATCCCTCCCCGTTTCCGCCCGAGATGGTCAACGTGTCAAACTTTATCTTAAAAATATTACCACGAGTTACAGAATGACTCGTAGCTGACAGAAATCTTGCTGCTGTTTCACATGGTATGGGTAAAACTTGTGCTGTAGAGATGCAGCTCATTCACCAGGAGTGATTCGCTTTTTCAGCACAACGAATTGACGCCTGGTGCAGGGAATGGCAATTTAATCTCAATGTAGACAAGTGTAATGTGCTGCGAATACATAGAAAGAAAGATACCATATTATTTAGCTACAACATAGCAGGTCAGCAACTGGAAGCAGATAATTCCATAAATTGTCTGGGAGTAGGCATTAGGAGTGATTTAAAATGGAATGACCATATGAAATTAATCGCCGGTAAAGCAGATGCCAGACTGAGATTCATTGGACGAATCCTAACGAAATGCAGTCCGAAAACAAAGGAAGTAGGGGACAGTATACTTGTCCGTCCACTGCTTGAATACTACTCAACAGTGTGGGATCCGTACCAGATAGGGTTGATAGAAGAGATAGAGAAGATCCAACAGAGAGCAGCGCGCTTCGTTATAGGATCATTTAGTAATCGCGAAAGCGTTACGGAGATGACAGATAAACTCCAGTGGAAGACTCTGCAGGAGAGACGCTCAGTAGCTCAGTACGGGCTTTGGTTGGAGTTTCGAGAACATAACCTTCACCGAAGAGTCAAGCAGTATATTGCTCCCTCCTGCATATATTTGCCGAAGAGACCATGAGGATGAAATCAGAGAGATTAGAGCCCACACAGAGGCATACTGAAAATCTTTCTTTACACGAACAATACGAGACTGGAAGAGAATTGAGAACCGATAGAGGTACTTGAGGTACCCTCCGCCACATACCATCAGGTGGCTTGCGGAGTATGGATGTAGATGTAGATGCAGACACTATCTACATTATAACTTAATAACTTTATTTTTAATACCATTCACTTAAAGTGCTTTCCCTTACAGATACGGTCCTTGGCATCACCAAAGACAGTGTAACACCCATTACAAGGTGCGAATAACATAATGTTTCCAATCAGAAAAACACACAGTACAAGGAAATCTGATCAATGACCAAAGAAAAAGCATTAAAAATGTGTTAAGAAAATGAAACAATCTAATGAATACTATGCAAGTTCGATAACGTTAGATAATTTGGGAGACTACATTCCTAATGCTATTTCTTACATTTAGCTGTAGTGTTCAGTAAACCTAGAAAAGAAAACAATGAGGTATACGCTGTAGTAACGAGAACGTATTGCTACTTACCATGTTAACCTTACAACAAAAATATTCTAGAGTAAAACAATGTTCCCATAGCACAAACGCCCATAAATAGTCGTGAGTTGGCGAGATATTGTGCCCTTCCTGCACAAAAGGAGGCTTTGACAATGTTCAGCCCACGGTCACAATAAAGTTGTGTCACACGACTACCACGAAAGTATGTGTGGAAAAGTAGCAGTGGGTGCACACATATAACGAACTCAAGTTAACAAGTTATTCAGCGCCCCAATTGAGTGACTACACTTGTTTCAGCATTAAAAAAAAAAACTAGAAATTATCTCTGGAGAAGACGAAACAACAGCAACTACGTTTTCAAATCCATAAGTTTTTTTCACTTTTAGACCTACAGTGCACTGAATCAATTTAGGAAAAAAACTTATGTGGAGACGTTTTCTAAGAACTTCTTAACTGGTTGTGGGTCTGCCTGAGGATAACTTTGTTACAGAAGAAATAAAAAATTCTTTCCAGCGAGATTTCAGCCTACATCTAACACAGTCAGCCGTTTGAAGGGTTAATGCTTCACCCCCGAGCTATCGGAGAACCATCACATGTAGCTCGCTCCTTGACCCCGTGGGGGTCAAGTTGGATAATTTTCGGTGTAAATGGTTAAAGTGGCTGTAGTTTCAGCTTGGAACGAGCTTTCTGCACTCGGAAACATAAATCTTCCAATCTATACCATCCCTTATTTAAAGACCATTCGGAATGTTCAATGGTAACGACAGGAAAATATCAAGTAAATGCGTCAGGACGATTCTCTGCCACTCCAGGAACTAAGTCTGAGGTCACAGTGTTGAAATGAAATCAGTCGGAAATTTGAGGGAAGTAAAAGTAGGATGACTGCAGGAAGAATTAGAAGAAATCGAAAAGGAAAGGAACATAGGAAGGACGCATTCAGCACATGCAAAAGTCGGAACAACCTTCAGTGAAATTAAATGCAAGGATGACTACACAAAGAGTGTTTTAAACGCGCAAGAGAGAGCAGATGGAAGAACATAGTATGTTAAAGACCTCTTTGAGTGGGAGGAACTAACAGATAACGTGACAGAAGAAGAGATGGAAGCCGAATTGGAAAACGTGGGGGACTGGCCATTACACTCATAATTTCACAAAGCTCTGGAAAACTTGCACACAAACAAGGTGGAACGGTTAGTTAACATTCCCTTGGAACTTACATGATCATTTGGGAAGGTGAAAATCAAACGACAATTCAGTTTTGTCTGTAGGATTCATGACACAGGAGTTGTAACAACAGACTGGCAGAAACACACCATCCAAACACTACAGAGGCGAGCAAGGGTCGATATTGCGACAGCTATCGCCCAGTGAGCTACACAGCTCATTAATCCAAATTACTAACAAGAATACTTATAACACGCAGAAGAATCGAAGATAAAACTGAGGATCTGTTCGAGCACACTAAATTTGGAGTAAAGGATCGAGAGAGGCCTATCAGACCTTCGACCTGATAGTGGAAGGAATGTGCAAGAAAAATGGATATCTTTATTGGATTTGTAGATCTTTAAATGACGTTTGACAATGTGAAGTAGTGAAAGTGTACGAAACTTTAAAAAAAAATAGGTATAAGACGTAGGGAACAGCAGAAAACACAGAATATGTACAGTAATCAGGAAGGATTGGTGCTTTGATTAAAGATGGTGAAAGACAGCGATGCTGGTAGTCTCCACAAGTATTCAGTCTGAACACTAAAGAATCGTTGGTGGAACTGAAGAAACTTCCAGGAATTTAATTAAAACTGAGGGTAAAAAGCATTTCATTGATAAAATTTCCTTGCGATATTCCTCTCACTGAAAGTGAGAAAGAATCACTGCAGTTGGTGAATGTAATAAATAGTCGAATGATCACTGAATTAGGATTAATGAATAGAAGAAAGAGGAAAATATTGGGGAGTGGCGGAAATAACATCAGAATTAAGGACCACGAAGCTGACAAATTGCACGGATTCTGCTATATGCGAAGCGTATTTACACTTAGGGACAAGGCGAGGTTGTTATAAAAAGTTATCTAGCACACGAAAACCGGACATTCCTCCTAAAACAAGGGTATTGGTACAAAAGATAGTCCTTAACTGGGGAAGAAACCTCTGAATGTATGACGAAGTACTGTATGAAAATGGATCGTGGATTATGGGAAAAAACGAGAAGGAAATCGAAGCATCCTAAATGCGGTGCTATTGGAGGATGTTGAAATTAGGTGAACTCATACCAGAGGAACCCTGAAACGTCCCTCCAGAATAGGTGAGGATAACAATATGTGGAAAACTGTGACATGTACAAGGGTCAGCGTAACAGGTTACATGTGAAGTCATCAGAGAACAAGTGCCATGGTGCTAGAGGTAGCTGTAGAGGGTAAAACCTGTAGGGGAGGACAGAGATAGGAGCGCACAGCACAAGTAAGTGTGGACTCTGGGTGCTCACAGCACTTTAAACTTGTTGGTCAGACAGACAGAAACATGGTCAACAGCAGGCAGAGTTTCTGCTTCGCATGAGTTTTGTTACTGGGACTGGCTGTTACTCCATACTGCGGCGGGTCGACCAAAGTCGTCCACACCCTGACGAGCTGACGCTCTGCCGACATTTGCTTCTCTTTGCTGCTTGACGAGCATATTTGTTGTTATTAGCAGAAATTTTATGGCAAATAATTTTTTTTTTTTTTTTGTCCTGTCTCAATCCTGCCAATCACCCAAATGGTCCCACAAACATGTGTTTATCTGACCCCTACTAGACCATTCCAATATGCCAAGAGTGCTGGACGTTTACCTCTTTTGACAGAGAGAGTCACACATTCAGTGCAGTCACAGTGGCTCCCTGCCACCAGATTTTCTGTGTACGACGTTGGAGTATGTGCGTGAATTATCGCTGACATTCGTTGCATGAGAATAAATCACTGAACTGTTGACAATAACTCACTATTTTCCCTACCAACCTATTCTTAATGACTCTCTCTCTCTCTCAATACAACCTCCTATCATGTCAATACAGCCCCATTATTCATCTGACTGTATTGTTCTGATTTTAGTGCCAGTTCGCTTTGCTGACCGTCATTAACTCTAGACTCAGCATTTACACTTTGCTTTTCGGTATTTAAATCTTATCTACCACAGAATGGTCGTGTGTGTGTGTGTGTGTGTGTGTGTGTGTGTGTGTGTGTATGGTGAGAACTCACCACAAGTGAGAGACAGTGGCGTCATCAGGTGCAGGAGTCGTGGGCAGTGCAGCAGCAGCAGCAGCAGTCTGGCGGGTTGTGCCGGCAGTGGTGGTGGTGGCGGCGGCAGCGGCTGTGGTGGTGGTGGTGGAGGTGGTGGCGGGCCTCAGCTGTGCAGTGGCTGGTGGGCTGCACACACAGAGAGAGAGAGAGGCACAGTGTGAGCAGGCGTGTCTTCGTGGGGTCCTGGGGACGACTCACTGCTGCGCACACACACACTCATACACGCCGACAACAGGAGTAGCGGTCCAGTAAATACAAATGAATTACCAGTGCGGTAATCACATTCAGTTGCACCACCTGAGTTCCCCACAGCAGTTTCTCACCATACCACACAACAGGAAGTTCAAAATCAAGCATGAAGAAAATGTACATACAGTGCCTGACACTTACACAGAATTTAATTACAGACCCACTGTACAGGCCAACTCTGATACTATCGTTCTCAAAAGTGTCTGAATGATCTGAACTGGATTGTGCCTCTTTGTACGTGACCCACATAACTTGACTACCTCGCAATTCATGTGCACCCTTTTAGATATTGTCGTTTTACTATACATAATAAACGTCCTAGGACTGGTTGGGTACCAATCCCTGAAGTGTGGCATCTGAGACGAGTACAGACCAAAGTATGGGCTTCAGGTAGAGGCATTTGTACGTCTGTCTGTCTGTATACCTGTTATAATGGTAACAGACAGTCAAATGTTAAGGAGAAGTGGCTCTTCCAAACTTTGAAAAATATCGTGATTAACACTTTGAACTACTTCTAAATTTCCTTATTTAACAACCACTTTTGAAATATGTATGACCTGTAGGACAGCAGCTCCAGAAAAAATTGCAAGACATTTGGCTTACCATGTGCAGTCATTACTGAACAGTCCTCTGTGGGACTTGCTCATCAGTTTGCAGCTGGTTCTGTCCACACCGCTTCCTGTGTGAGAGACCCCCCTGCTCTGTGTGGCGGGATTACTGCAGTCTACACTTTCAGTTATGTGATATTTGTATGATTGCTTCAGCGCCTCAGCGTCTCTGGCTATCAAAAAGGTTAAGGAGGAAGGTGGTGGTATATATTTGGTGTATAAAACAGACCTGGAAGAATTGGAAGGTTCCAGCTGTATTATGTCATTCCCAGATAGAGAATCCGATAAATTGCAAGAGGTACGCACGAGCAGACCTAGGGTCAGTTAGTTATGGTGGTGAACAAACTGAAAAGAACTGTTAGGAGCAATAAATGTGCAGATAAATGGGATACTGAAGAGCTGACGAATGAAATGGGTTTTTCAACTTCTGTGAGACTGTAGGTAACGCGATAATGAATGTCTCAGCTGGAATTTCAGCAGCTGGTGTCACTGACAACGCGAAACACGAAAATTGAACAGAGAAATGTTGGAGCAAGGAAGGCAACTCTGAAGAAATCTGAGCAAACGAAAAAATACATAAAATGTTTGATGAAAGACAGAAGTACTAACATAGTCAGGGAAAGCCAGGAATAAAGTATTACAGGTCGCTAAAGAATGTAATTCTAAGTTCGAGGGACGATGAAGTAGAATGACTGCAATAAGTTTCAGGTAAATAAACAAAAAGTGATCGTAGGATGCACGCAGTCAGCACATAGAAAAGCCTAAAGATCCTTCTGTGAAATTAAATGCGGGGATGACAACACTAACACCCGCCCTTCCAGATGTCAGACACTCAGATCGGTGCCAAAAGCTGTTATGTCGATAGAGTATGAACGAAAACAGGACGTGTAAAGGGTAATTAAAAGTATCACGAGAGCTACTAAGCATGGGAAAAGCGCATCTGTGAGTAACTGCATCCTAGATCTCGCATGGATGAGAAGGTATAACGTTCAAATCCCACTGGTGACAACATTTGTTTTAACTGTGTTGGGGCAAAGCTGTTACATGGAACGAGATTTTCCTGACATGTACAAAGACTTTTCGGAGTTTGAAACAATGTTCTTTTGACAGTCTGCTTCTTTTGCTTCGTTAGTTGAACATCATGTACTTATCATTGATCTTGTTATGTTGTGTATTATTAATTATTGTTATTGCTGTTACTTCCACATGTGCGATGCAATTGTTTCTTTATTTTTCTGTTCTGGTTGTATATTCTGTGAAACTACTGAAGCACACTACAGCTTTACTGCTTTCAGTGAAATGAACCGAAAGCGGGCTACCAAGAGAACATTGTTGTGAACTCCAAACAGCCATTTTACATGTCATGAGCATCTCCAGTTTTAGAATCGGAATATAACAGAGCTTTGGAAGGCTTAAGATCCAGTAAGGCAGAACATATCATAATTTCTAAAATCATTGGGAGAAATGACAACAAAACGACTATTCACGTTGGTGTCTAGAATTTGTGTGTCTTAGGACTTCGGAAAATTACCATCAACACAATACAAAGACTGCTAGAGCTGACAAGTGCGAGAATTACCACACAATCAGCTCAGCAGCTCATGCATCCAAGTCCATGACAAGAATAATATACAGAAGAATGGGGAAAAAATGGAGGATGTGCTAGATGACAATTAGTTTGGCTTTAGAAAAGGTAGTGGCACAAGAGAGGCAATTTTGACATTGTGGTTGATAATGGAAGCAAGACTAAAGAAAAATCAAGACACGTTCATGGGATTTGACGACCTGGACAAAGTGTTCGACAATGTAAAGTGGTGCAAGGTGTTCGAAATTCTGAGAAAAATAGGGCTAAGCTATAGCTAGAGATGTGTGGTATACAATACGTGCAAGAGCCAAAGAGGAATAATAAGAGTGAACGACCAAGAACAAAGCGCTTGGATTAAAAAGGGTGTACGGCAGGGATCTTGTCTTCCCACCTACTGTTCAATCTGTACAAAGAAGAAGCAATGATGCAAATAAAAGAAAGGATCAGGAGTGGAATTAAAATTCAAGGTGAAAGGATATCAATGATATGATATGATGATGACATTGCTATCCTGAGTGAAACTGAATTAGGACTGATGGTCATGAAGTAGATGAAGTTAAAGAATTCTTCTACCTGGGCAGCAAAATAACCAAACATGGATGGAGCAAGGAGGATATCAAAAGCAGAGTAGCCCTGATCAAGAGAATTCTACTGATATAAAACATAGGCCTTAATTTGAGAAAGAAATTTGTAAGAATGTACATATGGAGTACAGGACTGCATGATAGTGAAACATGGACTGTGGGAAAACTGGAATAGAGAATCTAAGCATTTGAGATGTGGTGCTACTGGCGAATGTTGAAAATTATGTGGACTGACGAGGTAAGGAATGAAGTCATTCTGTGTAGAATTAGAGAGGAAAGGAATATATGGAAAACACTGACAACGTGAAGGGGCAGAATGATAGCACATCTGCTAAGAAATCGGCGAATGACTTCCATGGTAGCAGAGGGAGTTACAGAGGCCAAGGACTGCAGAGAAAGACAGAGACTGGGATACATACAGCAAATAATTGAGGACATAGGTTGCAAGTGCTACTCTGTCATGAAGAAGTTGTTGGCACAAGAGAGGAATTACTGGTGGACCGCATCAAACCAGTTAGAAGACTGATGACCCAAAAAAAAGCGCGTCGTCCCATATAGCACTTTCACACATAATACGGTAAAAAAACTAGGGTAGTTGGGTTGTGAACCCATGATCTTTGATACAGGAGTCTTAGGCTCTATCAACTTCCACATGAAAGCAACATACGTTACATACTCACAGTTACGCTTGTGAAGTGCTCTGTAGTCCTGGTGTTACTTTTAATTAACGTTTACGTACACTCTGCTGGACAACAGCAGACAGCACGAACTAAACCGCAGTTTTTGTTGATAAGCTATCGACCTGCAAATTTTGGTACTGATCTGAGTGTCTGACATCTGCAGGTTTGGGTTTAAGAGTTAGAAAAGAATTCCGCTGCTAAGTGCAGGGGGGGGGTGGGGGGAAAGAAAGAGGGAGAGAGAGAGAGAGAGAGAGAGGGAGGGGAGGGGGGAGAGAAAGGGATGGCTGACAAAAGTACACTGAGCACCTCCATGAGGGGTGGGACTATTGAATGACATGATGTAAGGAAAATTGAAAGTCGAGCTGGAAAACATTCCCTTGCAGTTTATATGGTGCTTGCAGAAGGCTGCAATGAAATAACTATTCAACTTCATCTGTAGAATCTATGGGACTATAGACCTAGCGACAAATTTCCAGAAAAATATCATCTACACACTCCACATGCGAGTAAGGACCACTAAATACGAACGATTTCGCACAATGAGTTAAACATTTTATGAATCCTAATTGCTGACAAGATAAATATGTACAAGAAAGTAAGTTTGGACTTAACAAAGGTAAAAGCTCCAGAAAGGCAGATCTAATCTTACACTTCAAAAGGGAAGCAAAGTTTAAAGAAAATCACGCAGCCTTCATTGCATTAGGCCACCTTTAAAAAGATTGATAATGTAAAGTAATGCGACATGTGTGAAATCTCAAAAACTACGAGTGAGATATAGAATACAGGCAGATTATATAAATTACTGTATGTACAATAATCAACACAGAACTGCAAAAACTGAAGCAAGAAATACTGTCATTAAAAGGGTGCAAAACAGGGACCGACTTAGTATCGCCAAGGGTTCAGTTTGAACATCAAGGAATCGTTCGCAGAACTGAATAAACTTCCAGGACTTTAATGAAAATTGAGGGTGAAGGTATTTCATTGATAAAATTCACTGGTGTTATTACCATGTTCACTGAAAGTGAGAAAGAAGTACCCGAGTGGTTGAATACAATGAACAGTTGGATGAGCACAGAATTATGGTTTAAACTAAAGAAAGGTGGAAGTATTGGGGAGTAACAGAAATAACATCAGTGTCAAACTTAATGTCAAAATTAGGGACCACAAAGTAAATGAATTTAAGTGATTCTGCTACCTGGGAAGCCAATTTACACTGAGGGACAGAGCGAGATTGTTATATGAAGTAATGTAACAGAGGAAAACAGATCATTCCAGGCAAAACAAGGCTACTGCTGCCAAAGATAGGCCCCAATTTTGTGATAGAATATCTGAAAATGTACATTTGGAGCACAGTATTGTATGAAAATGAATAATGGATTATGGGAGATACAGGAAGAGAAGTGACTTGGAGCATTCAAATTGGGATGCAATAAAAGGATGTTGAGAATTAGGTGAATTGATAAGAAAGGAACTGTGGAAAGTGGGATATATCTGAAGACATCAGGGAATAACTGCCATGGTAGTGGTGGAAGCAGCAGAGAGTAAAAACTGTAGACAAAGACAAAGATTGTACTACATCCAACAAATAACTGGAGACTTTGGATGCAAATGCTGCTCTGTGGTGAAGAGTCGACCCAGCACCCCCTCCTCCCAGAAATAAATGATGGGATCTCAGCGCTCTAAGTGTGTTGACAGACAGAAATGTGATCTACAGTTGGCAGAGTTTCTGTTTTGCATGTCTGTTGTGACTCTGACTACCTGTTATAGCAAAATAAAGTGGTACTATCATTTTGGTCCAAACCCTGAGGAGCTTAGGCTTAAGAGACCACCTCTGCCAACTATTGCTTTTGTTTTGATTCTTGAACAGAGTAATTCTTGTTACTAGCACAAGTTTAATCCAGGGGTCTAGGATCCTTTCTCCTCTTTTCTTTCTACCAACGACCCTAAATTGTCTCATAAATAAATCTGTCTTTACTTGTCCTGTGCTACAGAATTCCAATACACCATGATTTTTAGATGTTTATGTCTCTTTAAATACAGTGTTACGCATCAAGTGCTCTCATAATCCCTCTCTGTGACTGGATTTTCCGTGTGTGACGTCGCCTTGCATGCCAGAGTTATTGTTGGATTGGTTTACTGGTTCTGATGGGAATATATCACTGAAATGTTCACAACAGATCACTGCTTTCCCTACCAAACCATTTTTAATTGACCTTTCTCTCATAATACAACTTCCTCATTCTGTGGATACTGCCCCATTATTCATCTGACCATGTGTTATGATTTTCTTTTCATTTCATTTTGCTGACCCTCACTGAATGTAGACTGGTCCTTTACATTTCCTTTCTCTGTTTTTCTACCTTCTGTACAATGTAGTGCTAATGCGTGCGTGCGTGTGTGTGCAGTGAGGGAACTCACCGCATGCGAGAGACAGTGGCTTCTCCAGGTGGAGGAGATGTGGGAAGTGCAGCTGCAGCAGGTGTCTGGCGGGGTGCGTTGGCAGTGGTGGTGGTGGCGGTGGTGGCGATGGTGGCGGTGGTGGTGGCAGTGGCGGTAGTGGCGGTGACGGCTGGTGTGCTGCACATAGAGCAGAGTGTGAGCTAGCTGGCGTATCCATGTGAGGATGTGGGGTTGGCTCACTACAGCCATCCCTGCTGAGGGACCGTGCACACACTGGCAACTGGCAGACGACAGGTGCCGAATGCTGCGATAGCGGTCCAGTTTATACAGATGAATTGCCGTTGAGTTAATGACATTCAGATGCACGCCTGAGCTCCCTACAGCAGTTGATGACAACACCATACAACAGTAGTTCAAAATCAAGTGCAGGATTAAGATACATACAGAATTACTGGACATGTCAGCTCATGTACTATCACCCTCCAAATTATCCAAACGGCCTGAGTTCCACTCCACCTGATTTGTATGCACGCACTTAGTGTTACTGTCTTGCCGTCCCTCTGCTCTCTTTTCTGGTGTGGGAGTTTCACTGTTCAAACTGGTTACTGCAAGAGACCACTTGAGAATACTGATCTGTAAGGCTGTCAGTCCACAATCAGACTAATATCTCAATAACGTCAATACCAGAAAAAGTGTTATTATTAGATGACAGTCTTCAGCACCTGTAAACTCAAGTTTACTGCAGTAAATGACATTTTAGAAACTAACTTTCACCTTGAAATTACGTGACGAAAACGTTTGTTCACACTGACATCCAGGACTCAAATCGAACAACCGTTGTCTCTGTTAACTAAATACCAAAGGTCTTAGATATCGTTTCAGTCACAGGTAAGCTAGCGTTCACGTATCTAAACGCTGAAATCTTGAAGTTTCACTAAGTTTTGGGTTGGATGCCAATTTGAACCCAGCACTTAATACGATTGTTAACTAGGCACAATAACACGTTATATATCCACATGTTTCGTTGTTAGCGAGATGACAACCTGAAACAGTGAGGCAAATAATTTTGTTCCTTTACTGGGATTTGAATCAAGTACGTATCATTGTTTTCTAGCCACAAACACACGTTAAACATCTCCTCAGTTGACCTGTAGCGACATGTGCACATGTCTGAACTGGAAGTAACGCGACGAAAAGTTCCGTGAGGGGCGGGAATGTAAGCCTGCTCGCAGCATCGTTGCTTACTGCAAACAAGGAGACGTTGATTGTCGAATTCTGTTCCGACAGGTGCTAGGAGTGACATGTTTTAACCTGAAATGATGCCTTGAAAACTTTGGTATGTGGTCAAGTCGAAACCAACACCAACCGTCTTTGATGACAAGACATACGCAGACGATAAAATCACAATTACTTCTGTCTTTTGGTTTGATGTGCACGTACTAGCAGTTGAAATGACTCGATGAAAATCTTTGCAGCCAGCCACGATTACGAAAGATGCTAATTACTATGGGCATACTGCTTGGAAGGATTTCTTACTACCGAACACTTTCGTCACACCAGATGCGTGATGTTACATTCCGAGGACACACATAACCTTTGATTGTACATTTTTTCTCGGGGCCACAAAATTTCCTTTTATGAAGTTAAGGCCCAGTGGTTGAAATGTCCACCTGACCATCCTGATTTGCGTTCTGCTTTATTTCCTTAAATCGATGAACGCAAATTCTGAGACCTTTCCTTTGAAAGGAAACTGTAGATTTCCTTCCCCGCATTCTGCTTTGACTCTAATGGTCTTGCAGTCGATGGGACGTTTGACCCTAAGTTAATCCTTTTTTTCTTTCTCAACATTTCCTATTGAATTCAAGTATTGCACGAAGGTAAAACGGTCGTATTTCATTACATTTGCTAGTAATCGATTGGACCGTACTGGTAAACTGTCACATCAGAGGAATACTATTCGAAATGAGAAAACTGTTTTCTGATGTGAATTCTTCGCTGCACTTACCACATACACACACAAAATGTTTAATGCACCGTTTTTGAATGTTGAAACAATCATCCTTGTAACCTTCAAATGTACAACATTCAATACATCACTGCAAAAACCACATACACTCACAAAATGTTTAATGCACCGTTTTTGAATGTTGAAACAATCATCCTTGTAACGTTCCAATGTACAACATTCAATACATCACTGCAAAAACAGTTTATAACTTCAAATAAGGAATGACGACTGATAAATGTACTTATATCAGCCTGTATTACAACACATCAAACTAAATCTCTACGACCTTATACATGACTCTACTTGTTTCAGTTAATAATGCCCTTTCAGGCTATATGCATCAATGTTGACTGCAACACGAGGAAAAAGTATGCACTTCCTTACGCAGTTGAGTGACACTTTTTTTAGGCCTCCTTCCACTCCCCTACAGCCTTTGGTAAATTTTTCCACACGGAATTTATCCAGGGGGATCCCCTGTGCTGCATTTACTGAAGACATGCCTCGTCTTTGCCAAGATCAATGGTGTGAATAATAACAGAATAATAACGAATGACCTCCTCAAAAAACTATTTTATTGGATAAACAAAGCTGCATTGTAGCTAAATATCACCTCATGGTAAAAAAAATACATTACTTTTGAAATTGCAGTAAAAGAACGATACTTCCAGCATAAAAATGGGCCCAGTGTCTGAACATAAATGACTGTCTATAAATGACTGTCTAAGAATGACAGCAAAGGAGTTGGAAGAGCAGTTGAACGGAATGGACAGTGTCTTGAAAGGAGGGTATGAGATGAACACCAACAAAAGCAAAACGTTGATAATGGAATGTAGTCGAGTTAAGTCGGGTGATGCTGAGGGAATTAGATTAGGAAATGAGACACTTAAAGTAGTAAAGGAGTTTTGCTATTTGGGTAGCAAAATAACTGATGATGGTCGAAGTAGAGAGGATATAAAATGCAGACTGGCAATGGCAAGGAAAGCGTTTCTGAAGAAGAAAAATTTGTTAACATCGAGTATAGATTTAAATGTCAGGAAGTCGTTTCTGAAAGTATTTGTATGGAGTGTAGCCATGTATGGAAGTGAAACGTGGACGATAAATAGTTTAGACAAGAAGAGAATAGAAGCTTTCGAAATGTGGTGCTACAGAAGAATGCTGAAGATTAGATGGGTAGATCACATAACTAATGAGGAGGTGTTGAATAGGATTGGGGAGAAGAGGAGCCTGTGGCACAACTTGACTAGAAAAAGGGAACGGTTGGTAGGACATGTTCTGAGACATCGAGGGATCACCAATTTAGTATTGGAGGGCAGCGTGGAGGGTAAAAATTGTAGAGGGAGACCAAGAGATGAATAGACTAAGCAGATTCAGAAGGATGTAGGCTGCAGTACGTACTGGCAGATGAAGAAGCTTGCACAGGATAGAGTAGCATGGAGAGCTGCATCAAACCAGTCTCAGGGCTGAAGACCACAACAAACAACATGAATGACATCCTCATAAACCATTCTTTTAGTAAAAATATAAAACTCTAGCGCAAAAATTAAGCAGTACGAAATAATTAACTGGTCTTGACACAATGACACACTACTGCAGCAATAAATGCGACAACACTGCCCGGAGAACTTTCTGGAAATTTGATTGATACCTGTCGCCGAGTTTATTTTGTATGATCCAGTATTAGTGTAACCATAGACTCGTACAAAATCACAGCTGCTCAGCTAGGGGCCAACACTTCCTGAAGAAATTTCTGCATCATTCCAAAATGTCAATAGTGTAGCTGACTTTTATGTGATTTCATTTCAGCGATTACAAAATCATGTCGAAAGTACGCATTTGACTACTGTACCAATCGCCATGTAACGTCACAGCGTACGTATTTCAGCTTGAGATGTTGGAGAGTGTTGGTGATGAGCAGGGAGTTCATTTCAGGTATCCCTTTCCGCTGTTTTTGACCCTTTCTGGACTATACAGTTCCGACCTTTTGTTGTTTCCCGAGCATTACAAATTCTTCAGCGTTTCCATGAAAGGCGCAGGTCTGGTTTTAAATAGTTGGTGGGTGCAAAAATTTCCATCAGGAGACCAAGTCGTAGCATTTGCACTGCAAATCATAGGTGAAAGGCAATAATAATTTTTTTACATTTCTACATTCATTGTCAACAATAACGATTCGTGCCGGTTTCGACTCTCAATCAGGCACGGAAGTTTTTATCATTTCATTTGAGGTTTATAAATTCCACTTCTAATTACTGGTGAAAAACTATTTGACAGTGAACGTCTCTTCATGTGTCGTCATCGCCGGTGACAGTATGTACGGGTTTAGAATCCCAGTCAGCACAGAACTTTTCCTCGCGTAACTTCTAGTTCAGAGACGAGCATATCTCGCTAGTGGTGCAACAAACCAACTGGACAGGCACGGCACTCTTCTGGTTGTGAAGGACATTTTAATTTAATTAACAGGACACATCGATAATCAGACAATGTACACAGAGATTACTGTTACTAAAAAGATTACCGTTAATAAAAACTTTGTCAAACTTAAGACCTTCTGTCATTTCCGATAGTGTGCAGGAGCAGTTTGGAGTAATGTAGATAAATATATTTAGGTGCGATGTGTTAAATTTTTTTTTCAAGAACGTAATTAATGACTGTAACATGATCGATGTTTCAAACATGAATTTTCATGTTGATGTCTATTGAACAAAAGATAAACACACTGAATGGTTTACAGTACAGGCTATAAGTTCATTGCAGTTGGTTGAGGGAATGCAAGTAGCGTCATCTCAAACACAAGGTTACCAGTGTGTCAAATACACACAATATATTACCTAAGTATTAGAATCTAGCTGAAAAATAAATGACGGTTTATCAGTGTTAAGGGCTACTAGACTTGTATGGACATATGTAACTGTAAGATGGTGCAGAAAAAAGGGAATGTTGGTCTCAGAAACTCTTTCATGTTCAGACTATGAGAGGTGGAATAGCAACAGTAATAGATGGGGTAGATAATATCACAGGTAGTGCCACAGTGGAATGCAAGTCTGTGGTGTTCACTGGGTGACTATAGAAATCCATAGACCAACTGAAACAGGCAGAGAGGTGTGTGGTACCGGTTCATCAAAGACACAGTAAAGCATGGCACAGAAGGGAATGTATCCAAGTACTGTGTGAGCTTCATATAGCGGCTGAATAGAGAGGATAAGGAAATGAGGTGGAAAGTCTCAATTTTATGGAACAAACTGGAACCACCACGAGGACTGGTTTGTGTTCCTGTGAGGTGGTCCCAGGCTGCAAGAGATGTGAGCAGCCATACATTGGAGCACCGATGCTTACTTCACCAGGTTTTCTGATCATCTTCCATACAAGACCTGACAGTGAACCATTATTGTGTCATATAATGTTCATTTAGAGAAATTAAAAATCTTCCTTGTACTGCCTGGATTTGGAGAGAACGAAGAATTATGTTTGGGAGGTTACTGGCATATGGCTTGCATGAAGAAAGAAAGTGACAGAGAACGAAGCTGCAGTAGTGAGGTGTGAACAGCGATTACTCTCATGGTCTGCTTTACTACACGAAGAAAATTCCGCAGATCAACATCAGCTGTCGAAAACTGTAAATATGTTGCTGCCCTCCTCGAACCGTTGTGCAGTACGCTTCCTTGCTCGAGGTGTCGGCCAGAAGTGACGTACTTGGTCGTCGTCTTCATGCAGCGTGACACTATTCAGAGGTGTCTCATTGTCATCAGCCACAGAGGCACTGAACAACTTTAAACGCTGCTCTATACGAACAGGCTTATAGCAACCCATAAGAGCTGCTGGCTGCAAACTACACACATCACTATGTTTGAGGCCGGGTTGGGCAGTACAGCTTTCTGTGCACAGCGGAATGCGTCATTCTGCATTCACACAGTAAATGTATCCTATTCTCCTGACACTTGATGCCAAAACCTAAAGAACCACATTTCCTACACGTGTAGTTCGACAGATAAATGTCTAGAAATTGGTTGTTTGATGATTTTTGCTAGAAACATACCTGTTAATGAAGTGGACTCAGCTTAGGGATTCAGCTAACCTGCTACAAGAGGACAATGATAGCATCGTGAGCTAGCAGGAAATGACGGTCTATGATTGTGTACCTCACAGCAGTGACACATCTAAGGAAATTCAGCAGCAAAAATTATAGTCAAGCAAATGCACACACACACACACACACACACACACACACAAACACACACACACTCACACACACACACACCCAGAATGGAGGGACACGAATGAGTGGGTTGTCTCGCCCTTACCTGCTTTTTGGTGGTGGATCATACAGCAACCGGCTCACTTCGATCAAGTCTTTTGGTTGATGAAGCATCGCATCTGCCCACCCCTGAGTGGCCATCACCTCGAACGGACAGGTCTTAATGAACGCCAGTGCAGCGTGCTTGAGGTCACTGCAGGAGTGGCGGACTGCGAGGACGGCTGCGGCCGCCGCGGTCTCAACGGTCAGCTGAGCGGCCACCTGCCGCTCGCACTCCTCCTTCAGCCGCGACACCCCATATTTATCCGCTGCGGCCAGCAGCTGGGGGGCCGTGCTGGGCAGCTGGGGGGCCCGCAGGGTGTACAGGTAGGAGACCAGCTGCCTCAGCACCGGGCCCCCCACGTCCGGGATGCTCACCGCGCCGCTGCTGGCCTCGAGGGTGTCGTGGGCGAACATGGCGGCGAACACAGGGCTCCTGTCCGCCAGGACGGCCCTGTGCGCCAACAGCCGCGTGTCGCCTGCCTCGAGTATCACCACGGCGTCGTCCCCGGCGTCCAGCAGGTCCCCCAGGTCCACGGCCGCCGTCTCCGTGATGTCCTTAACTGCTTCCATTGTGGACGATTCTGAAACACTGCATCACCGGGCAGCCCTTTCAGCTTACAGGTGACTACTGATACTTCTCGAGTGACCGTTCATAAAAAGTGGTCCATCACCAGCCAGTGGCAGTATCGTCACATCTTTGCTGTGTTAGACTCATGCCATTGCTGAATAGCCACAAACCTTTAATAATGCCATTTCAAACAGTTAAATTTTTCTTTCAACACATTTTATTTGCGCGACAAGCTCCAGAAGGGGGGGGAGGCTTCATTTCCATAATTTTTTCTACACAGCGATTTTACTTGAACCGGCAATCATTCGAAGTGGACATCTACCAAAATACTAAGAAGGTTGTAAAGAACTATAGCAGTACTTTATTCAACGAGATATTCTGTTCACTTTTTTCCTTCAAGGAAACAACATTATTTTATGGCTGGAATCTATATTATTCGTCATTTAACCAATAATTGTGCATGTAGCCTTATACGAGTTGTTTCACACAGGTCTACTGCAACCTGGAGGGTGCTTCTGGGAAACATTGCCTATAGGATGCAGGCCTACTCAGCCTGCAACTCATTCTCAACACTTCTCAAATAGTCCAACAGGACAACATCCGACAACCACACGCAGCACGATATGTCAGAGCGAGCCACAGAGCATATACTTTCCCTTCAACTAACACATATGCTATTATTTTGTAGCAGAAGTCACTGAACCTCCGCATTGCAGATGGTACTGATAATAGTAGATAACCACTCGATGATACAGATTCTGGACAACGAGGTCTAATTTTCGCTGAAGAATTCCTTGTTCGTCCTTACATTGACTGTGTAGACTGTGTGCATTAGATGCCGAGATTGGACCTTTGAATAAAATGGGAAATCACTATCTGCTTATTGGATTTACGTTGTTTCATTAGTAACAGTCGCTGAAGAATCCATTTTAAAACAGCAATTCAGAATAGTTCTGTAGAAGTCGAGAATCAACATGAGCCATGTACTGACAATGTTCCCGCTCATCTTCTCGGTGTGGGAGCAATGAATGTGAAAGGTTGGCTGTATACTCTTATGTGTTGTACAAGTGAACGAGGGAAACTGTCCACGAATCTTGAAAGAGACATTTGAATTTTCATCCACAGAAAGAAGAATGACTTAAAAAGAGAGAAAGTACTGAACATTTAAGGTAGTTGTCCAGCGGAAATAGTAACTTTATTTCCTCAAAAAGGTCAAGCCACATTTTAAGAAACTCAGTCTGGATTTATAAAAAAGTGCTGGGCTGCTGGCGGTTACATGGACCACACACACGCACACACACACATACACACACCACGCTGCCATCACACTGCTCCAGCGACAGCCGAGTACCTCCAGACTGGAGAACAGCAGCCGCCACGTACGCAAACAGGGGTCGCCAGAAGTGGCCACGCCCTTAACACAGCCGAAAGTGTTCATCCGCTACTGTTTAAACGTCGACGGACGCGGAAAACTAGACAGAGGAGGTGCGACCAATACAGGAAGACTGCCGTCAAAGCCTCACAGAGGCACAACGTCATCAGGGTGCAAGAGGCTATGCGGCTGTCAATCTGCAGATTTGTTCAGGTAGATGAACAAATGTCAACTTGACAGGGGATGATGATAAATACCTTACGTCGGTAGTGCTGCCAACTTGACTACACGATCACTGGAAAGAAAAGAGTGTGAATTTTACCCACGCAACCACATGTCTTTGTGCCTTTGGTTTAAAACGTCGACCTGGTAACCACCTCCTATAGCTGCAGTTTTTTTTTGGTCATCAGTCTAGTGACTGGTTTGATGCGGCCCGCCACGAATTCCTTTCCTGTGCTAACCTCTTCATCTCAGAGTAACACTTGCAACCTACGTCCTCAATTATTTGCTTCATGTATTGCAATCTCTGTCTTCCTCTACAGTTTTTGCCCTCTACAGCTCCCTCTAGTACCATGGAAGTCATTCCTTCATGTCTTAGCAGATGTCCTGCACACAAAACAGAATCTCAGGAGGAATGTTAGTTCTCTTATCTGTTGACACATAAAGGGCTCCTAGAAACCACAACCGGCGAATCTGTCCATGGGGAAAGGACCAGAGGAACACAGCGGTTGGAATAAGAGAGACATGGAGACTGGAGATCCACTGTCAAACAATCTCTGGACTGCACATTACACACACACACACACACACACACACACACACACTCATATATATATATATTAAATGGACGCTGCTTTAATCTTGCAAAATTTTACTCCTTGTTCTCCATGTGGGTAATTAACATAACAGCAAAAAAATTATAAACATAGGAAACTGTTTCTGTCTCAGTGTCAGATCACATGTTCTTCAAGACACTCATAAGAAACTCGCAAACTTGCGACTGATGATAATTTTCTGACTCAGTATCTCACAGTTTGAAGTGACGGGCTAGGCCTGTTCAGGAACACCACTGCTGTAACGCAGGACCCAGAACGTGTGGTTAATTTACTGCAGGTACTATTAGCTCTATTAGCATGGGACCTTGGCGTTTAATGCCATCTTGCACTAATTTTCAATTAAGATAGTTGTGTCACATAGACATCGAAAGATGACTAGCAGGTATTGTACCAGTTTATAACTTTGCTGTCCATCTCGTGTGACTTCCTTCACAGAGCCAAAGTCATGCTACCTGAGGGGTTTGTTTATGTCCGACATTTTCTTTTTTTTCTACACTTGCACAGTTAATGCTTCGATCTAGCATTGTGATTACACCAAGACAACCCACATATGTATCTGGAACAGTGGAATGATTGCAAGTGGGTAAACTGACAGAGTGATTGTGAGCCGTCTTATCGATTTGGTGTCACTTTTCGACTGTTCTACAGTGTGAGTCATTCTACAGTCCAGACTTATTTAGAAAATGTGTGTAAGGCACAGTATCTAAATCAAGATTGTATTTCTCGGGAATCCTTAAAACAATTATGCAATTGGAAAAGTTCTGTGTTTGCAGCATATGTAAGACGCTGAGACTATCACTGATTAATATCACCCCAGCCCGTATAAATCGTCAACTGTAAAACGATACAGGTATGAAATTTTATATACAAATTTCTCGCGCATGCCTTACAATCAATTCCAGGAAATTTATGAGACCGTGCTGAAAAGCAACACCTCCGAATTTTTTCATCTGTTCTCAACATCGGCTGAGGTATGACACGACAAAGATGTCCCTCGCCCGACTTTCCCGCCTCGTTGAGGAACGTGACAACTTTCCAACTTTTAACACTGCAGCGCATCAGCAATCGTGAATAATTTAATGATTATAAAGAATGCGCCTTGAAGGCAAATAGAATCCGGTTTCTGTTTGCAATCGAGGCGGATTCTTTATAATGACTGAATGTTACAGGCCTCTGGCGCTAGAGGGTTCTGACTTGCAGCGTGTGACACGGCGCAGTGCAACCTAACTATGTTAGTGCGTGAGAGGCGGTGTGCTGTGGTTCAGTGTCTGACTGCAGAAGAGTCTGCCCACACGCGGAGCGAGCTCTCCTTCAGAGTGGCGGTGCCAGACCTCACACGGGCCATGCCATGAGTTCACTCCGTACAGACCCGACTTGGCGCCATCCGATTTTCAGCTGTTGGCGAAATTTAAAGAAAGGGCGTCAAGATCTTTGCTCTGATAGTGGTGTTTGCTGTTGAGGTTGGGTTGTGTTGGGCCCTCAACTGCTCGGTCTTCAGCGCCCTTGCAAAGTCCCAATATTTCACACAGTCCAATTCCTTTACTCAGCCACTGTCACGACTGATGTTGATTATGAAGTGACGAGGACAACACGAACACAAAGTCCCCAGGCAGAGGAAATTGCCAACCCGGTCGGGAATCGAGCCCGGGTCCCCGTGATCCAGAGGCAGCAACGCTAGCCACTAGACCACAAGGTGCGGACTCTGGAGGTGGTGAGGCAGTGCGTGCAGAGGTGAGGTTGTGGGTTTGTCAACAAAGTCAAACATTCGACAGTGACGGCATCGAGAAACTGGTCTCTTGTTGGGAGAAATGTATTCGTCACAAGGGTGGCCGTGTTGACTAATAGATATGTAGACATGTATGTAGATATGTAGAATGTTAATAAAGTTGTGATTTACTTAAAGTGTTTTAAGAGTTTTCAGAAAAATAAAATTCAGAGGCATTACCTTTCGGCTAGCACTAATATTCGCAATCTCAAATTTTACTTTCCCATTCGTTTTCATGCGTTTTATTAAGGTATTAATAAATACAATGTCTGGAGCATTATCCCGGTCTATTTGCAGTGTAAGCGACATACAAAATGAACAAAACTAAAAAGATTGGACGTAGAGACTCGATAACAGGACCTTCGGATTATCTCTCTGGTCTCTTTCTGCTGCGCCAATTGCTTTCTGGGAATTTTGCTGACATAATTTTGGTCGTCCGACCCGCGCCATAAAACCTAACGTTTGCTAAACGCTTGACGTTCTGCAGCCCCCATTTACACCACTTCCACTTGCGGCCGACCTCAGCACAGACTATACACGTGGAGGGAGTCGGTGTTGACGGGCAGGTGATCCGCTCTCGTGACCGTGGAGTAGAGCACTGTATGAGAGTGGTTTTTTTTTTTCTTTTATCGTTATTTTCACACCTAGTACAGGTAGGCCAGCAGCGGCATACTACGCCGCTCTTCGGCCACATAACAAAAGGAGACAATTGCAGAACAGACATGGTGGATATACAAACGTATGCACACAAAATTAAAACACAAAGACTCTTTCATGGCCGCAGTGTCCAAAATGAAAACGTTCAGAAACGTGGACACGCACAGAGAAGACAGAGATGACACACACGAACTATGGAGCACAAACGATGAAACACTGGAACACGAACACGACGGCACATACAAACACTAGGTGATGATCTGCAGCGCGCGAAAGTTCACTATACGTGTACGGCTCTGGGGACCTGCCAAATAGGGGAAAAGGTGGGGAAGGAGGGAGAGGGGAGGGTGTAGATGTCACCGGCAGAGGAGATGGGAGGGGGAGGAAAGGAAGTAGGGGAGGGGAGGCCCGGGGGAGAGGAGGGAGGGAGGAAGGGAATACGGAGAGAAGGGAGAGAGTGTGCCCTTGGGGAAAAAGCACAGGGTGGGGGGTGGGATGGGCTCTGAGCACTATGGGACTTAACAACTGAGGTCATCAGCCCCTAGAACTTAGAACTACTTAAACCTAATTAACCTAAGGACATCACACACATCCATGCCCGAGGGAGGATTCGAACCTGTGACCGTAACAGTAACGGGGTTCCGGACTGAAGCGCCTAGAACCGCTCGGCCACCCCGGCGGGCGGGGGTGGGGGGAGGGTGGGGATTTTAAAAGTTGGTAGGAGGGGTAGATGGAGGGGAGGAAGGCATCATCAGGGAGGGGGAGTCGGTGGAAGCCACCTTGGGTATGCGAGAGAGCGCCACCAACCTTTTATGTGCGGATTGCCGACAATCGGCGGCTGCTATTGGTCAGCTGAAGCGAGCGGAGGGAGGCAGCCATTTTGAGCCTGAGCAATACGTAGGTGTAAGTGGCAAATCTGAATTAACTAGCCGATATTTACAGGTGTTGGAAATATATATACTCTTTGTGTATTAAATTAAGATCTTAACGTCGCATTTTCCACAGTTCTATAGTGAAAATGCCGCAATCCTGTGCTGTAAATTGTTATACGAAACCAGTCCGAGGTAGCAAGCTTTTCCGCATTCCACAGGGCGCGAAAGGAATGCGAAAAGACGCGAACTGTGGCTACACCGTATTGGAAGAAAAGATACATTTCCATACGAAACAGCTAAATTGTGTGAGATAAGGAAACTTCTCTTTGCAGCAGATAATTATGTGAATTACATATTACAAAGCACAATGGAAGAGTGCAAGTATACCTCAGTCGCCGGCATGGTAACTCAGTGTGTTCGGTCAGAGGGTTAGCTCCCCTCTGTAATAAGAAAAAACTGAGTTGATTGATCAACGACGAACATAAACGGGTGTTTTAGGACGTCCGCCCCGAACAGGTGCACCGAACGAAGACGAACAAAAGAAAAAAGAGATTTAATTTAAAAAAAGTCGGTATAGCATTTGATTTATGATGTGTGGTTCCTGGGTTCAGTTCCACCTAAAAACCAAAGATTTTTTTTTCACTTTATACATTTTTATTGTAATATTTATGTAGAAATAGCTCTAAATGCATTAAAAAAGTTATTGATAGTATTAATAAAGCTACATCCACATCATTTTTACAATAATGCCTACGATCACCATTGAATAAGAGGCAGAACCTGAAAATCAAATCTTCAAATACGGATGTACTTCATGTATATGAAATTTGAAAAGGTCTATTTTGTTAGTTATTCATAGTGCCATCTTTACTTCTTTACAGGTATTAGTTTTGAACTTTATTTAACAGTGTAATTTGGATTGTCATTTTTAGCTTCACTTCACACCTGATCAGTTTGAAGCAAATCGTAAGGATGGTGTTAGAAACTGAAACCTAATGCGGTACCCACTATATTAGCCATCGTCCTCAAATTAAGGGACGAAAGCCACCAAAGGACAGGGGTGTGCAAAGGGAACCTGAGTGCACTTACACTACACAGAGAGAGCCAGGTACTGTTTAAATATATGTAACTAAAGAGTAACTTATCTATCTTATTCACTACCAAATTTTTATGAAACTTAAATTTCTCGCGTTGTCGTTCGACAAAACATTTTTTTGTTATTATTATTAATACTATTTCTTTTCAGGCAATGAGCAAGTTTGCGCACTTCCTCAAGAATTTTTGCCGGATGTTCACAGTTCTGACGTCGGATTACCTCCTGAAAATGACACTGAAACGGAAGTACAAAGTTTGAAAAGGAAAATCTACTTATTGCAGAAGCAACTACACAGCGCGAATGGTAAAATTGATACAATGGCGGCATCTGTGAAACCTTTTTTAAACGACGATCATATCTCGGCACTGCAGAAAAAAAACTATGCGAGGGACAAAGTGGCCACCGGAAGCTATTAAGAAGGCTTTCATAATTCGATTAGCTTGTGGAAGCGTTGGATATAATGCGGTAAGAGAACTGGGACAACCATTACCAAGCGAACGAACTCTACAAAGGAAACCTGAGTCTCTGGAATTCAGTCCAGGTATTTTGGACGATTTTTTATCCACTCTTAAAGTGAAAGTAGACACCACGAATCCTTTTGAAAGACATGTTGCAATAATGATGGATGAGATGAGTCTCACGCCCGGCCTAAATTACGACATTTCATCGAAATTCGTAATTGGCTATCCAACACTTCCAGCAGCTAATGGTTCGTATGAAAAACATGCTTGTCACGTCTTGGTATTTATGCTTGGTGGTCTAAGTACCCAATGGAATCAAATAATTGGTTACGTTTTCACCGGGAACTCATTTGCAGGTAAAGAACTAAAGTCTTTCCTGTGGCAATTAATTGTGAAGTGTGAAGCGATTGGTCTGATGGTAGAAGTTATTGTATCAGATATGGGTGGACAAAATCAGGCACTGTGGGGTGAATGTGGTATTATTGCTGGCCGTCATAATGAAACAAAGAATTTCTGCCAACATCCATTTTCTCCAGGGCGGAATCTGTACTTCATGCCTGACGTAGAGCATATCTTGAAGAATGTGAGGAATCACCTAACTAATTCCGACCACATTATCCTATGACGGCAAGTAATTGCAGACAATAATTTGGCGCAACCGGTAGTCTCGATTGAGCCTATCAAGAAACTGTACGAGTTTGACAAGGAAAAGAAATTAAATATTGCTTGGGATTTAAAAGATAATGTCATAAGGCCAGGGCATTGTGATAAAATTAAGGTTGGTCCTGCTTACGCACTTTTAAATCACAGCGTTGCAGCATCGTTACATTATGCAATAGAGGAACATGTACTAGAAGATTCTGCCACATCAACAGCGTTTTTCATAGCCACAATTTTCCGTTGGTTTAAATTAATGACCTCAAGGAACAGGAAAACTGCCATGAGTAGAACCGTTGAGGACATACACAATGATGGTGTACAGTTCCTTAAGAGTGTCATCTCGCTGTTTGAAAATTTGAAAATCGGAAACAGGGGTATCTGGAAACCTGTACAATCTGGAGTTATTCTAGCAAAATGCACAGCTGTTAATGTCCAGGATTATCTTCTGAACGAAAAAGGTTTCCAGTGTGTTGTGCAGGCTGTCACAGGATGCTCTGGAAAACCTTTCCAGTATGGTTCGAGCCAGTAATCCTGTTCCAGATTGTCTCAGTTTCAAGATGATACTGCGGCTTATTGCCGTGTCACAGTATTTTCGTCCCAGTCGCCGTGGAAATTATCAGACAGAAGATGGTGAATTTCTTGTCGACTACTTGGAACACAGACGGACGTACGACGAAGCAGAAGGCACAGACGATGCACACTTGCTTGCAAGTGCGAATTCAGATGTAAGCGATGTTGAAGAAATGCCACCTGAGGAAGCACAGTCTCTACATTATTTAGCAGACAGAACAACAAAGCAAGTGCAGAAAAAGTATTTGCTTTGCGAAGCGTGCCGAGAGTCACTTTCAGCAAAGGAGAAGTCTGAATGTGAAGCAGTACGAAGACTCACTCAACTAAAAAATTATACAGCTCAAGACAGCTTGGAATGCATTTCCCAAGAAATATTTCGCATTATTGAGATGACAGATAAAGTCTTTCGTGTGGATGAAAAACTGTTCCTGGAATCTAAATTATCACTCCAAATACTGCAGGCAGTTGCACAGAAGTCATTCGAGGAACTCATTCACAATATTCCTTCCTCTCACAGTGTCGTGGACAGAGTTGTAGATGAATTTCTGAAGACTCGAATTTACGTTCTTCGGAGGAAATATAACTGCCAGGTACTGAAGGAAGCCACAGCAAAGTGCAGTATTGGTATGAGAAATGCAGCAAAGGTATTTTAAGGAGAATAAATTTATTGTCTTTCACATGTTTTAGCTAAATTGATGCACCCGTAATTTGTAATTTTGTGTTTTTTTAAATTTTTAATTACAAATAACTATCATCATTTGTAACAAACAAGCATTAAAAAAGGAAATATGCAAATCATAGTATGCATTTGTAATTTAATATGTACTGTAAGTGATATGTGTACCTCAGAGACGTTGGCTGGAATCTATCGTTTAAGCATGTAATACTTTTCACAAAGGTCAGCGTGAGAAAAAAATTACTGCTAGCTATATTTATAAGCGTCTATATCTCACAGGGAAACCTCCCCATCGCACCGCCCTCAGATTTAGTTATCATTTGGCACAGTGGACAGGCCTTGAAAAACTGAAAACAGATCAATCGAGAAAACAGGAAGAAGTTGTGTGGAACTATGAAAAAAATAAGCAAAATATACAAACTGAGTAGTGCATGGGCAAGCAAGGTAGGCAACATCAAGGATAGTGCGAGCCCAGGAGCGCCGTGGTCCTGTGGTTAGCGTGAGGAGCTGCGGAACGAGAGGTTCTTAGTTCAAGTCTTCTCTCGAGTGAAAAGTTTACTTTCTTTATTTTCGCAAAGTTATGATCTGTCCGTTCGTTCATTGACGTCTCTGTTCACTTTAATAAGTTTAGTGTCTGTGTTTTGCGACCGCGCCGCAAAACCGTGCGATTAGTAGACGAAAGGACGTGCCTCTCCAATGGAAACCGAAAACATTTGATCGCAAGGTCATAGGTCAACCGATTCCTCCACAGGAAAACACGTCTGATATATTCTATACGACACTGGTGACGGCATGTGCGTCACATGACAGGAATATGTTGTCGAGCCACCTAACTTGCACACTTGGCGAATGGGCAAAAAGATTCTTCTACCTTGCCCGATTTAGGTTTTCATGTGGATGTGATAATCACTTCCAAAAAAGTGATGAAAACATAAGAGTTTGTCACATAAACTGCAACAAATGAATGCAACACTTCCACAGTCGCACAGTTTTCTCTGTGCTCTGTCAAAACATATGTTTTTAACATTTTCAAATTTTTCCGTGTGTAGACTGTCAAATCCTGCATATGTCCAAGCAAATATGAACATGTCCTGGAATTTTGGAGAGCGAAGTTGATTATGTGTGAGTGCCTGAACTTTGATAATTGTATGAAAACAAAAAATTAAAGTTTTCAGTCGAGGGAAGACTAGAACCAAGGACCTCTCGTTCCGCAGCTGCTCACGCTAACCACGGGACCACTGCGCTCCTAAGCTCGTATTATCCTTGATGTTGCGTACCTTGCGCATGGACTACTCAGTTTGTATATTTTGCTTATTTTTTCATAGTTCCACAAACTTATTGCTGTTTTCTCGATTGATGTGTGTTCAGTTTTTCAAGGCCTATCCACTGTGCCAACTTATAACTAAATCTGAGGGGGGTGCGATGGGGAGGTTCCCTTGTCAGTGAGAGAGTAGCAAATTTTCACTTATTTTCACAGTAGACGCCGAGTTATCAAGGATGTAACGATTAATAACAATAGTTATTTGTTCACTTGACGCACTGTCGTATTCAGGCGAATTTTACAGTTCCGTCCACAGGGCTGCCCTTGCGCAGTACGCCTAAAATGGCGGCGGCCGGCAGGTTGGCCCTACTCTCCCGTGTAGAGGGCTCCAGCGTGGCGCTGGCAGGCGGGAATGCCGGGCATTTGCCACGCCGGCCATTTGCCGCACTTGCCCCTTCGCCAGGTAGCGATCCCTCAGGTAAGGGACGCCCTTCCTCGTCCCTCTTCTGTCCGCTTTCAAACCGCCGCCTCCACATCTTACTCGATACAACCAGCACGTAAGGGACCTTCTTCTTCGACATCTTGGCGGAATACAGAGCTTCTTTTCCGAAATCGAAATATTTAAAACTTTTGGGAAACGAAAGCAATACCGACCATTATGTCGGTATGTAATTAGTTCTGCCAAGTATAAATATAGATCCCTCTGCCTGTACGGTAGCTTCCTTTCACGCTTACTGATCGCGATAGAAACAGTCCATCAGCAGGGGAGCAACAAGAAAGGAACGATGTAAAGAGAATGCGAATCTATGCTAATCATTTCTTTTTGATCACTGCATTTGTGCCTACTTTAATTACTACAAGTGCATGCCCAAAAGACAATAAGTAAAGAAGAAATGGGTATGTGAATGTGGGAAAAGAAGAACGACATACTCCATATTAATTTACTCTCTAAAATGCGATATCCCTTGCGGTGAAACATTAGTTAATAAAGTGTAGGGGGACAAAGTTCAAAACATGACTGAAAATACGTTCACTAAATAGAGATAAGAACATCTATAATTGACATGTCATCTAAAGCCGACGTACATTTTTAAAATGTTAGAAATAAGGAAATGAGCCGGCTGTTGTGGCCGAGCGGTTCTAGGCGCGTCAGTCTGGAACCGCGAGACCGCTACGGACGCAGGTTCGAATCCTGCCTCGGGCATGGATGTGTGTGCTGTCCTTAGGTTAGTTAGGTTTAAGTAGTTCTAAGTTCTAGGGGACTGATGACCTCAGATGTTAAGTCCCATAGTGCTCAGAGCCATTTGAACCATTTTTGAAGGAAATGAAGTAATACAGAACGCTATGCTTGTAACGTGCATTGTTGTTCTACATTCTTTAACTCTGGTATTTACAGGGTCACAGAGAAAGCATCCTAGGTTTTGGAGGGAAAAGCCGTAATTGTAATGATCTCCACTACAACAGAAACAAGAAGCACAAAAAATGGTTCAAATGGCTCTGAGCACTATGCGACTTAACTTCTGATGTCATTAGTCGCCTAGAACTTAGAACTAATTAAACCTAACTAACCTAAGGACATCACACACATCCATGCCCGAGGCAGGATTCGAACCTGCGACCGTAACAGTCCCGCGGTTCCGGACTGAACAAGAAGCACAACTTAAGGAAACATAATGTAATGTGCGTTCCAGCTCACAAGCGCCATTGAAGCAGGTAGTTCCTGTGACTTAGTATGGACAGAGGTTATATTCGACAACCGGAATAAATTAATAACTGGCTCCTTTTACTGACCGCCGGTCTCAGATGAAACAGTTGCTGAAGAGTTCAAAGAAAACTTGAGTCTCACCACAAACAGGTACGCTACTCATACAATTATAGTTGGCAGTGACTTCAATCTATCTTCCGTATGTTGACAAAAATACATTTCCAGACCACATTGCAGATATAAAACAACTTCCGTAACTGTTCTAAATGCTTTTTTAAAATTATTTTGAACAATTAGTTCACGAGGCCATCCAAATTGTAAACGGTTACGAATACACACTCGACCTCTTAGCCACAAATAATCCTGAGCATCACGACGGATACAGGGATTAGTGAACACACAGTCGTAGCGAGGCTCAATTCCGTAACAAAGAAATTCACCAAAAGTAAACGCGAGATATATCTATTTATAAAAGCAACTAAACATTCGGTTGACTTCTTAGAAACAGTCTCCAATCCTTCCAAACTATGTAAGTGAAGACCATATATGGCTTAAGTTGAAAAAGTAGTATCAACAGCACTCGAGAGATTCATACCAAATAATTTAATAAGAGACGGAATTGATCCCACATGGTACACAAAACACGACAGAATGCTGCTCCAGGAGCACCGAAAAAGGCAAGTACAATTTAAACGAACGCAAAATCTCCCAGACTGGCGAAGTTTTACTGAGGCTCGAACTTTGGTGCGGATTTCAATGCGAGATGCATTTAATAGTTTCCACAACGAAACTCTCTCTAGAAATGTGGCGGAATATCCAAAGCGCCGCTACTCACCCTGCAGGCGAAGCGGAGCAGAGCGACGTGAGGCGAGGCAGCGCAGCTGGCGGCAGCCGCTCTTATACACCTGCCGCGTGACGTCACGCCGGCCGGCTTATCTGCCGCGAGAGCACGCTTGCGCAATCCGCCCTTCGGATCCCAGAGGCACGTTCCATTCCCACGGGGTGTGATATGTCGCAATACACCCGATAACTGGATTAAACTCCACACCCTCGAGATTTCGGTTTCAGTTTGAACGACGTCAAACAGAACCTTTCGGCACTCGATGTAGAAAATGTTTCAAATGGCTCTGAGCAGTATGGGACTTAACTTCTGAGGTCATCAGTCCACTAGAACTTAGAACTACTTAAACCTAACGAACCTAAGACATCACACACATCCTTGCCCGAGGCAGGATTCGAACCTGCGACCGGAGGAGTCGCGCAGTTCCTGACTGTAGCGTCTAGAACCGCTCAGCCATTCCGGCCGGAGACTAGATGTAGAATGGCAGCGATTGTATCACAAATGATTGTCAGTCCGTTCTGCCTCATTCCAGTGAGTATCATGCCACGAAACGGACTCCCGAAATCTATTATAGTTTTTTTGACGTAAGATTGAATACTTTGACACTGCCTGCTGATGGAATTTCTAGAGCTGGAAGAACAGCGATTAAGGACAGTTCTTGTGGATCTACTGCGTAATAACGAGATACACGATTAAATTTTGTAGGTGATTTGGGGTGTGCAGGGCGCCACATTCAGTTCACGGAGCTGCCACCTCTGCCGTCAGCAGTCGCTCTGCTGTGGCTGGCCAGCAAGCTGAACCCAGCTCAGGCGGCAGGTGCAACACTTGCCCCCACGGTGCTGCAGCTGTGAGCCAGAGGCCGCCGCAGTGGCTGCCAGGTGGTGGCGTCCCAGCCTCACAGCAGCCTTATGATACCTGCTGGACGATACATTGTCAATCACTGACCATGCCCCTCTTCCTGTTCCACTCGAGAATGCTTCAAAGGAGCAATGGCTGTGAGTAGGCCTCCATGCGTGTTCGACTCTCTCCAATTCTGCCTTCACAGTCTTTTGCGAGATGCCTGTTTGTACATTCTAGGGACTTCGACAGTAAACCACACAGTGCTGTGGAGTGCGTCTCCTGCAGCGTCTGCCAGCACACCTGCCTGAGCGTCTCCGTGATGCTTGCGTAACGGAACGTGCTGCTCTTCTTTGGATCTCCGTTAATTCCTCTATCGAACCTACCTGCTACTCCTCTATCGAACCTACCTGCTACGGATCCCAGACTGACGAGCAATAGTCAAGTATTGGTCGAACGAGTGTTTTGTGAGCTACCTCCTTTGTGGGTGGACTACACTTCCAGACAGTCCTTCCAATTACCTTGTATGACTTTTACCTGCCATTAGTTTCAGATCGCTCTGTACACACACATTTAGATATTTTATGGATGTAATTGCTTCCACTGGTTGTTCTGCAATCCTACAATCATCCAGTAGTCAGTCATTATGCCTATTTATGCGTAATAAATTACATCTGCTTATCTTGAGGGTCAATGGCCGCTCCCCGCAAGCAAGTGTCGATCCTCTGTCTCTTGAACAGAACACAACAGCAATTACAACCCATAGTAGCAGAATATCTAGCAGGATTTAGATCAAACAGATCATGTCTGGAGCAAATTTTCAACCTCAAAACCATACTCAAAAAGCGAGGTCTCAGACAAAAAGTGTAGTAAGCACATTTGTACATTTCAAAAAGCATACAATTCAGGAGACACGCCCTCACTACTCCAGATTTTACAAGAGAGGCGATTAGATCCCAAAACACGAGAAATCATAAAACAAACACTAATTGGCACGAAATCTAAAGTAACGTACATGAGGGAGATCTCAGAACCCTTCGACATTCAAACAGGTGTGAGACAAGGTGAGCGACTCTCTCCTATTCTGTTCAACGTAGTTCCGGACAAAGTTATGGAAGAATGCGAGAAAGAACTCAAGAAATGTGGGGTTTGGAAACCAATATGAGTCGGCATTGCCAAAGAATCTCTACATACCACATCTTGCATTTGCAGATGACCTGGCAATACTAACAGAGGATGAGCAGAGTGCAGTCAAACAGCCGGAAATACCCAAAGAATGTGCAGAAAAAGTAGGTTTACAAATTTCATTTGAGGAAACTGAATTCTTTTATTCAAGAAGAGAAATCGCATGGTTGAAAACAAAATTTGGTAAAATTAACACGGCCCGACAATTTAAATAGCTTAGAGAATTCATCAGGCCAAGAGGTATTGAAAGAATCTCACATCAACATCGAATCTAAAAAATTAAAAAAAGGATTAGGGTTAAGCCAAACCTCTACAACTAAAAGTCAATGTCAAGAGGGGCAAAAATTCGACACTGCAATACTGTCACACAACCAGCAATCGAAAGCATGCGAAACACTAACTCTTAACAGAAAACAACAACTTGAAGACATCAAAAGAGAAAAGAGAAAGATCATCAGGAAAATTCTAGCAGGATGACATAACAAAGACGGTTACATGCTACAACCGATTAATACAACAGAAAAGTTTTCAAACCTCGAAAATGATATCAGCAAAAGGAGAGTGAAAGTTTTTGGTCATCTCAGCCGACTACCAGAAAATCGATTGACGAGGAGAATAATAGATTATGCAGCCACACTAAGGTATCCCACAGCTTGGCTGGACGAAATTTGAAAGGACCTAAATAATGCAAACATAAGACTAGCTGACTTCAAGAAAGAGACACTTTCAGACTCAAAGAAGACAAATAGGAAGTTATATCAGAGAAACCAAAAGAAAAATAGTACAGACCAAAGGGATCGGTTGTGTGTAAACAGGTCTTTTCGGAAAGAATGAATGCGTATTGGAAGAACAAGAAGAACTCAAAGAATAATTAATCGAGTTATTTGCTCAACGTTTTCCATTTCTGTAGAGAATTCTCCAACAATAACAACACTATATATATATATATATATATATATATATATATATATATATACTGTCATAAAAATCGGCGTATAATACCCCATAGTGGCCTGGGTGGCCGAGCGGTCGCAGGTTCGAATCCTGCCTCGGGCACGGATGTGTGTGATGTCCTTAGGTTAGTTACGTTTAAGGAGTTCTAAGTTCTAGGGGACTGTTGACCTCAGATGTTAAGTCCCATAGTGCTCAGAGCCATTTCAACCAATGCACAGTGTTACTCCCAAGCTGTTCTTCCGTCAGCTCCATAGCACTGTAGGCAACGGGGCTCAGGTTGTTGCAGCGTTCCCCGACTTTAGGAAGGCATCTGACACTGTCCCGCACTGCAGCCTAGTGGAAAAAATACCGGATTATCGAGTATCGAGACTACATTTGCGAGTGAATTCAAGAGTTTCTCATAGACAGAGCTCAAGCTGTCACTCTCAATGGAACAGAATCCTGAGATGTATAGGTAATGTAAGCAATACGCTGAGGAAGAGTGTTAGTTTCGTTACTGTTTGTAGTGTATATGAATGATCTAGTAGAAAGCATCGGAAGCTCTTTGACACTGTTCGCAGGTAGTGCAGTTGTTTGTAAGAAAGTAGCAACGCAGTGTCTATTTCCACAACGACCTGCAGAGCACTGATGAATGGTGCAGGTTCTGGCAGTTGACCCTGAACGTAAATAGATGTACGACATCGCGCGTACGTAGGAGAACAAGTGCACTACTGTACAGCTACTGTACAGCAGCATGTAGGCGTAACTATTCAGAACGGCCTTGAGTGGAACGACCTCAGGCCCGGGTTCCCGGGTTCGATTCGAGGCGGGGTCAGGATTTTCTCTGCCTCGTGATGACTGGGTGTTGTGTGATGTCCTTAGGTTAGTTAGGTTTAAGTTGTTTTAAGTTCTAAGGGACTGATGACCATAGATGTTAAGTCCCATAGTGCTCAGAGCCATTTGAACCATTTTTTTTGGAACGACCTCACAAAACAAATAGCAGGAAAAGCAGACGCCAAGCCGCGCGGGATTAGCCGAGCGGTCTAGGGGGTTGCAGTCAAGGACCATGCCGATGGCCCCGGCGGAGGTTCGAGTCCTTCCTCGGGCATGGGTGTGTATGTTTGTCCTTAGGATAATTTAGGTTAAGTAGAGTGTAAGCTTAGGGACTGATGACTTTAGCAGTTAAGTCACATAAGATTTCACAGACATTTGAACATTTTTTGAACAGCAGACGGCAGATTGAGAGGAAGAATCTTAAGGAAGTGTAACTCATACACGAAGAACCAGGCTTATAAGGCGCTTGTTTGGCCCATTGTTGAGTGTTGTTAGTCTGCTGCGCTTACGAGGTAGGTCTGAGAGACGAGAGAGAGAGTATGCAACGAACAGCGGTGTGTTTCGCCACCTGATCGTTTAGTCGGCGCAAGAGAGCTACAGATATCATCAAGAGACTCCAGGGGCAGACGCTACAGGAGAGGTGTTGTCTATCTCGCAGAGGTTTACTACTGACATGTCGAGAGAGTACTTTCTGGGAAGAGTCGGACAACGCCTCACTGCCTGTCACGTACATCTCGCGATATCAGCGCGTCCGAAAATTCTGGAAATCAGAGCCAGTGCGTGTCTTAGCCACGACCGCTCTTCCCATGCGGCATCCGCGACTGGAAGAGGGGAGGGGCGGGTCAGTTCGTGCGTCCAGAAGTACTCTCCAGCGCACGGAGTCACGTGGCTTGCCAACTAGTGATGTACGCGTAGTTTTATAATCTATCCCTACGCATACTATCGCTTCTCATGCAAACGTGAAATCCAGCAACAGGCTAACATGACACTCTTTATCTAATTACTAGATATTATTATTGCATTGATACCTATTTAAAGAGAGGTTTCTGTTTGCAAACGAAGCAAAAAAATACCGTCAGATTTGTTCCAGGTTTCCTTGCAGTCATCGTGAAGTTGCCCTTCCCTGTAGGTCACTTCATCGTCTGAGAATACAGCCGGTGTTCTCCGCTAGAGTGTTTAGTGTGTCGAGGATATCAGCGACCTATTGTGCCTTCTTTGGGAGGACACGTGGACACTGTAGTTTCTATAGAGTTTTCGCCTTCAGCACATCGTGCTGTGTTCAGCAAGTCGAAAATTCTCTGAGCCATGCCCATGCCTGAGAAGATACTCTCTGATAATAAACAACCTACAATGAACTACCCTAGCTAATACATTTCTGTAGTGTAACAAGGTGTACACGTTGACCTGCGTGTGTTATTAGCCAGCCGTCGTGTGTGGTACAAGGGGACGATGTCTCACGTGTTACTCTATTGACGTTTGCCATGTCTCACAGAGGGATTTAGTCCCGTCGGAGGGTCTCCACGTCAGACTGCGGACAAGCAGAGCCTCCCCCCCCACCCCCATTTCCCCTCCCCCCGTATCCCACCCCCTCCCGCCCCCCAAAGTCAGGCTGCTCCACACGCAGCCCTCCTGCACGCACACACACACCTCTCAGCTGCTCCGTCTCCCAAACCGCCCGAAATGGAGCCGTTTCTCTGCAGTTGGTCCCTCACTATTTCCGAACGGCGCAGAATCGCAGATTACCGGCCCCATTCCGCAAGTGTCGACATCCGATAACGGCGACTCGCTTATCAGCTTATCACAGGTCTGGAGTGTTGACTGCCAGGTGCCCACTCACGTTTCCAGATAAGTGCCGGCCGCTCAACTTGAGATCAAGGTCTCTGCGACCTGCAAAGAATGCGTCTCTCTTTACGTATAAACAACATAGAACGTTTTCACACTAAGTTCGAAATCTTAAGTATTTACCAATTTATTGTCGCATGTCATCCCACCCACGTATCGCAGCCCTAGAGCACCTCTCGTTTCTAGGAATGCGAAATGTCGGAAGGCTTTCACTGGCCGTTCCCACGTTGGAGGTGCGAGACTGAACACGTGCCGGCCGTACTGGCCGAACGGTTCTAGGCGCTACAGTCTGGAACCGCGAGACCGCTACGGTCGCACGTTCGAATCCTGCCTCGGGCATGGACGTGTGTGATGCCCTTAGGTTAGTTGGGTTTAAGTAGTTCTAAGTTCTAGGGGACTATTGACCTCGGAAGTTAAGTCCCATGGTGCTCACAGCCATTTGAACCATTTTCTCTAATAACTTTAAATTCGCTCCTCGAAGTGATCGAGAGGCAAAATTCGGAATGAAAAATGCTTGACAGTGCTATGGTTTCCCGTGTCTATCCGCTATGTAGTTCACAGCAGACACCTACATCTACACAGATACTCCGCAAGCCAACGTACGGTGCGTGGCGGAGGGTACTACGTACCACTACTTGTCGTTTCCTTTCCAGTTCCAGTCGCAAAGAGAGCGAGGGAAACACGACTGCCTGTATGCCTCCGTGTGAGCCCTGACTTCTCGTAATTTATCTTTGTTGTCCTTACGTGCAGTGTGTACTGGTGGCTCTAGAATCGATAGGCAGTCAGCTTCAAATACCGGTCCTCCAAATAGTATTTCTCGAAAATAACGTCGCTTTCCCTCCTGGGATTCCCATTTGTGTCCCCGGAGCATCTCCGTAACACGTGTAGTTCGAACCTAGCGGTAACAAACCTAGCAGCCCGCCTCTGAATTGCTTCGATGTCTTCTTTCAGTCCGACCTGGTACGGATCCCAAACCCTCCAGCAGTACTCAAGTGAAGGTCGCACCAGCCTCCTGTTTGCGACATTGACTGTAGGCAGTGAAGTTTACATGTCTCAAAATCCAGTCTCGAAAACCCAGACAGAGGGTTTTTGTCTTCCTTTCTGACGTCTTCACAGTAACTGCACAGGCCGCGAGTCTGGGTTTCGATGCTTTCGACACGGCACGCAGAATGAAACAGCCGTGCGAGGCAGGACACATTTGTATATATCATGCAACAACTGTTAAATACAAACATACCTCAGCAGGCCGTACATTTATTACAAATTACAGTATTTCGGGAAATTTCATAGGACAAATTTATAGTGACTTCTATCAGCACATGAACAGTCAAAAGGGCTTTTCCGTTCCACACTCGAGGTATATATACAGGGTGGTCCATTGATCGTGACAGGGCCAAATATCTCACGAAATAAGCGTGAAATGAAAAAACTGCAAAGAACGAAGCGTGTCTAGCTTGAAGGGGGAAACCAGATGGCGCTATGGTTCGCCCGCTATATGGCGCTGCCATAGGTCAAACGGATATCAACTGCGTTTTTCTAAATAGGAACCCCCATTTTTTATTACATATTCGTGTAGTACGTAAAGAAATACAAATGTTTTAGTTGGAGCACTTTTTTCGCTTTGTGATATATGGTGCTGTAATAGTCACAAACATATGGCTCACAGTTTCGGACGAACAGTTGGTAAGAGGTTGGTTTTTTAAATTAAAATACAGAATCTAGGTACGTTTGAACATTTTATTTCGGTTGTTCCAATGTGATACATGTACCTTTGTGAACTTATGATTTCTGAGAACCCATGCTGTTACAGCGTGATTACCTGTAAATACCACATTAATGCAATAAATGCTGAAAATGATGTCCGTCAACCTCAATGCCTTTGGCAACGGGTGTAACGACATTCCTCTCAACAGCGAGTAGTTCGCCTTCCGTAATGTTCGCACACACATCGACAATGCGCTGACGCCTGTTGTCAGGCGTCGTCGGTGGATCACGAGAGCAAATACCCTTCAACTTTCCCCACCGAAAGAAATCCGGCGACGTCAGATCCGGTGAACGTGCGGGCCGTGGTATGCTGCTTCGACGACCAATCCACCTGTCATGAGATATGCTATTCAATGCCACTTCAACCGCACGCTAGCCATTTGCCGGACATCCATCATGTTGGAAGTACATCGCCATTCTGTCATGTAATGAAACATCTTGTAGTAACATCGGTAGAACATTACGTAGGAAATCAGCATATATTGCACCATTTAGACTGCCATCGTTTAAATGGGGACCACTTATCCTTCCTGCCATAATGCTGCACCCTACATTAACCCGCCAAGGTCGTTGATGTTCCACTTGTCGCAGCCATCGTGGATTTTCCGTTGCCCAGTAGTGCATATTATGCCGGTTTACGTTACCGCTGTTGGTGAATGACGCTTCGTCGCTAAATAGAACGCGTTCAAAAAATCTGTCATCGTCCCATAATTTCTCTTGTGCCCAGTGGCAGAACTGTACACGACGTTCAAAGTCGTCGCCATGCAATTCCTGGTGCATAGAAATATGGTACGGGTGCAATCGATGTTGATGTAGCATTCTCAACACCGACGTTGTTGAGATTCCCGATTCTCGCGCAGTTTGTCTGCTACTGATGTGCGGATTAGCCGCGACAGCAGCTAAAACACCTACTTGGGCATCATCATTTGTTGCAGGTCGTGGTTGGCGTTTCACATGTGACTGAACACTTCCTGCTTCCTTAAATAACGTAACTATCCGGCGAACGGTCCGGACACTTGGATGATGTCGTCCAGGATACCGAGCAGCATACATATCACACGCCCGTTGGGCATTTTGATCATAACAGCCATACATCAACATGATATCGACCTTTTCCGCAATTGGTAAACGGTCCATTTCAGCACGGGTAATGTATCACGAAGCAAATACCGTCCGCACTGGCGGAATGTTACGTGATACCACGTACTTATACGTTTGTGACTATTACAGCGTCATCTATCATAAAGCGAAAAAAGTGGTTCAACTAAAACATTCGTATTTCTTTACGTACTACACGAATATGTAATAAAAATTGGGGTTCCTATTTAAAAAATGCAGTTGATATCCGATTTATCTATGGCAGCGACATCTAGCGGGCCAACGATAGCACCATCTGGTTTCCCCCTTCAAGCTAGACGAGTTTCGTTCTTTGTAGTTTTTTCGTTTGATGCTTATTTCGTGAGATATTTGGCCCGGTCACTATATCAATGGACCACTCTGTATATATACCTGTCCCAGTGTGTGCGTACCGCGTGCAACGGGGAAGAGCGTTCGGCGAGTGGGAAGTGTGAGCGGCCCAGCTGGGAGCTGGCGGGTGGCGGCTGTGGGCCGGGAGAGCAGGGGGCAGCCCCCCCTCCCCCTCCCCCTCCCCATCCCCCGTGTCCCACAGCTGCACCCTGTGTGCCAGGCTGCCTGCGGCTCGGCAGCCGCTGCCCAGGCTGCAAAGTAAGCGCAGCGACCAACTATACGGCGAGTGCCATTTGGATACACTCGAGTGAAGGTCACGGCAATACCGAAAAAGTGTAAAATTCTCCAAAAAAATCTATTCAGCTGCAGGAAGTACAACTACTACTTTGACACGCCACGTAAAATCTGTAGACACTGCTGGATATGAAGAACCAGACAGCTCAAGCATGAAGTCATGCTTCCCCGTCCTCCAGCTCAGCTACGCTACGGGAAACGAAAGAACTGGTAATTTGATTACATTTTTCGGTAAGAAACGAACAGCAGTATACGATGACCGTAAATCAAAAGATATTGACTACCTTATTGCTGAACTGGCTGCCCTTAATTCTGCGAAAAATGATGGCTTGTAACGCTCAATACAATTAACGACGCCTTGCTATCACTTTAGAACAAGCCATTCGTTTCTGTTTTGCGTTATACCTTACAATCCTCAGTTATATAAATAGGTTAGTATAAAACTATTTTTTTATTTAAATAAATAACCAGAGTATTTCATATAGTGGGCTTCGTTAATCATAAGTGATAATGACGTAAACTACTTTCCATCACAATTCTTAAGCAACCTCCGACCCCAACTTTGGTTCCGATAAAACCACCTGCCCCATTTATCGGCCAGCAGTGACCTGCCGGCTGCTGGTCACAGAAGCGGCAAACGGCCAGTGGCTGTGAGGTGCGGTCGCTTCTCAGGGAGCGGTCCCCGGTTTGAATCCCACTGTGGCCACTTGTTACCTCGTTATTCTTTTCCCCGTTTCTTCCAGTTACACGTAGGAGGCATATTAACTTCAAAGAGCTAGCTAGTACTGACACTTCAACGACTTAATTCACGACGTTAAAAATTTTAGTTTTTTGTTTGATTTTGATTTGTTTAAAATCGCGCCTCATACTCATTCAACGTCATTTGCTGCACAAAAAAAATTTACAATCAAACACTCTTACACAGCTAAAGAGTTTACAGAACAGAAGCTTCGGCAATTTTTCCACGTACTGTTCTCCTTGTGGCGCGAGCAAAGGTCCCTTAAGATAAAATTCCACCTTCCCGGTACTCGACATACATGATCGATGGCCCGATAAAGTTAGCGAGCACTTGTTTTGATTGCGACAGAGAGCTGATACAAGTCACGTACAAACACACCAGAGATGTGACGTGTACTAGGTAAATGCGTGGGAAGTCCTGCAAAGAGCGTCGTATTTTTTGTACTTTAAACGAGCCAAGTGCTGAACACAGGCAAAAACGCAACACTTGGTCGAGCTACGGGCCACTCATGACACTGGAATAGAAATATTTCGAGCTTGTATGAGTTACACGATTTTTTCTGTTTATTGTGACCTGCTCCAGAGTTGATGAAAAGGAAACGACAAATGGCAGAAAATGTTTTGGCGAGCTCGTAGCAGTTCGATTTGTTGTCGAGCAATTTGTGAATCTGCAAAGAATCATATCGTCGAAGTGAAGTTCAGAGAAAACTGTGGGTTCATTACCGGCCGAACTGGCCTGCCGAGTGTGCCCTGAAGGTGTTTGCTTTCCGTGACGCAAAATCCTTTTACACAGGTAACGTGGGAAGTTGTTGCGTATACAGTCAGGACAGTACATTAAGCCAGGTACACCGACATAAACTGTACATGCATAGTTGGATAACGTAATACGAAAAAGAGATATTTCGCTTGTGAAAACTTTTACTCTAGTGCTGATTGTTTGCTGAAGAAGGAATTGACATTCAAAGGATCTATGAATAAGAACAAGCAAAGCTGTCCGGTTCTCTGCTTTTGGATTTCGAAATGTTATTGTTGTTGCATCATATTTGCCAAAGAATGGGAAGTGGGTTTTGCTGCTATCAACAATGTAGAGTGATGTATTTTGGATCGAGAAACACGCAGAAGTCGGACTTTATAAACTTTTGTAATACCGCCAAAGGTGCCATGGACACAGTTGTCCAGTAAGCCAGTAATTATTCCATTTCATGAAGAACCAGAAGATGGCTCTCATTTTTTTTCCAGATATTGAACACAGCCAGGAATCAGTGGCCAGATCATATACAGTTTTCCACGTCCAGGTGTCACTAAAAATTCTGAAAACCTCTCAGTTTGCGATTACTGGAGCTCGATCTACCCTCAAGAGCCTAAATCACATGCCTACCTAGGAATGTAACGGAATCCTTAAGGTTTTTCAGATACAAAAGCAATGTTATGTCCGTTGAAGAGACACCACGAAAAGTCAAGGCCCGCTGCTACCTTTGTGGAAGGATGAAGATTAGGGTAACGACCGTTACAGGTATTGAATGCTGGCGCAAATAAGAAGCACATTCGTTTGAAAGATTCACGTGCTGGCGAGAAGCTGGTAGCCAGTTCGTATATGGTTAGAAGTTGTTGAACGTTTTATTCGTACGTGTGCTTATTATGTGAAATTTTACTGAAATTAATCCTATGGATTCTTTCACCGAAGATGGGGGTGGCACTTGATATCATGGTGTGGTGTGGAAATGTGCATTCAATTTAACTGAATCGATGAACGAGTACGAATTGTGGAGTACTTCAAAAGACTACTTCAATCTGAGACGCGAAAGTAGTCTGTTTATTATGTCTTTAATTCGTAAATATGCTGTTCGACGTAGTTTTAAGATATTGCTCTGACATATTTGTGCATTTTTAGTTTAGGATGCCAAATACGGACCGCATATACTGACCCTGCCAACGCACAGAATGTTACACTTTTAATTTTGTTATATTTTGCTGATTACTATGTGGCTGTATTCGTTAAGCTGTTTTAATTCGCGGTGCTGCTTCGATTACCTCGTTATCTTCCTGAAACACAAGGTTCGACACCACAGTGCTGTTGAGACGTGAGACGCGACATTCCTTCGGAGATGCGCGCCACTCCAGACGAACGGCCACAGCGGAGGTGCAATGAGATACACGGAGGGTACTCGCAGCTGCCAATACGGAACACTCGTCAGCTGTGTAGTAGACTGACGACAGTGAAAATATCTGTTGCACCGGGACACGAACCCGGGTCCCCAGCTTTACACCAGCGCCGCCGCTTTGGCCGCACGTGCGCTGCCCACGGCCACACCCGATCTTCCGTATCATACGTCGTCGTTCCTGCGCCACAACCTGTGCTTGTAGACACATTGCGTAAGTTTCCCATACAGCAGGGGAGAGGGACGTTTTAATGCAAAGTCGCTGCCTGGTGTTGGCGTGTGAATGCGATCCTGCAGCGGCTGTGTTTTCGAGAAGAACGGTGCAATGTTCTTGTGGACGTACGTGCATCTCCGAAGGAACATTCGCTCTTCTTAACTGCACAGGCGGTGCAGTATCGTATGTACCTGTAATCGTTGTAATAATTTACGGCACAAAGAGAATGAAAATGATGTAGTCAGAATTGCAGTGTTATTTAAGTATCAAAAGATGTAAATTAGGCTGGCGAGACTGCGAAACTCGTTACGTGATGTACAAGTTGAACATTTCACGGAGGATCGAAGCGGGACTATAAAAGGACGGCAGCCGTCTTGCTGAAGGGCAGTGTTAGACAGTGCAGGGCAGCGCTGGTCAGAAACAGTTTCAGCCTCGAGAAGTAATTATTTTGTAGGATGTAGTTATCGCCGACTTGGCACAGGAATATCTCTGGTCAAAGGACTTACGCTGTTTAAAATAAACTTCGTTGTATTTTTAATACTTTCTTTACACAGCACAAATAAATAAAACGTTAACTGCAGATTCAGTGAAAACGCCAGAAATCAAGTCAGTAACGTAAATTAGCAACAAAAGTAGCAACCAGCAAGCGAGCAACAAAAGAGAGCTAACAATGTCGTGTAGTAGATTGTATAGAAAGAAACAATCTACAGCACAACATTCTTTTATTCCTTTACTTGCCACTCTTAGAGATCACTTTGTATTTAAATAGTAATGAACCCAAATGTTCCTTGTAAGTACTAAAAAAACAAAGTCACCTACAACCGACGAAAATGCGAGAGGGACTACACATTTTGCAGACTCCCGTATGAGTTCGAGACTGAAGAGATCACTGGCCGTTTTCGCCTTAACTGCGAACATGGGATGTCTGTCCTTACGGACGATATGTCCTGACAGGCAGCAGACTTGGGTTCGAATCTCCGTCCGGCACAAATTTCCAACATTCCACATTGATTTAAATCATTCCACACTCGCAGCCAATACCTACGATTCCTTTGTGGGTTTCTAAATTTAGTTGAAGTAAGGTCTACTTCCCAAAAGCCACATGTTCGAGGCAGTTAGCAATGGAATCCCACAGGAACGGGCGATCGGTAGGGTTCCTGTTCGGAAATCTATAGGAGAAGCTTACAGAGCTCTTGTAACTTACGAATTTGCCCAGTGAAGCTTAAATTTTCCAGATCTAATTAGCGTATCTTTCGATGGCGCTGGAGATATGGCAGCAAGTATACTGGTATTCAGCAGCACTGAAGGAAGAAGTACCAGAATTAATTTTCGCGCCTTGTTACGCGCATGTGGTGGGAGGCGTGACTGCATGCTGCGCTGAAGCAAAGAGTGTGTTTGGGTCCTTGGAGTCTACCAGTGTATTTATGCACGAATTACTTGAGCGCACATCTGTATGGGTGGACAAAATTTTGGAATTAGCAACTGGCCAAGACAAACTGAGACGATTACAGAGCATGGGAAAACGGGATTGTGGGCCCAATACAGAGCCTTGACCACTATTGCGGAGAAAACTCGACACGTCGCGCTGATAAAAAAAGTTTTAAGTGTCATACCTTCGAGAATGGAGTTCGAGTTAAACAAGTTCGAGTTAAAGACTTCGTTGCAAGCGTAGGCACTGATGGATTCATTTTTTAAATCGGAAACCATCCTGACAACCTTTACATTCAACAAAATTTTTGGCATACTAACTGCGGTAAGCCAGTATCCCCAAACCGCAACAGTAGACTATCGTAAAGCTTGGGGTCTTATCAAATGTTTGGAGATAAGTTTAAAGAAACCAATTAGATAATTTTGACGACGTTTCCAGAACTGCAACTGTCTTTAGATCCCAAGTTCAAGGATTAATGCAAGCCAAAAATATTGATATCGACAAACGGCGCACGCTACTATTACGAAGAATATCTTAAAAAATCAAAAACCACGGCGAGTTATGCCAGGACGAAGTGGCATTACTGTCTGCGGACCCAAAGAGATTCTATTCCGTTTCCGTCTACAGAGTCATCATTAACGCAGATTTAGTTAAATCAGGTGCAAAGTTCAGTTGCAACTAACATTTAATGAAGACGCTCGCGTTTTCGTACCCGAAAAACTTCGATGAAATTAACAAAAATGGATTTCCTAATGCCGCATTAAAGTCTCTCGCATCTGCTGCAAATGCCGATAGAGAATTTATGTGAAAAGAATTACAATATTTCGCCAAAAGTTTTAATGAACCGTCTGAAACTCTTTGGGATCAACACGTTCCACCTAGGAAACAAGACGTGAATGGTTCATATTCTCAGAGGAACAAGACGCCGATCGAAAACGGCTTGGACCAAACTGCAAAGGACGCCATTTGTTTTTCCCGAAGCGGTTCTGACGCCTGGCGAAGTTGCGTACGACGTGCATGTAAACTTTTGCCACAGTATGACACAGCACAGCGGTACGTTCTCCAACCTGTACGTTGTGTTATTGTGTAATACTGACAATTTCGATGACGCAAGTGACTTCTGAAAGTCGATTTCCAGTGCACTGAAGCGCTTCAAGACGAGATTTAGGTCTTTACTGGGGGGAGAACTGCTGAATTCGTTGATTATTTAAATTAGACCTGATCAAGGATAATGGGAACCGAATCTTTCAGGATCGAGTTGTTGACAGCTTAGCTGAAACTTCTACTCTTTAAAAAATTTTTTTCATTATGTAGCTTTTCAGTTGTTAGAAGTAATTGGAACTATATTTACCTAATAATACATATAAATCACTGAAAGTTAATATTTTGCACATGTTGTTATTATCCCATAGTATCGTACCTACCCTTATCCCAGGCTTGCGGGGAATCGCCCGGGTCCTACCAGCCCAGGATGTGATGACCAACAAGACAAAAAGAAAGATCTAAATCTGGTCCGTAAGTCATTATCCAGCAATACAGAGCTAATATTGTGGTAACTGCAGTGCGCCATGCAGTAAACAAGACTACATTACCGTATAACCGTCTGTGCACCACTAAGTGAGGTTGCATTGCGACGATTGTGTGGCAATAACAGTACGGTATTTCTTGATCTCATGTTAGCGACGTACAAGTTTTACTTTCCGACCCTGAGAAGGTTTTGTAACAGTGGATGCTATGAAATAATACTCATGAACATAACTGAAGCCCTACCGTGGGACGTAATATTTGCTTCACACAGAAAGGAATGAAATTAAAAAAGTAAACCTTCTCGAACTTGTGTGAAACCAACAGATTTGCCGAGGTGCTAGAGGTAGTTATAAATTTTAATGAATTGCTTTTAATAGCTGATTACAAATTTAAATGAGGGGATTGTCCATGTGGTCCAATATATTGAGGGTTATGCAGATCTGAGTTTATGGGATGGAGGAAAGTTATTTGCACTTAGATTCAGCCTAATGAATAAATTGGTTCTGTGGACGAAAATACGTTGTTATTACATGCGGCTGATGACAACATAATGTCGTTAAGTAATGCGGCGCGTCGCACTGGAGAGAGAATTTCCCGTTGAGGATGAGACTAGTGATGTCACTGGGTCTGTTGATCTAAACACTGGAGAGCAAGATAGTGGCCATAGCTTCAGTGTCTGGAGAACAGCGAGAACTGTAGTGAACGTAGTGAAGCCTAAGGAATTCTGCCACAGGGAGACCATTTTTAGTGCGTTTAGTGCTGGGATGACAGTATAGCCGTGAGCGACGGGCACAGCAAGATGGGGGTGAGTGTAACCTGGAGGGCGGCGAGAGGCAGCGGCTGCGGGAGGCACTCCTCACTGCGGGCGGCGTGCAGTGAAGGCAAAGAGGGGAGGGGAGCGTCATTCGTGTCGCGAAGTTAACCTGCTTACGATTCCGGGATTCGGAAAAAACATATCGCAGAACACTGCTGATATTCGTAAGTCATGTATGGTTAAGGTGGCCTTTCGATCGAATATCTTACAGAAGCTACAACTTCAATAAATCACAGGTATACGAGACTATATGTTTAGCTTTCTAAAATGTTGCTTTTTTGAATATTTAGTACACTATGCCCCAATTTTTTAATTAAGGCTAAAATACACTAAGAATTTATTTTTTTCTGTGCAAGTAAATGTGTAAAGTAAAAAAAAGTAACGATTTAATGTAAGGAATGTATTTGTTTGCTGTTCTGGTAGACAAAGTTCCAGAGAAATGTTTATCTATCGAAACTGTAAAACAAGTTGAAGGCAGTCGCCGTAATTGGTTTTTGGATTACATAAAAGCAGGGCCGCGCGGAATTAGCCGAGCGGTCTCAGGCGCTGCAGTCGTGGACTGTGCGGCTGGTCCAGGCGGAGGTTCGACTCCTCCCCCAGGCATGGGTGTGTGTGTTTGTCCTCAGGATAATTTAGGTTAAGTAGCGTGTAAGCTTAGGGACTGATGACCTTAGCAGTTAAGTCCCATAAGATTTCACACACATTTGAACATAAAAGCAGGATCTGTGAGCCCTCTCTCTGTCTTTCTCTCTCTCTCTCGTTTGTTTTGGATGGCTGTTTCGAAAATGTAAGTGTGTCTCTGTAACGTTTGGCAAATAATTACGCTAATTTAATTTCAAAAGGCGTGTTTTAATTAAGGCTGTACTTTCCTTTATCATTAATTCCACATATCAAATTATTATGCCATATTTTAGAAATCTGTGTTCAGTCGGCTACTACTTTAGAAAATTTTTATTTCAGCGTCCCTGAGATCTATTTTACCGGTCTTTCCTATCAGTATCCGAGCAGTGTAATTACGCAGACTGCCTAATTTTTAGATCGATCACTGGCCTCTAAACAATGCCGTCGGCCTACGTTCTCGTCGGTCTGATGCTGGTTGGCGGAATGTATAATTTCGTTATCCACAAGTAAAAATTTTCAATGCATCATTTTATCATTTTAAAAGCTTGCCACCAGTAAAAGCAATAAATTTAATATTAGATTCCTTTTAAATGCCAGTAATATTAAAATTCGATGCTGAGTACGTTCCAGACCCTGGGTGAAGCTTTCAAAACATACACGACAAGTTTCAAGGAGCTCTCTAATTACGAGAAGTTATACGTCGCTAAACACGCGTACACAATAGGTCATCCTCTCCGAGGAATCGAAAAAAAGTTTAACAGATTTAAGGGTGGGACGTAACAGGTGCAAGCAGCAGATGTAGGAGGAATTAAAAGACTGCGAACCAGAGCAGGCGGTTTGACGACGTGCTGAATGGACAAACGGAGGACTGCGGCGACAGACTGCCGCACAGCTGTGCTGCTGTACCACGGGTACTCTGAAGTCTGGTGGCAGGTGGCCGGCGTCTGCTGGGAGGGAGTTGGAGAGTGGACAGTACGGCTGGCCAAACACGACACTCGCGTTCTGTCGATAGTCTGCAGTGGCCACGTGTCTTCTGACCAGTACCGTACGAGTGTAAGCATTAGGAGAGAAACTGCGAACTGTGTGAGCTGTACGGCCACAACGACAAACTGACGCTCCGCTAGAAGATTTGACATTTGCATTCTGACCGAGCGGTTCTAGGCGCTTCAGTCGGGAACCGCGCGACCGCTACGGTCGCAGGTTCGAATCCTGCCTCGGGCACGGATGTGTGTGATGTCCTTAGGTTAGTTAGGTTTAATTAGTTCTAAGTTCTAGGGGACTGATGACCTCAAATGTCAAGTTGGATAGTGCTCAGAGCCATTTGAACCATTTTTGACAATTGCATGAAAGACAGCAGGAAACAGTACCAAATGCTCCCGCCACAGAAACTGCTATTTTGTATGAACAAATCCGCAGTAAAAATCGTCGTAGGATATGTCTGGAAATATAAGCATTTATGTAAACTTGAGACGAAAGCGTCGCCATCTTTATTAATAGAAGATTTCATTAGCCCAAAGAATAAATTGTGTTTTCGACGTTCATTTCTAAGACTGTTTATGTCCATCAAATAATTTTACTTGGCGACAATTGTTGTGACATTTGAATGTGGCTTAACAAATGATAATGCTGTTCGGCATTAAATAAAGTTGTTTCCGGGAGCACGGCCTACACAGCAATGAAGAGTGTCTCCTTACTGGTTTGACGGGAATCATTCTGGTCGACATGCCGCCAGCTTCATGAAGTGACCTAAATCGCTTCCAGAAGTTCGCTGTCCAGAGCGTGACATCTACGAACAAGGTGAAGACTCCTACCCCGTGACGTGAGTGTACTGTCTTCTCTACGACAAGGCCTTCACAGTTAGTGCTGACGCCATCTTCTGAGAGCTGCAGAAACCAAACTACTGTGTCCAGGGGCTTACTGACCTTACCGTGCCACTGGCCTGAGTGTTTTCCATGTTTTCCAGCGTTGACATGATTTTCACTATTTTTTTGTGCTTTAAATGGTATGCCATGACAACACCCACTTCTAAAGTAAGATGACAACAATTAGTCGGTCATGTTTTGGAGTTTATGGAGTGATGCTAGTTGCAGAATTTTAATGATGAACGTTATCGGAGAAAACTGGATGGAACGCCTTTTTGTTGGAGCTGAACACAGTGTACGTGGTTCAGTGCCAGGTGGTTCTTTCTCCCTGTACGCACACTACGTGTCCACCTAGGCTGCGCCCCTCTGCCCTGTGGCTGTGTCCAGACAGGCATCCAGCAGCTCGCGGTGGCGAAGACTCTCTGCCGCTCTGGAGTCGAGGGGATGTTTACACGAAGTGAGAATAAATGAATTGACGCTGCTATTGTAACGTGGCTGCGTCAACAGCACCCTCCCTACTGCACCACCTCGCCATAACTGATAACCCAACTGTGTTTCAGTTTAATCTTGTATCTCGAGTACTAAACGACAACATGTCAGGCCCGCGATCAAAGTGTTAATCGCTATGGATCTTCATACTGATGGATTTTATCTCTTGTTTACTTGTTCACGTGCAGCAGAAATATGGCAGATATCTTAACACAAAACACACTGCAGGACGATGACGTCAACTCAGGGTGTGGCCACTTCCGAAGCGATCTTGCGGAGGAAGTCTTCTGAAACACGAAGATGCTGCGTACGAAACACCACCCAACACCCCTCTTGCGAGAGGCACTAGAACAGTAGAGGTGGTCCAGTGGTGAGCAAGAAAACAGTGCGAGCCTTTAAACTGCAAATGTCGCACCGCTTACCGCTTTTACTGACAGCAGAGATGAGTAAGACACTGAAGCCCTCCGAACAAGGAACGAATAATTGAAAAAGCGTCATGCCGATATCAGTGTCGGCAAATACACTCCTGGAAATTGAAATAAGAACACCGTGAATTCATTGTCCCAGGAAGGGGAAACTTTATTGACACGTTCCTGGGGTCAGATACATCACATGATCACACTGACAGATCCACAGGCACATTGACACAGGCAACAGAGCATGCACAATGTCGGCACTAGTACAGTGTATATCCACCTTTCGCAGAAATGCAGGCTGCTATTCTCCCATGGAGACGATCGTAGAGATGCTGGATGTAGTCCTGTGGAACGGCTTGCCATGCCATTTCCACCTGGCGCCTCAGTTGGACCAGCGTTCGTGCTGGACGTGCAGACCGCGTGAGACGACGCTTCATCCAGTCCCAAACATGCTCAATGGGGGACAGATCCGGAGATCTTGCTGGCCAGGGTAGTAGACTTACACCTTCTAGAGCACGTTGGGTGGCACGGGATACGTGCGGACGTGCATTGTCCTGTTGGAACAGCAAGTTCCCTTGCCGGTCTAGGAATGGTAGAACGATGGGTTCGATGACGGTTTGGATGTACCGTGCACTATTCAGTGTCCCCTCGACGATCACCAGTGGTGTACGGCCAGTGTAGGAGATCGCTCCCCACACCATGATGCCGGGTGTTGGCCCTGTGTGCCTCGGTCGTATGCAGTCCTGATTGTGGCGCTCACCTGCACGGCGCCAAACACGCATACGACCATCATTGGCACCAAGGCAGAAGCGACTCTCATCGCTGAAGACGACACGTCTCCATTCGTCCCTCTATTCACGCCTGTCGCGACACCACTGGAGGCGGGCTGCACGGTGTTGGGGCGTGAGCGGAAGACGGCCTAACGGTGTGCGGGACCGTAGCCCAGCTTCATGGAGACGGTTGCGAATGGTCCTCGCCGATACCCCAGGAGCAACAGTGTCCCTAATTTGCTGGGAAGTGGCGGTGCGGTCCCCTACGGCACTGCGTAGGATCCTACGGTCTTGGCGTGCATCCGTGCGTCGCTGCGGTCCGGTCCCAGGTCGACGGGCACGTGCACCTTCCGCCGACCACTGGCGACAACATCGATGTACTGTGGAGACCTCACGCCCCACGTGTTGAGCAATTCGGCGGTACGTCCACCCGGCCTCCCGCATGCCCACTATACGCCCTCGCTCAAAGTCCGTCAACTGCACATACGGTTCACGTCCACGCTGTCGCGGCATGCTACCAGTGTTAAAGACTGCAATGGAGCTCCGTATGCCACGGCAAACTGGCTGACACTGACGGCGGCGGTGCACAAATGCTGCGCAGCTAGCGCCATTCGACGGCCAACACCGCGGTTCCTGGTGTGTCCGCTGTGCCGTGCGTGTGATCATTGCTTGTACAGCCCTCTCGCAGTGTCCGGAGCAAGTATGGTGGGTCTGACACACCGGTGTCAATGTGTTTTTTTTCCATTTCCAGGAGTGTAGTTCCACATTAGTTCTGCATTTGGATCTCTGAGAAGGGCTGCCAAGGGGGTGCTAACAATGAAAAACAGAGTGACGTGATGTCCTATGTCGGCAGTTTATGCCGCTGAAGTGCTTCTGGGTTTCTGCATCTGTGTGACACCGTAATGAATTAAGGTGCATTGCCGTGCTGGAAGAACAGAAGAAAATGTCCCATTGAACTTCTAAGAAGCGCTGCAGAAACAGCAGGATTAATTTTCCACGGTTCACCGTTGCCTCATCAAACACCAGATGTTTCCACAGCTTACGCTTCGCCGAAACATGCTATCCAACTGGTGATGCTTGTCGCTGCACAAGAGAACTGGGGCGTACGTAAGAGTGTGGCGCTGTATAACCCGGCCAGAGACTAAGTAGGCGTTGTCCACCTGGGAGAACTCGCCAAGTTCATGTAGTGCTGGCGGCCTCAGAAGAACTGGGTGTATTCTACTCACTGTACAGTTCCCCGAGGTCAGTAACGTTTAGGTTAAGACTGTGCGTCGGTGCTGTCACTGTCCTGCAAGCTGAGGAACGTCTGGACACTTGATGATGTTTAACGAGGAAAGTGAATAAAGGAGCAGAGTTCTACTGGAAAACACGTACCCGACTCACACGACTGTAGTTGGTAGTGACATCAATTTATCCTCGATATGTTGACGAAACTACATGTTTAAATCCGGAGGTAAACACAGAGCATCACCCGATATTGTGCTAAACGCGTTCGATTGCCTTTCTAATAAGGCTCCCAGAGGGTTTTCACTCGCAGCGGGTGACCTCGAAGCTCCGAATAGGTACGCTGGCATGCGCGACAGCGGCATCTCCCACCCGTCGTCAAATTGAGATTGTGAAGGCTCCTCACTTGTCCTGTGGTCCGCAGAAGAATCAGGTGAGTGATGTTGAATGCCTTGGGTTTGTTCATGACTATTGGTAACATTTTCATACTCTGCTCTTCGGTATCCCACAGCGGGACGCAAGTTGTAAGCCATCCTGAAATATCCAATACGTAATACAAACGTGCCAACAACTGCCATGTGAAATGTAAACAAAATTCATTATGACATTTACAATGCTAATGCTCCTTCTGCTTAGACAACTTGTGAACAAGCCTATATTTCGTTTGACCCTGCATAGGAGACCTCACTAACCGTCAGGCCATTTTCTAGGATGGCCTTCGGCTGTGTGTCTGAGGTATGACTTCTGAGGTTTTATTAATTGAGGCTCCAATAATTATACCACAGTGGCCTATAACGACCTTGCCTAAAACCGTAGTACCTATGAGCACATCTTATTCCATTAGGCATGAAAACAAATTCCCTGTATGCTTCCCTAAACTGACGTATTAAATCGTCCAAATTTGGCTTATAATACCAAAGTTCCTCTAATACAACAACAGCTGCAGAATAATTTCTTTTGTTTCCATAAAATGTAATAGCAAGCTCATCAATCCTCTCTTGGTTGTCCATTATAATTATCCGGGCTGTTATGCCGTGGTCGGTTGATGAATTCTGTGATGATTCCCAACGTTTCGTCTCCGACTGCGGGAGACATCTTCAAGGGGGTCCGTAGCTTGATGGAAGGTCCAACACACACACTGGCTCGCTACTGACTGCCGCTAAATTCCGTGTCCGCGCGCCCCCGCGCCGCGGCGTGACGTCACGTGTTTTGAAAACGTCAGTGCAATTGGCCGCTGTCCGTCGCCGTCGATCGCCGTTGCCATCACCCAGTAGTGGACGAGTGGTACACATCTTCTTTAACACCGGCATCCATATACCGTTTAATTTGACGCCCTCCTCCTTTCGGTTGAAATTATTTGGGTGTTTAGCGATTTCGATTGCCTCCCTGTAGAGCCTTTCGTAGTATCCGCTCGTGGCCGCTAGTACTTGCGTCTCCTCGAAACGAATATTGTGGTTCCCTGGCTGGAAAGCATGCTCCGCAACAGCTGATCGTTCCGTTTCTCCTCTTCTACAATTTCCCTTGTGCTCTTCCAAACGTGTAGAAACAGTTCTTTTGGTGGTACCGACATAAACATCACCACAGCTGCATGGGATCCTATACACTCCAGATTTTTCCAATGGTTTGCGAGCGTCCTTGGCAGGCCTAAGGTATTCCTGTATCTTCCTGGTGGGCTTGTAAATTACGGTAATATTCCGCTTCGTCAAGATCCTCCCTATTCTTTCCGTTACATTTTTAACGAACGGCAGGAAAACCTTAGATTTTGCAGTAGCCTGTACGTCAGTATGATTTCTGCGTGGCTGCCTCAACGCACGTTTTATTTCGGCGGACGAATATCCGTTCTTCGTTAGTGCATTGTGGAGATGTTCCATCTCAGCGTCGAGCAAGTCAGGTTCACAAATATTTCTAGCTCTGTCCGCTAACGTCTTGATAACACCCCGCTTCTGTTGTGGGTGGTGGTTCGAATCCCGGTGCAAATAACGGTCCGTGTGCGTGGGTTTGCGGTACACTGAGTGGCCCAAACTACCATTTTCGTTTCTAAACACAAGCACATCGAGTAAATGTAGTTTGCCGTCTACCTCCTCCTCCATTGTAAACTGAATTCTTGAGTTTACACTGTTCAGATGTTCGTGGAACCGGCTTAGTTCCTCCCTACCATGTCTCCACAACACAAACGTGTCATCCACGTATCGGAACCATACATTTGGTTTCTTGCTGGCAGTGCCTAAGGCCTGTTCTTCGAATTTCTCCATAAAGAAGTTTGCAATTACGGGACTTAGGGGGCTTCCCATAGCCACGCCATCCGTTTGCTCATAAAACTGTTCATTCCACTTGAAGTATATGGTCGTCAAACAACACTTAAACAGCTCTAAAATATCGGCAGGAAAAATTCGATCCAGCTGTTCCAATACATCATTAAGTGGAACCATGGTAAACAGCGATACCACATCGAAGCTGACCAATATGTCCTCCGGCTGGACCACTATGCCATTCAATCTGCTGATGAAATGTGTCGAATTCTTTATATAAGAGTCCGAACGGCCCACATGTGGTTTTAACAGCGTAGTCAAAAACTTGGCTAACGAGTAGGTGGGCGAACCAATGGCACTCAAGAATTCAGTTTACAATGGAGGAGGAGGTAGACGGCAAACTACATTTCCTCGATGTGCTTGTGTTTAGAAACGAAAATGGTAGTTTGGGCCACTCAGTGTACCGCAAACCCACGCACACGGACCGTTATTTGCACCGGGATTCGAACCACCACCCACAACAGAAGCGGGGTGTTATCAAGACGTTAGCGGACAGAGCTAGAAATATTTGTGAACCTGACTTGCTCGACGCTGAGCTGGAACATCTCCACAATGCACTAACGAAGAACGGATATTCGTCCGCCGAAATAAAACGTGCGTTGAGGCAGCCACGCAGAAATCATACTGACGTACAGGCTACTGCAAAATCTAAGGTTTTCCTGCCGTTCGTTAAAAATGTAACGGAAAGAATAGGGAGGATCTTGACGAAGCGGAATATTACCGTAATTTACAAGCCCACCAGGAAGATACAGGAATACCTTAGGCCTGCCAAGGACGCTCGCAAACCATTGGAAAAATCTGGAGTGTATAGGATCCCATGCAGCTGTGGTGATGTTTATGTCGGTACCACCAAAAGAACTGTTTCTACACGTTTGGAAGAGCACAAGGGAAATTGTAGAAGAGGAGAAACGGAACGATCAGCTGTTGCGGAGCATGCTTTCCAGCCAGGGAACCACAATATTCGTTTCGAGGAGACGCAAGTACTAGCGGCCACGAGCGGATACTACGAAAGGCTCTACAGGGAGGCAATCGAAATCGCTAAACACCCAAATAATTTCAACCGAAAGGAGGAGGGCGTCAAATTAAACGGTATATGGATGCCGGTGTTAAAGAAGATGTGTACCACTCGTCCACTACTGGGTGATGGCAACGGCGATCGACGGCGACGGACAGCGGCCAATTGCACTGACGTTTTCAAAACACGTGACGTCACGCCGCGGCGCGGGGGCGCGCGGACACGGAATTTAGCGGCAGTCAGTAGCGAGCCAGTGTGTGTGTTGGACCTTCCATCAAGCTACGGACCCCCTTGAAGATGTCTCCCGCAGTCGGAGACGAAACGTTGGGAATCATCACAGAATTCATCAACCGACCACGGCATAACAGCCCGGATAATTATAATGGACATGATATTTCCGGCCGTGAAAGTTTACATTTTAGTATCAGACGCCTCTACGGGGAGGAGATGTCAAGAGAAGTGCGACGCCTGGAAGGACTCCAGAAGAAGAGAGTGCAGCTTTTGTGTTCCCTCACATTCCTGTCTCGTTGCAGAGCCGTCGGCGTTATACCGAAGTTTCTGAAGATAAAGCGACTGTTCTATTCGGGAAAGGCACAACGCATTTTCAAACGGACTGAGGAGGCCTTACTACGAGAGCGCATTCAGCAGACCCGACGGGACTTGGCAAGCACAAACTGTAAGTTAATGTCTCTCCATATTACGATCAGTAATAAACTGTGCAGCGGTGACTGGGATAAAATTGATAGACTACTGCATGATACCATGGGGAAGCGTATGTTGACGACGTCTAGTAGACAGAAGAAGAAGTTTGATAATTTGCTACCTAATCAGACTGTTCGGCATTTAGACGTTTCCCGGACCGTTATCAATTTGTCCAAACGTTCGTTATCTGACGATGAGACATCTGTGCTTGCCAAGGGAGGAAATTTTGCTGTTAGTCCGCGTTTTGTGCCCACGGAAGAAATTATAGCCAATGTAGAAGCAGGAATTCGCAGTGTAGATTCTGTAACAGCTGAAGAAATCCGTATAGAAACAGTGAGAATATTAGCCAATGCAAAACCGCCGAAAAGTAATATAACTGTGGGTGAGAGAAGAGCTTTAAAACTCCTGAATGACGACGATAGTATTTTGGTTCTCCCAGCTGACAAAGGAAGCGCAACGGTGGTTATGGATGTGGCCGACTATCAGAGAAAAATTACGGATCTACTGGATCCGCAAGCATATAGGAAGCTGAATAAGGACCCCACTAACAACGTTCTCAGAACTGTGTCGCGGTTAATAAAAAAGTCCTCCATTGAAGAGAGTGTACGGAAAGGTCTCTGCAGTTCGGTTGCGCTACCACCGAGGCTTTATGGATTGCCCAAAATTCATAAAGAAAATGTTCCGTTAAGACCGATACTAAGTGCCATTGGTTCGCCCACCTACTCGTTAGCCAAGTTTTTGACTACGCTGTTAAAACCACATGTGGGCCGTTCGGACTCTTATATAAAGAATTCGACACATTTCATCAGCAGATTGAATGGCATAGTGGTCCAGCCGGAGGACATATTGGTCAGCTTCGATGTGGTATCGCTGTTTACCATGGTTCCACTTAATGATGTATTGGAACAGCTGGATCGAATTTTTCCTGCCGATATTTTAGAGCTGTTTAAGTGTTGTTTGACGACCACATACTTCAAGTGGAATGCACTGTTTTATGAGCAAACGGATGGCGTGGCTATGGGAAGCCCCCTAAGTCCCGTAATTGCAAACTTCTTTATGGAGAAATTCGAAGAACAGGCCTTAGGTACTGCCAGCAAGAAACCAAATGTATGGTTCCGATACGTGGATGACACGTTTGTGTTGTGGAGACATGGTAGGGAGGAACTAAGCCGGTTCCACGAACATCTGAACAGTATAAACTCAAGAATTCAGTTTACAATGGAGGAGGAGGTAGACGGCAAACTACATTTCCTCGATGTGCTTGTGTTTAGAAACGAAAATGGTAGTTTGGGCCACTCAGTGTACCGCAAACCCACGCACACGGACCGTTATTTGCACCGGGATTCGAACCACCACCCACAACAGAAGCGGGGTGTTATCAAGACGTTAGCGGACAGAGCTAGAAATATTTGTGAACCTGACTTGCTCGACGCTGAGATGGAACATCACCACAATGCACTAACGAAGAACGGATATTCGTCCGCCGAAATAAAACGTGCGTTGAGGCAGCCACGCAGAAATCATACTGACGTACAGGCTACTGCAAAATCTAAGGTTTTCCTGCCGTTCGTTAAAAATGTAACGGAAAGAATAGGGAGGATCTTGACGAAGCGGAATATTACCGTAATTTACAAGCCCACCAGGAAGATACAGGAATACCTTAGGCCTGCCAAGGACGCTCGCAAACCATTGGAAAAATCTGGAGTGTATAGGATCCCATGCAGCTGTGGTGATGTTTATGTCGGTACCACCAAAAGAACTGTTTCTACACGTTTGGAAGAGCACAAGGGAAATTGTAGAAGAGGAGAAACGGAACGATCAGCTGTTGCGGAGCATGCTTTCCAGCCAGGGAACCACAATATTCGTTTCGAGGAGACGCAAGTACTAGCGGCCACGAGCGGATACTACGAAAGGCTCTACAGGGAGGCAATCGAAATCGCTAAACACCCAAATAATTTCAACCGAAAGGAGGAGGGCGTCAAATTAAACGGTATATGGATGCCGGTGTTAAAGAAGATGTGTACCACTCGTCCACTACTGGGTGATGGCAACGGCGATCGACGGCGACGGACAGCGGCCAATTGCACTGACGTTTTCAAAACACGTGACGTCACGCCGCGGCGCGGGGGCGCGCGGACACGGAATTTAGCGGCAGTCAGTAGCGAGCCAGTGTGTGTGTTGGACCTTCCATCAAGCTACGGACCCCCTTGAAGATGTCTCCCGCAGTCGGAGACGAAACGTTGGGAATCACCACAGAATTCATCAACCGACCACGGCATAACGGCCCGGATAATTATAATGGACATGATATTTCCGGCCGTGAAAGTTTACATTTTAGTAAAATGTATAACCTCAAAAAATAATTTATTCGAGTCAAAAGCGTGGAGTATCTTATGTACTTACAGCTACTGTACTGGGTCATTTTTGTGGCAGGGTGTCATTAGTTGCGCACAACTTATTATTACTCCTTACTGGCGTTTTATGCCGGTAGGACAGTGATTGTGTTGATGTGAAGTGGTTTGCAAAGGTGGTCCACAGTATGTAGTTACAGTTGTAAGTGCTGTAGGTTATCACAGTATCTTACGCTACACCTTATGTTTGTGTTGTACTCGTGTGGTCAGTGACACTCATTGACAGTTAATTGACGCACGTCTGCACAACTTCAAACAAACACAGCGAACCAGAGTGTTTACAACTCGCTTTTATCTCGAGTATTAACGGAACGTTTCTCCCGTCGTCCCATATATTCGCACAACTTGTCTGGTTATTCCGACAACAGCGTGTATAGTACTGCCGGCCGGCGTGGCCGAGCGGTTCTAGGCGCTTCAGTCTGCAACCGCGCGACCGCTACGGTCGCAGGTTCGAATCCTGCCTCGGGCGTGGATGTGTGTGATGTCGTTAGGTTAGTTAGGTTTAAGTAGTTCTAAGTTCTTGGGGACTGATGACCTTAGCAGTTAAGTCCCATAGTGCTCAGAGCCATTTTTTGTGTAGTACTCGCCACGTACTTTACGAGACAGGAAAGCTCATTCCACGCATTTGGCGTCTATTTAATAGCAGAAGCCACTATGTAGCACTCGTATCCAATGAGAGGGGCGTCTGTAGAACCTAACCTACTTGATTCATAGTATAGTTTCTAACCTAACGTAACCTCCTTTGGCCCAGTCAAAACATGACGGAGGAGATGGGGCCCAGCGTGCGCACGCTGTCGGCTGACTGTGTCGGGCGACGTCTGGCGACGGCGTCTGACGACCGTTGTCGGCGCCACTGCGATGGCAGCCGTACGGCCGGGGACGTCGCTGTCTCAGCAGTTCCGTGCCGGTTCTTACGCCCTGTGTTTGTCCCTCGTTTCTGTCGGCGTTGTTAGTAAAATAACACTGATCACGTTTCCCATTTCGTATAATAAAGCAATATTTCGAACTGATATTACGGTTTTTTACTCTGTATTCAGTAAAAAATTAAAAAAAGCGCCTGTTACAACGGAGACCGAAGAAATACCGGAAAATACCGGTTATTCAGAACTGAAATACCGGTATCGGCTTTAACCGGTCAGTTTTTCCCATTCCTGCCAGGCACTACTGTGCCACCACCTTTCTATTGACAAAGCTTGAGCTGTGCAGGTAAAGTCATCGCTAATCACCCAGGGCTCCGGAATGTCACATTTCGAAACATTTCAGTCCGAGCTTCCTTTATTCTCAGGACAGAGTTAACGATAGTCTGTGCGAACGCGCAGGTGTAGATTACCTATGTTTACTGTAACGGAGATGAGCATTTATGTTTTGGATGTGGACAGAGAGATTTCGCGTAAACGACAACATGACAAACGACGCGAAATCGGCGGTTTTTACGAAAAATGGCGAAATTTGTCATTTTCCTCGTTCGAGCGTAAAATCTTTTAAGTCCGAAGCCAGTAGTTTACAGACTTTGTAAACTGACAGTTACTTAATGTCGACGTTAGACCTGGATTTTTGTTCTGAAGACTGAGATGCTGACGCCGGCCGCACTTTGAGGCGACCCTTTCGCGGAGGAGCCCGCGGTCGGCGGGCAGCGCAGGCGCTGCCAGGGCGGCCACGCCCCACTCCAGGGTGGGCCGCACGTGTGGTTCGTGAACCAGGCTCGGACCGGCTGCACTCCCTCTGTATCCTACCAACAAATCGACGCCCACCACCTGCTTCACTCACCGCAGAGCCTGCGTGCTGATTCCATTCCGTATCCATACAACGTGTGACACGCAGCCACTTGTAAACGATTCCAGCTGTAACTCATCGATAACACAGTCACAGGATACTACGTTTTTTTCGTTTTCTGAAGTGCACAATACTACATTTCCGAACATTTAAAACAAGTTACCGATCTTTGTACACCTTGAAATCTTTTAAAAACCTGACTGAGTGTTTTATGCATCTTTGGTCAAATTGCATCATCTGCAAAATGTTTGAGGTTACTATTAATACTGTCTGCATGGTCATTCATGGGACATCACGAACACGAACAGCTAAGATCTCAACACAGTTCCCTAAGGCAAGAAGTTACTTCTACAACCGCCGATGGATCTCCAATGCGTAACAACTTTCTTCGTCTTCCCTACCAAAAAATGCTAGATCTAGTCACAAATTTCGCTCGATACACCGCACAATTATATTTTTGATAATAAGAGTAGACGTGGTACTGATTCAAATGACTTTCGGAAATCGAGAAGTACTGGGACTACCTGACTGCCTCCACTCGTGACTTTTAGTATGCCGTGAGAGAAACAAGTGAGTTGGGTTTGACGAGACTGATATTTCCGAAATCCGTGCTACTTGACATAGAGGACCTCATTCTGTTCGAGGCACCTCACTATGTTTTAACTCAGATTATCTGCTAAAATTCCACAACAAATCGATGTGGAGGATAGTTGGCGGCAGTTTTATGAATCGCTTCTGCTGCCCACCTTACCTGCGCTCTCTTCCGACAACTGCGGACGGTTTTCTGTTTGAGACATTATAATTAACAGATTACACCTTATAAAAGAAAAGATTACGAAATGCGTCAATGCATAGCAGACGTGACAGAAAAGTTGATAGCGACCCGCTAAAACGTCCAGGTGCGGACTTTTCGCACATTTTTCTCGACAATAATAGTAAGCAGTGCACACAACACCGCACGTTAATCAACAATGTCTACTTTATTGCTACAAGACCGTTGCATATTTAAAATTGAGAGCGAGTCTAAACGTTCCGTAGTGGTCCCACGTCATTCGCATTTGATGGATCATAAGACAAACACTTTAAATTTTGCGATTAAAGTGATTTTCATTTTCTGTTTAAAAAAGTGATGTGGCGACAACTGCTGAACAAACTTTTCTAACCCTACTGTACGACAAATCGCAGAAAAAACGTCGCGTTCTGGACAGGCCTCTAGTCCGGTACATTAATTAAACTGCATATTTTCATAATATGCAAGTATATGTCCACCAAATAAGGTACTTCAGCTTTGCAAACACTTAAACAAACGTCGCGGCGCGTCGCTTTGCTTCTTTCAGCCACCCGCGGTTTGCCACACATCAGGCCGTCACCAGAAACTTCTTTTGACAGGACAGTGAAAATAATATCGCATGAATACCACAATGTGGGAACATGAAGCTTACATCGTCCTCGGAAGAGCTTCGACTTTTTATTTTACTGCGTATTGTGCGCACAATGCTGATTTTCTTCTTAACCTTGTCCTGCGTAAACTATGGCTGGGAATGATGCAACACGTCTACTATTTTGGTAACTGCCAGTGCTATTTTATTTTCTTGCTTGATCGTAGCTTGCACTGGTTGTGGTGACTCACGATACGCTCATATAGAAATTCTAACAAAAGTATTTCACTAAGCATGTGCGACAAAACACCAGCACACAAGTCAGCCACGTTTTCAAATTTTCCTTCAATCAAAATTTCGCTCAAACACGTCAAACACGCCCCGTGTCAAGCAAAACCCTACACGTTCAAATATTTGGCACACAGAGTAAAATTGGGTGCCACTATTTGATTGTGTAGCGGGCCTTTAGTTGTTTTTAAGGATGAATTGCGTATTTGATAGTCTCAGCAGTTATACGTACGCCATAGGAAAATCTGCAGCGGAACTCACGGGCAGAATTAGAGATCTCACCAAAGTGTATAGATTTGGCCACAATTTGCTGTGTAAAAGTTTCGGGAAATATAACTTCAGTAGATTACCCGTGTTGCAAGTAAAACGCTTTTAATATGGGTTCATTATTACGGCGAAAGCAATTTTTAATTATGAAACTAGCAAACTTTCAAAAGTATGGAGAGAAGCACTACCGCTGAAGAGGTGAAGGGAAGGCCAGAAGAGATAGAAGGGGGGGGGGGGGTGACAGGGGGGGGGGGCAAAATCCCCGGGCATCAGGCGTCATGGGGGGGCCCGCGTCTCTCAAGGCTTCGGCAGCCCTAGAATACAAAGGTGGCAAATATGAGGCTGCTTTTGTAAAATAATTTCTTCATCCTGCACCTGCATAGCCAATCCAGCTCTTTCTTGTCACTTTTACCATTCTTACAGTTGAATTGCACGCAATTCTATTTCTTGCTTGATCTTGAAAGCACGACTTTTCCTTTAAACACTGTACATTGAAACCGCATTACTTGTGATGGAATCTGAAGTGTGCTTCCTTTAAATGCTGTCGGAAAAACTGCCAAAGCATGTGCATAGCAAATGTACACAGCAACAGCTGTATAATGTCGCTATGATCTGTTACGATTGCCAGCAACATTAAAATCTAAGGTAATCTGATTGCATCACAAGGTGATTTTACGCGAAATATGCAGAAAATATTTTCGTTCGAGAGTGGAGACAAAATAAAGTACAGTAAAATTTGATCAATGCAGAACGTGTATAAGTCGGAAATCTGCCCAAACCGTAGAAGTATTTCAGTTCCGACACATTCAATACACTTTAACAAGCTAAGTTTTTTTTTTAATATATACAGCGGAACGTGTCTAAAACGGATCGCAAATTCTACGACTTTATTAAGAATTTACTGTGTAATGCCGAAAGTTAATTTTGACACAAAGACAATAATGCCTGACTATCTGCTGAGCGGCGCAAAACGAGAAAAGAGCATATGTGCTGCGGGTGTGGGCATCAGACTGCTCCGCCCTGTGCAACGACGAACAGGTTAGCGAGTAGTGTCGGTGCATCAAAGGAAATGGTTCGCTCGTGAGCGCTCGGTTTGGCGGGGTCTCTGGTTTTCCATTATTATTGATGGATAGGGGAGAGGAGGGGGGGGGGGGGCGCACGCTGGAACACTGTAGCGCAACTGTGGACGGCTGGTTCAAATGGTTCCAATGGCTCTGAGCACTATGGGACTTAGAACTAAGGTCGTCCCCGAGAACTTAGAACTACTTAAACCTAACTAACCTAAGGACATCACACACCCATGCCCGAGGCAGGATTCGAACCTGCGACCGTAGCGGCCGCGCGGTTCCAGACTGTAGCGCCTTTAACCGCTTGGCCACCAAGGCCGGCAACTGTAGACGCTGCTGCAGTCGATGCAGTGAAGGAGACGAGTGTTGTTCTGATGACGCACTAACAGCATTATTTTCTGTCCGTTTCATTTGACTAGTAGCGCCTTAAGTGATAAAATGATTCGAAGGAAAAGTACAAGTCGCAAACACTTTCACTTAATGAAAACATTAAGATCATCGAGGCGAGTGAGATAGACCAACTCTCTGTACACGAAATAATGCTGCGTTTCAAATGCGGTAAAAAAGAAATTTACGGTGCTTTAAGAAACAAGAAGAAGATACTGGACGAATGGATGATTGGGATGGGGCAAATGAAAAGAAACGCGAAGAAGACGGGAGATGAAGAAACTAACGGAATAATGTGGGAATGGTTCGTAAGTGCGTGGGAAAATAACCTACCTTTTTCTGGACCCACGTTGCACAGTGGGCCAAAGAGCTTGGAAACACCGGGTTTATGCATACACGGGAAGGCTGTACAGTTTCAGAGCTAGGCACAAGATCGTGTGGAATGAAGTGTGTGGGGAAGCTAAGGATGTGCAGCAGACTGTAGCAACAGAACGGAAGACAGTATTGTGCGACCTAAGTGCGGATTATGATCCGAAAGACGTTTTCGGAGCCGATAAAACGGGTCTGTTTCGTCGCGCACTGTCTTCAGAATCTCTAGCAATTCGAGGTGAAAATACTCTTTCCACAACAGCAGTTGTGACTGGTGCAGCAAGAGCAAAACTCACAAGCGTCTCTCTATTTTTACATGAAGTACCTGTACTTTTAAGGGGATTGAATACATCACACTATCTCTTAGCTGTTTCCAAATTAGCTGCTTCCCATTCCTCAAGTTTCTGCGACACAATGTTGTTCACACATCCTATCTGAAATGTTGCACATCAGTCTACTGTCTTCAGAATTATCAGAAAATTTAAAAATTCAGCCCAAGAAACAGAATTTTTTAGCGTTGTACAATGAAATGATTTCAGAGGTTGAAGTGGAGAACTCCATTTTTCCAAATAAGTCAGTTGAGTGTCTTAAAATAAATTGATAACAGGCTCGTATTTTAACTGAGTAAAAATACTTCCTTTCCCAAGTTAAATAAAAATGAAAAAAATATTGAAGTTTAAAATTTAGCAAACTTCCTGTTAATGTTTTTTTTCTTTAAGCACGCTGAAATCGTGGTTATTTGCAACTTTTGGATTGAATTTAAAAACATTTTCAACTGAGATTGTGTGAAATGAAGCCAAATAAGTGACTGTGGGTTTTCGAAAAATTGTTTCAGCAACGTAGGACACCTACCCTGAGATAGAAAATAAGATTTCCAAGGTTCATACATATCAACTCCTCTTAAAAACTCCTCTGAACAATGTCAACAATCTAGTTTCAATACTACCTATAACTTTTTTGTATTCAGTATCAACGAAATCACAGAATGATTTCAGTTCACCCATGTCACAATACTGAAGAAATTAATTCACTGTTGTTTCTGTGTCAGTGGGAAGAACTTATTTCTGCACTTGATCTCCAGTGTGTACCACATGGACTGCACAACGGGTGGCTTCCATGCTCACCTCGAGAACACTGTTCAGTTAGGAACAGACAATGTTTGTTCCACCCATCTTGTGGCCACCAAAGGTGGTATTACAATTACCTGCACAAAACGTGACAATCGTGTCAACTATATTTTTAATTTTTAAAATATGAACGCTGTATCCTAGCTAATAATCCTGCCGTTTCTCCGCCGGTGTTCGGAAGACAGATTACTTTGCACTGAATACCTTTCGCAGGAACGAAATATGTAGCTAGAATCAGTAATAACTTTAAGATTTCGTGATTTCGTGCATCAACCATGACAGACACACACGTAGCATTTTTAAAACGTTCACTAAAATCGACTCCCACTTTCTCTCAGAACATTCAAATTTCTTCTCAAACAGCCCTCTGACGAGAACAGCGGTGCTGTCCATTGAACGGAAAGAACAATAGTGTTTTGTGGTATGGAAGCCAAACAGGACTTCTTCCGCAGCGATACGTTTCTGTTCCTCTATTTGTAGTATGTGACATAAATTTCAGTTTGATACGCCAAACTGTCCCACAGAAAAAGACTCTACAAAGAACGAAATGAAAAACGACTAACGGATAAAAGAAAAACCAAAGTACTTTTTCGGGCTATGTAATTACAGATTAAAAACTCTCCGTTACTTTCCTTTAATGGCACCGTGAAGCATTGTTTCTTTCCAAGTCTCATGTCTTCATTGTTATAGGTCAACACAAAGAACGCTACTTCTCTTGGCTGTGCGTCATTTCGACTGTCAAAACGTGTCACATAAGTTGCCGTAAGTTTTCCTTGGCTTCACCTACAAGCACACAACTTTTCCACCGCTAACATTTTCAACTTGATACGCCAAAGTCTTCCTCTGTTTGAAGTTTATCCGTACTTAAAAAGAAAGTTATGCTGCCAGAAATTCTCGCAGAAACGGCGATCAGTCGCTTCTTTTTATTTATGTGTTGCGGTTTGTCGACACGTCCCCCATGTTCAATGAAAAATACTGAACGACAAAGCGTACATTGCACCTTCGTATAGTCGTGGTTTACTTCGACAGGAAACTCTCCTTTCATGGTTTTAGAGGAAGAACACTTTCTTCTACTCGTATTAACGGGCACGAGTTTCCCTCACATGCAGCAAACAATAGACAATGGCGGGCACTAAAGCGAGCCTGCCGAACCCTGTGTTGCAACTGACGGCTACTTCTAACTGTTGTCCCTAACAGTCTGAGGACATAGTGTCGGTTGCGTCTGCGCGCCTCCCCCCGTCGGAGGTTCGAGTCCTGCCACGGGCATGGGTGTGTGTGTCGTCCTTGGCGTAACTTAGTGTAAGTTGGATTAAGTAGTGTGTAAGCTTAGGGACCGATGAGCTCAGCAGTTTGGCCCGATAGGAACTTAACGCCACCACCTCGGATGCATCTACTACAAATTTGTCATACAACGGTGAATAGCTAATCCGTAACTATGAATACAATTGAACATTGATAGCACTTTAACGTTCTTTAACGACAACTTGTTACATCCGTCCTTCACTTCCGGGGTAGCAAATGATCGAGACGAATCGCGACGGAAAATCATCTGTTCACACCCGTCCTCATTCCGTGACCAAAATACAGCGTCTTCTTTCATCTTTGCGTTCACCGGAAGCGGTATTTGGTAATCGGTTTACAAAATCTGGTTTTGGGAGCCTCATGTAGGAGGGGGTGTTTGTTACCAGCTGTATAGCGCGGGACGAGATGAACGGCCTGTGGCGTGGATGGGACGCAGGCTGCCCGGCCGTGCCGACACCGACGTCGACGCCTCGCCCGCCCTGCCGCAGCCGTTCCCTCGCCTGCCTGGCAACGCCGCCCCGTGACGTCAGAGCTGGGTGGGGGCAGCCGCGCGCCCCGGCTGTCTGTGCGGCCCAGTTCACAGTTGACTGTTGAGGGAGCGGCCGAGAGGACAGGAGCGTGCGACCTGACAAAGGTAAGGCGGCCAGCAGGCTACTGGAATTTCTGGACGCTGCCGATGTTCTGCACGCTTTTGTGTGGTTTGTCGCGTAACTTACGAAGGCAACGTCAAGGAACTGCTCTTGTCTTACTTTTAAAAATCACGATGTCTACGAACAAAGGGGTCGCGAACAGGGTGTGAAATTACTGCTTTGAGTGTTCAGTAATTTATTGCTCGTTATTTATCGCCTTGCTCGAGCCTTTTAACCGGTGAAAACTTGAGCAAGAATAAGGTAGAACGGATGGAAAATACCGCCACATTCAGTGGCTAGTATTTCGATGGCAGTGTAGATTTCTCCAGAATTCTCGTACCAAAGGTATTTAATATGAAAACCTCGCGTTCTTGATTATGTTCGTAGGACGCAAGTTTGCGAAAACCATCAAACTCGGCACTTGTGACTGGGTGAGTTCTATGGCGACACGGCGTCTCCTGCCACTGGTTCCAGCAGCCGTGGTTGTCTGTAACACTGGACCGCTAGCCTGGAACTGGACGTCGGCTACAGGTTGCCTATTTAGCGGTTTGCAGGGATGACAAAAATTTATTTTTCAATATTTCGCTTACTTTTGCCGACATTAAACATCTACAATGTTGTCCTACCGTACTCATTCAGAGGTATAATCTGACATTACGGGGTCCACACAGAAACATAACTATCACAGTTGGTAACTTGGCGTATCTCGAGGTGACGTATTTCATGGCGCTGAAATACGCGGACGTCATTCAGCCAGTCTTGCAGAATGACGGCAGTTAGCGATTTGCAATAAACTCCGGACGACATTTAAAACACTTAAGATATTTCTCGGTAACCCCCCCCCCACACACACACACACATATACGTGAAGTAACACATATTCGCTGCTCATGCGGTCATCTTCCGCATCAGACTTAACGTTTTAGATTATTACTTCATTGCAACTGACTCTATATTGCCGACAGTTTGCAGACAGTGTCCACACACACCATACGAAGTGTCGGCAAAATTAACATCGTCGTACAGTTATGACGTCACACGTTTAGGCGTACGAAAAACTGGCTTTTGTTTTGGCGACTTCGAAAACACGATAAGATTAATTTCAAACCGTCCCTAAACTGTTTCTCGCCTACAGGCTTAACAACAAGTATTAGACACGTTAAATCGTCTGGAAAGTAATCAGACGTCGGAAGTTGTTTTGTGCATGGGCATTCCGAATACTGTGTAGTCCACTTGCGGATCACAACACGTGGCGCCATGCCGACGTGCTCCTGGCCATGAAACGCAGCACTCGCGTTCATTTCACTACTTTCACGATTCTCTGGAGTTGAGGTTGCGATGCGCGAGCGATCTGTTGCTTTGCTTAATATCCTGGTTAGACTGAGGCGAAGATTTGATTAGTAGTTGGCGAATTCTTGAGAATTTATCGTAATGTTTGTGCCTCATGAAGTAAACCTTTCGTATTGTTGTTTATCGTTCTGTGACGTCACGTCTCCTAGTTTGACATTACTAATGAAAGGGAAGCGATAACACACCACAATTTTTCTGCACTACACGACGCTGCAGCGCTTTGTCTGTCCGTTCTCGTGTTAATATTTGTCTGGTAAGGCAGCCTGGTGTGTCGACAAAGCAACGCATCGGCGATCTCTCTGAGACGCGTCGTGTTCTGCGTGGCTTGTCGTGCTTGCGCATCAGTCGCATCGTAAGTGACGAAAGAATGAATATTACCGATTGTGAAACTGTCACCAACTTCTGTACTTGAGGTTCAAATGACACGATTAAAGTGCAGTGTAAATTTTTGTGTGCAGGCTATTGACGACGGTAGAGTACAGATTTAATTTCTCATTTTCAGTGCAATAGTATCGGACGTGGAGGTAGATTTCTGTTGCCACTTTCCGTCAGAGGAGTGAATCACGTCAGAATGGTAACATTTGTAGGGAGATTTGCTAATTATATTTGACTGAAATCTATAGTAAATACTTCGTTTAGCCACTTACTGTTAATGAAGCCTTACCCATTATCGATGTTAAGTGTCTGTTTCGGAATTATGGGCTGGCACTAACGTCTTACTGACGCAGTGCGGAAAATGTGTATCAATTAGAGTGCACATCGCCATAAAACGCAAATTTGAGTACCACAACTAAATAATTTTCAATTTCGACAATCGGTGTGTTGATGTACCGGTTTTCGAAGTTAAGTTTTCTTCCCTGTCGCACGTACAGTATGATTTGATAAAAGTCGCACGAATTCTGTGAATAATAACTACCCCGATATCGGTGCTCCAAATTGCTTTCTTTTGACGTTGAAGTTTGTGTGGTGGCTTTCGTATTTATACTGGTCTATCAGAAAATAAGCAACGCAATTGATGCACACCGTATTAAAGACCTCTCCAAAACGTCTCGTGTGTAGCGAGATTAGTTGTGTCGCAGTGTGGGGAAATGTGACGTTGACGGATGAACAGTAGCCGCAGCAGAAAAACAGTTTCATAAAAAGGCCGCCAGTTACTGGCGAATGTGTGGAATCCACGCTTTGAGTCACACATCGATTGTCCACAATAGGGGACTAAGATCACTTACGTCTTACGAGTGTGTACAGTGTTTCTTGGTGCTTTTAATTCTTTAGGTGTTTTGTCCACGGGCAAAGTGTGTGACAGTTGCGTAACTTTCCTCAGTGCGGTGCTTGACACGGTACTTGGGCCGGCAGTGGAGACGGTGGCGAGGCAGCGCCCTGACGCGAGGCTGAGGCAGTGGCGGGGCTCCCCCACAGGGAGTGGCGGGGCTCCCCCACTGGGTGGCCCCACACACACACACACACACACACGTTCAGACACTCGGCGGAGGTCCGGCGTGGGCCGTCAGCTGTCGTATGGCCGCGAAGCTCGGTAGCTATACTGATGCGTCAATGGGGAACGGATTTACACTGGAGAGAAAGTATTTCCAATTTTGGAAATGTTTCTATAAGTAATGGATTGGGAACGGAACGTGGGCAGCAAGGGCGAAACAAGTTGAGGAACGCTTGATTTTATTACTAACCGCCATTTGCACAATTCGTTCAGTGTGAGCACCGGAGACTTCGGCGAGATGTTGTACAGCGAGAGATTCGCACCTGGTAACCAAAATTGGAACTAATTTTTTCCAGTGCACACTGGTATCGCATTAACGCGTTAGCGTATCTACCAAGTTGCGTTGCCACACGATAATTACAGACCACAGTGGACATCGGCGAGTAGGTGCACTTTACTTCCGACCAGCCGCCTCTGTGGAAGAAAAAAGGGATTGGCGAAAATTTCGCTGTCGCCTGTGTGGCACGTTTGGTCATAAACGATTCAGTAGTCAGTCAGTTAAAAGGAATCTACAGTTGCCTGACTTCCGTCGTGTTTCATTTCTGTTAGAGCACCAACTCTCGGTACGTTCTGTAAATACCCGTGTCTTCAGTACAGGCGGCTGTCTGAACTGGAGTAGGTCGCAGCCTCCGATACCGGACTTCGACATTGACTCGTGGCGTAATGATGTGCTGTGTGACGTCACACACACTTACGGACACAACAGAACGCAGTGATGTTCTCATGGCTCCCATATTATTTTTTGTAACGTATGCTGTGGTGGAAAAGTCATCTGTTGCATAGCCCGAGGTCTAGGCTAGCCCGACGGGTTACAGTATCGTTGTAAGTTACTGGAGCCAAAGAAATGCAACGTTATAGTAACAAGAAATTTTACTGTGGCACGTATTTTACGCATGTTAGATTTCGAAGAGTGTTCTATGTCCATTTTGATGTCATGGAGCGAAATACGTTGGAATCGGCACTATTTTTCACTACTGGGCACCGTTCGTCCCTAGTGTAAAGGCACGCCGGCAGGTGTGGCCGTACGGTTCTGGGCGCTTCACTCTGCAACCGCGTGACCGCTACGGTCGCAGGTTCGAATCCTGCCTCGGGCACGGACGTGTGTCATGTCCTTAGGTTAGTTAGGTTTAAGTAGGTCTAAGTTCTAGGGGACTTAATAAGCTGTTAAGTCCTACAGTGCTCAGAGCCATTTAATTTTGAACAAGACGCGCAGCCTCTGCACGAAGAGGCGTCGGTGCAGCCAGCCACCCCCGCACGCGTCTGACACGTGAGCACGGCACCCCGGGGGAGCCCCCACGTCCCAGGCGAGTACAGCAGGGGTGGGCGAACTGAAACACGTACCTGTTTCCAAACAAATTAAACAATACAATGTAATGTTTCGATACGCAGTTTCGAAACAGTTTGTGTTTTGTAGTCGTGAAGACTTGACATTATGTCATCTTGAATGTCTACTGTATAAATATTTCCGTATAAACACAAATGAGATGTGAGAGTGCTAATTAAATCGCAGAAAGTATGAAACTTTCACTTAGGTGTCTTGACAGTTTTATATTTCCTGCAGCAAATGCGCTGCTTTCGTGTCGTGTGACTTTTATACGTTCCAACTGGCTGAGGACAGAGTCGGTATGTTTGACATAGCAGATTTTCCCAAACTCGTTTCCCTGTATTGTAGCTCCTAATTTTGATAGTTTTATGAGTGAAAATCCGTATGGGCTCTTGAAAAGGCATATCATGAGATGTAATTTATTGAGATAGCGTTCTGGGAAGCGAGGCACTGAAACAACATGTATGAGTGTGCCACTCACTCTTTTCTTACAGTTAAATTTACCATTGTTTGTCTCACAGAGCAGGCCTTCAAAGTAACTGATTCACACAGATCAAAAAATTGCCATAACAGACTGGAGCATATAACGCAGTGGTCAAATATGGCAGTTTTTCATCAAACATTAGTCAGCTGGGTACAGCTCATAATATGTAACCTGATAGAACTGGAAAGCATGTTAAAACATTTCAAGGTAACTGAAATGCAGAGATCGGTATGTTTCCTTGAAGTATAAAATCCAGACTTAGATTTAAATAATTTCTACAGGCAGGTACAGATTCCATCCTCAAGTTTAGCAGTTCCTGTATTAATGGCCTCATTGCTCTAATCTGAGTTTTTAAGGCTGACAGTGACTTTGTAAACCTTTGCTTAATAAGACAACTTTTGGCAAGGTTACATTTCTTTCGCTGCTAATTTCTGTTGGGACTTGCACAAAAGGACATAGTATTTCACAAGATTTTTCAATACCTGACCGTTGGACAGTTTTGTTTGTAAATCCGCACTGAAGATGGCGAGGGTGTAAAGGCTATTTGATTTTCAAAAGCCTGTCAAACATTTCATACAAGGAATTCCATCTCGAGGGGCAATCTTGTTTCGGCGTTAAAATAGGGACGTCCATTTGCTTCCGAATATTGTGTAATTTCTCAAGTGCTTGAGGACTTATTTTGAAAAATTCCGTTACTGACTTTACTTTTGCTCTTGTCTCAGTAATTGGTTCAAGGCTTACTTCCACAGTTAAATTCAGTGTATGTGCAAAACAAGGTACATGCCACCATTTGCACATCACTGCCTCTCTTGTCTCAGTAATTGGTTCAAGGCTTACTTCCACAGTTAAATTCAGTGTATGTGCAAAACAAGGTACATGCCACCATTTGCACATCACTGCCTCCATCAAATTAGATGAACTATCTGTAGTGCAAGCTATAATTTTATTGGTGATACCCAAAGCTGATATCACATTTTGTAATTCACTGGAAATGTTTTTAGCTGTATGTTTGTTATGGAATTTAAAACTAGATATCAAATATGACTTTAAGATTGCAGTTTTCATTAATGAAGTGAGCAGTCACTGCAGTATAATTCTCATTGCTCACAGACGTCCATCTATCAGTCGTAATGCAGATGTAGGATGTGGCTTGCACTGCAGCTCGTACTCCCGTGTTAGGGTGTTGTCGAACACTTGAGAGGGTAAACTGTTGGAGACGGTTTTTCTACTGGGGGGTAAATAGTTTTCATTTATAAAAAAATCACTTTTCTAAACTCTTCACTCTCAACTATTCTTTAACAACACGTCTCAACATCTATTCGTCTATTTTGCCTCGTTTGGATGAAGCTACTGCTCTTATTGCAAATCCAGCTATCTCTGTGTACCACACCTACCCAGAACTGAATCGACAGATTCCTGAACAATTGCTGTGGAAGTTTAACTGGCTTCGTCACTTTCATTAAAACTGGTTTCGACCGAGTTTCACTTAAAATGACTGTTGGATGCTAATGTCCCGAAAGTCTGTTTAAGCAAGAGGTTGAACTATTCAAAAAGACAACACTGCCGAACGTTTCCTCAGGATTCATCCTCTTAAAATAATCCCCCACAGTGCTTCATAACGCCATAGCTGAAGACAGTAGAACCACCACGAACGGAACTGGAGGCGGGAGCAAACTGCAGAAAAAACGGATATGCTACTGGGATTCCCACATTCCGTTAGTACGGGTAATATACCCGTCCAGCTAGTTTCCATGCACACAAAGGAAATCATTGTGGAGAATAGGCACATTAACTATACTCACAAATAACGCCACGTAATTCGAATATATAACGGGATAATTTTTTGTCCCTCAAGGTGTTTTGAACCATTACTATATAAATTCACCCCGCTTCCCAGCCCTTCCCGTTCACCAGTACACCACCAGTGATACATCAAGCAGCTTGCTTGCAATTATACCTACATCTAATTTACATATACGTCTTAAAACTGCCACTCCGCGCCTTTTTTATTCAAGATATTGTAGGCTTACTTGCGTTTTTCGATATCATTACTGTACATGAAAAGAGAAGCGTATGTTATTAAAGATGTGTAATTTAAGTGAATGATTTTTACACATTTATTATTTTGAATGTGAATAGTGTGCGTTATTTTATTGTTTGGTTAGTGTTTATAAAGTAGATATTCCGCCATTTCGGAATCGGGCAGTCAGCTAGAAACGAAGTTTTATTTTCGGAAGTCTTAAACTTCATGCTGTTGTTCGTGAAAAAGATTTCGACACTCTTGAAAGTGTTTCATGAAGTGATATGCAATATGTGTCTTAGTATCTGTGCCCGAATCTCATCCGACACAGAGCGGAATGAAACATCACTGTTTCTATACAATTAGTCCGTTCCACGCTTAAGTGGAGGGAAACAGCGTTATTCTGAAACAACGATACAGTTTTTGTCTGGCTCGAGATCGAATCTGGTTCCGTTGTTCGAGACAGGGCAGAATGAAACATCACTGTTTCGAAACACTGAAACAGTTCCACGTATCGATACACTGTATCGAAACATAGAATCAGCGGCCAAGTCTAGAGTACAGATGGGCCTGTTCCGTCCACGGTTTTGTTTCGTTTGCTCTGTTTTATTGCGTCTCACTATTAAGTTACCCTTTTTCGTGTGCTTTCAAATTTTCGTTAGCTCATTGGCCGAGTGGTCTAAAAAGAAACAAAATGGATCTGAAGAATATTCCCGCGCATACTTACGACGCGAGTTATCGGTAACGATCAGTATGGCTTCTGAATAATACAATAAATAATAGAGTTAAACTTTTTACTGCTGATGTTACAACGAAACGTGCTTTCCAATATGCAGTGGCAACACACATTGATTACTAATGGCCTTCAGTATAATAGTCATGTTGATTCTAGGAACAATATAGTGGAAATAATAGTGCACTGACGCCCTCTTTCTGTCGCTACATTGCCGACAGTAAACATTGTTAGAAACTGTAGTTCAATTCTTTTATCTTGGCGGCTCGCGCATGCCCGCCCAGACGTGGGAGATTGCTGCGTTGCCAGTTGCAAACGACGCACGCGCCAAGAGAAGCAGCGCCATAGTATAGTTTAGTTCGCAAACTTACGTTTAAGGGGGAGCGCGCAGTTTATGAAGTAAAGCCACCACGGCCGCATTAACCCTTTCGCTACTGCAGACACGTGCTCTCCGCATCCCGCGCTGTGCGCGATTTTGTCATCAAAAATGGTTCAAATGGCTCTGAGCACTATGGGACTTGACATCTGAGGTCATCAGTGCCCTAGAACTTAGAACTACTTAAACCTAAGTAACCTAAGGACATCACACACATCCATGCCCGAGGCAGTATTCGAACCTGCGACCGTAGCTTTTGTCATCACTGCGCTGGTCGCCTGTGCAGACACGTGGTGTTCCCACTGCTTTGACACACTTATCATTCGATTTCACAAAAACTGTTGGACCCAAAAATTTGATTTTTACACATTTTCTTGACTGATACCTTCCCCCCATAAATGACTTAATTTTGTTTCCATGTTCAACACAGTTACTGTGCAGCATTGAATTTAGTAAACCATTGCACAAAATTTTGAACAGTTTGCAGAGGTAAAAGTCCATAGCGTATACTTTCCGTATGGTCGATTTTAGTTGCCACAATGTTGGGAATGAAATCTGGACAAGATACCTAAATTTCGTATAAAATTTATTGTATAACAATATCTCATTTAAGTACCACATAGGTGTCGTATGTAATATTGAGAAATATTCCGTCTTCCGCGACTGTAATAAAAGTTTTGTTTACACCGGGCGTTTGGCTTTATTTTAAATCACTTCAATCAATCCAATGGAAGTAGGCAAAATACATTTAACAGAACTTTGGTCTTACAAAACCATTAGGACTTATCAGTGAAGTGCTCTGAGCTATGTCGAATATAAATTTTGTGTGTGTCACACACAAACAGCATTTATATGCTAAAACACTGATCAGCCGACACAAACGTTGAATATTGTGTAACCGCAGCGCAAAACTACGAAAGGTGACTTAGCAATGGAGGAGACAACATACTGTCCACTGAAGATGCTTCAAAAGAGAAAAATGCGTCTGGTCTAAATAAGACGCTTATTACAGTTGCAGAAAAGGAATATGTTTCAATACCATTGTAAAACAGCGACTGTGTAACAAAAACAAGAAAGAACGTGAGTATTATTGTGTATGTGCCTTACCTTTCATTGTTGTCAATCGCTGCGATTGTCATCTGCATCGCTGTAGTCAGTGTCGCGTTCCGAATCATCAGGTCTTAGAGTGATGGCGATGCGTTCAAGCAGCTTGTCAATTACAATTTCCTTTTTCATGTCCTCCTCCTGTAGCCTTTGTGCATGCCGAACACATTCAGCCCACGCTGAAGGAGTAATTGTCATGTGCTTCGTGCAAAAGCCTTTCTGTATCGGCAATCTTAAATGTCACTATTCGTTCTGTGGCATACCCTTTCACGTGTGCCCAAATTAACACTATCAGATTGTAGTGACAATGACACGGTGGCAAACGCAAAACTATATGTCCATCTTCCTGAACAATACAATCGATTTCATAAGCTTTTTTGCGAGGCTTATGGAGCGCTAAAAGTTCCAACATTTCGGCGCGAGTTTGGTTTGCTGTATGTGGTATATTTTTACTTGCAAGCCACAACATATCGGCTTTTTCGTACTTGTTGCGGGTGTCTTGTCAATAGCGGAGTGATAACTCGCATGTCCATTACAATCACCGAGTTTGCAGGCAAGTAACGGAAAAACTGATTCCTAAACCACAATTTAAATGTCTCTGAGTTCATTTCGGACTGATAATCCACTGAATTGCTCTTTTTGCCCGGAACACTAATTTGCTTTCTGGAATGAATCCGGAAGCAGAACCAGCGTGAAGCACAATTATTCGTCCACCTTTACCAACTGGTACTTTAAACCCACCCGAACCATCACTCATTTTCCAACACGCTTTTCTTGTGTGATTTTGGTTTACCAATGTTTCGTCCAAGAAAAAAATGTTCTTATTCCCTGATTTTCTTACTTCAATAATACGTGTTAAAAACTGTGCCCTTGAACCAGCGATATCACTACGTTCCATTAAAAACTTTCTTTCGTCATTTGTATGTACATCTTTGAATCCAATATTTTTAAGTATCTATTCATCGAAGTCATCCAATGATACAAAATCCGACGAATTTGTGATCAAATTTGTTAGAATTGGATGCCCCCTTTCGAGAGGAACTAATTTTCATTAGGATTTCTTTTGGCTCTGTGTGTCGTTTTCAAGAGATTTCAATGTCCCCAGTTAAAATGAACACCCTTTATAACATTAACAGTGTTTATAAATTGAGAAATATTCTATCTTTAGCGACTGTAATAAAACTTTTATTTATACCAGTCATTTCGCTTTTTTCTAAAACGTTCTGATTAAAACAAAGTTGGCGAAGTTTACAAAACTGAATTGTGAACGTAATAAAACATAGAAACTAAAATATATGATCAGTGAGGTGCAGTGCCCAACAATTTGTGTTTGTCACAACGGAGTGCAAATACTTGCAAAAACATCGATTAGTCGACGAAACCATTGAATATGATGTTTCAAAGCAGCGAAGCAAAGAATTGCGTCAGTCAAGTAGCTCGGCAACGTACGAGCCGAAATTCTGCTCTAAATAATACTTTTAATACTGTCGCAAAAGAATATATCTCGGTATGAATAGTAGAACAGCGGGTGCGGAAGAGAAGATATACAATCAAAACAGATAACTTGAATACTGTATGTGTGCCTTTTCATTGTTTTTGATTGCTGTGGAAAGAAATATTGGAGGACAAAATTAGAAAAACCGAAAACTTATTATGATTATAAAGAAGAGAAGCAAGCACCAGAAATTTCAAAAAATTACATGCAGACGAATAAAATTCATGAAGTAAGACATTTCGATATTGTTTTTAAATAAAGAAAATATCAAGCAACCAACAAGGTTTAAACTCAGAACTTATCGATTAACAGTCGGACACCTTAACCATTACGCTAACAATTTTTTTTTCTTTTTTTTCTCATTTTGTTGTATATTGTTCGTTGAATTTGTTCGGGGCGGTCGTCCGATGACACTCGTTCAGGTTCTCTCAGTTTTTCACTACAGAGGGCAGCCGACCCTCTGATCGAGCACGCTGGGCTACCGTGTCGGCAGCTCGTCGTTCAACACAACTCCTGGAGGACTCTGAAATATCACGCAAAATACTGACAAACACTGTTGGTATTCCGTCCAAGTTCAATAGCAAATAAACCAATACCGCTGTTCTTTATTGCGAAAAAGCGGTTCGAGGGAAGATACAAACACCTTTCCTTGTTATCGCCTGATTGAGGAGGCTTATTGCTTGTTTGGTTTAATTAGTTAATTGAATATGAAGCAATTCGTGTAAAGAATGCTTTTTCCAAACTTTCTATAAAAGAAAGTCTGCTATCAACACATTGCTTTTGTTCAATTGCTTTATTTATGACTGAACGTTTCTAAAACTGAAGACACCCAGTTCTTGTGTTAACCGCCATTTAAAAGAAAATTCGTTTGTGTGCAAAATCTCTAATCCTCACAATCGAAAGTTACTGGCAGATTAAAACTGTGTGCCGGACCGAGACTCGAACTCGCGATCTTCTGTTGGAGCACATGCCCGCGAAAGGCAAAGGTCCCGAGTTCGAGTCTCGGTCCGGCACACAGTTTTATCTGCCAGGAAGTTTCATATCAGCGCACACTCCGCTGCAGAGTGAAAATCGCATTCTGGAAAAGTCCCTTCACAATCGGTTTTTCCCTGGAGATGTGAAATTATCGAGAAAAATTTTCCATGCAAACTGGTACTTCGGAGCTTCGTGTTCGGACACCACACTTCTAGATGGAAGCCAACAGTGAACTAAACTACAGATTCAGTATGTTTTCAGTGAAGAATAAATAAACGAGAGGCAGAATCATTCGTGAGTGGTAACGAAAATTATGTGTATGTGTAAAAGTCTGCGCTATTGTAGAGGTCCATCTGCTCTTAAAAGAACTTCGGATCAGTTACTGTGGCACTTCGTATGTTGTAATCTAAATTTCAGCTAAGGAAAGGATCCATCCGTCACTGATACTATAAGGAAACCATAGTGTCAGTAGGACGTGAACAACAATGAATAGCGACAATGATAGGTCACCATACGTTCTAGAAAACACTATGATATATAAACTACTGAGCTTTATTTTGCAGGAAGAGTAAAGCCATTGGTGTATTTATTTTTCGTACTTTGCACTGAATGAAGTTCTAGACAGTAATTTTAGAATTCAAACACATGCTACCTATTAATGATACCTGCGTCTTTGTCTAAGAGTACGTCAGTCAGGAGCGAAATTGCGTTGAGTTGGATGTACGTACTTAATAAATAGTGTTCTGGAAAGTAGTAATATAGTTCCGATACATTCACGTACGTAATCGTTGATTGCTTACGGCAAGATGGCAGATGGTAATGTACGCAGTATAGGTACTAGCATTGAAGTCAGTACGTAGTTTTGGCGCTGTGTGGTCAGTTAGTACAGAAGTGCTAGTACATTCTGTCAGTGGCAATATTAGGCGCTGCAGTGATTAATTGGACACGCACAGAAGTACTTTGGTAACATTGTCACGTGCATCCTTGGAGGCAGGTTATGTGTGCAAATATTATCTATATTAGTCTAAGGACTTGTACATACAGTATTGTCAACCTGTCTAATAGTTAAGAGAACTTTTGGCCGTACATAAAATTAGCAAGTGGATCGAAATCATGAGTTGAGTCGCTTAGTGACCACACCGGCACGGAAACGGAAGACGACAAACAGAAGACGAAATACAGGACTACCATAAATGATTCACTCGTTTCCAGAATTCTAAATTTCCAAAGTATGACAACTTCAGGTGCGACTGATGGGTGGATGTAAACTCAGACTCAGCGAGTTTAAACTGTACCGACCACCCCACAGTACGAATGCACTGCCTTTACTAAATGTCGACAAGGCGACGGAAGAGTTTTCCTTTGCTGGAATACGCGAGATATTTGAACAAATGTGGCAGCTACAACCGTGGACGGGAGTGAACGAGAGTTTTGTACGCAGTCCAAATAAGTCAACAGCAGGCACAAGCCGCGAACTCGAAATACAGCAGCAAAGTGTTGGGAAGATCATGCGTCGGCGGTAACACTTCGCACGACAATTAAAAGCGGAAGCTTGCGGCCGGAGCCTTCAGATTCGCGCCACAATGGAGGCAGCACTGGAGGATGAACATGTCGCCCCCGTGCTGAACTTCAGTGACGAAGCAACCTTGCATTTATATGGAAAAGGTTGCTTTCTCCTTAGGGGGTCCATCAGGGGACCGCGTTTTCCCACCCCCACTGCCAGAGCTCAGAGAAGGCGTCAGTGTTTCTGTGCTGGCCACTGACAGCGTGTTGCTACGCGAGGTGCGGAACGAACTTCACTACCGCTTTTGTGTTTCGTGTCAGAAGTCCCTCACAGAAGATTTGTAGTGTGCAAAATGTAAACTTGGTGGGTTTATGCTTCTATTCAAGCACGGATCCTATGTGTACACGCGGTACTTCGTAAAATATGGATCTCTGATAACGAATTAATCGTTTATACTGTTTTCCGAAGTTACTTCACGGTCGAAGATAATCTGCCGCCGTGGTGGCCGAGCGGTTCTAGGCGCTACAGTCTGGAACCGCGCGACCGCTGCGGTCGCAGGTTCGAGTCCTGCGTCGGGCATGGCTCTGTCCGATGTCCTTAGGTTAGTTACGTTTAAGTAGTTCTAAGTTCTAGGGGACTGATGACCTCAGAAGTTGAGTCCCATAGTGCTCAGTGCCATGTGAACCATTTCAACTCATCTGTTTTCGCACTAACGCCGAAATAATGAGATGTGAAGTGGTTGCGGAACATAAAACCACCTAAAAACACTAAACAGTGGAAAGGCATCTGCACTGGGTGAGGTACCTTCAAGATTCTGCACAAATTTTGAGGAAGAACTTGCTGCCGTCACAGAAGCTGTTATCGCAGACCGCTGGAACGATGAGTGGTACCAAGCGATTGAAAAAATTGCAGTTTTCAAGAATGGTCAACGGACAAATTAAAACAAGTCTAAGAGAGAACGCTGCCAACACGTGTGTGATGTGACACGGCCCTTAACTGCTGAAGTCCAGAAGAAATTCAACGTGGACAGGTGTCTATCGGAAGTCTGTTTATTGCGTATATCTGCCGTCCACGTCGACGTTCTGAGCGCTCGATGTGACGGCCGCAACAGCAAACACACACTGGCAGCACCCGAGTCCCTTTACAGTGGTACAGGAAAGTTACGAAGTTCCAGTGAAAAACTAGTCTGTGTCATAATACCACAACTGTGGGCATTTATTATGCAATCAGAACATTCGCCACATCTTCCACCGTACGTTAACGAAACCCGCTGCTCGATTATTTTTAGTCGTTGTAGACGTCTTTGTGGTGACGTCTGTCAATATCGGCATGGAGGCGGAATGTCCATCTTGGACTGCTCCCTGCCTGCCTTGTGGCGCAAATCAGAAGGCGCCTCCGGCCCGTGTGTCTGCTGTTGCGGCTTTCAATTGTTGCACGCGATGCAGACGGTGTGGTTGGAACCGTAACCACCGACGCATTACCTTCCACACACTTTCCTTCGGTATTTGGAGTCCGTGGCTTGCGGCTGCTGTTGACTTTTTAGGACGGGTTAAGAAAATTTCACTCACCCCCACACAGCGGTTGCAGCTGCCACATTTGATCAAATATTTCGCAAATTCCAACACACGAAAACTCTGCTCTCGCTTTGTCGGCATTTTGGCAAGGCGCTGCATTCGTAATGTCAGGTGGTAGGCACAGTTTAAACTCACTGTGTTTGCCGCCGTTATATTCTTGCTCCAACCATATTTGTACATGTAATGTTTCGGAAAATTTAGAATTCTGGAAACAAATGATTTGTGGTAGCTCTGTATTTCGCCTTCTGTCCGTCGTCTTCCCTTTCTGTGGCAGTAATGTCACTGAGCGACTCAACTTACGGCTTAGATCCGCTTCCTGGTTTTATATAATGCCAAAAATGTTTTTTAAATTTTTATCCAGATCGGTTCAGCAAATTATATTTACGAATTCTTTGAATGACGTAGAAAATATTTGTACACATAATCTGCCTCCAAGAACACCACCGACAATGTTTACAATCCATGTACTTCGGTGCCCTTACTATTAGTCACTGCTGCGCGTGATATTTCTTTCGCAGTACGTACTAACACTTGGGTAGCTCCTGACCACTCAGTGCCGACAGTCAATGTACTGACTTTAATGTCAGCCATGCATGTGCACTTTATTATCCGGAATCTTTCCGTAAGCAATCTACGATTACGTTCATAAATGAATATATGCCTCCTTGTATCACAGCCATATTACTCATTTGTGGTACACAATTTAATTATGTACTTACGTGGAACCAACGCAGTTTCGTGTCTGACTGACGTTGTTGTTGTTGTTGTTGTTGTTGTTGTTGTCTTCAGTCCAGAGACTGGTTTGATGCAGCTCTCCATGCTACTCTATCCTGTGCAAGCTTCTTCATTTCCCAGTACCTACTGCAACCTACATCCTTCTGAATCTGCTTAGTGTATCCATCTCTAGGTCTCCCTCTACGATTTTTACCCTCCACGCTGCTCTCCAATACTAAATTGGTGATCCCTTGATGCCTCAGAACATGTCCTACCAACCGATCCCTTCTTCTGGTCAAGTTGTGTCACAAACTTCTCACCAGTCCTATTCAATACTTCCTCATTAGTTATGTGATCTACCCATCTAATCTTCAGCATTCTTCTGTAGCACCACATTTCGAAAGCTTCTATTCTCTTCTTGCCCAAACTATTTATCGTCGATGTTTCACTTCCATACATGGCTACACTCCATACAAATACTTTCAGAAACGACTTCCTGACACTTAAATCTATACTCGATGTTAACAAATTTCTGTTTTTCAGAAACGCTTTCCTTGCCATTGCCAATCTACATTTTATATCCTGTGGACTTCGACCATCATCAGTTATTTTGCTCCCCAAATACCAAAACTCCTTTACTTCTTTAAATGTCTCATTTCCTAATCTAATTCCCTCAGCATCACCCAATTTAATTCGACTACATTCCATTATCCTCGTTTTGCTCTTGTTGATGTTCATCTTATACCCTTCTTTCAAGACACTGTCCATTCCATATGACTGACGTATACGTGGACAAAGACCCAGGTATCGTTAACAGGTTGCGTGCAAGTGTTTGAATTCTGACATTAGATCTAGAAGTTTATTATGTGCAAAGTCACGTACGTGAAACCACTGCACCTATGGCTTCATTCTTCTTGCAAAATAATGCCGAGAAATTTATATATCATATTGTTTTGTAACATGTAGAGTGAGCTATCAGTGTTGCTGTTCGTTAACCTGTAATTCACGTCTTTCTGACAGTTTACTTACATTATCATTAAATCGTGCCTCCTTCCCTTGTGCTAATTCCGAATACAACATACGAAACGTCACAGTAAGTGATGCAACGTTGTGTAAAGCACAGTTTGACCTCTATTACACTCCTGGAAATGGAAAAAAGAACACATTGACACCGGTGTGTCAGACCCACCATACTTGCTCCGGACACTGCGAGAGGGCTGTACAAGCAATGATCACACGCACGGCACAGCGGACACACCAGGAACCGCGGTGATGGCCGTCGAATGGCGCTAGCTGCGCAGCATTTGTGCACCGCCGCCGTCAGTGTCAGCCAGTTTGCCGTGGCATACGGAGCTCCATCGCAGTCTTTAACACTGGTAGCATGCCGCGACAGCGTGGACGTGAACCGTATGTGCAGTTGACGGACTTTGAGCGAGGGCGTATAGTGGGCATGCGGGAGGCCGGGTGGACGTACCGCCGAATTGCTCAACACGTGGGGCGTGAGGTCTCCACAGTACATCGATGTTGTCGCCAGTGGTCGGCGGAAGGTGCACGTGCCCGTCGACCTGGGACCGGACCGCAGCGACGCACGGATGCACGCCAAGACCGTAGGATCCTACGCAGTGCCGTAGGGGACCGCACCGCCACTTCCCAGCAAATTAGGGACACTGTTGCTCCTGGGGTATCGGCGAGGACCATTCGCAACCGTCTCCATGAAGCTGGGCTACGGTCCCGCACACCGTTAGGCTTTCTTCCTCTCACGCCCCAACATCGTGCAGCCCGCCTCCATTGGTGTCGCGACAGGCGTGAATGGAGGGACGAATGGAGACGTGTCGTCTTCAGCGATGAGAGTCGCTTCTGCCTTGGTGCCAATGATTGGTCGTATGCGTGTTTGGCGCCGTGCAGGTGAGCGCCACAATCAGGACTGCATACGACCGAGGCACACAGGGCCAACACCCGGCATCATGGTGTGGGGAGCGATCTCCTACACTGGCCGTACACCACTGGTGATCGTCGAGGGGACACTGAATAGTGCACGGTACATCCAAACCGTCATCGAACCCATCGTTCTACCATTCCTAGACCGGCAAGGGAACTTGCTGTTCCAACAGGACAATGCACGTCCGCATGTATCCCGTGCCACCCAACGTGCTCTAGAAGGTGTAAGTCAACTACCCTGGCCAGCAACATCTCCGGATCTGTCCCCCATTGAGCATGTTTGGGACTGGATCAAGCGTCGTCTCACGCGGTCTGCACGTCCAGCACGAACGCTGGTCCAACTGAGGCGCCAGGTGGAAAAGGCATGGCAAGCCGTTCCACAGGACTACATCCAGCATCTCTACGATCGTCTCCAGGGGAGAATAGGAGCCTGCATTGCTGCGAAAGGTGGATATACACTGTACTAGTGCCGACATTGTGCATGCTCTGTTGCCTGTGTCTATGTGCCTGTGGTTCTGTCAGTGTGATCATGTGATGTATCTGACCCCAGGAATGTGTCAATAAAGTTTCCCCTTCCTGGGACAATGAATTCACGGTGTTCTTATTTCAATTTCCTGGAGTGTATAAGTTCATGTAAAGCTTTATTAAGGAAATTTTCTCGAACGAAACTTTCCAGATAGGACTAAACACAACTACTATGACGTCAACAGTTGTGTGTGGTGACCCACAGTGTTGACCTTACTGTAGTTAATTTGAAGCGGCAGAAATCAAACTTGGTATTTGATCCTGAAGTTACCGCAGCTTGCAGGCGTGTGTATACCGATATGTCGCCTTGTTACATTGTGAGAAACTGCACAGGTAACGGAGTGTTCGGTGGATTTTTTCTTTGCACGTAAGTTCCGATACAAAACCACTAAATGTGGCACCAGTGCTCCGGTAGTAAAAAAACCTAATATGGCGACTGCTCAGTCTGTTCGGCATCAGCCAATCACAGCCCAGATAACGCCCGCGCATTACGAACTGTTAAAAATAACTACAGATTGCTACAAAAGCCCACATCTCGTGGTCGTGCGGTAGCGTTCTCGCTTCCCACGCCCGGGTTCCCGGGTTCGATTCCCGGCGGGGTCAGGGATTTTCTCTGCCTCGTGATGGCTGGGTGTTGTGTGCTGTCCTTAGGTTAGTTAGGTTTAAGTAGTTCTAAGTTCTAGGGGACTTATGACCACAGCAGTTGAGTCCCATAGTGCTCAGAGCCATTTGCTACAAAAACTGCTGCCGCAGAACAGCTGTTCAAGCCATCGTACTTGGCGCAGCCCTAGTGAGCAGACAGAAAAATTCGAGCACTCGGATAAATACCAGGGCAGCCAACAGTCAACGGAATCGATAAAATGTTCTGAATGGGGAGCTCATACGAATTAATTACGTTTAAAACTTGTACATATAAGCTTCTCTGTAAGACTGAAATCAAAATAACTTTGAAAAATAAAAGCGGAGACGATTTAGAGTTAAAAGCGCTTGTAATGCTGGAAATGACAGTTAAGTGTTTGTAAGGATACATTCTGAACCTATAATTTGCTTGAGTCTTGACGATCGTATCCCGTCTGCACGTATGGCGTGGTGCAGGTAATTTCGGTACTGTCCAGAAATAAGGTGGACTGCGCGAAGTATTGTTCGCGTTAAACTGCAATGTAGGGCCTCAGGTATTGAGACAGCCGTGTCGTTACTCAACAATGCTGAGCGGACGTAGAGGCAAGTGGACGACGGAGTTGTTTACTCGGAATGCAGCGTTCTGTAGCAGGAAGCGTTGACCGTGTTCGCTTCTTGGAAAAAATAAAATACGAAACTTACACGAAGCACTACACAAAGGCCACGGCTTGCAGCGTTCGTTGCGGGCGTTACGAAAGGGGGAGGGGGGGTGTCACGTGACGTCAGAGCCGCTGCCCCGCCACTTCTGGGACATTTGCTTTCCTACAGCAGGTGTGTGTGTGTGTGTGTGTGTGTGTGTGTGTGTGTGATGGCACTGATAATGTCGTACGTGATTCTCAGTAATGTATTGTCAAGTAAGTAACTTCGTATGTCGCAATCTCACTTTCAACTTGTCCGCGGCTCGTGGTCTTGCGGTAGCGTTCTCGCTTCCTGCGCGCGGGGTCCCGGGTTCGATTACCGGCGGTATCAGGGATTTTCTCTGCCTCGAGATGACTGGGTGTTGTGTGTCATTCATCGTCATTCCGTCCTCATTCACTCGCAAGTCGCCGTAGTGGCGTTACAGAGCTTGCGGAGCGGCGGCCGAACCGCCCCAGCCACCAGTGCCATACGCTCATTATTTATTGCTTTCATGTTTCACAATGACAGTTATCTTTCAGTTACTTTTCTTTGATTTTACGTTGGGAATTGTCTTAATGCATGCAATCTATATGTGCCGCTGCTGCCCTATAGAAATGATTTTTAAAGCTGAGTACAGTCGTGTTGCCTTCCCAGTCTCGCCCACACACAGAGTATCGCGTATCCAGCGACGTACTTACCTGTACGACACGTATCACGTTCTACTGTCTGAAGTGTGGAAGCTTTGTTCACAAAAAAAAAGTTAAAACTGTTGCCGGTAGTAATGTCAGATTCGACATAAAGAGCGGCAAAGTACAGACTAGTATTCTAATTATCGGTATGTTCTCAGTTTTAGCCTCAGAGCAAAACAGTTTTCTCATTGTTCTAGTCATGTCAGAAGGCAGCAACATGCAGCTCACAACTTTTACCTAGCTCATTATCTGGAATTTATTCAGCTTGGTACTAAGTGGCAGAACAGAAATGAAAGAAAATTACTGATTCCCTTAGAATTGATCCTTTCCAAAACAGACCGAGCGAGGTGGCGCAGTGGTTAGACACTGGACTCGCATTCGGGAGGACGACGGTTCAATCCCGCGTCCGGCCATCCTGATTTAGGTTTTCCGTGATTTCCCTAAATCGCTCCAAGCAAATGCCGCGATGGTTCCTTTCAAAGGGCACTGCCGACTTCCTTCCCCGTCCTTCGCTAATCCGATGAGACCGATGACCTCGCTGTCTGGTCTCCTTCCCTGAAACTACCAACCAACCAACCTTTCCAAAACAGACGTTATTTTATGTTTAGAAGAGAAGTTCTGACACAGTACTCCCGATGAAGTAGGTAGGATACTTCGGAGTACGTCTCGACTGAATAAAAATTCCCTCGTATTTAATGCATGGGTGTCTGCTGCATCCGATCCCCGAAAAGCAACCAGTGTAATTCTTCCGTAATTACCGGCGGTATAGGGGTCCTGTTTGTTTCGGTTATCATCACAGAGGGCATTAGTACCAACTAAAACACTGTTCTCAATAAGATTTCTGTTCAAAATATAATCTGTTTACACCTGTTCCGCTCGCGAATGCCGCGTGGGTGGCGCAATCGTCGGTAAGGTCTCTTTGACAGCTATTTCTCGATTTTTCTCGTCGGCGTCATTCAACTGCAAGCCTAAAACCTTCGAAGATACGCTTTGGCACGCCACTTTTTCAATTACAGGCCACACGTCCTGTGGATAAATTCAGTCGAGACCGTTTGTAGCACATAACTTTTAACGACTTGTCTCCTATAACAGCAAAATCTAATGGTTCCATCTAAACCTTACGTGAACGCTATATTTCGGCTACAGCACCGAAATCTAACACTCCCATGTAATCCCTATCTGAACGCTACATTTAAAAACTCCCTTAGTACGTCTTTTTCCGACTTCTCGAATAAAACTAAGTATTTTTATTCCATTTTCGGAGAAATGCATCGGCTGTAAGGTCCAATATTCGTTTTTTTTCTGCATTTTTTGTTGTTATTTTATGGACGTAACGCGTATTTTCAAACTTCTTGTGCAGGTTGTTGGTTTCAAATCAAGCATCACAACGAAGACATCGTCAAATGCAAAATGAGTACGCACATCTTAGTTGTGAAAAGCAAACAAATGTAACAGATAACGTCAAGTAGGACAGTATATTGTAGTAAGCGTTACTGTACAGCATATAGTCGAGAGTCTGTAACAAGAGATTCATTTTTTTGCATTCAGATGATACAATTGTATGGTCACTAATTTTTACAACTTTTTCAAGAGCGAAAAATTTTTTGAATGATTCTAAAATATTTCTTTCCCAGCAGCAGTTATTCGCTGATTTTTGTAGACTTCATGGCGGAACCATTTTTACATATTCTTGCAGCTTCTTCTGGACGCACTCTGCTAGATCTTGTGGCATATTTGGAGTGTTGTTACCTGTGTGGATTGTTTCTTCATTGCCCATCACATCTTCTTTATACGAATTATCTTGAAGTTCTATGTAATTTGATTCTCAATATTTTTCGTCCACTAAAAGTCACGCAAGAACTTTTGCTTCATTCAGGTGCCTGTAACTCATAGAAAACCTCCTTTAGAAGAAACATCTTTGCTCTCCGTGAGAAAGGGCTAACAACAATAATGGGTAGCCTATTAATCGACCACCAACTGAAACTAAACTAGACTCTCCCAATGCGCCATGAAGCTTGCATTCCAAGTTGCAAATGAAATGTGGACCCTGTTAGTTATGGTCGCAGATGGCGCCAACCCAGTGCAATGTATACCTTTCAGCATAAAAGTTACCGTTTTCGCTCTTCTGTGTTAAAATGTGTCGACAAAAATCGTAGTTCAAGATCGCTGAAACTGCTTTACTGATTACTAGTTTCAGATCATTGACGAGTCATCTCCCGATCTAAATATACAAAAAACAGCATAAGAGGTGAACAATAGCATAATACGTTTTATGTTCAAAATTCCATTCTACGATACAGACACATATGTAAGTAGTACTATGTATTGGTATGTATCAGCCACGAGGCATTACACAGCGCCATAATCTGTTGAGATGAACCGCTCTTGCTGTCACGCACACACTGAAAGATGTTGTAGACCGTGACAAAAGTAATGACGTACGAAGGGCATTTCGTAAGCGATATACACGTTTAGTCTCAGCTAGTGCTTGATTTGTGAAAAAATGTTTCCGATACTGTGACCTTGCAGGGTGGGACTAAGGGGTGTGTTGTTGAAATTCAGGAGTCTTAATACGTTATTTTAACGCTACAAGAAAAGTGCTTAATGTGGCCACAGCCGAAAGCAGTGCAGTATTTTAAGATACAGGAAGGCATGTGCAGTACTGATGACCACGTGCAGTACGTGAGGCTGGGCGCAGATTCAGGTGCGTATAGCGTGTGTGGCGCGACGCAGCGCAGCGCGTGTTTTTGTAACTCCACAGGTTCAACTGGGACCGCGCAAATTGAGACGCGACGCGACTGGGACGCGCCTGCGCCAGGTCGCGCGGAGTTGTGGTTGCGGCTCAGTTTCTCCCGCCGCGCGTAGCGCTTGCCTCGGTAGCACCGTGGGAAATTTGAGGCGGGGAGCGGAAAAGTAGCCCGGCCATATGCTCACATCGGAACGGCGCATATCAGCAGTGGTAGTATTGCCAATACGATAAATTTTGCCTTACTGTGTACTGAATTTTATTGCCTTTTGGTAGTGTTTCGTTTTTCACCATTTAAACGCTCCAGCTTTCTTCGTTAGCACGTTATACTTTTCTGTTATTTATATCTGCATAGTTTTGTTTTGTTTTTCTTCTGTTAAGAAAAATGTATACTTCAGTAACTGATGAGACATTGGCCGCTGGAATTGCACCATATGCCTCCGTGATGTTTTCAGATCGCAAGAAGGGAGAGAGGTTTGAATAAGGAAGCAAGGAATATTATAAAATCATGTGATTAAGAATCAAGGCAGGGATGTAAGGCAAGGTTATATTCTCGCTGCCTGGTAAACTAGCGTATCTGTACGATCTGTTACAAAAATTTAGAAAGGGATAATCTCCACAGGTGTGATCCCTTTGTTCTTGTGGTAAAAAGCGTCCAAGATCTGAAGTATAGAAGTTTCACTGTGATTACTCTGATATGGATGTAATAATGCAATAAGACACACTGTACTACATGCATGTGAACAACATATTTCCACTGCAAGCTAGAAACAGTCGAAAAGCAGTCACAAATAACAATGTTTTAATTGGTTCGTCTTGATGAGAAAAAGCATTTCAATTGTTGTGTGGACATTATCAGCATTAATAAACTAATTATACAACAGGCTACACAAATGAAGAAAATGGTCGGTATTATTACGAAAGTAGGAATATCCTAAAAGAGTGTTATGATTAGATATATTTAATTTGTTGAAATGTGCTGCTGACAAAGGCAGATCTACTTTCATGGCAATGTTTTTCGAACTGCATCTCACAAGGCACACATGGCTAGCTTGTGCATTCCTGTCGGGCGCATTATCCTTCGCTGCTGACAATACACTGTGTTGTGCGACAGATTTATTTTTCTCAATAACAACTATTTTATTCGCGATCACGCGTCAGTTTGGCAAGCCCTAGGTGAGTAAACAGTATCTGGCATGTGCCTATAATTCCGCCTGAAGGAACGCTCGTCATTATTTTAATACTGCTCAGATCAAGAGAAGGAATAAAATGCTTTGGTAAATTTCCATTCATAGCGACCCCTAATTTTCGTTGCAAACTTTTTGAGTTTTGCGTAGTGTCTTACTAAAATGTGTACATCACAATAAGAATGGTCATTAGCGAGGTGATGGGCACTTCGTCACGAAGCTGACATACAACGCTACAAGTAAGGCAAAAATCATATATTTTCAGAGAATAGTTTCTGTAAAATCGTTTGAGAAAGATAACAGGTTGCGCGCGCTTCGGTTCAGTCAGCGCAGAGCGTCGCCAGTCGGCGCGTGCGAAGTACGGTGTACGCGTCGCAATATGCGCTGGACCAGCGCGACCCGTGCGGCACGTGCGTGTCACGCTGTAGGGTCTTGTCGTGTCACACGTGCTGTACGCTTCTCAATTTGCGCCTAGCCCGTGTTGGGTCGGAAAGGCTGGAGGGGGGGGGGGGGGGGGGGAGGGAAGCAGTCCTGCCGGACGCTCACTTCGCCGTGGCGCACGAGGGCAGTGCAAGTGTTGCCTATCCGAAAAATACGGCCTCACTGTACACTGAATTTTATTACAGGGTGTTTACGACCCGGAAGATCCGGGAAAAACCCGGGAATTTTTCCTTGTTTTAGTTTTCAGTTAAATTTTTGTAACATTTCACTGGTAAGAACCAGTACTCTGACAAAGGATATTACTGTATCCCGCTACAGCAGAATAGCTCTTCAACAATAAAACATAAATTTTTGTCGTCTCTTTCTTACGGTTTCAAACCACCTTTTCGCACTTTCCTTTCGCACTGCATCTGTAATTCCATCACTGACGCAAAATTTCCGCTCCAGCTATCTATTGCGCTTTCACGGGCTCGCTCATTTGCGAGCTTGCCTCCTAACTCATTCGCAGGACGGCCTACTTTTACTTGCGACCATTCCTAGATGAGGTGCCACTTCCCCCTGCGCATTTCTCGTGTATACCCTTATTTATCTAAGATTGCTGGAATTTTTCGGGGAATCCAACGTAACTGGACTGCCTATGCGTATCTGTCGCGAGTCGTCCTAAGTTTCTTTGCCGAAAACTGGAACACACAGCATTTTCTAAACTTTATTTTCCATTTCCAAAACTCCTTCTGTTCCATGGCTCGAAATGCCTCCCTAATGCTCACACATAGCTGATACACGATATCAACAGATATTTATTCTAATCGTTTCCAACGGAAATAGCGATAGATTTGCAGGTGTGTGTGCAAGCAGAGGAAGTAACTTAACGAACGTTGATCTTTGCACCTCAGAATTCTCACGATGCGCAAATGACGTTCAGGTGGGGGATGATTAAATTTTGGCGCCAAGACACAAGTGACTCCTCCACTAGTACAGACGTGTTCGTAAGGTACAAAAAACGAAATTCAAAACGACTGACACATTGTAAAGAGTGATACAAAAACTATTTACTGCTAGTTTCACAGTATCGACCATGAAAAAGTGTTCATAGCTCATAACGTATGTGTTTTAGGACTTTGGTTTATTTGACCTTTTTCCTGTCACTGCCCTTTTTAGAGATGTCCATTCTAAGTGGCTAATGAGCTATACATTACTGCAGCACCTGTAGCCTCAGAGACCTTTAAGCGTAGCTCTTCATTCCTTAATGCTTCCCACTTCTTTGCATATTGGTTCTTCCCGACTAGTCTCCTACACTTTAGCCTGCTCTTCACCACTACTAAATTGTGATCTGAGTCTATATCTGCTCCTGGGTACACCTGGCAATCCAATACCTGATTTCGGAATCTCTGCCTGACCATACTGTAACCTAACTGGAATCCTCCTGTATCTCACGGCGCTTTCCAAGTATTGTCTGCTCCTCCTGAACGGAGTATTTGCTATTACTGTCTGAGTTTTATTGCTGAACTCGTGTTTCTTCTTCCTCGTTCCTTCTATACCAAGCCCATATTCTGCTGCTACCCTTGCTTCTCCCCACTCCCCCCTACCACCGCATTCCAGTCCGCCATTACTACTATAATCCGTTCAGCATAAGAATAAACATGATGTAAACATTGCACTATGTATTCTTCCGCGTTTGCTGGAACAAGCATTTAACTTGGACAGCACTGGCCAGTCAGCTGGTGCAGCTGCCTGGTGTGGCGTGCCCAGCTGCAGTTCACACGTAGAGAGGGACGACCAGAGGAGCAATACAGCTTCGAGTGTCATTCTTAAGCAGGATGAAATAATACACTGCAAATTTCCCACAATACGCTCCTTTGGCGACTAGACGAAAACCGCATCACTTTATGGTTTTTAGCTTAGGTACGATTGTAACTGAAAACAAGCATGATGAAAATTCCCAACCGCACGGTAATTTATCTGCATAAGCTGTGTGTAACGCAAAAGAGTATATAGTAGCCACTGCCTATCATCATCAGAATCCACAAAGCCAACCAGGCGGAGCATTTTCTCTTCTTTTATGACGAGCCATTCTATATCCCGCCAGCGTTCGACAGTGGCGTGCGAAAAAGATGGGTGCGTTAGTTCCAGTACAGCAGTCTTGTTACTTCTCGCGCCAAATCGCGCAGCTTGGCTCCACATCAGTTCTGTTGGGTTCATACTGTAATGGTGCAGTAGCAAATGTAATTGTGCAGCATTTGTATTATGTGCTCGATGCTGTGCAAATGACTGTTTTTCTCGTTTCTGTGATACTACGTCTGTGGTATAAAACGATGGACCTAGTCCAAATATAGAGGATTTGGTTTTTATTTTTGCCTTAAAAATTAAATTGTTATGATTTCTTAATTTAAACAACTTGTATGAACAGTCTTTCATGAAACATCGATAATTAAGAATTTGTATTTGAAATGGAAACAGGAATTTCGAGTCCATTATGTAATTAGAAACAAGACGTGCATTATTCATGAAAAATTGTGTTTTATAAATAGGAGATGTACGTATTTCAAATTGAACGAGAGATTTTAACTAGCGAATAACCGCATTTGGTTCATATTCCATTACGCTACGAGCCGCCGGCCGCTGTGGCCGAGCGGTTCTACGCGCTTCAGTCCGGTACCGCGCTGCTGCTACGCTCGCAGGTTTGAACCCTGCCTTGGGCATCAATGTGTCTGATGTCCTTACGTTAGTTAGGTTTAAGAAGTTTTAAGTCTAGGGTACTGCTGACCTCAGATGTCAAGTCCCATAGTGCTTAAGAGTCATTTGAACCATTTTCCATTACGCCACCGACTGCGCTATACGTTCAATAAACATTCGTTCGTGACCTGCGTTATATATAACGCTGGAGAAACTTCAAAGCCGATAATCTCCGTAAATTTATGAAAAACATTACCAACAGCCTTTAGCCGTATTCCACATGCATGTTTCACCACGGAACAGAAAGTAGCCTCAGCCATTCATAGAAAACCAGAAAATTAAATCCCAATGTGCGCTGTTTTTTCAAAAAACAGAGATGGAGTAATAAAGGGTATTTGTCATTCATGTTTTGTGGTTACGTGTGTTAAGTACACGATTGGCCATTAAAATTGCTACAGCACGAAGATGAAATTCAACCGGCAGGAAGAAGATGCTGTGATATGCAAATGATTAGCTTTTCAGAGCATTGGCACAAGGGTGGCGACACCTACAACGTGCTGACATGGGGAAAGTTTCCAACCGATTTTCATACACAAACAGCAGTTGACAGGCGTTCCCTGGTGAAACGTTGTTGTGATGCCTCGTGTAAGGATGAGAAATGCGTACCATCACGTTTCCGACTTGGATAAAGGTCGGATTGTAGCCTATCGCGATTGCGGTTTATCGTATCGCGACATTGCTGCTCGCGTTGGTCGAGATCCAATGACTGTTAGCAGAATATGGAATCGGTGGGTTCAGGAGGGTAATACGGAACGCCGTGCTGGATCCGAACGGCATCCTATCACTAGCAGTCGAGATGACAGGCATCTTATCCGCACGGCTGTAAAGGATCGTGCAGCCACGTCTCGATCCATGGGTCAGCAGGTGGGGACGTTTGCAACACAACAACCATCTGCACGAACAGTTCGATGACATTTGCAGCAGCACGGACTATCAGCTCGGAGAGCGTGGCTGCGGTTACCCTTGGCAGACAGGAGCGCCTGCGATGGTGTACTCGACGACGAATCAGTGTGCACGAATGCCAAAACGTCATTTTTTCGGATGAAACCAGGTTCTGTTTACAGCATCATGATGGTCGAATCCGTGTTTCGCGACATGGCGGTGAACGCACATTGCAAGCGTATGTTCGTCATCGCCACACTGGCGTATCACCCGGCGTGATGGTATGGGGTGCCATTGGTTACACGTCTCGGTCACCTCTTGTTCACAGTGGACGTTACACTTCAGATGTGTTACGTCCCGTGGCTCTACCCTTCATTCAATCCCTGCGAAAACCTACATTTCAGCAGTATAATGCACGACCGCATGTTGCAGGTCCTGTACGGGCCTTTCTGGATACAGAAAATGTTAGATTGCTGCCCTGGCCAGTACATTCTCCAGATCTTTCACCAGTTGAAAACATCTGGTCAATGGTGGCCGAGCAACTGGCTCGTCACAATACGTCAGTCACTACTCTTGATGAACTGTCATATCGCGTTGAAGCTGCATGGGCAACTGTACTTGTACACGGGATCCAAGCTCTGTTAGACTCAATGCCGAGGCATATCAAGGCCGTTATTGCGGCCAGAAGTGGTTGTTCTGAGTACTGATTTCTCAGGATCTATGCACCCAAATTGCGTGAAAATGTAATCACATGTCAGTTCTAGAGGAACATTTTAACGAGAAACATAGGAGCAAGTGTAGGCCTTCCTGTAATCTATGTTCAGAATACTGTCTTACGATTTTGTTCCTGTTGATTAAATTTTGTGATTCAGTAACTGAAGCGGTGGTGTGTCCTTCCTGGCTGCCCTACCTCACAGCACTCAGTGCAAGTTCTAAAAGTGCTCAACACGTTACCTCATTCAGTCCAAGGCCACCTTCAATATGAGTGAACCGTTCATGTCGTTGCTCCTTCTTTCTTCACTTATTGAAGGTTTTTGCATTTTGATGGAATTCTATTGCTGTACGTAGCGGACAAACGTAAGAAAAATTCCTCTTCAGTCCCTCTCCACAAATACCGCATTGTAAAAACTGTATGTAGGTGCACCGTATTTCTGCCGCTTTTCCGAAAGTCAACTCCAAGACAGCCTAAAATTTACAGACGTGAGATTATTATTAAAATCCAAAGAAAAAAACCGGCTTGTGCGACTGTCAGCTATAACTACCGTAAACCGTCGGTCCCTTGTACGCCGTTACAACCGGTTTCGACTGTGTGTCGTCTCTGATGCGGTGTACAATATATTAACACAGAAATCAAGAGTTTCGCTCAGTTCAGGCATTTGCCGGAACTAGCGAGGCCATCTCACAAAAAGCAGTAACAGAAAATGATCGTAAAGATTCCCGTTTTCTCTCCTTGTCCTCTTTTTCTGCCATTTTCAATGATTATAATGCTTCTTTTATAAAATCACAGTTAAGTTTTTGCAGCAAATACGTACTTTCTTTCAAATTTTTGCAATGACAAAATGTTTTACCGCCTATCACAAGTGGTTTCCGTTGCCTCCTGCATCCTCGTGCTGGCTGATCACTGCTGATTCTTCGACATTTCTGAAGCAGTTTCGCAGCCCCCCTCCGGCCCCTTTGACAAGGCCGCTGGCGGAACGAGTGTGACTTTTTGTGCCGGAAGTCTTTCGCCGCCATTGCTGATTGTTTTTATTCTAGAATTAATCAGTGGCGAGGCTGGAACCGAAGACCAGGGAAATCGTGGTTATTAGTGAAATACGCGGCGCGTAGACCACGGGTGCAGTAATCTACACACACACACACACACACACACACACACACAAACGCACAGAGAGAGTATGGGGGGGGGGGGGGGGGGGGAGAGAGTGCCGCTCCCAATGGCACGAAAAGTAAACAAAAAAGGAACGCATCCCGCAGTAACAGAACAAACTACACGAAATGGCGCAAGGTGGTAGGGAAAGGGGTGGTGCAGAATGTCCGGGCGGCCCCCCTATGTCACAAACGAAAGTACTTAAGACGTAGTTACCATGTACTGAAATTGAAAGATATTTTGATTTCCAATCACACGACGAAAGGGGGATACGCCCTGTCAGTAGTCAGTTAGCTCAAAGATAGATTTGAGCTGTCTACACATTCGTAGCACTGTCAGCTCTCTGTCGCTCTCTTAGCCAAAACCAAATGTTGGCCTTGCTTGTTCAGTTTTGTTAACCACTTCAGTTAACAGTAGTTGAATGTGATTGAAATTTTTAAGACTGGATGTCATGAACTGCTATATACATTATGACTTTGAACACTGTTGAGGTAAATACATTGTTTTTTCTCTATTAAAATCTTTCATTTGCTAACTATGCCTATCAGTAGTTAGTGCCTTCAGTAGTTTGAATCTTTTTAGCTGGCAGTAGTGGCGCTCGCTGTATTGCAGTAGTTAGAGTAACGAAGATTTTTGGTGAGGTAAGTGATTTGTGAAAGGTATAGGTTAATGTTGGTCAGGGCCATTCTTTTGTAGGGATTTTCACAAGTCAGATTGCGTTGCGCTAAAAAAATATTGTCAGTTTAAGCACAGTCCTGTACAATTGTTCAAAGGGGACGTTTCAAATGTAATGTAAGTGCTACCGTTTATTGTTTATGTGCTGTTGTGATAGTTTATAATTATGAATAAGTTAGTAACAGGAAAGAAGAGGCAAATCGAATTTGATTCGTCCGCCAGCGTTATGGTAAGTTAAAAATTTGTACGCACTACTGTCATTGCCTAATTACCTGCCTACAGCAGTTCAGTGTTAGCACTGGAGTCGTTACTTGCAGGTTGGTAGAGCTTTGGGGTTGCAATATTTCAGTATTCCACAAGGCAGCGAAGCGGTAAATATCATTGAAAACAACATTAAATTATAATCAGTGCACAAAAATACACTCGGATTCAGCTGTGTCGCCCAAGAATCGCGTTCATCAAGAAAACTATCGCCTAAATGGCGATGGCTGTATTCCTTTCAAAAATTTTGTCCAGTTTTCTGTCATTAGTGGACAAAATGCCGAAAGGTGACCCAATCTTATCACCTGGGTAGTATCAGTTATGAAAGTCAGTTCCGATATGGAACCATTTTTTGGCTGGGGGGGGGGGGGGGGGTACAGGATGAGAGCGCATTCTGTAGTTCGTTCGTTTCCAAAAGCGCGCTGCTTGAATTCCTCCGAGCCGGCAGCGCCCTTCATCCCTCCCTCACCCTTTCTTCCCCCCCAGGGGGTCCACAACTCTTTTGTGGATACGTGCATAGCGAGCACGGGACCCCGAGCTAATGTGGCCTTCCTTCCTTTCCGGGCTGCATACCTTCCCTTTCCGCATCCTTCCCCACCCCTCTCTTCGCCCCTCCTCCCCTCACCTCTGGCTCTTTCCTTCCCTTTCTCCCCATCTGGGAGTATGGTTTGTGCCTACGTCCGGAGACGGACGCTCGTAAATGTACTGCATTCTTCGCCTTCCTTGCTTTTATGTCTTCTTCCTTCCTTTGTCCTTCTCTTTTCCTTACCTCTTCTCTTTACCCTTTTCTCCGCTGCGGCGTTTGAGACCTCTCTTCTTTCCTTTCCCTTTCTCTTTCTTCCTCCCTGTGCGTGTCTGAAGGCCGACCCACGCCCTTTGTGCGTAGCCGGTGACGGGGGTAACGCGTAATTCCCCGCCCTGGGTAGACAGGTAGGACATGGACGTACCCCCTGGTAACGGCCAGGCCCAGGGAGGGGTGATTACCCGAGCTGATACCTTCCGAAAGTGCCGATTGGTCCCTCCGTCCGTTTGTCGGGAGGTGTGACCTGAGGTGTGAACAATCACCTAAGGTGGGAGTGCCCTCAGAGAGGGCCCCCACAAGAGGAGCGCGCCATCGGAGACGCCGGTAATCATGGGGGATTCTTCTGCAATGGTTTCCTCACCTTCCACTATGTCTGCTCACAAACGTAAGTATACTGAGTCTCAGCTCAGCCACAGAAGATTCTTCCATCGTTGCCACAGTTCCTTGTTGTTTCTCGGTCTGACGAAGGTCAAGACTTCTCCACAGTCAACCCTTTCATTATTCAGAAAGGTGTCGACGCAATTGCAGGTCCTGTAAAGTCTTGTTCCAGATTACGGAATGGCACCCTGTTGTTAGAAACACACAGTGCCCTCCAGGCACAAAAATTGCTGCGTACTTCTCTGCTCCACACCTTCCCTGTCCGGGTGGAACCGCACCGTACCTTGAATTCCTCGCGTGGAGTCGTTTATACACGCTCCCTCGATGGATTGTCTGACGAAGAAATTCAGCACTACCTGTCTGACCAGGGCGTAACGGCTGTTCATAGAGTTATGAAAAGGGTTGACACGAACATCATTCCAACCCGCACTGTCTTCTTGACATTTGACAAAGTTCAACTCCCATCGAAAATCAAAGCAGGCTATGAGATAATTTCCGTTCGCCCTTACGTCCCAAACCCTACGCGTTGCTATCGATGTCAGCGGTTCAATCACACCAGCCAGTCCTGTTCCAATCCGGCCAAATGTTACGTGTGGCAAGGATGCCCATGAGGGTGCTTGTCCACCTCCATCTCCTCGCTGCATCAACTGTATGGGTGACCACCCTGCTTCCTCTCGAGATTGCCCCGTTTTTAAGGACGAAAAGCTCATCCAGGAAATAAGAGTGAAGGAAAAGGTGTCGACCTTTGCTGCTCGAGAATTATTCGCCAGTCGACAGCCCACCGTGCCTCAGACAGGAAAATACAGCACTGTCCTTGCTTCTCCTCGGCCAACAAAGGAGGCGGCCACACAGACTTGCGACCTCACCTTTAGTACCGCGGTCGTCAGATCGGCCAGCGCAAAGATCGCCCATTCAACCTCACCACTTTCGCCTGCCCACTCTATGGCTCACCCTTCGTCGGGTTCTGCTAAATCTCGAGCCCAAAAGTCAGACGCCAAGTCTTCGAAAAAAGAGCATACTCGTGAAGAGTTTTTATGTACCGCAACTTCACAACCATCGGTTCCTCCTTCATCTAAACATCATACTTCCAAGAAGGCTACAAAGAAACCCAGTTCCACCCCTTCTCCGCCAAGGCGTGTCCCATCTACAGCACCACCTGGCGGAAATCGCCCTCGGCCGTCTTCTGTGTCGCCGAGGCGCACTGCTGGTCGCTGGTGGCTGGTGGCAGGGGCTGCTCCTGACCAACCTATGGATCAGGATCTTCTGCCTTCGGCGGAATGCCATTCCATGCTGTCGGTCGCAAGCTCTGAGCAGTCGTTGAGTTGACAGCACCCTTGGTCACATTCCTTCATTTTCTGTTCACCGTATGTCCATTATCCACTGGAATATCCGCGGCATTAGAGCCAATCGGGATGAATTGTCGATCCTCTTACGATCCTACTCGCCGGTCATCTTCTGTCTTCAGGAAACAAAGCTGCGTCCCCATGACGGCTTTGCTCTCCCTCATTTTCGGTCCGTCCGATATGACCTCCCCTCTGTTGAAGGCACTCCAGCCCATGGAGGACTCATGATTCTTCTCCATGATACTCTCCATTATCACCCAATCCCCTTAAACAGTTCCTTCCAAGCTGTCGCCGTCCGTCTTTCCCTTTCTGGATACACGTTCTCTCTTTGTACTGTATACATTCCATCATCCACACCAATGGCACAAGCTGATCTCCTTCATCTTCTTGGTCAGCTTCCACCCCCCTATTTGCTGGTTGGGGACTTCAGTGCCCACCACCCGCTTTGGGGATCTCCACATCCTTGTCCACGTGGCTCTATTGCTAGACGTCTTCCACCAAGCGGATCTAGTTTGCCTCAACACTGGGGTCCCCACATTTTTGTCTGCCTCCACGACAAATTTATCTCATTTGGACCTTGCGGTCGGTACTGTTCCGCTAGCTCGGCGCTTCGAATGGTTCGCCCTTAGACTGCAGCCTCCACTGCCATATATGCGCTCGCGACGCTGGAAATTTGCCCAAGCCGATTGGACACTTTTTTCGTCTCTAGTGACATTCGATGACCGTCGCTTTCCCAGCGTCGACGATGAGGTCACACATATTACCGACGTTATTCTTACAGCTGCGGAACGTTCAATACCACGCACCTCCGAATTGCCCCGGCGCCCCCCAGTTCCTTGGTGGAACGAGGCATGCCGTGACGCAATACGTGAGCGGCGACGTGCTCTTCGCATTTTCCGTCACCATCCTACTTTGGCCAACTGTATCCGCTATAAGCAGCTCCGTGCGCGATGCCGTCGCGTCATCCGCGATAGCAAGAAGGCAAGCTGGAAATTCTTTATTAGCTCATTTAACACCTTCACTCCCTCCTCGGAAGTTTGGAGTCGGCTTCGACGGTTCTCAGGCGCGCCTAGTTTCTCCCCGGTCTCTGGGCTCACTGTCGCGCATGATACATTCGTGGACCCCGTCGCAATTTCTAACTCGTTGGGTCAGCACTTTGCTGAGATTTCGAGCTCTTCAAATTACCCGCCAGCGTTTCTCCCGAAGCAACGTGCAGCGGAAGTGCGACATCTTGCTTTCTCCTCTCAAAATCACGAAAGCTACACTCCTGGAAATTGAAATAAGAACACCGTGAATTCATTGTCCCAGGAAGGGGAAACTTTATTGACACATTCCTGGGGTCAGATAAATCACATGATCACACTGACAGAACCACAGGCACATAGACACAGGCAACAGAGCATGCACAATGTCGGCACTAGTACAGTGTATATCCACCTTTCGCAGCAATGCAGGCTGCTGTTCTCCCATGGAGACGATCGTAGAGATGCTGGATGTAGTCCTGTGGAACGGCTTGCCATGCCATTTCCACCTGGCGCCTCAGTTGGACCAGCGTTCGTGCTGGACGTGCAGACCGCGTGAGACGACGCTTCATCCAGTCCCAAACATGCTCAATGGGGGACAGATCCGGAGATCTTGCTGGCCAGGGTAGTTGACTTACACCTTCTAGAGCACGTTGGGTGGCACGGGATACATGCGGACGTGCATTGTCCTGTTGGAACAGCAAGTTCCCTTGCCGGTCTAGGAATGGTAGAACGATGGGTTCGATGACGGTTTGGATGTACCGTGCACTATTCAGTGTCCCCTCGACGATCACCAGTGGTGTACGGCCAGTGTAGGAGATCGCTCCCCACACCATGATGCCGGGTGTTGGCCCTGTGTGCCTCGGTCGTATGCAGTCCTGATTGTGGCGCTCACCTGCACGGCGCCAAACACGCATACGACCATCATTGGCACCAAGGCAGAAGCGACTCTCATCGCTGAAGACGACACGTCTCCATTCGTCCCTCCATTCACGCCTGTCGCGACACCACTGGAGGCGGGCTGCACGATGTTGGGGCGTGAGCGGAAGACGGCCTAACGGTGTGCGGGGCCGTAGCCCAGCTTCATGGAGACGGTTGCGAATGGTCCTCGCCGATACCCCAGGAGCAACAGTGTCCCTAATTGTTGGGAAGTGGCGGTGCGGTCCCCTACGGCACTGCGTAGGATCCTACGGTCTTGGCGTGCATCCGTGCGTCGCTGCGGTCCGGTCCCAGGTCGACGGGCACGTGCACCTTCCGCCGACCTCTGGCGACAACATCGATGTACTGTGGAGACCTCACGCCCCACGTGTTGAGCAATTCGGCGGTACGTCCACCCGGCCTCCCGCATGCCCACTATACGCCCTCGCTCAAAGTCCGTCAACTGCACTTACGGTTCACGTCCACGCTGTCGCGGCATGCTACCAGTGTTAAAGACTGCGATGGAGCTCCGTATGCCACGGCAAACTGGCTGACACTGACGGCGGCGGTGCACAAATGCTGCGCAGCTAGCGCCATTCGACGGCCAACACCGCGGTTCCTGGTGTGTCCGCTGTGCCGTGCGTGTGATCATTGCTTGTACAGCCCTCTCGCAGTGTCCGGAGCAAGTATGGTGGGTCTGACACACCGGTGTCAATGTGTTCTTTTTTCCATTTCCAGGAGTGTACAATACTGTTTTCTCCATGCGGGAACTCCAACATGCCCTCCCTTCTTCTCGCTCCTCCGCCCCAGGACCTGATGGTATCCATGTCCAAATGTTGCTGCGTTACCTCCTTCGCTTTTATAATCGAATTTGGACCGACAGTACCTTTCCCAGACGGTGGCGGGAAGCTGTTGTCGTTCCCGTTCCGAAACCTGGAAAGGACAAACATCTCCCCTCTAGCTATCGCCCCATTTCTCTCACGAGTAGTGTCTGTAAGGTTTTGGAGCGTATGGTGAATTACCGTTTAGCTTGGTGGCTGGAATCCCGCAGTCTTTTAACACCAGCCCAATGCGGATTTCGGAAGCATCGTTCTGCAGTTGACCATATTGTTGCTCTCTCCACTTATATCATGAACAATTTTCTCCGGAAACGCCAAACGGTAGCAATATTTTTTGATCTGGAGAGAGCATACGATACGTGTTGGAGGACAGGCATCCTCCGCACACTGTTCTCTTGGGGCTTTCGAGGCCGGCTGCCCCTTTTTCTTCGCGAATTTATGGCAGAGCGCACATTTAGGGTGCGGGTGAACACTACTCTCTCCCGTACTTTCTCCCAAGAAAACGGGGTACCCCAGGGATCCGTGCTGAGTGTTGTACTGTTTGCCATCGCCATAAATCCAATTATGGATTGTCTCCTTCCTGATGTCTCGGGGTCCCTCTTTGTGGACGATTTTGCGATCTACTACAGCTCTCAACGGACCAGCCTTCTTGAACGGCGTCTTCAAGGATGTCTCGATCGCCTCCACTCGTGGAGCATCGAAACCGGCTTCCGTTTCTCACCCAGTAAGACAGTTTGTGTCAATTTTTGGCGACGTAAGGAGTTTCTTCCGCCCTCCTTACATCTAGGTCCTGTCAACCTTCCGTTTTCAGACGTCGCTAAATTCTTGGGTCTTATGTTTGACAGAAAACTGTGCTGGTCCTCCCACGTTTCCTATCTTTCGGCTCGCTGTCTGCGATCGCTTAACACCCTCCGTGTCCTGAATGGTACCTCCTGGGGGGCGGACCGAGTGGTCCTTCTCCGCCTATATCGCGCCTTAGTGCGCTCGAAATTGGATTATGGAAGCATAGTCTATTCCTCTGCTCGGCCGTCTATTTTTCGGCGTCTCGACTCTATCCACCACCGTGGATTACGTTTAGTGTCTGGAGCTTTTTACACCAGCCCTGTGGAAAGCCTTTATGCTGAGACTGCTGAACCTCCGCTGTCCAATCTTCGAGCAGTCCTCCTGAGTCGTTATGCTAGCCATCTGTCTTCCATGCCTGCTAATCCAGCCCATGACCTTTTTTTCGACGCCTCCTTTGATGTAGGATCCGAAAACCTTCTTGACAACTTGGGGTACAGCACCGCCTTGGCTCCGTCCCCGGATCTGCCTGCTCCGAGACCTTTGTCGATTTCCCAAGGATGGACCCCTCACTTGTTTATCGTCGGGCATTTGCTGCTCTATGTGCACAAATGACGGACGCCACATTTATTTACACCGACGGCTCGAAAACATCGTTAGATGTAGGGAGTGCCTATATTGTTGGCGACACCCCAAATCACTTTCGGCTTCCCGACCACTGTTCGGTTTATACTGCGGAGCTTTACGCTGTTCTCCAGGCTGTCCACTACATCCGCCGCCATCGGCGGATACAGTACGTTATCTGCTCAGATTCTCTCGGCTCTCTTTTCAAAGCTCTTTACCCTGTGCACCCTCTGGTCCACCGGATTCAGGACTGTCTGCGCTTGCTCCACCTGGGGGGCGTCTCGGTGGCGTTCCTCTGGCTCCCGGGACACGTTGGTATCTGCGGAAATGAGGCGGCCGATGTTGCAGCCAAGGCTGCAGTCTCTCTTCATCGGCCAGCTATTCAATCGATTACCTTCGCCAATCTACGGAGCGTTTTATGTCGTCGTGTTGTTCATTTATGGGACGCGCATTGGTCGATACTTCCCCAAAATAAATTGAGAGACGTGAAAACTCTTCCTTGTGCTTGGACCTCTTCCTCCCGAACGCGTCGTCGGGTGGAGGTAATTTTAACTAGACTCCGGATAGGGCACTTTTTTAGCCATCGACATCTTTTAAGCGGCGATCCTCCCCCACTCTGTCCCCACTGCTCTCAGCTGTGGACGGTAAGACACCTTTTAATTGAGTGCCCCTATTTTAATCCGTTACGCGCCCGTCTACAGCTGTCGCCTGATATATCGTCCATTTTAGCAGATGACACGCGCTCAGCCGATCGCGTTCTCGACTTTGTTAGTGCCAGTGAAAAAACGTCAGTCATTTGAAGCTTTTTTTGGGACAACCAACCCCTTTCTGTAGTGGATTTTTAAGCCTTCCTTCTGCTTTTAGTTTCTCCAATTTTCTGACTTTCGTTCCCATTGCTGCTGGTTTCCGTTTTCGGTTTCTTACTGTTTCCTAAGTCACAGACCGGGCGCTAATGACCATAGCAGTTTTGCGCCCAAAAACAAAAAAAAAAAAAAAACAAAAAAAATACGTGAGCATAACGAATGTAAATACAACAATTTGCAATAAACCTGTCACGAGTACTCACGACGGACACTTTCACCCAGAAGCCATACTTCCCCATTCATCGCATCTTTCAGAGCGATTCTTGGCTAAGTGCCTTACCAGGGTAGTTCTCATACTTTTCTATTTAGTCTTATTCCTTCCAGGCCGTCATCGTAAGATTCCGATCTCGTCGTTTCTCCTCTTACAAATATTGTTCTTCAAATATGACTCAATGGCCTTGTGAAACCTTTACACAGTCCGCAGCTCGTGGTTGTGCGGTAGAGTTCTCGCTTCCCACGCCCGGGTTCCCGGGTTCGATTCCCGGCGGGATCAGGGATTTTATCTGCCTCGTGATGACTGGCTGTTGTGTGATGTCCTTAGGTTAGTTAGGTTTAAGTAGTTCTAAGTTCCAGGGGAATGATGACCATAGATGTTAAGTCCCATAGTGCTCAGAGCCATTTGAACCAAACCTTTAGATAGATATCAAAACATACGGTTGATGACAATCTTACCACCGATATACGGGTGTACAGAATGTCTTATACCAGGCGAGGGTGTTCCAGCCTTCTGACTGCCTACGCTCTTATCTTCGCTTCCAACGTTACCGGCACGTAGTGAGGTTTCCCGGACAACACTTGACATACCCGTACTGGATCTGTGCAATACGCTTTTACATTACAGGTATCTGACGCAGATATATTTTACGGTGTTTAAGTTGGAATTTCCATCACCCTTCTTAGCTAAGATAAAGAACTAGAGAATGTTACGCATTCTGTTCGGTCCGCCAAGAAGCGAGCAGTATTGCTGGAATAGTGCCGAACATTACTTCATTCTCTTCAAAAACTAAATGACATTCTAAGCTACGTATATTGTCTGCTCGTCCCTTCTTACGATTTAACTGCAACGTTCAAATCGCGGCAGGTTAGTTGGACCAGCTCGCTGGTACGGGCAACGCACAGCGCAAAACGTGTCCTTACTGCACTGCAGTCAGCTCGGCTGCCGCTCCTCGTGAAACGCGACTCAATGAGATCCCAGCAGAAGCGGAATAACACACAGTGTAATGTTTACATCCGGTTTACTCTTACGATGATCGTAGAATAACGGCCAGCTAATGTATTTGATACTGTAAATTGCAGAGCTTCTCATGGCAGTCTGGTTCACTTGAAGAGCGAAACCGGGCAGCAAAACACACTCAGTGCGACCGGTGGCTATCGTCGAAAACTCCCACAGCCGTCCCAGACACGCGGCTAGTCGCTGCTGAGCGGACGGACACGGGAGCACCGGCAGTGGGGACCCGGCGGCAGCCAGACGGCGGCGCTCTGCTGTTCCCGCCAGCAGACCCAGCTGCAAGCGAGGCGGCCGGAGTTGCCGTCTGCACACTCTGAACAGTTCTCGGACTCACTTCACACACGAGGAAGCGGGATATTTGCGGAAATTGCGATAAAAAACGGGACACTAGGCAAAAAGAAAATATTCTGCATATATGACTACATTGCTTTACTAAAATAAATAAAAACTAAACTTCATACACATAAAGACACATTCTAACAAGGCACTTCAAAACATGCTTGTAATTCCACTGCTTCATATGATAATTCATTGCTTTTTCCAGAAACTGACTACAATTGAAAATACTGAGAAGCTGATAGAACGATTTCTGACAAATGGACGATAATGTAGACATCAAAAATAAGCAAACAGTTCAGCTACTGTACGGCGTGCACTGCTACTAACTTGGTACTTATCAGAACAGAAGACCTAACAGCTTTCGAAAGCTTTGACTAGGTTAGTAGCAGATTGCAGAAATCCTTGCAGGTGAGATCTTCATAACGAGTCTATAACAATTGCTTCAACAGTTTGTCGTAAAACGGTTTTCCTAACAATCCAAAAGGAATTCACAGTTGAAAATACTCTTTCCACAACAGCATTTGTGCCTGGTAAAGCACGAGCAAACCTCACATGCGTCTCTACATTTTTACATGAAGTACCTATACTTTAAAGTGTATGGAATACATCACACCATCTCTCAAGAGTTTTCAAATTAGCTTTTTTCCCATTCCTCAAGTTTATGGGATACAATTTTGTTCAGCCATCCTGTCTGAACTCAAATGTTGCACATCAGTCTACTCTCTTAAGAATTTCAGACAATTTAAAAGTTAAGCCCAAGAAACGGAAATTTTCAGTGTCACCCAATGAAACTATTTCAGAGGATGAAACACACAAGTTCTTCCCTTCTCTAAAAAAGTCACAAAAGTGTCATAAAACAAATTAACAGGCTCGTACAGGACTGAAAATGCCATCCTTTACCAAGTTAATTAAAATCGAAAAACTAACTGAAGTTTGAAGTTAACCAAATTTCCTGCCACTGATTTTTTTTCTTTAAGCAGCTCTAACTCTTCACCTGAATGTGTAACTGAAATCGTGGTTGTTTCAAACTTTTGGATTGAATCTGAAAAGATTTTCATTAGCTTTGTGTGAAATGAAGGCAAAGACATGTCCGTGGATTCTCACAAAATTTGCACCAATGTAAGACACCTATCCTGAGACAGAAAATAAGATCTCAGAGGTTTATACAGATCAATAACTCTTCCAACTTCCGGCAACAATACTACCTATAACTTGTTTGTATTCAGTACCAACGAAATCACAGAAGGATTTCAGTTTCTCCACACGCTGAGTGTAAATGTGAAAATACTGGAAAAATTTAATTCACTGTCGTTTCTGTGTCAGTGCAAAGAATTTCTGCACTTGACCTCCGCTCTGTGCCACGTGGACAGCACAACGGATGCCTTCTATGCTCATCTAGAGAACGCTGTTCAGTTTCCAATAAACATTATTTGTTCCTGCCATCTTATGCCTACCAACGTTGAAATTACAGTTATAGTTTACGAGATTGTCACATTTCGTGCATATATTTTTCTTTTTTAAAATACCCAGACTACAGTTAGCTAATAATGCTACCGTTTCTCCGCCATTGTTCATAAGAAGGATTATGTAGTGCTGACCAACTTTCTGCACGAATGAATTATCCAGCTAGAATCGGTACCAGCTTTCAGGTTTTGTCATTTGATGCGTCAGCCATCACAGGCAGATACTTTGAATCTTCATATCCTGACTCAAGTTAACGCACTGCGTAAGGCCATAAAACGTTCTCTGAGATGGACTCGCATTTTGTCCTAGAACATGTTTCTTCTGAAACAGGTCTCGGATGACAAGAACCATGCAGTCCTTTAGCGGAAAGAACGTGTGTGTTTTGCGGTAGCGATGCTTTCATCTTCGTCTGTTTGTAGTTCATTCGTACTAACAAAGCAAGAAGTTACACTGTCAGTTCCCGAAGAAACTGCAAAATGGTTCAAATGGCTCTGAGCACTATGGGACTCAACATCTTAGGTCATAAGTCCCCTAGAACTTAGAACTACTTAAACCTAACTAACCTAAGGACATCACATACACCCATGCCCGAGGCAGGATTCGAACCTGCGACCGTAGCAGTCCCGCGGTTCCGGACTGCAGCGTCAGAACCGCACGGCCACCGCGGCCGGCGAAGAAACTGCACACAGGTACTTATTTTTCTTCGTGTGATGCGTTATATCGGCAAGCCATCGATGTTTGTTCAGTGGAAAAAACTGAACGTCGTAGCACACCTTCGTATAGTCGTGGTTTCCTTCAAAAAAGCGAACTCGTCTTCCATGGTTTTAGAGCAAGACGACTTTCGTTTCCCCGTTTTAACGGGCTCAAGCTAGTTTCACACAACGGACAACAGAGATTGGAGCGCACTAAAGCAAGTTTGCCAAATCTAGTGTTGAAACTGCCGCCTGCTTCTCATTGTTCTCTCAAACAGTCCGAAGACATCGTGTCGGTCGCATCATTGCAAATGTATGTCATCTACCAGTGAATAGCTAGTTCGTAACTGCAAGTACAATTGCTCGTTGATAGCCCTGTAACGTTCTTTATCGAAAACTTGTTACATCCGTCCGTTATTTCTGCAGTAGTGAGTGATGGACACGAATCGCGAAGCTCACGCCTGAGTCACTTTCACCGAGCGTGATGACGGCAAATCTTCTGTTCACACCTGTCCTCATCCTGTGACCAAAATACAGCTTCTGTATTCCATCTTTGAATTCTAGACAAAGCAAGACTCACGAAAATGTTTAAAAAATGTCTGTCATGCGAAATTGACGTAGAAATAATTAAAAACACAAAATGAAACAAAATGTCACTTATGATTACGAAAAAGCCGGGGCATTTGGCATCCCTTTGGATAGTGTACGGGACACAGAACGAGAAAATGGCCATTCCCATTAAAGACGGGGCTTCTGATGACGCTAGCCTAGGTCCTAGTGTGTACATGCCTTAAAATGGCTTCTACATGCGACACCTCATCGGAAAGACGAAAACCGAATTTCGGAAACTGCTTTTCGGTCTCGTGGTTACTGAAACGCATTTGCTGCCCAGTTAAATATGGCACCAGGAAAAGAGCTGTTACGTTATCTGATTTAGCCTGTGCAACTGCTATTCCTATGCACGTAGACGAGGTGTAAATAGTTGGTATAATATTTCTACTTGTCCTTCACTGTACAAAAAGTCACTCCGTCCATATTACCTGAAAGTTTTTAAAAATAAGAAGAAACCTCTCAGCCGAAGCATGTTTCAAAACCACATGGAAGCGAAAATCGATTGCGGAATTGGAAAACAGGCAACTAGAAGCGGTTTCCAAAAATAGATTTTTAAGGCTGTATATAACCACCCAGAAGCGGTATCGGGAAGTCGATATAAGAAAGTCGGTTTTTGAAACGCCATGCGAAGGGGTGTGTGCTGCCAGCTCTATAGCGCGGTACGAGGGGGAGGGATGGAGGCAGGCGGCCCGGCAGTGCCTGCTGCAGCCGTTCCCTCGCCTGCCGCGGGCCGAGCTGGCAACGCCGCCCCGTGACGTCAGAGCTGGGTGGGGGCAGCCGCGCGCCCCGGCTGTCGGTGCGGCCCAGTCGTGACGCAGCAGCCGTGTAGGGAGAGCAGTCCGCCGCCAGAGCATCTCTTCTCCGCGAGAGTTCCAGAGGAAGGTGAGGCGGGCAGCTGGCCTGTGCTGGAGTTTCAGGGAGCTGTGGGTGTTGTTCTGCACGCTTTTGTCTGGTTTGTCGCCTAACTCACGGCAGACCTGCTCCTAATCCATTGTCGTACTTTAATTATATAAAATAGAATTGTTGCCAACAAACGAATGGCGAATGTCCGGTGGTTAATAAATCGCTGCTTGTTATTTGTCGTAATGCTACAGTCATCTGATAGCTGAAAGCTTACATTAGAATAATGTGGAACGAACGGAAAATAGCGCCACATTCCGTCGGACATTGTTTCGATGTGCCTGTAGTCCCTCGCAGGTATACGTTCTGGGTGTTCACAAATTTTTAAATTTAGATAAATGTGATAGCTCGAAATTAATAACGTCTGCTATGTAACAGCTATGCTCATCAACACATTCATCAGCAGCTGTCCATAATAATAATAATAGTAATAATAGGCGTCACTTCTCTACAAAAAGGAAGAAATAATTTTGTTGTTTTGCCCATAATTAAGTACTTTATGGTAAGAACGGAATAATGTTTGAGCTTCCACTACCCTCCGTTTCGCGTGTTTTGTGTAACTTTTCGTGGTTTTGTATTTTTTTCGGCAATGTTCATAATTCATTTGTTGTTAGTTAACTAATAAAACTTCTGGGCCGAAATCGGGCGTTATTACGTTGCATCCACTTAAAAACTTACGGTTATTGTACACTTCCCTGTTGGCTTGTAGTCACGCTTGATTTCGTCACTTTCTGTGACAACGGATTTCGTATTGAATGCCGTAAATTCTTTGCGGCCAACTTTTCCAGGTAATTTTCTTTTCTGTTACCACTTAACACACGTTCAATAGAGTTCACTAGAGAGCCGATTTCTTCACAGTAGACAGCCAACTCCAGATATATACAGCCCTTTGCGTAAATGATTAAATTCAGTTGGTACCATTTGCCGACAAGGTGACTTAACTAGAAGACAAGTGAGGCGCTAAGAGCTGTAAGCGCCAAGAGCAATTAGTCTTCGACCCCCTATATTTAAGTGAACATCAGAGAAACCAGTGACAGCTCTCAGTGAGTGTTCAGATATAGGTACAATGTGGCCCTTCAGTACACATAAACTGACCCAACAGATGTCAGAAGCATGAATAAATGCTACTGTCTAACAATCGACGATTAGGTGCTTCATGGTTCTCAGCCCCACAAATGTATTACTGTACGATAAATTTTAAAACATCTCGTTCAGAATGTCAGAAAATAAATTCCCCCCCCCCCCTCAGTATAACATACGCTGATGTCGGATCTGATTTTACTATGTATAGTGTGCATCTGTGGTCTATGCTGCCGCTAGCGGGATTTATGGCGAACGTAGATAAATTTGCTGCCGGGTGCTACCAAGTCACTTGACGTAACAAATAATTGTTCATCAAACCCCATGTGTTTGGCCGGTAGGGAATAAAATGTCACGCCAGTTGCGCTTGTGCAGAAACTTGTGTGAGGCCCGTTCCCACCAAACAACCCGCGGGGCTGGCCTCGGTTGCAACGTGCGTCGCTCTTTGCACACGAACCGCTACCGCGCCGCCAATCACATAACGCTCTGAGCGTGACGTCACTCACACAACCCCGGGCCGCACGAACTTTCGCCGAAGCGCTCTGGCGTAGACGCGGCGGTAGGTATGAAACACCATCGGATTTAAAGGAAAAGGTTCGGTGAAATAATTTTATTCTTCTGCGTCTTATGGCCTGATGCCTTTTGTCGATAAAGAACTGAATTTCTTTTCGTTATTCGTCGTGGTTGCGTGCTCCATCGTATTTACGTAAACCATTACACGAATTTTTAATGAGCTTTCACAGGTGAAAAGGCATTTGCGTGGGCTTTGCGTATAATTAATTTTAGGTGGTACATTATTGCGTATGAAATACAGTCAACATGCCGAAATGGTTTCTAAAGTTGAGAGCAGAGCGGTAGCTATCACCGTTCTCGAGATATTCGGTGGTTCGTCGGCGGGCCGCCCGCCATGCGGCGCACACTTGGCCCTGCTCCTCGTCGACCACGTGGCTGCTATCGGCCCCAGATTTCCTAAACGGTTCAAGAAATCGGAACTTCCTTTTTTTTGCGAATGATAACTTCAAATGACTCCATTATTTGGTCGCATGATAAATATCCAAAATTTATTTACCTATCGAGATGTGAAGGTAACTACAGTTTTTCAGCATGGATCGATTTAATTTTTTAAACGGCATTTGATAACAAGTCAAATGAGAATTGCAGTGACATGGAACACTTTAATATTTACGATACTCTAAATTGACCTACAGAAGCTAAACAGAAACTAATTTGATGGTATGTCATACGATGTAATTTGCTAAGTATGTGCAGCTGTTGATCGTTTCCTTTGGTAAGTAATGAATCTTTTTTTCTTGCTGCAGTGTACTTTATTTGCCAAAGACGCGTCTTGCCCTTTGCTTTAAGGCATCTTTGGTGGAATGTAGAATGATTCAGTTTGTTTTGATATGTGACGATTGTAGATTATAAAAGTTAATCGTATTTTTGTGTGAAAAGGTAATTACTTACAGTTAAATAGTTTTTGGCGCAAATGTGCGTTTCTTCTCACCTGGTCAACACATTTTTGTGTTCACTCTTTTTTCTCCTGTCAGTAGCTGTTGACATTTTACCAAAAGCTGTAATTTAAGGTCGTCACTGCAGTGTGTTCAATTCATGTCTCCTCTTCTTTCGTTTATGTACATGCTGCCAACCTGACGAATTATATGCTGAAAACTAACGTTTGTTTACTTCTGTTCGGTGAGAGGTATAGAAAGTTAGAAGTGAATGCAATAATTGTCAGAGTGGTTGAAAAGTTTGGTGTTCAGCTGATTTCAGTTTTGGTTTAAGTGTTTTGTGGAGTTCATGTAATTCACTACTTACATTAGTAGATACAATAGTAGAATAACATTTCAAAGGATGATGATTATTATCAGAATACTAACGCCCAATCCCTTTGTCCCTACTCTTACATGAACCCTTCCAAAAATCAAAATATCGACTGAGCTCCTGTGAACGTGCCGGCACGGAGATCCGTACGCTATGGCTGCTCAGAGGGAACTGGCTGCTCAGTTCCCTCTGAGCAGCCATAGCGTACGGATCTCCGTGCCGGCACGTTCACAGGAGCTCAGTCCGTCAGTTCACCTGATGATGGCGACATGTTTGATCGCCGAAATATTGTGCCCGTTGGACACTATAGACCGGCAGCATACCCGTGGATATTTTGATTATCAAATACGCCGGGAGAAACTCAAGAACCTTCCAAAAATATTTAAACAAAAAATCGAAAATCAGCTCAACATGAAACCTCTTACCTACGCTCTGGCAAATACTACATTCACATTCAACGTCCTACAACGCACCCTTACTACACACACACACACACACACACACACACACACACACACACACAGGGAACAGACTTCAGTTTCAGCATATACTTCGTTAGGTTGCCAACGTGTAGATAAATCAAATAAGAGACATAAATTGAACACACGGTAGTTACGACTCTTGATTCAATTTTTGGCAAAATATCCACCGGTAGTGATAGAAGACAAATTGTGGTCCACACCAAATAGCGCAAAGAATATTAAAATTGTAAAGAAAAAAAATTAATGTGAATATGTGCTTATGTCGCAGCTTTCACTCAGTTCATACTCTGTAGAAATCAAACCTGCATTTGGATCGGACTTCTTTAACTCTTGTGGAGGAAGGTGTGCAGTATACTGCTTGCTGCATCCATTTTCAATAAGCTACCGCTCGAATTCAAAAATCTTAGTAGTACATCACGCGCTTTCAAATCGAAATTGAAGTGTTTCCTCATTGGTCCAGTCCTTCTATTCTGCCGAAGATTTCCTTGAAAAATTAAGGTGATTTTTGTTGTATTGTTGATTGACTTTATGGATTGACTTTTTCGCGTTTAACATTTTATTTTTGTCATCACTTTTATGTTGTAATTTCATGTACTGACAGGCTGCATGACCTTGGAGATTTGCTCCTCAGTTTGGCCCTACGGAGCTTGACGTGTAAACAAAAAAATAAACAATAAGAAAAAAATGTCTGTGTACTGCCAGTGCATTCGAAAGTGATGGATAATACGTAACCATTCATTGTTTGTTGTTTCATGAAGGAATACACGTCTTACGGAAAATGCTACAAATGGCAGAGTGGCCAAAATGGTTACTAACCAGTGTGTGTGTATACGACCTGGGAGATCAGGGAAAAATCCTGGAATTTTTTCATCCGGGGAAAACCCGGAAATATTTTAGAATTCCGGGAATTTTTCATTGTTTTAGTTTTCAGTTAAATTTTTATAACTTAGATTGGTAAGAACCAACGCTCTAACAAAGGCTATTGCTGTATCTCGCTACTGCAGAATAATACTGCAGCAATAAAACGTGAACGAGAGAATAGAAAACGGAAATAACACTAGAGTTGCGAAGGAAATGCGCCATGTACAACATAAAAACACAGTGCTCATACAAGCGTCTGCCAATAGCAAAATGTGTGAAAGGCTTTAGGAAGACCTCGTGACAACACATTGCCTCCGATGAGCGTGACGTCACAACTGCTTACATTAAATTCTTTTGAGCAGTTGCGAGCGAGCTCAAGCGCAGTTGAGTCGCGTATGAGCAGTACCTTCTCGCGTTTCTGATTACAGAAGTGTGGCAGTTAGCTGTATGAGCAATAGCAGCCAGCAGCCAGGTGCTGCCCGGAAAAATATCACTGACGCGCCTAAGCTGGCACATTCACGCATGCGTAACAGGCCCGGGTCTAGGGGACGAGTGGCAAACCAAGGTATCTGTCCCGGGCAGCAATTTGGGGGGGGGGGGGGGGGGGGGGGTAAAATTCGTATTCTTGACGAAAAAGACATCGTTTCTCAAAGCGCCTAGCATCCAGCGCACGTTGGTCTATCGAGTCTTCATATGATTTTGAAACGCATCACTGTAGGATTTGAACATTTTTGAACAAATTGAAAGTCGATTTCTGAGTGAATCATAAGTTGAATTTTTGTATGCGTGCGTAGCGTACGTGATGTGTATGCCAGGGGAATCCCCGTCGCGTCTGGAAATAAACTTGCCTGCAGACAAAAGGGGACAGGGCTACACAAGCTGGGCGGAACAAAGCCGAACGGGTGAATGCCAATCGCTGTTTATATGGTTGACTAGGATTGCGAATGATCAGCGTTGTTACAATTACTAGCGAAATCCATAGGCTGAGACTGCCAGAGTGGAAATAAACGAGTAACAGGAATAAGAGGTAAGAAAGATTACTTATTATCTTGTCGGTGTATCCATGAAAAGGAAATTTTGACAGGAAAGTTTTGGCCAGACCGTTAGACTAGTAAGGGCCAGTCGTACAGTCCCCGGATAGCAGCCGCTAAAGCTGTATTCTGGTAGTAGCGCGGAAAACGCGTTGTACGAATACGTAATAACGCCTGACCGGAGAATAAACGTGGGATAACTAAACCGGTGATTGCGGTAGTGTTAGTGGAGTTAACCGGAGAATAATTTTTGACACTGTCAGGAATAGTTACAAAATAAGTGATAACAAGGTTGTTTGTTCGGACGAGGAAGGAGAAGAAACGGGGACATCACACATATTACGGAAAAATATGACTACAAAATATATATCAAGTTTCGTACTACTACTTTTCGATTTCATGCTTGAGAAACTGGAGAGTGTGATTGAAATGTGTAACTGTTTCCTAACACAAAAACGTTTTGCTTGTAGGTGGCCGAATAACGAATTTGATATTGGTACTTCTTGAATTATATTATTTGGTGTTATAAAAAAATGCCAAAATATCTTGTTTATTTGGTGTGTGTAAAAACTGCTCCAATATTAGGCAGGCCTACTTCGTGTAGCAGACAGTGACAAAATACGCGTAATCAGATAGAGAAACCACACCAGTCTTGTTACTATTAACAGCTTTTTCAGTACTAGACAGCGACATGTCGTTTTCTCATGTAGCAGGTGAGACAGCGCAGGACATTTTAATTTCCACTGTCTTGAATATAGTTTGATGGCTTCCATTACACAATATCCCACGTTCGAATTTCACAGAGCGAAATACTGTGACGAGCGACAGAAAAATGCTGTGTGAAGAGGCGTGGCACTGCACTTTGGCACACTGCTGACCAAATAACATGTCTCACATTTCCTCGAACATGTGTTTTATGGATCAGACCCTTCAGAAAGATCTGCGCTACAAAATCAAAATTTTTTGAAAATATGAAAAAAACACTCTTGTATTACCCCGGTTCGGAAATATCGTAGATACGGGGGGCTATGCACAGAGCAGTCTTGAGTTGTGGTGGAGAGGTGGGTAGTCTCCATGTGGCTCATGTTTACGTTTTAGTGATTTTGCTGTTCGCTCTTCGTCTATTGCTCTCGCGTCAAATGAAAACAAAACGGATTTTTTCTGTGCCCGGGAGCTATCAAGTGAAAATATTCACATAATTACGGAAGGCTAAAATTTACTACTTTCAGATTATTTTGTTTTCACCTTTCTGACAGTCAACCATTAATCGCCTTGCAGAACAATGAAGTTACTTTTGTCGGTTTGCTGAAGAAATTTGGCTTTATTAACCTTTTCCGCAGAGGCAGTCAACTTATTTGAAACAAAGTGTATATTTCCACATTATTAGCTAGTTTTAACTTTTCGCTGAATTTCAAGTGCACATTTTCATCTTCTAGCACTTTTGGCATTATGCCATAATAAAGAACCAAACATGAGAATACAGTACCGGTACTCCAAAAAATTTTCATCCGAATCAGGACATGCAAATGTGGACTTTAAGCCGAATTATGCATTTTAGTATGGTGCACGAAATTCCCATGCTCTTGGAGTATTCTCTAGTGTCTTTTTTTCTTTTATGACATAGTGTAAGATCTTTCAATGTTTTATACATACGAACATTCCGGCTTCCTGCGTCGTCGTAGCTGCGCAAGTGCGGTGACGCCTCTTACCTGTCGCTCTCTGGCAACTGCTGAGACGATCCTTTATCTTAACAGGTCGCGGGAAAATAATGCGGATGATTGTTTGAAAAGCGTTACTTCATAGTAAATTTCCTTTTACGCAAGATTATGTATGTGCGAGAATGTACGATGGATTTCTTAAATCACGGAGCATTTGATCTCATTTAAAAATCAACCCTTTCAGGACGACCATTCAGAATAATTTCGAGCCCAGAAGATAGGACATTTATGTCGTTGTTACAAATTTTACTGGCCCGTTTGTGTAGTGTATCTTAAAAGTGATACGCGCAAAAAAAAAGAAAAAAAAGTAAATAAACATATGTAAAAGTTTAACTTCTCTTGCAGTTTATTAATCTTAGACACTAATAGGTGAAAGCTTTCCTTTTCTTGTAGCAACACTATGTATGTTAATTTAAACCATGAGCGTTTCGTGTTTTTGTGTGTTCGCGCTACTTGACAGTAATGTTCCTGTTGGCTGTCTACATCGTGTCCTCTGCTCTGAATATCCACTACATCGACTAGCGAGATCACGTGACATGAGCTATGACCGGCTTTGAAAAGCGCATTGCAATCTCAATTTCAATGCTTCAGAAAGTAACATGCCGTGTTTGGTGACATTCGAATTGATACTTTTGTAACACGAAAATATACAGTGTACATTTTGCTGCGCATCAGCCATCTTTCCAATACGTGTTTTTTCCCCTGAATTTCGTTTCCTAAAGTGCCGGGAAATTCCACGCCGGTGTATAAAACCACAACCATTCAAAGGATTGATAAGTTTTACAGTTTTGAGGAATAGTGTAATGTCAGTTAACACGGAAAAAGTGTATTTTCACCCGGGAGAAAGTTTATTTTTTACCGGAAAATCTGGGAATTCTTTTTCGTTGTGCACGTATACACACTGTAATAACCTTCATATTTGCTGACAGTCGCCATAAGAAAACTGCGTTAGTCATAACTTTTCCCTAACCTAAGGCCGTTTGCAGAAACTAACAGAGATATATACACAAATACATCACAAGTATATGTGCTAGGGGCTACATTAAACAAATATTCTGGCAATAAATACGCAACTGACCTACTAGTGAAAAGTGATGTTATTTGCTGTTTGGCTTCATTAATAAGAAAAACAATTCGTCTGTGTGTTGATAGTGTTCCACAGTAGTCTATCCTCTGCAGGCCTCTTCATCGCCACGTAATTACTTCATCCTACATCCATTCTAATCTGCTTGCCATTCGCAAGCCTTGGTCTTTCCCTACAATTAAGCCTCCATTACCAAACTGACGGTTCCTTGATGCTTCACAATATGCCCTGTCAACCTACTCCTCTTGTAGACAAGTTGTACCATAATATCCTCTTCTTCCTCTATTTCAGTAACTCTTCTTTAGTTATACGATCTTCGTATCTAATCTTCAGCATTCTTATTTATTATCACGTTTAGAAAGCGTCCATTGTCTTCTTGACAGAACTGTTCATCGTCCATGTTTCACTTGCATAGCTGGAAGAGGCTACGCTCCACACAGATTCCATTATGAAATACCACTCAACCATTAAAATTTATTCGATGTGGACAAATGTTCTTTTTCAGAAACGCTTTTCTTGCTACTGACAGTGTGCATTTTGTATCCTCTCTACTCCTGCTTTCTCAATAACTGCTTCCCTTCAAAGTCATTGGAGTTTGGTTTCTTTACAAGCTGTAGATAATCTTGCGTCCCTGTTTTTTACCACTGATACCTCCGGAGCTTCAAAGAGTGTCTTAATTTTGTCAAAACCTGTCTCTAAATATGCAAATGCTATAAACACAGGTTTGCCTTTCTTCAGCCTATCTAATTAGCTAAGTGGTAGGATCAGTATTGTCTCTCGTGTTCAGACATTTTACAGGAATCTAACATTGCGTTCATATCAGTTCGTATAGCCCCTCCCCCCCTCCTCTCTACATACTCCTTCCGCCATATATCCGTTTCTTATTTACTTAGTTCTGGGTACCCAAATGAGCTTTCGGCAGTTGCTTCTCCTTAGAGCAAAGTTTTTTTTTCTTATTTAATGTCGCCACCCAAGTTTTCCAACTGCAAAATCGCTTTTGCGATTTTCGACTCTGTCAGCGTATTTTTAGACATCTCTGTTCCCCATGGTCTGCTTTATTTGCTACGTTTTTATATTTTTTGTCTGTTAAATTAAACATTCGTGTTTCATCCAAAGATTTAAACTGTACCTTTTTCCGATTGACATTCTCTGCTGCAGTGACCACTTATTGTCTCAGTGAAGATATTTGTTCGGATTGTAATCGATTCCTTCCTCTGTTTCAATCAGCCGTTGCCTGTAACATTAATGAAAAACTCTGCGCCTTAACTTATTCAGGTTCCACGTCCTTAATCTGATTCCGTTTACTATCACTTTGCGTAGTTGTAAACTGCAGTCTGTAACCAATAAATTATCGTCTGTGTGCGTCTGTACCAGGAAATGGCTTACAGTTTAAAATCTGGTTCGAAAACTCTGTTCCAAGGCCGACCGTGGCTGCCAAGCGGTTCTAGGCACTTCATTCCGGAACCGCGCGACTGCTACGGTCGCAGGTTCGAATCCTGCCTAGGGCATGGATGTGTGTGATGTCCTTAGGTTGGGTTTAACTAGTTCTAAGTTCTAGGGGACTGATGACCTCAGATGTTAAGTCCCATAGTGCTCAGCCATTTAAACAATTTTTTTCTGTTCCAAGTATGTATTATTGTTTCAAGGTTATCGAGCAAAGTGTTTGCGGTCATTACATTATGGTCTGTGCAGACTTCTATCAGATGCATTCCCCTTTCATCCCTTCCCCCTAAGTCTATATTTTCTTAGTATTTTCTCTTTTTATACCTGCTACCGTATTCCAGTCTCCCACCACATTTTAAATTTTTGTCCCGCTTAACTCAGTAATCTTTTACCGTACATTGTTAAAGTCTGTTCATTGCCTGTGGTGTGAGTGATAGCGTTATGTCTATCTTGGTAATGATATCAACGTTAATGGCAATTTGGAGACGGAGCTGAATGTTGTGGTTCTCTTCATTGGTAGTTGTAGCAGCCAACTCACGCTACTGTCAAGTAGTAAATGTGAGGGCAATCGTAGCATGCTTTCGACTGCGACAGTGAACGCACATTACGAGTGTATCATTGTAGACTTCGGAAGCAATTGCCGGATGTTTGGTGGTGGTGCTGTTACAGTGAAACACCGAAATCTGGAGAATGTCGACTTTCACTGGTGAATGTCAACATTCACGTAGTCGCTTAGTGTATGTCCGAAATATTCTGACTTAAACCGGTAAATGTTGACATTCACCATGCACTAATGGTGAAAGTTGAACGTGTTGGAGATTTATATTTTCTTCTCCGTAATTCAGTCGCTATAAAACGTCACAAGTGTGACGTAACTTTTTCGCCTCTTTCTGAAAGGAATGACCAAGAACTTAAAATACACAGTACATTCTACATAAGAAAATAATATTTATAAAAAATTACTTAATTATATGATTCATATCTTATTTATTGCAACAACTTGAACTGTTATGACACTTGCAATCGCACAAGAGCCCCTTGCTTTTACAACTGCATTTTTTTGTGGAACTCTTCCTTTTGCAACGACGCCTTGTATAGCCTTGTCTTCTGTTTACAAATTACGAACTGATTACATGTGTAAAGCTGCATGAAGGTACCATTTTTATTTGCCAGTTTATAGAAGTCGGAGTCTTCTATTCCCACAACAACCGCGAACACATTTCGGCTATCTGTACGACCACGGTCGACATCAGGGACTCGTATTCGTACATTATCACCAATTTAAGCAGGATGGAAATTGTTTTTGTGAGGTGTTTTTATGAGGTTCGTAACACCTTTGTTGCTTGCAGTAGATGATTTTCTCTCGCTGTCTCTCTTTTTGTAGAAGTCAACTCGTGTTTTTCAGACAGAATTTGATGTGAAGACGTTGTAGGTTCTCTTCAACATTTTTCTTTGGAATGTGGTTTTCGGTATGACGACAGCTCAAGTTTTTTTTATAAGCATTAACAGCTTCTTCAAGCTATCTTTCGGTTTCAGAAGTATTGGCAATTTCTTAGAGTTCTTCAGTTTCAATATTTGCTATGTGTTCGCCAGGCAAAAAAGACGATGCTATGCCTCTTTTTGTTTTAACGCCATACATGGCTTCATAAGGACTTTGGCGTATTCCTTCGTGGTATGTAGTGTTCTTGGCAAATTGAACAAAGGATAAACCATCTGACCATTTATTTGTGTCGTTATCGTTCGTCTATGCAGTTAGCGTATTCTGTATATCCTGAATGGCTTGTTCGACTGTGACGAGGCTTTCCATGAACTGTTTTAACATCTGTCCACATAGCGCATATTTCGGTTATGACTTGATTACTAAACTCTCTACCATTATCTGACTGCAATATTGCTGGTGCACCAAATGTTAAAAATATTCAAAGAACGTGATGCGCTACTTCTTCAGCTCTTTTACTTTTCAAAGGTCGTAGCTGGACAAACTTAGTTAAATGATCTTGACACACCATTATGAACATATATTCGCCATCTCTGTTTGACTGCAGATCTATCAGATCAACTTGACATCTTGAGTTTAATTCAGAACTAACCATTGGCTTCACAACAATACCTTTCTTAGGTGCACTGCGTTTCATTTGACGCTGTTTGCATAAATTTAAATACAACATTACAAGTCCATACGTAATATTTTTGTATTTAACTTGCAACTCTTTAAGCATGTGTGTTCTTCTTCGGTGGCCTATTCTGACATGAGTTTCATATACTAGACTATACTGTACAATTCTTCATTGGTAAGATAATACTGTATGTTCGTTTCCCCTGGTTTTAATGCTACAATTAACTTCTCTTCATCATTAATTTTTAAAACACCAAAACGTTTTAATAGTTAGCGATCCAAAGGTGTGTTGCATTTAATTTTAGCGGAAACCACTTCAGAAAGCGTTCTAGAAAACTTTTCTTGAGAAAAATGAAAACAGGGTGTCTTCTCCATCACCCGCAATTAATGCATTTAACTTTACATGAAAAAGATCACGATTTACTGCAGTATCCATTTAGTATAAATTAGGGTACCGGAAAAAAATGAAGAAAACGTTGCTGGCGTTATCAAACCTTGTGTAAGACTGACAAAGCTGATTGACTCCGAGCAGAACAAAGGACTTGGCGGGAGAGAGCCAGTCGCTTGTTTGTTTGACTCTTCTGTTTTGGACTTCCACCAGAACATATGTGACTGTCGACACACAAACACACACACACACACACACACACACACACACACACACACACCGAAGAGGGTCCGAATGTACAACAGTGTAATGAAATATTCCACCTTTCACCGACGTATTTGGTATCTGTTGACATTCACCGGAGAAAGTCGACATTCTCCAATTTCGGTCATTCACGGTAACAGTAATATTGGAAACACAATATTTCACAAAAGGCTTAAGAAAAATAAGTTAAAAATGACGTGTGAATCTTGTGTTACGGGTTACAAACTACAGTATGTTTTGTAGGACATGAAGCCTTCGCCATAAGGCATATTTCATGAACACCTGTAGTCGGAAGGTGCTAAATCGTGAGAGGATAGTTTTCAGTTATCGGCTGTCCGGTTGCCGAAAAATTGTGGAGAAATAAAGTTGCTTATACTCGGCACCAAGGAGTCTATCACTAGTTAATCATGCGAAGGTGATGCGAGAATGTAAGGGACGAGAACGTTTTTGCAACAGAATATCAAAATAGATTCACAAAATATTTGTACCTTTATGAACGTCACGGACAAGCGCATTGTGGAAAAAAAAAAAAAAAAATACGTGAGACGGCCAGTGGCGGGTGTCCCAAACATCCACTTGCCTGGTCGCGGCAACACCGACTCAAACAAAGGAAGGCCTCGGCGCTTGTTGGTGACGTCACGTCATCTAGGCACGGCCAACGCCAGATCTGTCGCAGGCAGAAACGTAATGGTGGTGTCTCCCTCCGTGACACAGGAAAATGTGAAACTATTGGCGGTAGTTGACCAACACACATTGTTCTGAGAAATTTCTGCAATCAATTAATTGTGCAATTCATTACACTTCTTAACAAATAGTGTACTCCTGAACTTAAATTTCCACCTGTTTTAGGGATTGACATACAAAAACAACTTCATGGACCAGAAGCAACAGAATTCGTGCTTCTTTATCTTATTTGCAAATCTGAGGAAGTTATGTTTGTACTGGGTTGCTTTTGCAAGAAACTGTGAACATATTGGTGCTCTTCTTTAAGTATCTTGGTTGACTATGGTGTGAGGAGCACTGAATGTTAATGAAATATCTTGCGATTGTACACGCTGGAGGAGGGGGGGGGGACAGAAAAAGAGGCAAGAGATACTTGTTTTGCCCGCATCTCGTGGTCGTGCGGTAGCGTTCTCGCTTCCCACGCCCGGGTTCCCGGGTTCGATTCCCGGCGGGGTCAGGGATTTTCTCTGCCTCGTGATGGCTGGGTGTTGTGTGATGTCCTTAGGTTAGTTAGGTTTAAGTAGTTCTAAGTTGTAGGGGACTGATGACCATAGATGTTAAGTCCCATAGTGCTCAGAGCCATTTGAACCATTTGAAGATGCTTGTTCTTTCAAATAAAATTTTTTTATCTTATAGTTTCTCCTTTCAGTTGCAAGAGGGGAATATTTATCTTTTCTAATGTGCATGTTTAAAAAAGTTTAAGCTCAGCTGTATTTTCGATGTATGAAGCTATTTTATTTCCTGTTTAAAATTCGTTTCGTTGAAAACGACTGTAATCTAATGGCTGGGAACAGTTGGACATTTACACATGTAAATTAGTACGAACGTTTTTACTACAGGTCTGTTTGTAGCGCCTACCAACTCGTGTGTCGTGGAAAAAATCAGAATAAATGACGATTTCAGAAGTTTTTCATTAGTGTCTCACACATTGTGCTTGTATATCTTCTGTATAAACGAGGTAACTTAACAATGAATCGTGAACACGGCAGGGTTGCTTATACTGTTGTAAAACATAGCTGACATTTTATTTTCGAGAGGCACTATAGATGAAACTCGGATATGTACATTCGTTTAAGGTATTGTCACAAGGCGTGAGCGGGTAGCTCAACCGGCTTCTACGTCGGAATCCTCCTTCGGGATATAAACTCAAAAGCCAGAATACTCGGGTGTGGTTACGGTTTTGCTGAGAGGCGCGGAAGCAAATACTCCGGCTGCAAGGCCGAAACACTGAGGAGACACACAGCCACTGCGAGAGAGAGAGAGAGAGAGAGAGAGCGAGCGGCCGCCCGCCCGCCGCGGCCAGCCCAGGCTCCACAGAGGCCGGGACTTCCCCGGGCAGCTGGCGCAGTGCGGCCACACCCGCGGATAAAAAGTACCTGTTGCTGTGTGGGAGAGGGGTGTGCGGCAGCGAGGCTGACGGGACGACGGAGCGCAGAATGGCCTTGGTGCCCCCAGATTCCAGTTAGGAAAAATGGGAACAGATGTATCGAAACCGACACTTTTTAAAATAATTGTTTTTTTGCACATTTTCTTCAGAACACACGCAACACAACGAAGAGGAGTACTTTTCAGCTGAGCGTGCAAATCTCAACAATTTCCATGAGACAATGCTGTCTTAAAATCACGGCAGCTTTCATCGTAACTGAAATTAGTGTTAAATCCGTTTTTAGTAGATCAACTGAAGCTCCGTTTCGCTCATCCCTCAATGTAATGTTCGTCATGGAGAAAACTTTCTTCATGAATGCATTTGAAGGGAATTTACTTTAAAACACTGCATAGTCTTGATGCGCCAATCGTTTGTATAATGCAGACTCAACTCGGTGGTGTTGTCACAGCAGCCAACTTTGCTCTCAAGTTCTCGTTCCCTCCCCCCAAAAGAAATTGGAAACCATAGCGATCCCTGAATACGTATTATCTACACCAAGGATATCAACAATGCCAAGTGATTCGTCTAATTTCAAAATATTTTGAAACACAGGGTTCTTCCAAGTGATACACAATCCATTAAGGACAGAACGTTACTCATAAAAAACGAACTATTTATTTAAATATTTCACACATACTTCATATACAGGGTGAGTCACCTAACGTTACCGCTGGATATATTTCGTAAACCACATCAAATACTGACGAACCGATTCCACAGACCGAACGTGAGGAGAGGGGCTAGTGTAATTGTTTAATACAAACCACACAAATATACACGAAAGAATGTTTTTAACACAAACCTACGTTTTTTTAAATGGAACCACATTAGTTTTGTTAGCACATCTGAACATATAAACAAATACGTAATCAGTGCCGATTGTTGCATTGTAAAATGTTAATTGCATCCGGAGATATTGTAACCTAAAGTTGACGCTTGAAACCTCCGACGTTCAGTTGCGTGTTGTAACCAACAGCTGCAACATACATCGCGTTTCTACAGAATGATCTGCCAACGTTGCTAGAAAATGTCCCACTGGAAACGCGTCGACGTATGTGGTATCAGCATGATGGTGCACCTGCACATTCCGCAATTAACACTAGGCTGACCCTTGACAGGATGTCCGACGGGCGTTTCATAGGACGTGGAGGACGCATAAATTCGCCAGCCCGTTCTCCTGATCTTACACCTCTGGACTTCTTTCTGTGGGGTACGTTAAAGTAGAATGTGTACCGTGATGTGCCTACAACCCCAGAGGATATGAAACAACGTATTGTGGCAGCCTGCGGCGACATTACACCAGATGTACTGCGGCGTGTACGACATTCATTACGCCAGAGATTGCAATTGTGTGCAGCAAATGATGGCCACCACATTGAACATCTATTGGCCTGACATGTCGGGACACACTCTATTCCACCCATTAATTGAAAACGGAAAGCACGTGTGTACGTGTACCTCGCCCCTCATGGTATTGTACATGTGCGTCAGTGAAAAAGACCAATAAAAAGGTGTTAGCATGTGGACGTAATGTGCTGTTCCAGTCTCTTCTGTACCTAAGGTCCATCACAGTTCCCTTCGGATCCCTACGTAATTCGGTGCTCTGCGATACACACGATCAAACAGCGGAGGAGTGGTACTCAGCGTCAACTTTAGGTTACTATATCTCCGGATGATGCAACAAACGGCACTGATTACGTATTTGTTTATATGTTCAGATGTGCTAACAAAACCTAACGTGGTTCCATTTAGAAAAACTTAGGTTTGTGTTAGAAACATACTTCCGTGCATTTTTTATGGTTTGTATTAACCAATTACACTAGCCCCTCACCTCACGTTCGGTCTGTGGAATCGATTCGTCAGTATTTGATGTGGTTTACGAAATATATCCAGCGGTAATGTTAGGTGACTCACCCTGTATATGTCTGCATTTTTCCAGTCGCGTTTCTTTCATCCGGGATCTGGTCCTCCAATTTGTCTAGCAACTGTTGCACCTTATAACAAAAAAAGATCATTTATCTTATGTTCTACCTCCGTTTTTATTTTCTACGTCACACGGTATATTTCACAAATTGACAGTTTTTGTTTCATTTTTTTTGTCATTTCAGTTTAATAAGTCACAGCTGCAAAATACTAACGCGAATTGTTTACAGAGGAATGGGAAAACTGGTAGAAGCCGACCTCGGGGAAGATCAGTTTGGATTCCGTAGATATGTTGGAACACGTGACGCAACACTGACCTTACGACTTATCTTAGAAGAAAGATTAAGGAAAGGCAAGCCTACGTTTCTAGCATTTGTGGACTTAGAGAAAGCTTTTGACAATGTCGACTTGAATACTCTCTTTCATATTCTGAAGGTGGCAGGGGTAAAATACAGGGAGCGAAAGGCTATTTACAATTTGTATAGAAACCAGATGGCAGTTCTAAGAGTCAAGGGACACTAAAGAGAAGCAGTGGTTGGGAAGGGAGTGAGACAGGGTTGTAGCCCCTCCCCGATGCTATTCCATCTGTGTATTGAGCAAGCAGTAAAGGAAACAAAAGAAAAGTTAAGGGTAGGTATTAAAGTCCACGGAGGTTCGCCATTGACATTGTAAATACGTCAGGAGACACCAAAGGACTTGAAAGAGCAGTTGAACGGAATGGACAGTGTCTTGAAAGGAGGATATAAGATGAACATCAACAAATGAAATGATAATTAAATGGACACCCTAGCTGCAAACAGGCGTTGATTTACTTCATTGGGGACATGTTGAAAATGTGTGTGCCCCAACCGGGACTCGAACCAGGGATCTCCTGCTTACATGGCAGACGCTCTATCCATCTGAGCCACCGCGGGCACAGAGGATGGTGCGTCTGCAGGGACTTATCTCTTGCACGCTCCCCGTGAGATCCAAATTCCCAACATTTCCACACCACTACATCAACAAAAGCAAAACGAGGATAATGGAATGTAGTCGAATTAAATCGGGTGATGCTGAGGAATTAGATTAGGAAATGACACTAAAAGTAGTAAAGGAGTTTCGCTATTTGGGGAGCAAAATAACTGATGATGGTCGAAGTAGAGAGGATATAAAATGTAGACTGGCAATGGCAAGGAAAGCGTTTCTGAAGAAGAGAAATTTGTTAACATCGAGTATAGATTTAAGTGTCACGAAGTCGTTTCTGAATGTATTTGTATGGAGTGTAGCCATGTATGGAAGTGAAGCATGGACGATAAATAGTTTGGACAGGAAGAGAATAGAGGCTTTCTAAATGTGGTGCTACAGAAGAATGCTGAAGATAAGGTGGGTAGATCACGTAATTAATGAGGAGGTATTGAATAGGATTGGGAGAAGAGAAGTTTGTGGCACAACTTGACTAGAAGAAGGGATCGGTTGGTAGGACATGTTCTGAGGCATCAAGGGATCACCAATTTAGTACTGGAGGGCAGCGTGGAGGGTAAAAATCGTAGAGGGAGACCAAGAGATGAATACACTAAGCAGATTCAGAAGGATGTAGGTTGCAGTAGGTACTGGGAGATGAAGAAGCTTGCACAGGATAGAGTAGCATGGAGAGCTGCATCAAAGCAGTCTCAGGACTGAAGACCACAACAACAAGTGCAAGGAAAATTGAACATATAATTCCACTAAAATAAGTTGTATTCCTGAACTACTCACACCCATCAAGTTGTTTTTGGTAAAGCTGGGGCAATCATCTACACTAGGAAAGTATGGCATGATTGCAGGAAGATTTTTCAACACACTTTCTATGGCAGGCTTTAGGCTTAACCACCTTGTAGGTACATATCTTGACAAAGCATTGTATTCTGTATCAACAAATTGAAAGAACTCTTTCAACTTGGATAACCTTTTAGATGAATTTGAGAAATAGTTGAAAGTCGTAATTACTAACATTTCAGTATCTGTTGATACAGCGTTCGTACCACATTTAAATCAGTATGGAGTATATGTGCGCAGCCATTTGATTTCAATCTCCCACGATTTTTCTTTTTTAAATGAACGTAGATTTCTTTTTCCCACAGTATGCGTTTGCATTGTCTACAGTAAAACTTAGAAACCTGGGACAAACTCACCTTGTGTTTTGGAATCCTTTTCAAGCTCTGCCCAGGCATTGCAGATCGGCCAGAGTCCTCATAGAAATCGAGAATTCTGTGCTTGCGCATGGAAGCAGCTTACATAAATTGGATAACTTTTGATTAGGCTACCTTTGTTGGAAGCGTCAATTAATGCCTCACATTTTGTTTTTCCACTCGTGATTTTACTTGCACTTGTCGAATTCGGGAATAACTGAGAAGACACTTTAACATTGCAGTGAGAGCTATGTTGTTGTTTAATTGTGTGAAATGCGAATGTAAGCTCAGACTAGTTATCTGTAAACGAAAAAGAAGCAATATTAATAGCGTTTTTGTAATTGCCTAAGCAGGTCTATTATCACCCTGAAAATCAGAAATTTTGAAATTAGCATTCAACTACGACATACCTTGTCTGCTGTCACGGTGTCCACCTTGTAGAGACTTCCCATCAGTGTGGTTTGAACCGATGTTAAGCGCCTTGGTTTGTGGTTGACACTGTTAAAATAACAGCTGGCGTCGGTTATGCCGCCGTGTGAAATCGAAAATCCCTCTCCACCTTTACCAACACCAAAGTTACACATTGCTTTGTATACATTTCCTGGAAATAGTCGAAATTCTGGAAATTCTTCTTCCCAAACTTGAACGATACACTTTCCGTCTTTTATTCCGCAGTGTGCAGGTTTGAATATCTACGCTGGTGTTGTTACGCTCTTGGAAGTAGGTCTTACTTATTTATTAGATATCTTATTACTGTTGTTGTTGTTGTTCTTCTTCTTGTGGTGTTCAGTCCTGAGACTGGTCTGATGCAGCTCTCCATGCTACTTTATACTGTGCAAGCTTCTTCATCTCCCAGTACCTACTGCAGTCTACATCCTTCTGAATCTGCTTAGTGTATTCATATCTTGGTCTCCCTCTACGATTTTTACCCTCCACGCTGCCCTCCAATGCCAAATTGGTGATTCCTTGATGCATCAGAACATGTCCTACCAACCGATCCCTTCTAGTCACGTTGTACCACCAACTCCACTTCTCCCCAATTCTATTCAATACTTCATTAGTTATGTGATCTACCCATCTAATCTTCAGCATTCTTCTGTAGCACCACATTTCGAAAGCTTCTATTCTCTTCTTGTCCAAACTATTTATCGTCCGTGTTTCACTTCCATACATGGCTACACTCCATACAAATACTTTCAGAAACGACTTCCTGACACTTTTATAAATCAATACTCTACGTTAAATTTCTCTTCTTAATAAACGCTTTCCTTTCCATTGCCAGTCTACATTTTATATCCTCTCTACTTCTACCATCATCATTTATTTTTCTCCCCAAATAGCAAAACTCCTTTACTACTGTGTCATTTCCTAAACTAATACCCTCAGCATCACCCGACTTAATTCCACAACATTCCATTATCCTCTTTTTGCTTTTGTTCATGTTCATATTATATCCTCCTTTCAAGACACTGTTCATTCCGTTCAACTGCTCTTCCAAGTCCTTTGCTGTCCCTGACAGAATTACAATGTCATCGGCGAACGTCAATGTTTTTATTTCTTCTCCATGGATTTTAATACCTACTCCGAATTTTTCTTTTGTTCCCTTTACTGCTTGCTCAATATACAGATTGAATAACATCGGGGAGGGGCTACAACCCTGTCTCACTCCCTTCCCAACTACTGCTTCCCTTTATGCCCCTGGACTCTTATAACTGCCATCTGGTTTCTGTACGAATTGTAAATAGCTTTTCGCTCCCTGTATTTTACCCCTGCCACCTTTAGAATTTGAAAGAGTATTCCAGTCAACATTGTCAAAAGCTTTCTCTAAGTCTACAAATGCCAGAAACCTACGTTTCTACAAATGCCAGAAACGTAGACTTGCCTTTCCTTAATCTGTTTTCTAAGATAAGTCGTAGCATCAGTATTGCCTCACGTGCTCCACCACTTCTACGGAATCCAAACTGACCTTCCACGAGGTCGGCTTCTACCAGCTTTTCCATTCGTCTGTAAAGAATTCGCATTAGTATTTTGCAGCCGTGACTTATTAAACTGATAGTTCGGTAATTTTCACGTCTGTCGACACCCGCTTTCTTTGCGTTTGGAATTGTTACATTCTTCTTGAAGTCTGAGGGTATTTCACCTATGTCATAGATCTTGCTCACCAGATGGTAGATTTTTGGCAGGACAGGCTCTCCCAAGGCCGTCAGTAGTTCTAATGAAATGTTGTCTATTCCCAGGGCCTTGTTTCGACTCAGGTCTTTCAGTGCTCTGTCAAACTCTTCACGCAGTATTGTATCTCCCATTTCATCTTCATGTACATCCTCTTCCATTTCCAAAATATTGTCCTCAAGTACATCGACCTTGTATAGACCCTCTATATACTCCTTCCACCTTTCTGCTTTCCCTTCTTTGCTTAGAACTGGATTTCCATCAGAGCTCTTGATATTCATACAAGTGGTTCTCTTTTCTCCAAAGGTCACTTTAATTTCCCTGTAGGCAGTATCTATCTTACCCCTGGTGAGATAAGCATCTACATCCTTACATTTGTCCTCTAGCCGTCCCTGCTTAGCCATTTTGCACTTCCTGTCGATATCATTTTTGAGACGTTTGTATTCCTTTTTGCCTGCTTCATTTACTGCATTTTTGTATTTTCTCCTTTCATCAATTAAATTCAATATTTCTTCTGTTACCCAAGGATTTCTACTAGCCCTCGTCTTTTTTCCTACTTGATCCTCTGCTGCCTTCACTACTTCATTCCTCAGAGCTACCCAGTCTTCTTCTACTGTATTTCTTTCCCCCATTTGTGACAATTGTTCCCTTATGCTCTCCCTGAAACTCTGTACAACCTCTGGTTCTTTCAGTTTATCCAGGTCCCATCTCCTTAAATTCTCACCTTTTTGCAGTTTCTTCAGTTTTAATCTACAGCTCATAACCAATAGATTGTGGTCAGAGTCCACATCTGCCCCTGGAAATGTCTTACAATTTAATACCTGGTTCCTAAATCTGTCTTACCATTATATAATCTATCTGATACCTTCTAGTATCTCCAGGATTCTTCCATGTACACAACCTTCTTTCACGATTCTTGAACCAAGTGTTAGCTATGATTAAGTTATGCTCTGTGCAAAATTCTACCAGATGGCTTCCTCTTTCATTTCTTTCCCCCAATCCATATTCACCTACTATGTTTCCTTCTCTCCGTTTTCCTACTCTCGAATTCCAGTCACGCATGACTATTAAATTTTCGTCTCCCTTCCCTACCTGAATAATTTCTTTTCTCATCATACATTTCAATTTCTTCATCCGCAGAGCTAGTTGGCATATAAAGTTGTACTACTGTAGTAGTCATGGGCTACGTGTCTATCTTGGCCACAATAATGCGTTCACTATGCTGTTTGTAGTAGCTTACCCGCACTCCTATTTTTTTAATTCATTATTAAACCTACTCCTGCATTACCCCTATTTGATTTTGTATTTGTAACCCTGTATTCACCTGACCGAAAGTCTTGTTCCTCCTGCCACCGAACTTCCCTAATTCCCACTATATCTAACTTTAACCTATCCATTTCCCTTTTTAAATTTTCTATCTGCCCGATTAAGGGATTTGACATTCCATGCTCCGATCCGTAGAACGCCAGATTTCTTTCTCGTGATAACGACGTCCTCTTGAGTAGTCCCCGCCCGGAGATCCGAATGGGGGACTATTTTACCTCCGGAATATTTTACCCAAGAGGACGCCATCATCATTTAACCATACAGTAAAGCTGCTTGTCCTCGGGAAAAATTACGGCCGTAGTTTCCCCTTGCTTTCAGCCGTTCGCAGTACCAGCACAGCGAGGCCGTTTTGGTTAGTGTTACAAGGAGAGATCAGTCAATCATCCAGACTGTTGCCCCTGCAACTACTGAAAAGGCTGCTGCCCCTCCTCAGGAACCACACGTTTGTCTGGCCTCTCAACAGATACCCCTCCGTTGTGGTTGCACCTACGGTACACCCGTCTGTATCACTGAGGCACGCAAGCCTCCCCACCAACGGCAACGCCCATGAAGATATTCAAACGCATTAACAGCCACCAACGTTTCTCTTAACCACGCTTTAGCTACGTAGTTTCTATTTCAGACATCGTGTGCAGTCACGGCCCCTGCATCGTTGTGCTTCTACTGCCGCGCTGTACCAAAATGGCCGAGGCCGCTTCCTGTTGCGTGGTGAGACGCGCGCGTGGAACACGGGTAAGAAGTGCCGATAAATTGGCTGTTCTTGCTGTTTGTCATAAATTCACAGAGATAATCGGCTTTGAAGTTTTCCGAGGGACTGTCACTTATAGCTACAACGTAACTAAAAGTGAATGTACAGCGGAACGTAATGGCTTGGTTATTTATTGCAATACATGGTTCACTGGTTAAAGTACTGCCTCGGGTAGGTTTGTCTCGTTCAATTTGAATTAACTGCATCTCGTATTTGTAAAATTCATCATTTTTTATGAATAATGCACAACTTCTTATTTTCAAGTGCATATTGCACGCGAAATTTCATTTCAATTATAAATTCTCAACTATCGATATTTTATGAAAGACAGTTAACAAATTAGGAAAACATAACAATTTAATTATTCTGTGCAAAAATGAAAAGCTAAATACTCCTTATTTGCACGGTCTCCGTTGTTCTATGCCACAGATGTGTGTCGTAGAAACATGAATAACACTCATTTTCACAGCATCGCGCGCAGCCTACAAATGCTGCATTTGCTACTGTACCATTACAGTATGAACCCAACAGAACTGACCTGGAGCCGAGTGAAGTTATTTGGCCCCAGAAATGAAAAGACTGTTAAGCTCCCAGACGTACTGGATCTAACGCACGCAGCTCTTTCACCGGATCGGCCCGCGCAGAGCCAGCGTGAAATTGTGCCTACTTTGAGCTGTAATATCTCGGGCAATCGTTTTTGTAAAGAAATAAAATTTGGCCGGCCATCTTGTACAACTTTATGCGTTCTCCTAAGAACCATATTCAGCCGGAAAATTGTAGGTAAATCGGCCAAAAAATTAGGCACCCGAAAAAATTTCAGTTTGGCTTCTTGCATCTCCTGAACTAATGCTATGACGAACGTGAAACTTGGCATGTGGTAACCTAACAACAAAAGGTTCTTAAATACAAAGTTACATTTCCAAAGCACTTTTCAGTACTGAATGAATTAAGCACAGAATTGAAGATTTCGTAAAAACGTCAGAAATGCGGCATTTTCATTCCGATTTTCCTAAAAAAACTGCTCCATAGATCATACCAAGCTGTACAACTGGAAAGAAAGTTGGGCGTGAAAATCAGGCCCGAAAACAATGTAAACTTCGGGTTAGCATGTCTAGTAGTGTGAACGCACGATGAAAATGAAATTTAGAGTGCAATAGATTGACTGCACAAAGATAAGGAATAAAAATTTTTATTTCCCTACTATTTTCCAGTAATCCACAAATTAGTCGAAAATATGTTGATTTTCATGACAAGATGAAAGCAGGGTGTATTACACACTCCTTTTTCAAATACCGTTTTCTATTAATGATTCAAAGCCATTCTCATTCGAACAACAAATTTTAAGCCCCCCATCCTCCCCAGAACAAAGAGTTTAATTTTCAGTATTGACTGACAACAGAGGCAAAGTAGCAAGAAAAATCGCACTGAGAAAACAGTTTTGACTTTGGCGTGTTGTTTCTCGTTGATCGAAGGCGTTTAAATCAGTTATGGAAAACATGTTTTGTACAAGTAGATAGTGTGATATACATTTGTACTGTTCAGGATGAAAGAATGTGCCCATGTTACATGTTAATAATTTAAATGTACCGTATGCAGATTAATGAAGGGTTTTGTTATACTGGCGCAAAGTACTCGGCGTAATTACATTTCCCACAGTACAGATATTGTGCCATCTCAATCACCAAGTCCGTTCATTCGCCAGTAAACTGCTACATATGAAGAAGTCAGGCATCGTTTAAATAATTGTACACTTGTTGCATCTACCGTGCTTTGGCGGACATAAAAATAGGTTTATATTTCTTACATTTTTGCGTTTTTTTAGTGATTAATTCAGAAGTGTGAATAAATTTTCTCAGATTTAGTTCCCAATGATGAGTAATGCTTCTTTGTATGATTAGTCTCAAACCAGGGTGCAACGCGTAATGGAGCGTCGCAACTTTTGCGTCGGTCTCTATTTGTTTCCGGCGCACTTACTGTTTCGTGCAAACCACGCATCTGCGCATTAGCGTACTTTCCTGCGAATGTTCACTCTCAACAGCCGGGAAATGTCTCTGTGTGAATCGCAGAGGATTCTCGTCATCGCAGTACCTTCCCCTACAAGCTTTCCTCCGCTCTGTAGCATATTTTTCTACAATCACCCTTACGAGAGAAAGGTGACACTACGGGTGCCAGTTTTCGCCCTGTTACCACCGGTGGAGAGCATGACCATTTAGAATGCACAAGTCGAGAATGTGAAAAAAATACTTCTTATACCATTTCAGTCTTACGCGCTGATTCCACTGAGCTGAGTTACATGTCACAACGGTCAGCTGCACCCATACTCGAATTGTTCCCTACAATACATTGCGGTTTCTCTATTTTTTCGTCAGTATTTGTCAGTCTTCTCTGTTCCAACCATTCGTGTTGTGTGACTTGTGGTCAACATGTACACGTCTCTCGTATCGCACCACTTGATAGCAAGGACCTTGTCAGTGGACCTAAACTCAGTTTCTCCTCGTTTTAATTTCGTCTCCAGTTTTGGCATGTTACGCCTGTTCTCACGAACAGTGCCACACGCGGCTGTTCCATGATGTGAAGCCAGAGGAGCAGGCCCGGCTGCGGTACCAGCCAGTCATTGACATACAGAATGTGACCCTGTTCCAAATATAAAATACACCCACTGTGATAGTTACACAGTCCGAATGTCTTTGTTCCGAATCTACTTCGCTTGGTTGGAGTAACTTGCTTAGAAGATATTCGTCCTTCGAACAGCAATGGACTTTCGTCTATACAAATCTTGTGATGTGGGCGACATGAATTACGAAATGTCTTACGAACTTTGCCAACACTAGCCCTAATTTTCAATAGACTGTCGCTTCCAGTACTCGCAGAGTTATCACTGAAGTGTAAGATTCTCAGAAGTAGACAAAAACGGTCTCGGGACATAATTTCGCTGAAAACTGGTGTGTTCAAAAGTGTATCTCTGGACCAATAATCAGTTAATTTTAACTTCTTAACTTGCGCCATTAGAAGGCAAACAGCAACAAAACGATACATTTCCTCAAATCCAGTGTCTTTCCATTTTGACAGTCGAGAATTCACAAAAAAATGGTTCAAATGGCTCTGAGCACTATTGGACTTAACATCTGTGGTCATCAGACCCGTAGAACTTAGAACTACTTAAACCTAACTAACCTAAGGACATCACACACATCCATGCCCGAGGCAGGATTCGAACCTGCGACCGTAGCGGTCACGCGGTTCCAGACTGAAGCGCCTAGAACCGCACGGCCACACCGGCTGTAGTATTTTTTCTGGTGTAAACGTAAAAACGAATTTGTTTCGTCTGCAATAAATTGAAAGTTCTTGAGACATAAATATCACAAAAAATGAAAGAATGTTTGGGTCAGTATCTGGTATTTGTGTCCTGAACTCGTCATTGAAGCAATGGTTTAATGGCTGGAAATTGGTTTCTTTCCAGTCAGATGTGTCACGTAAGTGCGCATTTTTCTGAACCGTTTCACTGTCGCTTTCTGATTCCTCGGATTCAGAGGAACTGCTGACTTTAACTCTCGCTCTCCCCTCTGACGTAAATGGCTGAGGACTACAGCTTCGAGATTCTGTTGAAGACCCATCAGTGTTAGCAACGTCAGATAATCCACACTCACTGTCGCTCTTAGTGCGCATATCCAGGATTTCTTTCTGTGCAACCACGGCGACGTGACGTTTCTCACATAGGAAACAAGTAAACTGACGAAATTACAGGAATGTAAGTGGGATTCTGCAGAGAGCGAACACAGCAACGTGCACTCTGGAACTACACAGTCAGACCACTGAACAGCTACGAGAAGAACAGGGCGGAAAGACAGCTGTGCGTGTACGCACGTCCGTAGCGCCCAGGAAGCTGTGACTCGGCGCGCCTCAACTCTGCCTGTGGCGCGGGCCGCGTCAGCACTGCCCGTGGCGCTGCAGGCAGGGGGCGGGGCCGCGCGTGTCCAGGGGAGGTTCGAGGCTGCCGCCGATGCACACCGCCTCCACACTGACCGAAGTTCGTAACGTGGAATGTAAACACTGAACGCAATTAACAACGTTTACCCTCTCATGTGGAAATTAAAATGCGATTTTTAATGGTTTGTTTACTGTTACTCTTCCCCATGTCCTCACAACCTCACAATGTTTCAACATTGTTTCATTGCCCTACCATGACTCACTTTTCATGGGAGCCCTCTCGTCCGGTGAGTGTAACTACAACCCCCCCCCCCCCCCTACACACACACACACACACACACACACACCAAAAGTTTTGCGGTTCCCAGAACTCCTGAAGATAAACGTTGACTGTGGATATTGTATCACAGTCCCTTTGACAGTTCAGAGACGTCACTAAACCCACCCAAAAATGTAAACAGCTATGCATGGCCAGCGTCTGTTAGACAAAGCGGGTCGGACAGCCAATCAGTTCGTCATTCCACCCCCGGAAGGCGATACACGGCTCGTGTTCTATGTGGTTCAACCATGCCTAGACGGTAAACAGCGCGGTTCGGTCGCGTCCGCATTGTCCCTTTGTGCTGGGAAGGGCTCTCAACAAGGGAAGTGTCCAGGCGTCTCGGAGTGAACCAAAGCGACGTTGTTAGGACATGGAGGGAGGGAGGGAGAGAGAGAGAGAGAGAGAGAGAGACAGGAACTGTCTATGACGTGCCTCGCTCAGGCCGCAGTGGATGACCGCTGCCTACGGATTATGCGTCGGAATAACTCTGGCAGCAACGGCACCACGTTGAATAATGCTTTTCGTACAGCCCCAGGACGTCGTGTTACGACTGACTGTGCGCAATAGGCTGTATGATGCGCAACTTCACTCCCAACGTCCATGCCGAGGATCTTGGCAACCACGAGGCCGTGCAGCGTGGAACAGATGGGCCCGACAACATGCCGAATGGACCACTCAGGATTGGCATCACGTTCTCTTCACCGATGAGTGTCGCATATGCCTTCAACCAGACAATTGCCCGAGACATGTTTGGAGACAACCCGGTCAGTCTGAACGCCTTAGGCACACTGTCCAGCGAGTGCAGCAAGGTGGAGGTTCGCTGCTGTTATGGGGTGGCATGATGTGGTGGGCCGACCGACGTATGCCGCTGGTGGTCACGGAAGGCACCGTAACGGCTGTAAGACACCTGAATTCCATCCTCTGACCGATAATGCAACCATATCGGTAGCACATTGGCGAGGCATTCGTCTTGGTGGACGACAATTCGCGCCCCCATCGTGCATCAGGATTACGACATCGCTCGACTAGTGGCGAACACGTTCTCCAGACATGAACCCTACCAAACATGTTTGGGACAGATTGAAAAGCGCTGTTTATGGACGACGTAACCCACCAACCACTCTGCCGGATCTACGCCGAATCGCCATAGAGGAGTGGGACAATCTGGACCAACAGTGCCTTGATGAAGTTGTGGATAGTATGCCACGACGAATACAGGCATGCATCAATGCAAGAGGACGTACTACTGGGTATTAGAGGTATTACAATCTGGACCACCACCTCTGAAGGTCTGGCTGTGTGGTGGTACATCATCCAATGTGTGGCTTTCATGAGCAATAAAAAGGGCGGACATGATGTTCATGTTGCTGTCTATTCCATTTTTCTGTACAGGTTCCAGAACTCGCGGGACTCAGGTGAGGCAAGACAACTTTTGGTGTGTGTGTGTGTGTGTGTGTGTGTGTGTGTGTGTGTGTGTGTGTGTGTGCGCGCGCGCGCGCGCGCGCGCGTGCGCGCACACTTCAAATAACTGACATCGGCAGTTGAAAAAAGATTATTTCGTGAGATTAACGATTCTTCCCTTTGACTTTTATTGAAGTTAGAATTTTGCCTCGTGTAGGATTTTCAGAGGCATTTATTATACAGAGAAACTTACGACCAAAAAGTCTGTTGCAAAAAAGTCAGTAGAATGGGAAAGCAGTCCAAGTAGCAAATTTTTACATTTTATTTATTTGATGATTAATTACGGGCCGAGACCCATTTTCAAATCATAGCATTTACGAACATGTCAAATGTTCGTAGTACATTTTTGAAACGTTCGGAAATCCCATTTCCGATTATGTTGCGACGATTTCAAAATTGGTCTAGGCTCGAAACTGGTCATCGAATGAATAAAAAGTAAAAATTTGCAACTTGGGCTGGTTTTTTATGTACTGATGAATAGTAGTTGTCGCCCTAAGGTACTGCAACACGCTGGAAGTTCGCAAAAGAAAATGTGTTTGTAAGGTGCAGTAGCTGCTGTTAATTTTTTCCAGAGAAAATCTGTTTCTCACATGTATAAGACTCCAGAATGATTGCAGCTTGCCATACTTTAGACATTTGGTGGGTGATTTGATAAATGTAATCGATAACCTCTCGACTTTTCACTAGCTTTTTCCACTCAACTGATTAGTCATTCGACGGCTCTTCACTGATAAGGGATCTGACTTCTAGACACGAACAGGTTTTAAGCAGTCCTTTAAGGACTGCATGGTATTCGGAGGTTGGTGGTTACAGTGGGGAAGCAGAGCCACTTTGCCGGAGGACAGGAGAATCTCGTGTGTGTCTTTTTCAGCAGGAAGGGCGTCCTGGTTTTTAGCCGGGCGACGTGTGTCATATGTTACCTACGATGCGTTAGTGTTGCACAATCGCAGTTCCCCGGCTAAGTGCATAATGAAACTCATCGTATGTGTCAGTATGGGCACTGACTCTGTTGTGAGTAATTCTGCCCATTTATCACTTTACGATGTCTGCATACAGGGAAAAAACCAAATGACGAAAACTGACGTTTGATAGACACACAGCCGTCCATTTATGTGGCCTCACAGTTGCATTTGTGTGCGCTGGTGACGTGATGACGTTCAGAGGGAGCACATGGTCGTAATAAGGACTGAAAACGCCACACACTATGGGATTCTTCCAGTATTTAACGACCGTTAAGTTCTAACTGTTCCTTTCAGCTCTGCAGGAAGTTTCAGTACAGTAATGCAAAGTCTATAGTTACCGCGGATGGATGATGTATTGCTCATAATTACGGACTCGCTACGTATTATCAGAGTTGTTTACGTGAGAGAGCAGCAAGGTCCTTATATTTACTGGAGGAACCAATCAGTTGCAGTCCCTTAAAAGATAAGTGTGATTCTTCCTCCTCCCAAACTGAGTCTCACTTATCTACACCCTTGAAACGACTGTGAAGTGCATGGCACTGGGTAAATGCATCGTATCACTTACTAGGAGTTTCTCATGGTCCATTCACGTTCAGGGGTGTGTGAAGAATCATTATAGTGCCTCTGTGTGTGCAGTGATCAGTGTAAACTTGTCTTCGTGATCTGTGCGAGAGCAATACGAATGGAGTTGTGATGTATTCACAGAGTCAGGATTTGACGTTGGTTCTACAGACTTTCTAAATGTGCTTTTATGGAATATTGTCTCCTCCAGAAATCACCTGCACTCAGTGCAGCCCTTAGCTCCTCGAAAACCATGCAGAATGGCGAAATTCTGGGCTGATTTAACAATTGCGGCATTACAATAAACCTTGAAAACAAAAGTCAGTGAAATCACTCGCCCAGACTCAGTATAGAAACATTCCTATAATGCATATAATGTCTCGTAATCAGCACGAAACACGCCGCGCAGTGTTTGTGTACGAAATAAAATGTTCACATGCGAATATCTCCTAAAATAAATCACTCACAAATCTCAAGCTTTCACAAAATATTCTGTACTGTAGTCGCTCTTTGTCAACGGCAAGAGAAGCAATAAAACGCGCAAATTTCTTTATTTTGGAATAAATTTGATCAGCGTGATTTAACATAGGCGTTTACCAGAAGATGGCTCCCGAACGACTTCATCGGCTCGTAGATCGGAGGCACAAAGCCATACTGATACGCACAGGATATGCTTAATTCCTATTGGCTAATATATTAAACAGCCAATCAGATCATTTCGAGCACTTGTATACTTCAGGTATTTTTATGTCAGCCAATCAGATTACTGGATGTAATTTAGACTGGAAATCACGTAATTCCAAAACTAAATAAAATTTAATGAAGACAAAATTAGATTCCATTCCGCAACATAAATTACTTACAGATTTAATACTCAACGACCCTTCTGGCTGCCTTTTACAAAACCAAAGTAAGTCGGCCATACGCCACAAATTCCACTATTGTACAAGAAACTTTATCACACATACATTTACTTAATTTCCATAAAATTTCAACGTATGTCCTCAGACCCTGCAAAACACTTAAACAACCAAAACACGATGAAATAATAATTTTCCAAAGTACTTTCTATTTAGTCAGAAATCTGTGGTAATGAAACTAAAGAAAATTCCAGACAATTAGATCTTATGGACCTGTACTTCTGGTTGTAGTTTCAATTGATGCTATAGATGAACCAATCACAGTCGTCCCTTAGGTAAAAATTTATATCTCCGAAAGTACTGAAGTTATTCACCTGAAATCAGCTGTGCCAGCGTGAGAACCAAAATTCTGCTCCTCCCAGCTCCGTGGTAAGCTACGCTTTCGATGTGAGATGACAATTCGTAATAATTAGCTACATTGCAAACCCAGAGAGTGGTTGAAAAAGTGTTGATATAGCTGACATGGCCAGTTTCATCTGGTTGTTTCATTAAACTGATAAAACTGACGGAGTGAATAAACAGTTGACCAGCCACTCACGTCTTGCTGCATCAGTGACCTGCCCATCATCCGTGTACTGCTTGCCGTGGAGTGCATCCTTCGTTGGACCAAACAGACGGAAGTCGGAAGGTGCGAGATGCGGGTTGTTCAGCTCTGAGTGATCCACCGGTCACCTTGAATGAGAGCACGTTCCCACATCGCAGGAGTCACAGCCGTCTGCAGCTGACCGACACGTGGAGGTCGGCCAGATATGCACAACCCTGCTGCGACGATGACGCTGCTAGGCCAGGCGTTGATCACCAGTAAGCCCTTCTGACGATGACAGACACCTCGCACTAAGACTCGCGGTGCTTCTGTTCACTGCCAAATCTCCTCAGACATTCTGCAAGCGGATATGAAGATCTCCGATGCTCTGGTTTTCATCCTAAAGAAACTCAGTGACAGCTCTCTGCTTGGGTCGCACCTCCTTTACGGACGCCATTTTGGAGGCTACATACAGTGCTGTCAGCTGTTGGAATTTCATGAAGCTGTAGGGGCTGAAGCGGGAATATTCCACGATGTCTCACAAATTTCGCATTTTTCCAACAGAAATTGGCCGAGAAAAAAGTGTAGCGTTGCAGATCGAACGCCCCCGTAGTTTTATAAGTAGCTCAGTCGGATGATTATGCTTACGTATTTTACTCTGGGTCCTTGATCTTGGTGTGGCTAGGTTCTTCACAATGCCTGTCTTCTTTTCAGCATCTGGTAGCAAGAAATGTGTGTGTTTGAGAATAGCTCCTCTTTAGATTTCTCTCCGAGGTAACTGGAAATTTGTTTAATATCGTTCTCGGCCGAAAACACTAACATCTTATTGCTACCTGAGCTGCACAGTGAAGTCGCTAGCACAGCCAGGACAGACACACAGCCAAACCAGTTACAGAAGTACTGGCTTGCACGTCAACTAGTTCCGAAAATGACGAAGAGATTAAGGAAATGCTTTTTGAGAGAAAAGAAATTGGTGAGATTGTTAAGCGAGATCAAAACTTGATTGTGATGGGGCACTCGAAATAGATAGTCGGAATACGAAGTGGAAGAAAAGTTGGAGGAGAAAAGAACTGAAGTAAGGGAATGAAAGGGGAAGCTGCCTGGCAGAATTTTGCTTAGAGCACAATTTAACCACTAACAGTTGGTTTGAATCATGAAGACAATTGTGTACGTGTTAGGAGTCAGAATGCACCTCAGTATTTGAGACATACTACATAGTCCTAATATTTACTATTACTTTACAAATGAAATTAATGCGCTCGGATCGAACCTTCTTCTCTCATCGTGAGTCTGGAAGTTGCTAATGTCCATTCCAATCAGCTGGAAATTTATTTCCTGAACCAGAGATTACGAGTTGCAATTTTCATTTTAATCAACAACGTGGAAAGAAGTCCCCTCTTAAGAAAAACTAAGAAAGACATTGTTATCTAACAATCTATCCGGAGTACGATATATTATCTTAGAAATATTGGACCATGGTTGGCTATCTATTCAGAAAATACTGTCTGAAAAACTAGTTTCGTCGATTGTTGGACTATTTCTGGACTAGTTGGTTGGTAAAGACCAGATGCCATCAGACATTTGGAATTACAGTGGAAGGCCCCATCACATCGAAAACGCCTCTGAGGGGTGGAAGAAAGTGATAACATTAATATCAAAAGCTCAGTCAAATGTTTTCTCATTAATAAAAAACCTTCGAGAGGGCGTAGAGTGCTTTTGCTGATTAATTTCTAATTCGGATGGAAAAAGAATAAGGAACTCTGCAATTCATACTGATGAGACGACTGTAATGATTCCAAATTGATGGCACCGTGAAATCATTTCTGACTTGTGTGACCCACACACAGAAATTACACTGTAGAAGGAAACATCACCACCATTGGAAATTGTATCAATATTGAAAAGTAGTTTAATGCACGTCGTACTCATTGGAAACCTTGTAAACAACTTTAATGATGGACGAAATGAGACCACTTCCTCACGGTTTTCCTGGGAAAAGACACACAGACAGCTAAATACCTGTTGTAATTTCTGGAACATTCGATAATGGAAGACAGGTACCTTAAAGGTAATGCCTCTTCTAGGGCACCATCACGGCACTCCTATTGAGAGAGACTCCATGAAGAAAAACCTGTGTGGGTGGACAGCAAACAGAAAACCGGTGCAGAAGACACAAATGACAAGCAGCCACATCCACTCATTCGCCCTCTGTCTGCAGACCTGCTGCGGACCACTGCACGGTGTGTGGTCGAACCACTGTCCTCCCGAATGTGAGCCCAGAGTGTCTCACCGCCGCGCCCTGCATATCCAGTCCACTACTTGAGTTTCACACACGTTTCTCTGTCGGTTACTTGGCGCAGACACGCACGAAGATTGTGTCTCCAAAATATGCTGAAGGTGATCGGGACCATGGCTCTCTGTCTACTAATAATTCAGACACGATCCTGCTCAGTATCTTGGCAAATTTGTGATTACCTAGAAAACTCTTTGAGTGAAAGAATCTGCGAAAGCTCAGTGTAAACTACAGTCGCGTTGCGAGTATCACAATAAAGTAGAATACTACACCACTGATCTCGGCATATATTAAAGATTTATAAGACAATGACATCTGTTTCGTAGACGAGGAACATGTCGATGCTCGATGACTGTATGGAAATGTAAACGGCTTTACAGCTTTTACCACTTCGTTCATTGACATGCAGCAGCACTTGGATGTAGGAAAATACCGTAACAATACCTGTAAACAACAGTAAAAAGCCGTTCATTATGCGATTACAACGCCAAGTTTTGAGCCTATAACGTTGAGTGGATACTTGGTATGGGGAGGCGAAAAAAACCAAAAAGCGATATAAAACGGAAGCAAATGTACAACTAACTGACGAGGGATGGGGAAGGAAGACTCGGGTTGGTCGGGTGGCTTCCAGAAGCCTGCAGTGCATGTGTTGGCCTGCGACCCTGCGCTGACCTCTGGCGCTACGCTCTGTGCAGCACTGCCTCGAAGTCTCCATCCACGTCGAGCTGGCGTGACAGAAGCCTTGGGACGAATTCTTAGGCGCTCTCCTGGCACCGTAACGGTCCGGCAGACGTCTTACGCTGGTGGAATGGAGATGCTGATTCGGCACGTTTCGAAAAAAGTGGACGCCGTGCTCGCGAAACCCAATTGTCTGAATTTAGGAAACCAGCTACACTGTAGTGTGTGGAACTATTTCACTGACTCCGTCGTTTGCCCCCTCATACGACCAGGAGAGTCAAGAGTGTTGTTGGAGCTGTGATGGAGCTTACTTTGGTTTAGCCATGACGTATCTATCATCTAATAAGTATCCGAACGTTCTGTGGGGCAAAGATGCTATACAAACATGTCCACGCCAGAAGGAGATGCAAATATATATTTGTGCGAAAGTTCCACAACACATGTTCTGGAAATGGAGCCAACGAGTTTCATTCCTAAACTGCTCAACCTGGAAATACCTGGGTACACCATAGCTTGCAACATTCGGATAAAATGGCGACATGATTTACGATAGTATTATGCAGCATTCTTTACCACGGAGGTGGGCGCTGCATCTTTTTCTGAAGAAACAAGACGCAGATATCAATCTGTTCAAAGGAGAGTTAAACATACCAATGAATTTAGACTTACAGTGGTTCAAAACGGCTCAAATGGCTCTGAGCTGTATGGGACTTAACATCGGAGGTCATCAGTCCAATAGAACCTAGAACTACTTAAACCTAACTAACCTAAGGACATCACACACACCCATGCCCAGGGCAGGATTCGAACCTGTGACCGTAGCAGGCGCGCGGTTCCGGATTTAAGCGCCTAGAACCACTCGGCCACGATGGCCTGTCAAGTTTAATCGTGCCTACCCTGAGACATTCACCAAGGAAACTGATTTCTGCATTACATGTACATTGCTTCTGATGTGTCACTGATCTGTGGAACCTGAGATAAGGAGGAAGAAAATTTTTCTCAGAGGTGCCACGAGCTTAGATTTAAATATAAGTCCTGTAACTTTAGTGCTGAAGGAAGTTTGTTGCTTTGCCATTTTTTTGCTATGACATATATAAACCATCTTTTGACTGAGAACAATAACATTTTTAGAAGGTGAAAGCAGTCTATCATAGTACCACGCTGGTAGTTACAAACCTTAGGTGATCACGAAGCAGTACGGACCATTGTCATTTGAAGGAAACTGGTGACGTTGCATTTGATTTAGGGTGGACAACACTTTAACAGCTGTTGTTTCATACAGGTATGCATGCGCCTCGTACAAGTGTTGAGGGTGCAGTGTGAGGGCTGCTCAGTGGCACTGTGTTTCAGGACCACCCACCATGTCGGCAGTTACGGAGGTTCAGAACACCACAACCGAGGCCCTGGCCGCCCTGCTAGACGGGGGTGAAGGCGCCCTGGTGACGCTGGTGGCGGGCGAGACGAGGGTGGCGGCTCACAGGGCCGTGTTGGCAGCCGCGAGCCCCGTGTTTGCAGCGATGTTCGCGCACGACATGCTGGAGGCCAGCTGCGGCCAGGTGAGCATCGACGACGTGGAGGGCCCGGTGCTGAGGCTCCTGGTGGCCTACACGTATACCCTGCAGGCCCCCCAGCTGCCCGACACGGCCGCCCAGCTGCTCTCGGCGGCCGACAAGTACGGCTTGTCGGGCCTGAAGGTTGCCTGCGAGCGGCAGCTGATCTCGCAGTTGGCCGTCGAGACCGCAGCGGCGACGGCCGTCAGGGCAGTGAGGCACTCATGCCCGGACGCCACCAGGGCTGCCGTCGCCTTCATAAAGCACCACCCGCAGGTGATGGCCACGTGGGGCTGGGCATACGCTGTGCTCGACTACCCACAAGAAGTCAGCAAAGTCACCCGTCTGCTCGGTGAGCCACCAGCAGAAGCCAGGTAAGCACGATTCCATTTTTGGCAGTGCTAGTGTGAATTTGACGTCGTCCTTGCTTTGTTCGTCGTGGGTTGCTTTGTTGCCTACGTTGCATAGCACCGTAACGTCATCTACTTACTGATAGTCGGTCACGATGCTAAGTCTCTCGCTGTTTACACTTCTACTGCTTCTTATCAATTTTGCCTTTCTCTTATTTACTCTCATTCCATATTCTGTGCTCATTACACTGTTCATTCCATTCAACAAACCATGTAATTGTTCTTCACTGTCACTGAGGGAATCAGTCATCAGCAAATCGTATATCGTTTCACCCTGAATTTTAATTCCACTCTTCAGTCTTTCCATTATTTCCGTCATCGCTTCTTCGGTATATAGATTGAACAGTAGAGGCGAAAGATTACATCCCAATCTGACACCTTTTTTAACCCGAATACTTCGCTCTTCGTCTTCCACTCTTATTTTACCTTTTTGCCTCTTGTACTTGCAAATTACTCGACTTCTCCTGTGGCTTACCCGTATTTTTCTCAGAATTTCAAACATCTTGCAACATTTGATATTGCCGAACGCTTTCGCCAGGACCACAAATCCTATGAATGTTACGGAACGTCAATTTTCTTTTCCGTTCTCCTGTGTATTATCCTTCTTAGCAACTGGGATGCTAGAGCTGTTAAGCTGATTGTGCGATAATTCTCACACTTCTCTGCTCTTGCAGTCTCCCAAATCGTGATGATTATATTTCTCTCTCTGTCAGATTGTATATTGCCAGACTCATACATTCTACACACCAGTGAGAATAGACCTTTTGCCACCTCCTCCAATGATTCTAGAACTTGTGATTAAATGTTGTCTATACCTTATGCCTTCTTTGATCTTAAATTTTCCAAAGCGCTTTTAAAATCTGATTCTAATCACCAATATTTTCCATACCGACTCCTGCTTGTTCTTCTGTCACGCCATCAGACAAGTTGTTCCAATCAGAGAGGCCTTCAGTGTACTCCTTCCAACTATCCGATCTCGCCTCTGTATTCAACACTGGAATTCCCATTGTGCTCTTAATGTTACCACGCTTGCTTTTAATTCTGTGGAAGATTGCTTTGACTTTTCTATATGCTGCGTCAGTTGTCCCAAGAATCATTTCTTCTTTGATTTTTTCACATTTTTCGTGCAGCCAATTCACGTTAGCTTCTCTGCACTTCCTATTCATTTCATCCTTAAGTGACATATTTCTCAATTACTGAATTTTCCTGAATATTTTTGAATTTCTTTCTTTGATTGATCAACTAAAGGTTTTCCTGTATTTTCCATGGTTTCTTCACAGTTAGCTTCTTTGTACCTACGTTTTTCTTTCCAACTATTGAGCTGTTAATTATCGCAGTATCTGTAGCCTCAGAGAACATAAATCTCATCTCTTCTTTCCTTAGTACTACTGTATTCCACTTCTTTGTACACCGATTGCTCCTGACCAGTCTCGTAAAATTCAGCCTACTCTTCATCACTGCTAAATTGTTATGAGTCTATATCTACTCCTGGGTTTGCTGTACTGTCCAGTATCTGATTTCAAAATCTGACTTTAAACCTCCCATGTTTCAGTCCTTTCCCAAGTATACCCCCTTGTCTTGAATAGACTATACCAGCTACTACTAGGATAAATTTACTATAGAACTTAACTAGCCTTACTTCTCTCCTATTCCTATTGTCAAGTACATATTCTCGTGTAACCCTTTCTTCTACTCCTTCCCCTACAGTTGTGTTTCAATCCCTCCATGACTATTACATATGTACCAAATTACGTGTTCAATATCCTCATACTTTCTCTCTCTTCACCTTCAACTTGCGACGTCATCATGTATACCTGAACTATGGATGTTGTTGGTTTGCTTTCGATTCTCACGAGAACATCTATACTCATCCGTTCACAGTATCTCACTTTCTGCCCTGCCTTTCTATTGATACTGAATCCTACTCATGTTATCTGCTGCTGTTGCTACTACCCTATTCTCATGTGGCCAGAAATCCTTCCTTTTCCCTTTCCTTTTCCCTTTCCCCTTTCCCTTTCCCCTTTCCCCTTTCCCTTTCCCCTTTCCCTTTTCCCTTTTCTTTCCGCGTCACTGACACACACTACAGCTAGATACGTCCTCAGCATTTCCCTTTTCTTATTTTCTAGCTTCCCAACCACATACAAATTCCTTACTTTCCACATGACGACTCGTAGAACGTTATCCTTTCGTTGATAACTCAACTTTTTTCTCATGGTCACCTCCCCCTTGGGCCTCCTCGCCTGGAGGTTTGAATGGGGGACTAGTCTTGCCAATGGAGAGTCTGTACAGCACAGACTTATTGAATCACATGCCTCATTGACGGACGTTATGTATCTTTAAGCAGTGGTTTACATTGCCTTCTGTATCCTCACGTTGTTGATCATTGCCAATTCTTCCTCATTTAGGGGCAGTTTCAGACCTCAAGGGAGAGAGTGTGCCCTGAACCTCTGTCGGCCCTCCGCCCTCTTTGGAAAGGCTGTTGGCTGAAAGAGGGTGACACCTTATGCTGGAAGTCTTCAGACACCAATGCTGATGATTCTTATTCAAAATTTAAGTGATTGTGAGGTTCAAACCCGGGACTGAGGACTTTCCTGATTACTAAAAAAGACGCTACCCCTAGGTGACTGGCACCAAAGAGCAGGGTATGACTCCCTGAGATATCCACTAAAGCAGGAGCTATGAGCGCTGGGGCTACTCATGCACACTGGGGGCAAACAAGAAGAGAATACTCCAGCCAGCACAGTAACATTGTCACACTCAATGCTGTGCCTTACAATCACATTTCCTTCTTGTCTCTGTTCAGCTATCGCCCTGAATGTTTTCCGTGCATTCCCTTTCACTAAACAGACAGGCACAATGTCAGTATTGATGTGACGTTTTCATCCAGCTATCGTTTGTTGCCTCTGTCTCTCGGATACATATGCTCCATACAAGTCTATTTTGTTTCCTTTTCAATTAAAAAAAAATCCATATTCAATAGACTACAGGTTACTTCACAAGTTGTAAACATTGTCCATCATATAAAAATTGCATACACTGCGTAATCCATTTTTTTCTTTTAATGGTGGCCTCTACTGCAAACTGCTCAACACGAAAATTGTTGTTTAAGAAACACATCACCACTGCTCTCTTTTCAATGAATCGAATTGTAGAGACATTACACACATATGTACAGTTCTATTTGCTTTACTCAAATGCAGATTTTGAATATACTCCTGATAACTTTTATAGCATAGCTCTTGTAATTCTTGTCCATCTTCGTCATTCCCTCAGGCTTCACATAAAACAGCGCCTGCATATCCATGACCATATAGTTTCAACAGTAAGTTGATATTCCAACTTATCAGTTTGTTTCTCTATCGCTGGATCTCTCTCTCTCTCTCTCTCTCTCTCTCTCTCTCTCTCTCTCTCTCTCTCTCTCTCTCTCTCTCCAGTGATATAATTCAGCATCCAGATATCAGTTTTCAAATTACCTCACAACCAAAAGTAGCACCCAGTTGACTTTCACTGCTTCTAAATTCTGTCTGAAAGTTGTTCTGTCAGGGCAGCAAAATTGTTGGCCCTTATGTTTAGAATTTGGTTTGTGCTTCATTTTGAACAATTTTTTGTTTTGCATGTTAAGCTACGCTAATGGGGAATATAGCAGAAGTAGTGCAGAAAAAGATCAGTTAATTGGTGGCACAGTCACGTTAAGTGACAGGCTGGTGTTGTTGGCACTGAGTGTACTGTTGCCCCGGTGGACAGTCCCTCTGCTGTACCGCCTGCAGTGAGCCCCTGTGTGAACACGCCCACCCACACAGTGTTTCTCTGTGCAGCTCGCCAACCGCCACAGGGGGCGGGCCCACCCCCAACTCTGACCGTCAACCCCACAGCAGCCACAGCCGGACTCCTGCTGCAGCTGCGCCTCCCACGTCTGCCCGACACACCCCTCCACCTGATGACGCAGCCGTCTCTCGCTTCCGGTGAGTTGTGTTGCCACACGTGCCCAAGTCTTACCCTCACAGTACTGCTTATTTTGGCATTAACCAGCCGATATAGTAAATAAAATAAAATACAGATTCCTTCAGTTTTTGGATAGAGGTTACAGTTGCCATTAAACATTACTCCTTTCTCAATTTTTTGGCTGTGATATTTTGAAGATTGAGCACATATGCAGAAGTTTTCTCGTTCTCTGTATTTGCAGTGAGAATTACGTTCAGTTCAGAGTCACTCAACTGTAGTTACGTAGGAAGTGTCCCATACAAATCATACCCATTTCCAAAGATTCTTTATATATTGATGTGTTGAATCTAGATTTTGTTTTGAGTGATGACTGTGTGTTTTACAAATTGATTCTGAATTAAATGGGTATGGAAACGGGATTTTTCACGCAATTCCACTCAACAGAACCTATGTGAATGGTTGTAGATATGTTGTTGAAGACACTCCGGAAGAAATGGCAAAAGAAAGGTAAACAGAAATAGAAGTAATAATGACAAAAAGTTAATATTTAGTACAGTAATGAGGATACAGCTTGTTTTGGGTATGTCTTAAAATGTAATTCGAATATTCCTTAAATGGTTCCCTGGTCAGTTACGTCTGTAGTGACTACTGTAAATCTGTGCCGCACTGTAACAGGAGCCCAGATTTGCTGCTTATTGCAGGCAGTCTCCTTGAGCAGTAGGCTGCATGAGCGCACCTCCACTTCTGACTCAGTGTCTCATCGACACTTGCACTAGAGTTTATCCTGGGGGACTTGTGGGAAGAGTAGCAAGAGGAAAATCGGATCCGTGGATTTGTTATCTTACTTCAGATGATGTACGGGAGAACCTCTTGTGATGGTGTCTGCAAACCATGGGTAAAAACATCATCCACAATGGTAATTCCATCTACGCCAGCAAACACACTCAGCTGGTCTAATGGTTGAGGCATCTGCTCTCGAGAAGTGAGAAATGCAGTGGGTGTGGCTGAATGGAGATGCGTACAGCACTGTATGGCTCGTCACTCGTAAACAAACTCCTGCAACTGATGGATGATGGAGGTCACCAGGTGTGATGAGTAGTGGTTTTGATTCACCGAGGAGAAGTTTTGTATAATTCCATGGTATAGTTAACTTTTATTTTTAGAAAAGAGCAACCGACGTGGGCAAAGATAGTTGGTCCTACTGAAAATATACTGCCATCTCAAAGTGAACTGACATGTTTGCAAGATAACTCAATAGCTGGTGGATTTCAAAATAAAGTACGGACCAATTTATGCTTCAGTAACACACACACACACACACACACACACACACACACACACACACAGGACCAACAGCAGTGAGACTCGACTTTTCAAATTAACCAGAGCAGAATGCAATAAGCTATTGTATAATACAGAAATTTCTCCCCTATACAAAGGGAAACGTGGGAGCCAAACAAGTAATTTAATGTGGATAATGTGGCAGGAGTCTTTTGAATGGACTTGACTAATTCCCTTTTAATAGTTTCCACAATGAAACATTGTCTCAAAATGTGGTAGAAAGCCCAAAGAGATTCTGGTCGTATGTAAAGTACACCAGTGACAAAAAAGTCAACACCGTCACTGCGCGATAGCAATGGAAATGTTCCCGATGGTGGTGCCACTGCAGCGGAGTTACTAAATACAGTTTTCCGTAATTCCTTCACGAAAAAAGGCAAAGTAACTATTCAAGAATTCAGCTGTTAGCATCAGTGACATAAAAGTATATATTTTAGGTGTTGTGAAACAACTCAAATCACTTAAGAAAGGCAAGTCTTCTGGTCCAGATGGTATACGAATCAGGTTCCTTTCAGCGTATGCAGACACAATAGTGCCTTTCTTAGCAATCATATACAACCGTTCACTTGGCGAAAGGTCTGTTCCTAAAGACTGGAAAGTAGCACAGGTCACGCCATTACTCAAGAAAGGAAATAGGAGTAACCTATTGAATTCCAGACGCATATTACTGACCTCAGTTTGCAGTAGGATTTTGGAGAATATACTGTACTCGAACATTATGACTCACCTTGAAGAAAATGACTTATTGATACATAACCAACACGGATTCAGAAAATAACGTTCTTGTGCAACACAGCTAGCTATTTATTCCCATGAAGTAATGAGTGCTGTCGACAAGGGATCTAAGATCGATTCCATATTCCTTGATTTCCAGAAGGGTTTTGATACAATTCCTAACAAGACTATTACATGGTGTATACGGCCCGGAAGATCTGGGAAAGACCCAGGAATTTTTTCATCCACAAGAAAATCGGGAAAAACGGGAATTTTCTAGAATCCCGGGAGTTTTTCATTGATTTAGTTTTCAGTTAATTTTTTGTCATTTTGACTGGTAATAACCGATACGCTAACAAAGGACATTACTGTATCCTGCTACTCCAGAATAATACTGCAGCAACAAAATATGAACGAGGGAATGAAATTTAAAATGCAAAGGAAATGGTTCATATATAAACAAAAAAACACAGTGCTCATACAAGTGTCTGCCAACAGCAAAATGTGTGAAAGGCTGTAGGAAGACAATGCAGTGCTTCGTCACAACAAATTACCTCCGATGAGTGTTAAGTCACAACTGTTTACATCAGATTCATTTAAGCAGTTACGAGCGGAATCACGCGCATGTGCAGTTGAGTTGCGTCTGAGTAGTAACTTCTTTCACTTCTGGAAAGAGGAATGTCGCTGTTGGTTCGGCACGCAGCAAACCGGAGTATCTGAACCAGGCGGCAATTTCGGTGGCGGGGGGGGGGGGGGGGCAAATTCGTATTGTTGAGGAAAAATAACCTTATTTGACAAAGCACCTAGCATCTAGAGCACATTGGTCTATCGATTATTCAAGAGAGTTTGAAGCTCATCCCTGTTGCTATTTGAACATTTTGGATCACATTCTAAGTTGATTTCTGAATGAATCATAAGTTGATTTTTGAATGCGTGCATAGTGTATGTGATGTACCTGCCAGGGGAATCCTCGTCGCATCTGGAAATAAACTTTCCTGCAGACAAAAGGGGACGGGGCTACACGAGCTGAGCGGAATAAAGCTGCACGGGTGAATGTAGTGTGTGTGTGTGTGACTGACTGGTATGCAGATGATGAGCGTATAGCTACGTCCGTAGATTCAGACTACAAGAGTGGAAATGAACGACTAACAGGAATAACAGATACGAAATATTAACGTATTATCTTGTCGCTGTATCAAAGAAAATGAAAGTTTGGACAGAAAATTTTTGACCAGGTCGCTACACTAGAGAGGGCAAGTTGCACATTTCCTGGTTAGCAGCCGCTTAAGTTCCATTCTGGGAGTAGCGCGGAAAACGCGTTGTACGAACACGTAATAACACCTAACCGGAGAATAATCGCTGGATAATTACTAAACCGGTGATTCTGGCAGAGTTAGTAGAGTTAACTGGAGAATGAGCTTTGACAATGATAGGAATATTTACAGAATTAGGGATGAGAAGATTTTGTTAGAATGAGGAAGGAGAAGAAACGGGGCGGTTCCAAATTTATACAAAAATTTCGTACTACTACTTTTCTACTTTTCGATCTCATGCTTTAGAAACTGGAGCTTATGAATGAAACATGAAACTATTTCCTAACATAAAGCCTTTTGCTTGTAGTAGGCCAAACAGGCATTTCATATTATTACTTGGCAGAGTTATATTCTGCTGTATTATAAAAATGACCATTGTTACCAAAACGATCTCGCTTGTTTGGTGTGTGTTACAGTTGCTGCAATATTAGAAAGGCCTATTTTCTTTCATCCTGCAAACAGTGGCTATAGACGTAATGAGATCGAGAAACCACACCAGTCTTTGGTACTATTTGTATTAAAAGCTTTTTTAGTATTAGACAACGACATTTCGATTTTTCTTGTAGCAAAACAGTTGACGAATTTTGATGAGGTAACAGATTCTTTCACAGAAAGGAAAGCACGGCATGTAAAGCTAGAGCAAGATTAGTGAGAAAAGAATGCAAGGATTGAAGAAATATGTACTGCCTTGCTTGTCTCTTGTCTTACCTGGTTTTGTGTATCCTGTATTTCATTTTATGTCACACAGAACGGAAAGTTATTAGCTATTAGGCAATAAAGAATCGACATTTTCTGAAGAAATCTTCCTCTACCGGTTACAAATAATTCCATCCAGTATTAATTGCGAGATTATTTTGTTTAAAAAACAAAGGACATTTTAATTTCCGCTGTCCTGAATGTAGTTCGATGGCATCTGTTACAAAATACACATTTGAGTCACACAGTGGAAAGTGCAGTGGCGTGCAGTGCAGTAAGAGAACGCTGTGTTAAGAGGCGTGGCACTGCACTTTGGCACACTTAAGACCAAATACCGCGTCCTAAATTTCCTCGAAGTTATATGTTTTATGCATAGGACTCTTCAGGAAGAAGTGCGCTACAAAATGAACATTTTTTGAAAAGTTTTTTTTTACGCCCTATCTCAAGCGCTTGAGGGAGGGGTGGAGGGGGGGGTGGCGCCACCATCTAACCATCTAGTATTGCCCTGGTAAGAAATATCATAGATCCAGGGTTGATGTGCAGATCAGGTTGACTTGTAGTGGGGAGGGGGGGGGGGGGTGATCTGTGTTCACATTTAGTGACTTTGCACGTTTCCTCTTCGTTCACTGCTGTCATGTCAAATGAAAGGGAGTGGTGTCTGTGGCTGGGAGATATCAAGTGAATTAAAATACATTCACACAATTATGGAAGATTAAAATATGTCATTAGTTCCAGATTTTAATACAATTTCCACCTTTCTGACAGTCAAGCATTAATTATCTTGCAGAACAATGAAGTTAATTTTGTCGCTTTGCTGAAGTAATTCAGCTTTTATTGATCTTTTCCGCTGAGGCAGCCAGTTTGTTTGAAATGAAGTGTTCAATTCCACATTATTGGCTAGTTTCAACTATTTGTTGCATTTCAAGGACACGGGAATTTTTTCATCTGGGAGAAAACCAGGAAAAACCCGGTAATTTTTTAGAATTCTGGGAATTTTTCATTGTTTTAGTTTTCAGTTAAATTTTTGTAATTTTGGCTAGCAAGAACCATTACTCTAACAAATGATATTACTGTATCCCGCAACTGCAGAATAATACTGCAACAATGAAACTTAACGAGAGAAAAAAACCAAAATAACTTGAAATGCAAAGGAAATGCACCATATACCATGACAACACAGAGTCCTCATGCAAGCGTCTGCCAACAGCAAAATGTGTCAAAGGCTTTAGGAAGACTGTGCAATACTTCATAACAACAAATTCCTTCTGATGACCGTGAAGTCACAACTGTTAACATTACATTCGTGTTAGCAGTTAAGAGCGAGCTCATGCGCATGCGCAATTGAGTCGCGTTTGAGAAGCAGATTCTCCCGCTTCTGGCTACAGGAATGTGGCTCTCCACTGTGCAAGCAGTCGCAGCAAACAGCTAGATGGTACCGGGAAAAGGGGGCGCCAAATTCATGTTCTCAAGGGAAAAAAAACTTGTTTCACAAAGTGCCTAACATCCAGAACACGTTGATCTATCGATCATTTATATGATTTTGAAACTCATCCTTGTTGGTTTCTGAACACATTTTAAGTTCATTTCTGAATGAATCGTAAGTTGATTTTTGAATGTGTGAGTCGTGTACGTGATGTCTCTGTCAGGAGAATCCTAATCGCATCTAGAAAATAAACTTTCCGCAGACAAAAGGGGATGGGGCCGTACGAGCTGAGCGGAGTAAAGCCGAACGGATAAATGCCAGTAACTGTCTGATTGGGTTTTCGAATGGTCAGCTTTGTTATAATTCGTAGCGAAATCCATAGATTCAGTCTACCAGAATGGAAATAAACAACTGCAGGAATAACAAGTGGGTAAGATTACTTATTATCTTCTCGTTGTATCCAAGAAAATGAAATTTTGACAGAAACTTTCTGGCCAGATTGCTACACTAGTAAGGACCAGTTGTACAGTCGCCGGCTATCAGCCGCTTAAGTTCTGATTCGGAAGTAACGCAGAAAACGTTTTGTACGAATTTGTAACAACGCCTAATGGCAGAACAATCGCGGGGTAACTAAACCAGTGATTCTGGCAGGGTTACTGAAGTTGATCGGCGAACAAATTTTGACAGTGACAGGAATATCCACAGAATTGGTTATGACAAGATTGTTAGAACAAGGAAGCAGAATAAACGAGGACATCACACAAATTATGGAAGGACGAGACTATTCCAAATTTATATAAGAATTTCGTAATACTACTTTCCGATCTCGTGCTTAAGAAACTGGTGCGTATGAATGAAATGTGAAACTATTTCCTAACATAAAGCTTTTTGCTTGTTGTAGGCCTAATAGGCATTTGATATTGGTACTTAGTGAATTATATTCTATCGTGTTTTAAAAATGACCATTTGTGTCAAAACAGTCTCGCTAAATTGGTACAATATTAGAAAGGCCTGTTTTGTTTTATTTAGCATCCAGCGACAAAATAGATGTAATAAGATCCAGAAACCACACCAGTCTTGGGTATTATTTGTATTAACAGCTTTTTCAGTATTAGGTAACGAAATTTCGATTTTTAATGCAGCAAAAAGTTTGACCAACTTTGGTGAGGTAATAGATTCCTGTGCAGAAAGCAAAAGCACGCCATTTAAAGCTGTAGCAAGATTAGAGAGAAAAAATGCCAGGAGATAAGTATTGAAATGTGTACTTTCTTGCTTGTCTCTTGTCTATATTGGTTTTATGTATCCTGTATTCTACTTTGTCACACAAAACAAGAAGTTATTAGCTATTAGGCAATAAAGAGTCCAAATTTTCTGAAGAATTCTTGTTCTCCCGGTTACAAATAATGTCATCCGCTATTAATGGTGAGTTTTTTAAAAAATAAAGAGGGCAGGCTATCAAACTGGCTGACTGGGAGCAGGAGAGGCAGCACAGGACATTTCTATTTCCACAGTCCTGAATATAGTTTAATGTCATCGCTTACAAAATATACACGTTTCAATTCCACAGAGCGAAATACAGTGACATGCGATAGGAGAACGCTGTACGAAGAGGCGTGGCACTGCACTTCGGCACACTTAAGGCCAAATAACATGTCTTATATTTTCTCGAACACGTATGTTTTTGTTTCAAATTTTTCAGAATGATGTGCTTTACAAGATGCGCATAGGGTACTTTTGAAAATTCGATTTTTTTTAGTATTGACCCGGTTCGCAAATATCGTAGATGCGAGGCTGATGCGCAGAGAAGTCTGAACTACAGTGGGCAGTCTCCACGTGACCCGTGTTGATGTTCAGTGGTTTTGCTGTTTCTCCTTCGTTTACTCTTGCGTCAAATGAAAGAAAAGCGGATATCTTTGGCCGGGAGGTATCGAGTGAATCAAAATACATTCACATAATTACCAAAGGCTGATATACGTTATTAGTTTCAGATTTTATTTTGTTTCCACCTTTCTGACAGTCGAGCACTAATCGCCTTGCAGAACAATGAAGTTATTTTTGTATGTTTGCTAAAGAAATTTGGCTTTCATTAACCTTTTCCGCAGAGGCATCCAATGTATTTGAAACGAAATTTTTAATTCCACAGTACTGGCTAGTTTCAACTGTTCGCTGCATTTGAAGTGCAAGTTTTCATCTTCTAGCACGTGTGGCATTATGCCATAATAAAGAACCATACATGAGCTAATGCAGTACTGGTACTCCAAGAAACTTTTCATCTGAATCTGGACATACGAATGTGCACTTTACGTTGCAGTTTAAATGTGCACATTTTAGTATGGTTCACGAAATTACGATCTCTTGGAGTACCCTGTGACGTCTTACTGCTTTTACAACGTAATGTAAGATCTTCTAATGTTTCACACGTACGTACATACGGGCTTCCTACGTCATGTTAGCTGCGCAAGCCCGGGGCGCCTCTTACCTGGCGCTCTCTGGCAGCTGCTGGAACGAACCTGTTTCCAGCAGGTCGTGGAAAAATATTGCGAATGCTGGTTTGAAAAGCATTACTTTCAAAGTAAATATCCTTTAACGCAAGTTGGACTATCGTGAGGATGTACCACGAAATTCTTAAATCACAGTGTGTTTGACTCCATTTAAAAATCAACTCTTTGATGACAAGCCATTTAGAAGAATTTCAAACCCTGAAGATCAGACATTTATGTCATTATTGAAAATTTTACTGCCACATTTGTGTGATGTATCTTAAAGTGTAACACGCGCAAAAAATCAACATTATATCGAAAGATTAGTTTCTCTTGCAGCTTATTAACCTTAGTGACCAATATTATATGTGGAAGCTTTTCTTTTCTTGTAGCAACACTATGTATATTAATGTAAGCCATTAACTTGTGTGTTACCGCTGCTTAACAAGGAAGTTGCTATTGGCTGACTACATCACGCGTCCTATGCTCTGAATACTCGTTGTCATGAGCTGGCAAGATCATGTGACATGATCTGTGACTGCCTTACAAAAGCGCATCACAATCTCGATTTCAGTGATTCGGAAAGTAACATGTGGTGTTTGGTGGAATTCCAATGTGTGCTGTGGTAATACGAAAATACGCAACGTACATGTCGCTGCACATCAAAGATATTTCCAAAACGTGTCTTTTTCCCTGAGTTTCGTTTTCTAAAGTGCCAGTAAATTCTACGCCCATGTCCAGAACCATAACCATTCAAAGGATTGATAAGTTTTGCACTTCCGAGGGAAAATATACTGTCACTTAAGACGGAAAACGTGTTTTCACGCGGGAGAAAGTGTATTTTTAAGCGGGAAATCTGGGAAAAATCCGGGAATTTTTTTCCTTGTCCACGTGTACATCCAGTATTAATCAAATTTGATACGTATGAAGTATCGTCTCTGTTGTGTGACTGGATTCTTGATTTCCTCGCAGAGATGTCACAGTTCATACTGATAGACGGCAAATCATCGAGTAGAATAGAAGTCATATACGGCGTTCCGCAAGGTAGTGTCATAGGCCCTCTGCTGTTCCTGATTTACATAAATGATCTAGGTGATAATCTGAGCCGCCCCCTTAGATTGTTTGCAGATGACGCTGTAATTTACCGTCTAGTGAAATCATCAGACGATCAATTCCAGTTACAAAATGATCTAGAGAGAATTTCTTTATGATGCGGGAAGTGGCAGTTCGCACCAAACAAAGAAAAGTGCGAGGTCATCGACATAGGTACTAAGAGAAATCCGCTAAATTTTGGGTATACGATAAATCGCACAAATTAAAGGGCTGTCAATTCAACTAAATACCTAGGAATTACAATTACGAGCAACTTAAATTGGAATGACCACATAGATAATATTGTGGGAAAGGCGAAACAGACTGCACTTTGTTGGCAGAAACTTAGAAGATGCCACAAACCTACCAAAGAGAGCCTACATTACACTTGTACGTCCTCTGCTGGAATACTGCTGCATCGTGTGGGATCTTTACCAGGTACGATTGGCGGAGGACAGCGAAAAAGTGCAAAGAAGGGCAGTTCGTTTCTTGTTATCGCGGAATATGGGTGAGAGTGTCACTGATATGATACGCGAGTTGGTGTGGCAGTCACTGAAACAAAGGCGGTTTTCTTTGCGGCGAGATCTGTTTACGAAATTTCAATTACCAGCTTTCTCTTCCGATGGAAAATATTTTGTTGACATCCATATATGTAGGGCGAAATGATCAACATAATAAAATAAGAGAAGTCAGAGCTCCAATGGAAAGATTGAGGTGTTCCTTTTTCCTACACGCCATTTGAGAGTGGAATGGTGGAGAAATAGTATGAAACAGGTTCATTCAACCCTCTGCCAGGCACTTCAGTGTGAACTGCAGAGTAACCATGTAGATGTAGATGTTGATTCCCTCCTGTATAGAGATTCAAGAACTTCCTGTTTTGATTGACCAAGATAATCAGCTGCAGATATCGACTTTGGAATCCAGTGAACATTTAAAACCCTCCTGCACCTCAGGCAGGCAACAGAAGCACACCCATTTCGACTGGCAGTCATGGAAGACACAGAGAATGTGTTGAAATTATATCAGGAGCAGGCATCAAACAGAAATATTTCAATTTTCGTGCATACAAATCATGCGGGTAATAACGCGTAATTTGGCACAAGAAGTACATACCTACAAGTAAAGCAATTTTAAAAAGGCTCAATATAAGGTGACACACACCTACATGTGGTACATGCACACTGAAGACATAATCGATAGTGTCGAATTGTATACTTAGTGTCCAGGATAATAGTAATAATTATGCAGCACATGCTGATGTCAAAATCAGTATGCTCCGTAGAGAATGTGAAACAAAGCATAAAAAAATAGAATGCCAGGATGAGATGCAAGACTTGGAAAGGTAAGTAGTGGGGAAATGATTGGGATGCAAACACAACAGGTTATGTTACAACGAAAAAAGTGAGAAACTTACTGTTAGAGAAGGAAGCAATGGACTTACAGCACACACAATAACAAACTATGACAATGAAAAACAAAGAATAAAGTTTTGGGGGGTGAATTGGTAGCTTTCAGAGAAGGTAGAAAAAGATCAAATAGGTAAAAAACAGGGCCAAATAGAAATCCTTGGTTAATGCAAGAGATACTGAGTTCAACTGTTAAAAGAAGAAACTATAAAAATTCAGCAAATAAAGCAGGCAAAAGGAAATATGAATGTTTAAAAAATTATTGACGAGAAGTGCAAAATGGCTAAGGAGGACTGTCTAGAAGGTGTGTGTGTGTGTGTGTGTGTGTGTGTGTGTGTGTGTGTGTGGTGTTCTTAGCATTTTAGTTTAAGTAGTGTGTAAGTCTGGGGACCAATGACCTCAAGAACCTGGTAGCAGACAGCATTCCTTCAGAGCTACTGACAGTTTTGGGAGAGCAAGGTATGACAAAACTCTCCCATCTTGTATGACACAAATCTCCCATCTAGTGTGCAAGATGTATGAGGGAGGTGAAATACCCTCACATTTCAAGAATAATATGAGATTTCAGTTCCAAAGAAAGCAGTTGCTGACAGGTGTGAGCACTAATGAAATACCAGTTACGTCATTGGGTTGCAAATTATTAACATGAGCTCCTTGCAGAATAATGGAAAAACTCGTAGAAGCTGATGTCGGGGAATATCAGTTTGGATTTTGTAGATGTCTAGGAATATATGAGGCAATAATGACCCAATGATTTCTGTTAGAAGATACACTACTGACCATTAAAGTTGCTACACCAAGAAGAAATTCAGATAATAAATGGGTATTCATTGGATAAATATATTATACTAGAACTGACATTTGATTACATTTTCACTCAGTTTAGGTGCATAGATCCAGAGAAATCAGTACCCAGAACAACCACCTCTGGCCGTAATAACGGCCTTGATACGCCTGGGCATTGAGTCAAACAGAGTTTGGATGGCGTGTACAGGTACAGCTGCCCGTGCAGCTTCAACACAATACCACAGTTCATCAAGAGTAGTGACTGGTGTATTGTGAAGAGCCAGTTGCTCGGCCACCATTGACCAGACGTTTTTAATTGGTGAGAGATCTGGAGAATGTGCTGGCCAGGGCAGCAGTTGAACATTTTCTATATCCAGAAAGGCCCGTACAAGACCTGCAACATGCGGTCATGCATTATCCTGCTGAAATGTAGGGTTTCGTGTGGATTGAATGAAGGGTAGAGCCACGGGTCTGAAATGTAACGTCCACTGTTGAAAGTGCCGTCAATGCGAACAAGAGGTGACAGAGACGAGTAACCAATGGCACCCCATACCATCACGCCGGGTGATACACCAGTATGGCGATAACGAGTACACGGTCCCTATTTGCGTTCACTGCGATGTCGCAAAACACAGATGCGACGATCATGATACTGTAAACAGAACCTGGAGTCATCCGAAAAAATGACGTTTTGACAAACGTGCACCCAGGTTCATCGTTGAGTACACCATCACAGGTGGTCCAGTCTGTGATGCAGCACCGGCGCTACAGTTTGGAGCCGAGCGACTGCTACGGTCGCAGGTTCGAATCGTGCCTCGGGCATGGATGTGTGTGATGTCCTTAGGTTAGTTAGGTATACTTAGTTGTAAGTTCTAGGTGACAGCGGCGCCAACGCACTGCCCCTTTTATTCCTTGTGTACGCAATACTGCTGCCATCTGTATGTGTAGATATCGGTATCTCATGACCTTCTGTCAGCTCAGCCTGTCTCTGCCTGGAAGCACCCGGGTGGTTCTACAACGCAAAAGACCTGCTGTCAGTTAGAAATTAGAAACTACTCGAAATTGTACGTAGACAGAATAGATTTTAAATAAGCTAAACATTTATTCAAAATAACTGATGCCTTGTCATCCACAAACTAAATACTCTCCTTAGTGAAGTGTGGTTTTACATTTTAATTGAGAATATAGTCAAATTGCACACCATCGACTGCTAGGCACATTTGGAATGGCTGTTTGAGAGAGAGAGAGAGATATCTACTGGACAAGCTACATTGGATGATACCTCGTTGTGTGGTCTGGCGCGTATCATCTGACATACTTGGGATTCATGACACTATCTTTCAGCCAAAACAAGGGACATGAGAGGTTTTGCACACATTAACAGTAAATAAATGATAATTAAGTTGAAAAATAACTCGCTCGTTTGATGAAGAAGCAAATATGAATGTAGTCATGTTTCTACTGCCGTTTACCAGACGACGATGCAATCCATAACTGCTTCCTCTTTGCGGCACATTTATTCATTGCTTCCAACTTTGCTTCTTGATTAAGATGCCTAATCCTTACAAATGTTCTCGTTTTTACATAAAGAGTAATAACTGGTTCATGGACCTCAGGAAACTTTTGTTTTGTAATAGAGCACAGAGACTTTACGACATTTTTTTGTCTACACACTCCATTTCCGTGAAAAGCAGCAAATTCTTCTTCAAACAGCAACACCGTTGTTTTCCCATACTGGCGTTGGAGTGTAAAGACCCACGAGATGTAATTGATATCCAGTCTGTAGCATGATCTCCTTCACTTTTTGCTGATGGAAAGCCTAGTGATTTATCAATGTTGTGGCACTTAAATGCAATATAGCCTGCAATGTATTTTACCGCATCCGGAAGAACATCTCACATTACAGAGTCATCCCCCATTGCTACCACATGTCACCAAATTTTCTTCCACATTCACAGTTTCTGGGATTTCTCATAGTGGCGCTTCGTCAGCAACATACACACAGAGCTCACTGGTAATGAAACTTAGGGATGCAGGATCCGGGTCGACGTCACACTGGGAAGACTCCGTGTTTAATTCTTTAGTAACTGACGTGTTCCCAGAGAGAGAAATATCACTTGCATTACCCGTCAGTATAAGGAGACTTGCCCTGTTCCTTCCTTCAAAAGGTGTAGGATTGTTACGAAATATACCTAATCCTCGTACCCTAGAAAAAAGCTTTCCAGGCAATCTTGATTCAGTCTACAAGTTAATGAATAGCTAACTTACACAGTTTTCATACTTTCGAAAAGACCAAAGGGAGATTTTATTGAAGCTATAAAACCTTTTTGGAAAGGCAACATTCTTTCTTTGTCACCAACGCACATTGCTGGACAGATGTCTAAGAATCTGTACAAAGTATTTTCTCAAATTGAGAGATGGATTCGCAACCCACTACGGAGGGATGAGCATTCATATTTTGGAACTCTACAGTTCAAGACATCAAAGACGTCGTTAACGAGTTCAATAAAATGACTTTCGATGTCTTTATGAAGAACATACTTGAAAGCCTGAGCTGTTTGTCGTGAAAATAATGCCGGCACGGGTGGCCGAGCGGTTCTAGGCGCTACAGGAACCGCGCGACCGCCGCGGTCGCAGGTTCGAATCCTGCCTCGGGCATGGATGTGTGTGATGTCCTTAGGTTAGTTAGGTTTAAGTAGTTCTAAGTTCTAGGGGACTGATGACCTCAGAAGTTAAGTCCCATATTGCTCAGAGCCATTTGAACCATTTTTGTCGTGAAAATAGTCGCGCTGCCATCTGTACATTCTGCCTTGCTTGTCGAGTTGAGTTTCAGTGCACTTCAGTAATGTGGTGTGTTATCGTTAAGTCACTCTTCTGATGCTTTAAAAGTTCCTGTATAGCTGCTTTAGATATTTTGGACCCATCAGGTAGCGTATTACCTGTATCCAAGAAACTGTTCCGTAATAACTTTAACAGGTGTGGTACACCGAAGAAAACCCATACATTCGTGGTGCAGTCTGCTTGATTTTCGAAATAAGCTCTCTCTGTATTGACAGACAGTTCCTTCCAAACTTTTATATTTTTTCCGCCCATATCACACATCAAAACAACACAGATTCCAGATTCCTCAACTGCATTACTGATGCTCTGAAGCAAATTACTGGTCATCACAGTGTCGAAATCATAGTAAACTGGTGGTTTCCACTGCTTCCACAACCCACGTATCGTGCAGACTTGTACATTGGAATGTGGTCCGGCTACTACGTCTTCAGACGAATCGTAACATATGCGGCCATCAACATTGATTTCGTCAAATGTCACAACAGCTTGTCTCTCTCTAGAGTAGTAAGTGTGTGACTTGGCTTTCAATAAACACAGGATATCTTCAAGAATGCCAAGTCTGCATTTAAATTCCTTTGTCCATTTCTGAAGCGTTGCCCTGCACTGCAAAGGAATTTTTCGCTTTCGCAACTAAGTGTATGCTTTAGGTGACAGAGCTCTTAAAGTTAATGCATGGGCAATGTCCTCTGAATTCCGCTTTACCCTTTCATTTTCGTTTAATAGACATCTTATTTGCGCCGGCGTAAAACAAATTGACAATACACTATTTACACTTTTGTGCAATTTTACTTTTTCTTTCACGTCAGATGACTTTTCTGCCCGCTTCAGCGAAAGAACGTCGGAGATCTTTTGTTTTACTAAGTAAGGCTGCATCACATTTTTTAGTGCCGCTTCTTTCTGTGCATTCAATCTCGGCCCTCAATTCATTAATTTGCAAATTCTTATTCACTAGTTCAGTGGGTGCATGAACGGAATCTGTACATGTGGTTCGGTCAACTTTTTTTTTTTTTTTTTCGGTGACACAGTTTCTAAAGCCGTCAAAGCTCGCTTTTGCAAACTTCTTGCTCCACAGCGTTGTGCACGACTTCCGGATCTCTAAAGCATAAATTTAATTTTAATTTTATTATTCCTAAAATTATTTACCGAGTAGGCCTACTATTCCTAAAATTTTTGACCAAGTACTATGCAACTGCATTAATTTCTCACTAAAAATAAGATCAATTGACAAAAGGGATTAAATATCAGTGGCATAAGCGGCTACAATGACCTAGTTTGATAAAATGTAAAAATACAATGTAAGAGGAAATACAGGTATACGAACCCATAACCTCCAACATGGGAGTCAGAATCCACACCACTACGCTGCAAAGTCAACTGGTCAGCATCAGCTATTGTTACAGAAGTAAATGTAAACAAATTACGCGAAATATGCTGAATTTCTCATTTGAACTATATACTAGCTTTAAAATAGTTAACATATCGAGAATATAAAAAAACGGCTATTTCTAAGACAAATGTAGCTATTTTATCCAGGAGGAAAAGCAAATAAACTTGAGCAACATTATTAATTTCCTGTACAACATTACGAGTCATTCACTCCCGTAAAGCAATGCGTCAAAAAGTGTTGCATTTATGTGAATTCGTTTGTATTGTGGTAATTTTTCAGTTTCAATTATTGAAGGTGTTATGTATGTGCAGACGTCTTACGCTTTTGTTTGCATCACCGCTTTCCGCAATTTCTTGTCCACGCCAATTCGGAATGTTTATGCAGGGGATTGCTACTGGTGATAACTTCTTCCTTGAAGGTAACCCTAGAAGCTCATTTCTCAAATCCCGTTCATAATCTTCTGGTCGATAGTGACCTGACCACACACGTGCTGGTTTCACATTCACTTTGTCCTTGCGTTTGCATCGAATCATCCATTCATGTCGCAAGTGCTCATCCTTGGGAAAAACGTGATAAGTAACGTCTGTCGTCGTTCGAGCACTATTAATGCAATGTGCCACGGCACACTTACAGCGAGCCTTGCTCGTGGCTGTCTCAAAACTGAATGCACGGCACTGCAGCCTCCTCTCCTCTCCTGTCCTCTCCTCTCCTGTCCTCTCCTCTCCTCTCCTGTCCTCTCCTCTCCTCTTCTCTCCTCTCCTCTCCTGTCCTCTCCTCTCCCCTCTCCTCTCCCCCTCTCTCCCCTCTCCTCTCTCAAGGCGCGCGAGGCCGTCTGCGAGTTTTTTTACTCGCTTGGGGCCAGAATGGCCTGCCTGCTTTTTCTATATACCTCGGTTCCGAAATGCCATGCCGGCGTTTCCGCGGTGCGCACCTTAAATCGGTGACAACGCACTGTGCAGACCCATCCGGGCAGTGTTCATTTTTAGGTAAATGAGTTGGCACCACTGCAAGACAGCAGACGATAGCCCTCTCCCGAAACACAACATTGTGGAGTAAATCACATCAACACAGGAATAGAAATCAGAAGCCAGGGTTGCTACATCTATTACAAATATACGACAGAACCGAATGCCTGTTCATCTGAATGCATTTTCATCTACACTTCCCTCCTAAATGTATGGATATATTCAGAATATAAACGAAATGTGGTGTAATTATACCGGAGAACTGAAGACTTGCTCTTCCATTGTGTTTCCTCTAAGAGGTAAAAGTACCCCTTGATTGGGTGGATTGAAGCGCAACCATTCTTGTGATATGAGTAGTGCTCAGAAGTAACGGGAAACTCATCCTTTCACGCGTTTTGTTACTCAGATTCATACTTCCTTTTTGTCATTGTGTGTACGAAGTTATGCGTATCGGTTATTTAGTGTGTTGTCAGGCGTCAGAAAGGTTACTGGTATTTTAAGAGTATCAGCGATTATCTGTTTACTGTAAAAATGGATTACCGCATTTGTATTAAAATTTGCTATGAGAACGGATTAAAATGCATCTTGGTTTTAGAAATATTATATACTGCTTTTGGTGAGTATGCTAAGAGTGAAATAGGTGTTTACGGTCGGTATAAACCTTTCGAAGAAGATGAGGATGACGAGGTCATAATAGAAGACGAACTAAGAGTTAAACCAAACGATGCGTAATCCAACACTCAATCGTCTCAGTGACAGATGGCCAAGACCACTGAAATGTGAATGTTACGTTTCTGACAGTAATCTTCGGTTCTAACAGTACAGTGCACCACGACTCCTTGTCCCAAGATGAAACGGCCAGTAGGCAGAACTTCTCACCAGGTCAACCCCGATGGCTTGAAGCAATGCGGAAAGAAGTCCGGCTTTGTGGCGGAACAGTTCACCGTTTCTGCACTGCGATAACGCACCTGCTCACACTTCGTTGCGTGCTTGTGCATGTTTGGCTAGAAACAATACTGTAGTGATGTTCTTGGCCCCACGTTCGCTCCATGTGTGACATTTTGTTCTCAAAAATAAAGACAAACCTTAAAGAGCTGTCTTTTACATCAGAGATGATATTCAAACTGCACATCTGAGAGAACTAAACTCTACTGTAAGGACTGTTCCAGAATAGTTTGAAGCATTGGAAGAAGCACTGGAATAAATGTATAATATGTAATGGGAAATATTTCGGTGAAGACGACATTGATGTAGACCTATAGATAAACCCAGTGTTGGATACAACATTCACCGCTGTTGCTTCCACTATCATATTGTCTGTTTTGGTGCCAATGTCACGACCCTGTCACCGTCTTCTAAGAGGAATGTCGTTGGTTCACCACCCAAGTTTCGTCGACATAAAAGAGTTCTGTTAATTTCCTGACTTGTATCAAGTATTTGCATCGCCAGTCAGTAATGAGTTCCCTCTAGAGGGACCTTTCCTTTACTTAGAGGTCTGTTGCAAGTAAATCGTATTTCATGCAGTGTCTTACGCTAGACAGCTTTCTTGCAAGGAAAATAATTTTTTTGTTTTTACAGCAACAGCTAATTTGTGTAATGTCAGCACTATTTTTTTAGCCATACAAAAGTCACTATGGTTGATCCAATGACCTATTTTGAGATGCTGCCTGCAATGATGGATTTATTCCCCAAATTTCTTAGTGGATTTTCTTGGCGGTTCTGGCAAACCGCGTGGTTTATTTTCGGTCGTCTTTGTTGAATCGTCCAATATCGGTAAGGCTGACTTTTGTGTAAACTACAATCTTTTTATTGTGACAGGCAACATTAGCCCCGAGTTCTCTCTGTGCCGACTCTTGCTTGGATTAGTCTTTAACTTGCATCAGATGTGGGGAGAGATTCTCGCGACATTGGTTCAACTTCAGCAATGCCAGATCTATACAAGCATTTTGATATTTGTAAGTGAACATGCGATAATGAATCAACACTGTCTGTTTCTATTTCTTACAGACACCTAATTTCTTTCTGGCATGATCTAATCTATGCATAGCATTAGATACAGGAAATATAGTACTTTTTTGAGATTGGTCTAAAGTTACGGTTTAAGTGTTTCTACTACAACTGAAACTGAAATTTTACTCGAGAGCAACATAGTTGGTGTACGTTTACAGTTCCAAAGACCTTTTTAACTCTAAATGGAAAGTGTTACGCTGCCTGTAGCGGTGTGTAACTTAGTTTATGTCCAGAATTTTCAAAAATTGCAAGAAGTTACACAAAGTTAACATGACTGAGTATAGTAGTTGTGCAGGATACCGTCTGCCACAGACCATATGGTGGCTTGCAAAGTGTGTAAGTAGATCGAGATGAATGTTCAAGTGGATGTATCTCTTGTTGCATGCAAGATTATATGAGCACATGTGACGATTATTATGCAGCGGGTAGTGAGTGAGTGTGTGTGTGTGTGTGTGTGTGTGTGTGTGTGTGTGTGTGTCAGGGAGAGTCGACCTGGTGCCCTTGTTGTATTTCAGATATGTCGACCAACTTATTGTGTACGAAGCAGTGACTTTTATATTTTTTGTCGGCATGTCAGAAAATTTCCGTGTTACTGGTCTGAATGACTTAGCTGTCTGGTGAGGAAGTAGTATTTCAGTGCTTACAGATATTTTTAGTTCCCAGTGTTTTCTTCCTAAGTGACAGAAGGAATTGGTACTCAGAGAAGGTAGTTTTAGGGGTGTGTTTGAATGTAGATGAAGGATTGGGTAGCAACTTCATGCCGAGGTGAAAGGAGGCGGATCTGTGGAGTGAATTATGAGGAAATGTGCCAGATGAATTTGTAGGAGATGAAGTGCACCTATTTTTGATGGGAGATGGCTAAAGTTTTTGATTATAGGCTAGTGCTGTGGATCTGTCTGTAATACGCTGGTTAACCCATATCGCAGAAGCGAGATTTCTAGACTTTTGACTTGTTGCTCTGAAGAAGTGTATTCAGAATTATTGCCAGTTTTGTGGCTGTGACAGTTTCTTTCATTTGGTGTGTGTGTCTCGATAGTAGAGAGTAAGTGTGTCGATGTTTTGTGCAGGAGCCTTTCTGGGGCACAGCGAGGCAGGTGGCTGATACAGGCGGCTAAGGTGGGGGCGGTGGAGGTGGTGCGGCTGTTGCTGGCGGCTGGGGCGGATGCGGGGGCGAGGGACGAGAGCGGGTGCACCACCCTGCACTGGGCTGCAGAGAGAGGCCACGCGGCTGTGGTGCGGCTGCTGCTCTCTGCGGCATCCGACCCCAACGCCAGGTCTCTGAAGGGGTGGACGCCGCTGCACTTCGCGGCATACTGTGGCCGCGCAGAAGCGACGGCTGCGTTGCTGGAGGCCGGAGCCGACAGGGGGGTGTGGACTAATGACGGGAGGACCCCACTGGACTACGCCGTACTGTGCAACCATCGTCAGCTCGTCCAGATGCTAACAGAGCCTTAATACGTGCCAGTAGGAGAAATGACATCATGTACTTCATTGTACATGATATTAAAATAAAAAAAATTGAAAAAATGAACACTTTCTCTATTCATTTCTACCTTTTGCAGTCCACACAATTCCTCCAGTAACACAACTATTGCAGCAACAGGAGATACCTGTAAACCAGCGTGACAAACCTTCCTTTTGAGAATTCACTCTGTAAAACATTTCAGAAGCAATGTCCGCAAAAGCTCAGCAACAATTGACAAATATTCATTCATAAACTCCACTTCTCTCTCCCTCTCTGTCTTGTGTTTCTCGTCCCACATACAACATTCAAACAGCTTACAAGAATACAGCTGACGTCTTTCACAACCGCCTGTATTTCGAAACACGAACGCCCAATCTCTTCCAAGACACAAATGCGAGAATACCGGTTGTTGGGTAACACGTCGCCCAGCCGCAATAACATCACTTCTTCCCACCAGTCCGCTTACATTACCTAATTACTGCAAACTGTTTGCTAGCAGTGTCTATGGTGCTGCATCACATCACTGCGAACTGCACCATACTCAGATTACTGCCACATAAGCTGTTCAGTTAGAATGTATCTTCACTTAAGACTTCACACTGAATTCACTTCTGTGCGTGCACTGCACAAGTACTTTTCCTGTTTAACTGCAATGTCACATTTGTAGCAGTGTTCACACCACATCACGCTCACACCATCTGCAGCAGTCTTCCGAGCTCACCTTCAAATAAAGAGAATTGAAGATCCACCTAAAATCATTCCTCTCCCACACACCTCGCTTGCTGCTCTTACAGAACAAACTGCCATCTCTCAGGGAATTATACTCAATCACGTGAGACATGGAGCGATCACTGGAATTATACGGCAGTTTCCCAAAGTACACTTACGCGTCTCTGTAGGCGTTTTGGAAGCAGACCACATTAGGAACATTCATTCCCCTTTCTGCTGTGATACAATTAGACTTGGCATCCCCGTGCGTGCATGTGTGACGAAAGTGGCAGACTGCATTATGAACAAGAGCTTCTGTGGCCCTCATGTGGCGGCGTTACAGACAGAAGCTCCTTAACATTCTCTGTGAGGAAGCAGCGACGGCAGAAGGCAGTATTGACTTGCTGAGTGACCTCCACAGCATTGATGAATGCTTCAGGCTCTGCCAGTTGATCCTCAACATAAATAAATGTAACATACTGTGCATACACCGGAAAAGAAATCCACTACTGTAAAATTACACTGCTGATCACAAATTGCTGGAAACAGTAAGTCACCTACCGTAAAATATCTAGCAGTAACTATCCAGAGCCATCCTGCGTGCAATGACCAAAAGATACCAATTGGTAAGAAACTGCAATAGATCTTTTCTCAGCGATTCCACAATCATATGTTTTGGGCTCCTAAATCCAAATTTCGTGCTTCCTGCCCTGTAGTATGTTGGCTTCACAACGAAAGCCTCAAAATTTTCAGACTTCTCTCAGATTTTCATTTATTTCACACAGACTACGTGTTTCTCAAAGTTGAAAACCCAACACAAAATTAAATTGGACAAACTCTTCCACAACATGCAGCAATCAGCAGTGATTTTCTGACGGCGAGTGACGAGCGCACTAGAGCGTCCTAAAAAAACGGTGACTCCCCAAAATTCGGATCGCGCCTAACGCACTCTGCTATTACGGCACTTTGGAACGGTACGGCACGCGTCAGCAGACGGAAAACAGCCCAGAACTCCATCTGCGTTCTTCGCATCGTCAAACACAGTAGCACTCACGGCAGACATCCGCTGTCGAAACGGACGTCATATATTTTGAAACGTGTTCGCATTTATTTAAACTAGTGCTTCTAAGTGTGTGGTTGGTATCTGAGAAATGGCTAAAATTTATTTTGATATATAAATACGTAAATCTCAGTCCAGTGCGACAGAAAAGTCTAAATATTGAATTTTGTACCGAAGTATGCGAAGCACACGCTACACGATGCGAAATCCAGGCTAGCCGGTACATCAAACAATTCGCCTGCGAGAGAGGAGGTCGTTTTCTACGTAATTTATACATACCATTTATCTGCAAAACAGATAACTCAATTTAAAATATTGAGTCCTGAATATTGTAAATCTTTATCTTCAGACTTGTAAACAATAAATGCACCAGATCTGCTATCATATTTATAGTGCAAATGAAGATAAAATGTAATGCATCCCGCTTTGTGTCAAAACTGCTCCAAAATTCACAAGATAACGCCTTTCTGAAATAACTTTCCAAATCGGTAAGTCTGAAATATGATGATTTCACAGATACATTCTGGTGTGTGGCGGAGGACAGTTTGAGTACCACAGCTGTTCCGGCCTTTTCCTGTTGCAGTCGCGGTGTGAAACACTGCTGGTAAGCCACCGTGTGACCTCCATTCTCCTTAATTTTTACTTTCACGCTCCCTCCTTAATTTTTACTTTCACGCTCCCTGCTTAATTTTTACTTTCACGCTCCTCCCGAGACGCGCGCAGCAGGTAGCAATATATCGGTTGAGTCAGGTGTAGAGAAACTCAAATAGAGCTAAAGTCTCCTTCATGTCCCTGTTGTACTCTCATAAAAATGTTTGCAATCGACTGAAAAATTTCACGTCGACAAGAATAAACAGTTTTGATCTGTCTTTGCTCAACTTATCGGTTCCCGTTAAGACTAGCAGAAGGGCCGAGTACGTCTTTCAAACACTGACTGTGAAATTGCATTGTCCTGCTTTTCCTAAAAGCTGCCTCAGAACAGTAGCAGGCAGGGTCCTTTCGCACACTAGCCTTACTGTAACTCAGCCACCAATCAAGAACCGAGCTGAAATTTTGCCATTCGTATTGACGTGCTTCCCAAATATCAGTGATTTCGGAATGGAGGATTGTAGAATATTATGTAAAAGACCGCCTCAGGTTAGTCCTCACTGACGATTCGAGAAATATCGTCTATGAAGAGCTCTGAATAGAAAGTAAGAACATCTGGCGTGCACTTCCTAGTTATTCATAGTTTTAGATGGAACCTTTAACCTGCCACCTCTGCAGTGGGAGACTCGGGTAGCCGGGCCTGGTGGCAGGGCCAGAGAATTATGACAAACTGATCCAAGTGGTTTACCCAAAAACTGCCTCGAGCCATTCATCTGAAAACCGACTCGTGAAGATAACATCTTAGGCCTGCTGCTAACAGATGGACCGGAACTTTTCCAATCTGTTAGGGCAGAAGAGGGAATCAGCGATGACAAGACTGATACAGTATCACTGAATACGAGCTTTAACAGAAACAGAAAGTAAGTTGGGAATATTATTGTGCGTAACAAGAGAGACGAAAAACAGTCTTCAGATTACCTTTCCTCTGTAGCACTAACAGCGTATCAGTGGAAGCAGTTCAAGAGCATTGTAGAATACCAGGGTGTATATGACCGGGAAAAACCCGGAAATTTTTTAGAATTCCAGGAAGTTTTCATTGTTTTAGTTTTCAGTTAAATTTTTGTAACTTTGACTGATAAGAACCAATACTATAACGAAGAACAGTACTGTATATCGCTACTGCAGAATAATACTGCAGCAATAAAACACGAACGACAGAAAAAAGAATATGAAACTTAAGTTGCAAAGGAAATGCGCCGTATACAACAAGACAGTGCTCATACAAGCGTCTGCCAACAGCAAGATGTGTCAAAGGCTATGCAGTACTTCATAACAACAAATTGCCTCCGATGTTGGAGTGAGCTTATGCGCATGTGCAGTTGAGTCGCGTATGAGTAGTACCTTCTCCCGCTTCTGGCTGCAGAAGTGTGGCAGTTAGCCGCATGGAAGCATAAGCAATAGCAGCAAGCAGGCAGATGCTATCAGCAAAAATTTTACTGGTGCGCCTAAGCTGCCAGATTCACGTATGCGCAACAGGCCCGGAACTAGGGGTAGGGAGCGAGGACAAACCGGGTATCTACCCCGGACGGCAGTTTCGGGGGGGGGGGGGGGGGGTTGAGAGGCAAATTCATATTATTGAGGAAAAAGACTTTGTTTCACAAAGCTCCTAGCATGCAGCACACGTTGGTCTATCGATTACTCATATGGTTTTCAACGCATCCCTGTTGGTTCTTTTAACATTTTTGATCAAATTTTAAGTTGATTTCTGAATGCGTGCATAGTGTACGTGATGTGTCTGCCAGGGGAATCCCCGCTGCACCTACAAATAAACTTCCCTGCAGACAAAAGAGGATGGGGCTACACGAGCTGAGCGAATAGAGCTCAACGGGTGAATGCCAGTCACTGTTGATGTGGTTCAGTGGGTTTACAAATGATCAGCATTGTTATAATTACTAGCGAATTCCCTAGATTGAGACCACCAGAGTGGAAATAAATAAATGACTGACAGGAATAACAGGCAACGAAGATTATGTATTGTCTTCTCCGAGTATCCAAGGAAATGAAATTTCGACAGAAAATTTTTGGCCAGACTGCTACACTACTAAGGGCCAGTTATACAATCCCCAGCTAGCAGCCGCTAAAGTTCTGTTCTGGGAGTCGCACGGAAAACGCGTTCTACGAACACATAATAACGTCTAGCCGGAGAATAAATGCGGGATAACTTAACCGGTGATTGTGGCAGGGTCGGTGAAGTTAACCAGAGAATAAGTTTTGACACTGGCAGGACTAGTTACAGAGTTAGTGATGACAAGATTGTTTGTTAGAACATGGAAGGAGAAGAAAAGGAGACTCACACAAATTACGGAAGAATATGACAATTCAAAATGTACATAAAGATTTCGTACTACTACTTTTCGATCTCATGCTTCAGAAGCTAGAGAGTATGAATAAAGTGTGAAACTATTTCCTAACACAAAACTTTTTGCTTGTAGTATGCCTAATAGGCATTTGATATTGGTACTTCATGAATTATATTCTGTCGTGTTATAAAAATGACCATTTATGCCAAAACAGTCTCGTTTATTTGGTGTGTGTAGCAACTGCTGCAGTATTAGCCAGGCCTATTTCGTTTTATCTAGCAGACAGTGACAAAATACACGTAATCAGACCGAGAAACCACACCAGTCTTGGGTAATATTTGTATTAACAGAGTTTCTAGTATTAGACAACGACATTTCGTTTTTTTCATGTAGAAAAATGTTGACGAACTTTGATGAGGTAATAGATTCTTTCCCAGAAAGGAAACTACGCCATATAAAGCTGTGGCAAGATTAGAGAGAAAAAAAATGCTAGGACTTAAGGATTGAAGAAATGTGTTCTGTCTTGCTTGGCTCTTGTTTTCACTCATTTTATGTATCCTATATTTAGTTCTATGTCACAAAACAGCAAGTTGTTAGCTAACAGGCAGCAAAGACTGCAAATTTTGTTCTTCCGGTTGCAAATAATACCATCCAGTATTAATTGCGAGATTTTTTTAAAGAGGGGCAGGATGTCGAACCGGCCTACTGGGAGCAGGAGAGGCACCACAGGACTTTTTAATTTCCACTTGCCTGAATATAGTTTGATGGGCCCTTTACAAAATTTTGCACGTTCGAATTCCACAGAGCGAAATACAGAGACGTGCGATGGAAGAATGCTGTGTGAAGAGGCGTGGCACTGCACTTCGGCACACTGAAGACCAAATAACATGCATTACGTTCCCTCGAACATATATGTTTTATGTAGCAGACTCTTCAGAAAGATGAGCTACAAAATGAAGATATTTTTGAAAAGTCGATTTTTTAAATTTTTGGCTTCCTACGTCAAACGCTCGAGGGAGGGGAGTGCCACTATCTAATACTGCCGCGGTTCGGAAATATTGTAGATTTGGACCTGATGCACAGAGCAATCTGAGTTATAGTGGGGAGGTGGTAGTCTCCATGTGACCTGTGTTTACGTTTAGTGATTTTGCTCTTTCTTCTTCGTTTATTGCTCTCACATCAAATGAAAACAAAACGGATTTCTGTGGGCGGGAGCTATCAAGTGAATTAAAATACATTCACATATTACGGAAGGGTAAAATATGTTATTACTTGCAGATCATATTTTGTTTCCACCTTTCTGAGAGTCAAGCGTTAATCGCTTTGCAGAACAGTGAAGTTATTTTTGTCGGTTTGTTAAAGAAATTTATTAATCTTCTCTGCTGAGGCAGTCAATTTATTTGAAACAAAGTGTTTAATTCAGCACTATTGGCTAGTTTCAACTGTTCGCTACATTTCAAGTTCACCTTTTCGTCTTCTAGCACGTATGGCGTTATGCCATAATAAAGAACCAAACATGAGATAATACAGTACTGGTACTCCAAAAAAATTTACATCTGAATCTGGACATACGAATGTGCGCTTTAAGGCGAATTGTGCATTTTAGTTTGGTTCGCAAAATTCCCATGTCTTGTTTCTTTTATGATATAATGTAAGATACTTTAATGTTTTATACGCACGAACGTACGGACTTCCTGCGTCATCGTAGCTGCGCAAGCACGGCGACGGCTGTCATCTGGCGCTCTCTGGCAACTGCTGAAACGGATCCGTTCCTAACAGGTCGCGGGGAAGTATTCCGAATAGTTGTTTGAAGAGCGTTACTTTCAAAGTAAATTTCCTCTGTCGCAAGATGAACTCTGTGCTCGAATGTCGGATGAATTTTTAAAATCAGAGCGTTTGACTCTCATTCAAAAATCAGATCTTTGAGGATGGCAATTTAGAATATTTTCGAGCCCAAAAGATCAGACAATTATGTCGTCGTTAAAAATTTTATTGGCACATTTGTGTCATCTATCTTAAGATGAAGATCAACAAAAGCAAAACGAGGATAATGGAATGTAGTCGAATTAAGTCGGGTGATGCTGAAGGAATTAGATTAGGAAATGAGACACTTAAAGTAGTAAAAGAGTTTTGCTATTTGGGGAGCAAAATAACTGATGATGGTCGAAGTAGAGAGGATATAAAATGTAGACTGGCAAGACAAGGAAAGCGTTTCTGAAGAAGAGGAATTTGTTGACATCGAGTATAGAGTTAAGTGTCAGGAAGTTGTTTCTGAAAGTATTTGTATGGAGTGTAGCCACGTATGGAAGTGAAACATGGGCGATAAATAGTTTGGACAAGAAGAGAATAGTTTTCGAAATGTGGTGCTACATAAGAATGCTGCAGATTAGATGGGTAGATCACATAACTAATGAGGAGGTATTGAATAGAATTGGGGACAATAGGAGTTTGTGGCACAACTTGACATGGAGGGGGGACCGGTTGGTAGGACGTGTTCTGAGGTATCAGGGGATCACAAATTTAGCGTTGGAGGGCAGCGTGGAGGGTAAAAATCGTAGGGGGAGACCAAGAGATGAATACACTAAGCAAATTCAGAAGGATGTAGGTTTCAGTAGGTACTGGGAGATGAAGAAGCTTGCACAGGATGGAGTAGCATGGAGAGCTGCATCAAACCAGTCTCAGGACTGAAGACCACAACAACAATCTTAAAGTGTAACTCGCGCAAAAAATATCAACTTTATGTGTGACAGCGTAGCTTCTCTTGCACATTATTAATCTTAGAGACCAATATTATACGCGACAGCTTTCCTTTTCTAGTAGCAGCACTATGTATATTAATTTAATCCATTACCTTTTCCTATTCGCGGTTGTTGACAGTGCTGTTGCTGTTGGGTGACTACTTCACATGTCCTGTGCTCTGAATATCCTCTGTCATCGGCTGGCGAGATAGCTTGACATGAGCCATGACTGGCTTGCAAAAGCGCATAGCAATCTCGATTTCAGTCCTTCGGAAAGTAACATGCGGTGTATGCTGGAATTCGAATTTATACTGTCGTAATACGAAAACATGCAGTGTACATGTTGCTGCACATCAGACATCTTGCCAAAACGTGTTTTTTTCCCCTGAGTTTCGTTTAAAGTGCCGGGAAATTCTATGCCGGTCTATAAAACCGCTACCATTGAAAGGATTGATAAGTTTAACAGTTCCGAGGAAATGTATACTGTTACTTAAGACGGAAAAAATGTATTTTCACCCGGAAGAAAGTGTATTTTTAAGCGGGAAATCCGGGAATTTTTTTTTCTCCTCGTCCACGTATGCACCCTGAATACGCTTCAGACAGGTGTGTACCGACCAAATGCGTCTCAGGCCTGGTTTGACACACATGAGTTTACGGCACTGGTTTTCATTTCAGTGCGCGTATCCGCACGCCAGATCACGAGATAACAAAGGAATTTCCGAGATCGGAATTTCATCGATAAAAATGACGCCAAAGAAACAGTTATTTCCGGAAACAGCAACATATCTTATCTGTAACATGTTGCGTTACTCTCTACGTAACGAAAGCCTGTGTAAACATTCGGTCTTGTCTCTTAGGCAGAAATGCTTGGAACACTTTTATTCAAGTGCAAACAGCAACAGGTGGCGTCAGACTGCCCGCGCAAACGGCCGAGGGGGAACTCGCAGGTGGGGGCGCGACGCAGAATGCGGGCAGCGAATCCGGCAGAGGGCCGCGCATGCGCAGAAGCAGCGGCGGGGCGGGAACAGGCGGTAGGAGCGGTCCGACCACGGCGGCGGAGAAAAGACCGGCCACACGACAGGGGGGCCGAAACTAAGTCAGGACGATCACTTCCCGCATAAAATGTGTAATACTGTTTAGCGATCAGAGCTCCAGTTGTACTCAACAATTTCAAAGTCGGTGATGATCGCAGACACCGGTGTCCGGCTGCCATTTACTGTCCCGGTATTACAAAGGTATTTTCTCCCGCTCTCCCAGCAGTTTCGCAGTTACGTCACAGCACGCTACATGGCAGTCCACTATGTACTAACACTAAACATTATTTCGATAACAACCTCTGTTACAATTAGTGCGCTAGATGATTTAATACATGTAATGTATTATTTTCGCAGCAAGTCTCAATGACAGGTATAGGAACATCCTCTGACTTTCAAGTTGTCATTACTATCGATCCAGAAATCAACAGTGCAACGGCAGTTCTTTTAAGGGATGGGTTTACACCTGAAAACGTCCAACTTTATGGTTCAAATGGCTCTGAGCACTATGGGACTTAACATCTGTGGTCATCAGTCCCCTAGAACTTAGTCCCCATGCGGGACTGACGTTACACATGCACGATCGGTCTATTTTTTAATCAGGATGTCCCACGTCCTTTGGCAAATACGTGCATGTGTAGCACACGGTACACTTTTTTTTTTTTTTTTTTTTTTTGTGATATGTTACAATACAGCATCACCGGTCTATTGCGGTCTAACTGTGTTGGTGAGGCAGTAAATTTATCCACAGGGCAGTGACTGCGTCACTGCAATTCACTTTGGAGGTGTGGCGGTGGGACTTGTAGTCCCGTACCACCCTCTGACGGTGACAGTACTACGTGAGTCAGGCAGAAAAATTTAGCCTAACGTGGGCAGGTATGATTGGAATGTATTGGACGTAGAATGGCGGCTAGTCCCGCCAAATGATGCGTCCGTGGTGGGCGTGCCAGACCTATCGTTAGCCATGGTCGGAATTCGATTCCTCTAGGATGGTTAGGGGAACCGGATGTCGATGCCAGCGGCGTGGAAGTGTGGTCCCAACGTGGCGTAACCCATGGACAGTGTCCCACAAGGCATCCACTTTCTCATAGAGCCGCCGCGCGTTGTTGCGTATGGTCGTCTTTAGGGGGACGATATCAGCTTCCTCGTGGAGAGTGACAATTCTCGTGAGTGGCGGGGCGTGCAGACTCCACCTGAGCACCTTGTTCTGTAGGCGCTGCAATGTCCGCATCCTGGTGACACTAATCGTGGCCCATGCAGCAGATCCATACGTGAGGGCAGGCAGGATAACTGTTCGGTAAATGTGGAGCTTGGTATGCAGGTTAAGTTCCCTACTGCGAAAGAGCGGGTACAAAGCCCTGGTTAGCTTTTGCCCTTTGTTGGTGACATACTCCGCATGACAGTGGAAGAGCAACTTGTGGTCCATCTGGACCCCGAGATAGGTGGTTGTCGGGGACCAGGGCACCTGCACACCTGCAATCGAGATATTGCGGCGGAGGACTGGGCGCCGTTTCGTGAAGTAAACTGCCGTAGTTTTGGCGGCATTGAGAGCTATTTTGTTTGTCCGGCACCAGGTGATAGTGGCGTCCACCTGTCGCTGGAGGCGGGCGACGACGGCCTCAGTAATGCGGCCAGTGGTGTATAGTGCTGTATCGTCAGCGTATTGTGCAAGGTGGCACTCGGGGATGACCGGCATGTCATTGACATAGATATTAAAAAGGATGGGAGATAGCACCGATCCTTGCGGAATGCCTGCCGATAATTGGCGAATGCCAGAACGCATTCCCCGTTGAGCCACTAGGAAAGTCCTGCCACGGAGGAAGTCATCAACGATCTTGACATAAATATCCGGTATAGGGGTCTGTGTCAGCATCTTGTGTACGAGGTTGTCTTGCCAGATTTTGTCGTAGGCGTTTTGCAAGTCCAGAAAAACGGCAGCTGTCGACTTGGCAGTGTTGAAGCCTTTGCTGATATGTTCAGTGATCCGTAGGACCTGAAGTTCAGCAGAGAGGTGCGAAGTGAATCCAAACTGTTCAGGACGGATCGTCCCAGCTGCTGCAAGAGGTTGGGAAAGTCGGTGAAGGATCACAGATTCAAGGACCTTCGCCATAGTGTTTAGGAGGCTGATGGGCCTGTTGTTGGTGGGGACTGTAGGGTCCTTGAACCTCTTGGGGATCGCAATCAGCTTGGCTTGTTTCCAATGAGGGGGGAAAAGGCCAGATGTGAGACAACAGTTTAAAATCTTGGTGAACAAGATGAGTGGTGTGCGGGGAAGGTGGCAAAGATGTTCATTTAAAATTCCGTCTAATCCAGGGGCCGACCGGCCACATTTCCGTCGAAGGATGCGCTGAATTTCTGCCATGGACGTAAGACGGGGAGCAGACTGGGGTGGGTGGTTGCGGAAAGCAGCAACAGCTGTCAGGACTTCATGTTCTTCCTGTAGTTCGTTCGGAGAAAGGTCCTGGACCAGAGGGCGGTTTTGGGCCTCGAACACATCTGCCAGCGTTTCCACAATTTGCAGGGTATCATAAGACAAGCCCGCTGCTGTGCGAATAGGATGGGCAGTCGCTGGTTTAGAACGTCGCAGGGTGCGAATGACAGCCCAGTCAGATTTTTGGTGGAGCAGGAAAGTGGACATCCTGTCCTCCCACTGTTCAGACCTCCATTCGGCGAGCCGGTGGCTGAATTCGCGTTGGAGGCGTCTCATTTGGCGTTTGTCCTGAGGGTCACGAAACTGCTTCCACCTCCGGCGGTAGCGGTTCTTCTGCACCTTCAGCTCTCGTAACAGAGGGGGCAAGTCGTCCAGGGGTGTTAAATTTCGAGGTGCAGTGGAGGTGGAGAGTTTCACTGCTTTCTGTATTTTGGCAGTAAGGTAGTCCACAGCACGGACTATATTGGCCGGTGTTGTCAAATTGAGGTCGTGTCGAGTGGTGTTATTTAGTACCCTGGCAAACTTGTCCCAATTGGTGAGGGTCGCAGTGGAACGAACATCAAATGAAAGGGCAGCATTGGTGAGGTGCAAGAGTACTGGCTCATGGTCAGAGGCCAGTTGGTGGAGAACTTCCAGTGAAAACTGAGTGGTGATGTTTTTGAAGATGGCCACATCCAGAACGTCTGGCTGGCAGTTAGTACGGACTGGGATATGGGTAGGTTCGTGGGGGCCATAGACTGATAGTGCTAAAGTATCCTCCAGGTCAAGGAGGAGCCGGCCTTTGGGGTTAGACACGCGAGAATGCCAAGCTGGGTGCCTGGCATTGAGATCTGCCCCAATGATGAGCCTGTCGAAGGATGACAATGTGCGGAGGTCTGCTTCCAGCAGCGGCTTGTTTGGGCTCAAATACGCTGCTGCAAAGGTAATGGCACCAAGGCGTGTGGAGATGGTAACTGCTGTGGCCTCTATGTGTTCCATTGGCTGGAGGGGCTCTTGGGTATGGACAAGAGCTTTGTTGAGGAATACAGCTGTGCCTCCACCACGGCGGTCATGGTGGTCAGAGCGGTAACATACCATGTTGCGAAGGCGGAAATCGTCTGCCGGTTTCAGGTGTGTTTCTGTGACCAGTAAAACATCCACACGATAGTCATGGAGGAAGGTGTTCAATTCTGTCTTCATACGTTTTATGCCATTGGCATTAAAAATGCAAGCGACAAGATCCCGAGGGGGCTGGTGGTGGTGTGGAGGTCCATTCGCCATTACAACAATATTTGACTAAGCCCTTCCACTAGGGCGATTACCTTGGAGAGCCCGTCCTCCGACTGACGGATTTTTTGTGCAGTGTCACGAATAACAGCCCGGATGTGGGGTTTCGTGAAAAAGGAGATGACCTGGACTATTTCGCGCATGTCCGCCCGAAAAGACGCATCAGTCTCCACCACTGGGGGAGGGTCCCGGGTGGTCTGCTTGCCCCTACGGCGCGCAGGTGCAGGTGTAGTAGTAGGCAGAGTGGAGGTAGGGGCCGAGGGCTGAGATAGAGCCACAGATGGACTGGAGGGAGCTGCAGCTGGCTCCTGTAGTTGGTGAGCAGTGGGAGCCGTCACGGAAGACAGACAATGAGGAGGAGACCAGGCTGCAGCAGCAAAGGATGTCGTGGCAGTCCGGGCAGGAAGCGGCACAGGAGCCACCGAGCCATCTGGTGCCTGAGTGGCTGGTACCAGAGTGGCTGCTGAGGACACTAGGCTGACCCCACAAAACAGGATAGTTGGTCATGTCCCGTAGTGGTGGAGGAGGTCGATTTGTTCTCGGTTTCTTTTTGGGCGGACGAGAAGACTTCAGTGCCTTCTGGTAAACAGGGCACCCCCTCCAGGATGCCATGTGGTGGGGATCGTGCGTCGTTCCCAAACATCTGGCACAGGTAGGTTTCTCCAAAGCAGGGAGTGTGCAGTTCTCCACTAAATGTGGGCCAGCACACTTAACACACCGCAACGGCAGGAAGCAGTAATTCCCAGTATGTCGTAAACGTTGGCATTTGCGACAGATGGCTGGCCCTTTGCGGCCCTCGTACGATTCAATCCGGACTTTCGTGTATAGAAGATACCGGATTTGGTAAATCCGCTCTATGTCCTTCCTTCGGGAAAGGGAGACGACGTGGGTAGGGCAGGGGATCAATGCCCTGGTCTCAGGATTCCTCTTGCTATACTGGTGGACCAAAGGATCTTCGAAATCGAGTCGAAGCAGTTCCTCCTTGACCTCCTCTGCCGTAACCTCTGGTGGCAAGTCCTTGATCACGATTTTGGTGCGGCGATTACCCGACGTCTGGTGGGTAAAGTAAGGCATCGCCTTTGATTTTACGAAATCGAGAATGGTAAGATAGTCGTCCCTACTGTCAAGCAGGTATTTCACATGATCTTTTTGGTAAACAGCTCTCAATTGGCCGACAATGAGCCGCTGGAGCTCAGTGTTCAGTTTCGTATAATTAGTGACATTATATACCACAATGGGGGGGTATCTTCTCTGTCTTCAGAGGGCTTGACGGGTTCTCTTGAGAAGGACGATCGGCAGCATGAGCCATTTCCTCATCCACAGGACCATCCGGTGCGGCGTCCCCCGGCAGGGGGGTATCGGAACACGATCCGCTGCCACCACAGCCCGCGTGGGTGGAGGGGCGTCTGGAGTGACGGCCAGAGGACTTTCCGACTGGGTCAGGGTGGCCAGAAGACTCGCCACGGTGGCGGGACGGCGTAGAGCGAGGTGCAGATACAGCCGGGTGGCGGTCAGACAGAGCCGATGTGTTCGCCGCCTCACTACGAGAGAGGTCAATTACTAGGCGGTCAGGTGAATCGTCGGACGACGACGACGACGCGGATGAACGGACTCTGACACGCGACGGAGGACAGTCTTCATGATGATCGGTTTCAGTGCCGGTGGTATCAACCGGCGATTTGTGGCGGTTGGCGCGATTCAAGCGATCCTTCGCCCGTTGTGAAGTGGGCGGAGCATTGTGCGCGACGGGAGGCCGGGACGAGCGGCGTATCCGCCGCGGTTCTGCCCGAAGAGCGGCGGTACAAGAGTCGGAGGGTCGCGAGGGCTGCTCCGCGAGCCTCTCCATAGTGGACTCGGGTCCGCCTGACATGGCCAGGGGCCCGGCACGAGAGGACTACGCACACCTAAAATCTCCCAGCTATCCTGGGGTAATAACTACTAAGACACCAACGCCGAAATATCAAATATACCAACGCTGTTACGCGGTGTAAAACTGTAACGATACGACACGGTAACGCACTCGTATTAAATAACACTTTCAGGGATCCAACCTGCAGCACGACGTGACGCTACACGATGCGAATTAGAGGCTAGTCAGTACATCGAACAATTCGCCTGCGAGAGAGAGCAGGCCGATTTCAGTGTAATTTGTATATGTCATTTGTCTGCAACGCAAATGACTCTGATTAAAATGTTGGCCCTGAAGATTGTTAATCTTTGTGTTTAGACTTCATTTACCCGTTTGAAACATCTAAAATGATATATTTTCACAGATAGATTGTGACAATCATTGTACCTTACAGTGATGGTAATTAAATTTGTTGGCCTAGCTGTGCGAACGGAACGCTCCTCTGTTCTGGAACCAGTTACTATTAAGAGAGTGACGGAGCTGTCAAAAACGTGCGGTACAGGTCCAGCGCGACAGCCGTCTGGAGGCAGAAAGGGTGCCAGCATCACAGAACCAGCAGAGGGATTCGATACGCCCGCGAATGCGCAGAAGTACCCGTTCTGCTTCTCGCTCGTGTGGCCACCGGCCAAGTGCAGAGTTTCGTAATGCAGATTTTGCGCCTTTTGCGGTGAGTAACTCTTCACGAACACAGTAACTAAACGATGTAGAAAAAGAGCCGGGAGGACGCATTGTCAAAGGGGTTCTAAATGTGTTCACCTCTCTAAACCTCTGCACACCCTCCGCATCAAACAAGAGAGCTGCTAGGGAAAGATTTTTCAGCGATCGAGTCCCGTATTTTCTGACACAGGCAAAAAAAAAAAAAAATGGTTCAAATGCCTCTGAGCACTATGGGACTTAACATCTGTGGTCATCAGTCCCCTACAACTTAGAACTACTTAAACCTAACTAACCTAAGGACATCACACACATCCATGCCCGAGGCAGGATTCGAACCTGCGACCGTAGCGGTCCCGCGGTTCCGGACTGAAGCGCCTAGAACCGCACGGCCACCGCGGCCGGCAATTCGCATATACTTATTCTTAATTGTCACATCAAGAAAAAAGTTTTTTATCAGTCGTCCTATATTGATTTTCCACTTTAACGAAATACAAGACTTGACTGTTCTTTTATAAACCGAAATAACAACTTCTGCCAAAGTGAAACAAAGACTGCTGTGTGCGCATTCACGCCAAAACGGTTACAAGTAAGTCAAAGATTATGAGTCTCACAGAAATGAATACACACAAGAACCGTATCACTGTAACACATCGATACATCGGAGTACCTATACACTAATAAAACCGAATGTGAATATTGTCACAAAAATATGTCTGTTACTTCGCAGAAAAGCAGTACGATATTAGTGGCATCGAGAACTGGGGTTGGAGTGCCGTAATGGTCACGTAAATAAAGAACCATTACAACACGAAAGCCAATTACGTATACAAATTATTTATAAAAAAAATGTAAATTAATTTAGTTGTGTTTTGCGATATTTTTTAATAAATGCATTTCAGTTTGTTTTTTATAAAACATAAACCAGTCCAATATTCTTTCTACCTACAATAAATACTGCTGTAAAACTTTTTTATTTTTCTTGTTTCAGCTACAAACTTGCAATAACAGTGTAAACTTAAGTGAAGTTGGTTACTATAATGTGTTACTTCATTTTAAAGTTTAATGTACAAGGTTAAAACGGAACAAGTGCGACGATTTATCTCTAACCGTTCGTGAATTTTGATTTTTTAGGAAAACGACAGAAAACCCCAGTCTGACGAGCTAGAATGTCGTTAAGAGTCCCAGACTTCAAAGTGTTGACTTCTTGTTCCGGTGAGAGGCAACAAGTACAGGCTCACTCGATTACGGGGCCAGCGTGTGTGGGCGGTGGTGTAGTGACGTCACCACAGTGTGTCAGCAAGAGGCGCCTGTCGCGGCCTTCAGTTGATGACAGACTGAAGCAGAGAAACTGCAGACACACTCACTAAGGTGTTGGTGACGCGACACAAAATTACAACGTTTTTCTCTTCCATTATCGTCAAGAGAACTGTAACATTTTCAATATGTGGAACGTAGTATTGAAAGTCTAAACCAGATGTAATCACTGACCAAATGAAAGGAGGAGGTACTGATTTCTGTACGTTTCATGGCGTGCTTTTGGGCAGGGCATCTCCGCTTTGCAAATAAAACACAGTTGTTGACAGAGGAAATGGTGGCAGCCAGAACACATTCATAACCTGCTGGAAAAGAACAGTGCTATTACTACAATTCATGTGGGGCTCTGTAGAAAACATTTGAGGCAGCAGAATGTAATGTTTAAAACGTTAACCAGATGTTATTTGTTATAAAATGAAAGTAAGAAGTACTCACGTTCCCTACTTCTCAAAAAGAGTGTTCGAGTAGGGCATCTTCCATTTACAGATAAAATGCAGTCATCGGCAGAGTAGACTAAAAGACGTCCGTTAAATGCTGATAAAGAACAGCAGAATGCCCCGTGTTACCACATTCCAAATAGGAATCTGTAGATAATAGCCTTTGACGTTGCAGAGAGTAATATTAAAAAATGTTAACCACATGTAATTACTTACCCAGTGCTAGAAGGAAGTACTTATTTCTCTTCATTTAAAAGCCTCCTCCCGAGCAGGGCAGGGGCAAAAAATAAATAAAAAAATGCAGTCGATATCAGAATAAATGGCGGCAGCGACGTGGCGCTCATTAACCTGCTGGTAAGGAACAGGAGACAGCATTTGAGGCAGCAGGGTCCCATATGAACAGTGTCTAACCAGGTCTGTTTACCTACCAAGCGGAAGAAGGGAGGAGCAGCTGCGTCGCTGGAGGGTGTCCTCGTGTTTGTCGTCGCTGCCGGGGAGAGAGAGGGGCGCTGGAGTTCCAGCGTCAGGGGGAGTTGAGACGCCGAGCAGGGGGCTCTGGGCATTGCAGGCGTAAAGTTAAGAGCGCCTGCGTTTAAGTAAAGTGCTCTGTGTTTGAATGCTGTGAAACAGAGGAGAAAGATACGATTAACGGTTCAGAATGAAATGAGGTGTAAGGATCTCAGAAAAGAGTATGAAGAGGAATGAAGGGAACATTTTTTTATTTAGTGGCACTGCAGTCGCGCTAGTTACATTAGTTTCATTGTTGAATTAGACAGTAATATCAAGGAAATTGAGATTTTTCATTAAAGATTGTTTAATTTTCACTGTGAGGGTTTTTTCATGTCTCAGTTATTTCACTGACGTTTGTGAGAGTAAGATTTTGGTATCGGTGTCTTCCTTTGACAATGTTAATAAATGTTGTAATATGAAGTGCATACATGTGTTAATATATCTGATAATGTAAAAACATTTTGCTAAAGGCGTATTTCACCACATCCTCGGTCCAAGCCATTTTTATTCAAAGCAGTGTCTTCTCAGTGGTGTGTGTAAAACAGTTTGCTCGCTGTCTGGAGCACTGCACTGGGCTCTCAGCAACTGGAGTCAGAAATTTGCGACTGGAGCGCAGAGAGCAGCCAAGCACTGTGTTTCCAAGCAATTACATTACGAGGTGAGATGTTTCCATTTCAGGATCTGTTTGCTACGAAAATTATCAACGGACAGGGAACATTTCACGAACAGCATTACTTGCAGACCATTAACACACGGGGACCGCTTTGCTTTTATTAAAGAGATTAATAGTAAAGTTCAGGTTTTAATCAGTTTACCGTTTTTACGGTATCAATACAGTAAGACAACATATCATCACGTAGGAAGACATAAGAGTCACGTTATTGCAGGGAAAAGAACAGCCACAAAAGAATGTGCATCATGCGATTAGAAGCACACCAACTGACTGACATAATTTCACCGCACTGACTGACTACGGACCTCCAGTTACATCGTATAGTGATGGGGCGGGCAATAAACACAATGCGAATAATTCTTGCTGTACAATCCCATTACAAAGGACTAAAGTTAGAGGAGCAGTTTCAGGAAAAAGAATAGATGGAAAAACCACTCACACACACTTAAAATTTGCTGTTCACAGCCACACAATTTATGCAGATTTTTGGATCGTCCAACTTTTTAAAAACTGAAGCTAAGCTACGTATGGGTTTTTTAACAGAACATGATGCCATTTCGGACTATGAAGATGCATTACACTTTCAGCAGAGCATTTCAGTACACGAATGGGAAATTAACAGATTAGAGCTTTCTTCATACACAAAAAATAGCCAATGGTACACATCATTTTTAACTGACACGTATTTTGCCACAGTCAATGCAGATGAAGGATTAAATTTCGACGTTTCGCAGTCAGTCAGACCCAAGGAAGACAGTTGTGAAGCAGCAACAGACGAACCAAACAACACACTCCATTGGAAAGATTTTTCAGACCACCACTAATTCAACTGCTATCGATACAACTTTGCTCTCGCCACATTTAATTTTGAAGGATAAAAATCAGCCAGACAAAATAAAAGAACTTGTGACTTTGCCCAAGTCACAGCGTCTACGTCATCGTTAACAGACATACACTGCAACAGTTAATACAAAAGAGGCAGCTGAGAAGAGGAAAACGCTACAACAGGAGGTAAGTCACACTAAAAAAATTTCAAGTTGGACAGTAAGTTTTAGTTCAAACACGCCCATCGTCTTAGTAAAGCAAAGAACAGGTGTCAGAAATTTGCATTGCCTTATAACGGACCATTTCGGAATCGATGAATCCCACTTCGGAACGTAGGACATCTTGAAACACTCAGAACGAAAGCTTCGACAGGTCTTCATCACATCACCAATACAAAACCATTCACTATGCAATTGTTTGAATTTGTACTCCTCATGAAGACACAACCATACCGATATACTACTACACTTCGTTTCCTTATAACACCAACCGTTTGTACGTAGTAGTTAAACTTTTTCTACAAATTTTCTTTCATTGACATGTATGAGTACATGACAATAACATTTTCATCTCATACAGCACAAGCCATTTCGGATGTTTATTTTCACTGTGTCATGATTGTTACAGAGTATATACCATTCCGTGTTGTAACATAACTGACCCCGATCTTTACAATACATCATTATAAAAGCAAAAGTTACGTAAAACAAGACAGTAACGACTCCTTCGCCAAAGACAAACGCATCACAAAAGATAAAAGCAACATGTGAAACAGTAACATAGAATTCCGCCCGAGCTAATACATTTTCTCTTACAGGTTAAGGTACAGAAGTATGCAATAACGGATTCCAGATAGTACTGATAAAACAGGTAGACAATGTATATTTGCACAGGTATGACACGTACTGTCAACTATCGCAGAAGATATTAAATTTCTTCGTCTTCCACTGCGATACTCTAATCCTGAGCTATAACCAGGGTTTCTTCATTGACTGTAAGAATTTTACTCTGTGTCGTATGTGAAGACTTAAGGATTAATTATAGATGGAGCATGTGCAGCAACGACTTACGGATTTTTACAACAAAGGTATGGTGAGACAACAGGAAGTGAGGATAGCGAACTTTTCATGATTATTATGCAGACGTTTATGATTTATAATATGAAGTGTGGCACACTGATGTTTGGGAGTGTTAGGTATTACGAGATGATTTAACCTTTGGAGCATTTTTTGTTGATTGTGTTTTCGTGTGTTTCTCTGATGAATAGAATTTCTAATGAAACTTCCGAGCAGATAAAAACTGTGTGCCTGACCGAGACTCGAACTCGGGACCTTTGTCTTTGGCAGGAGAGCTTCTGAGAAGCTTGGAAAGTAGGAGACGAGGTACTGGCGGAAGTAAAGCTGTGAGGACGGGGCGTGAGTCGTGCTTGGGTGGCTCAGATGGTAGAGCACTTGCACGCGAAAGGCAAAGGTCCCGAGTTGGAGTCTCGGTCTGGCACACAGTTTTACTCTGCCAGGAAGTTTGATATCAGCGCACACTCCGCTGAAGAGTGAAACTCTCATTCTGGAATTTCTAATGGTTTGCGATCAGGTGTTACAAAGCGGTAAGACAAAGCTATGAATTTACTTAAAGATAAACACTTTCTTTCAAACATATGCCTTTTTTTCTTTGGGAATAACAACCTGAAGGTTTGAAGACGCTTATTACGATTTATTTGCTTTTATGAAATTTGTGACTTTGCTTCCACTAATCGATTTTCTTCTCATTCAGAGAATAGTATCTTTTATCATTCTTTTTCGCCCATATTTAATCGACTTCATCGGGAAGAGATAATTTCTTAATTATTTTTGTTCTGCACGTTGACTTTAGTTGTTCATAGGTATTAAGTACTCTTCTTGATAACACTTAAATTTCGCGTTTGGGGTAATTATAAGTAACTGGCACGTGCATAGGTTAAGGTTTTGTGGACACATTTTCATTTGCTTTATCTTTTTTTGTGACTGACAGACTACAGAGAAATGTAATAATTTATTTTTTTCCCTCTAATGCAGCAAAACATTGTTCCTTTCCTTTAGCCTGTATACTTACGTGCATTTAATCGAGTACATAGAAACACACACTGCAGAAATCACTATTGTACTCTTGCATAACAACACAATGTTTACCTATTGATATTTTGATAATGCATTATACATGTAATGATTACTGTATTTTAATGTTTCTTTTCTAGCACAGTGTAAAACCAATTTCGATTATGATTTTTCAGTTTGACATGTTACTACCGACACATCTGTGTAAATTGTAATGTCGATATTCGTGAGACATGTGTGTTAGTCTTTGTCATTTAATCCGACAATCTACCATACGTAGTTTTATATGAACGTCTTAGCTTTATTTTCTTTCACTGTATTGTAACAGAATATACGAACTTTGTGCGAGCAGCACATTCGTGGACTCGAGTATAGTTATTCTCTGGACTGTGAGAAAGTTGGAGGTATTATTAACCTTTCCTTTACCACGACATGCCGCATCGATTATCGTGATTTTAGGTGACTTCACAGATATTTTGTTAAAAGTGACATGGTGGTACCTTCTGTGAGCGGTCTGGCTCTGAGTTGTCACTGGATTTGTCTCTGACACGTACGGAGTGCACCAAGTCTGCTCTCAGCCGCCTCCCACACAGTCACGATACGACGCTTTCACCTGGTGAGCTGTTACAACGTCATGAGTGCTGGAAGACACTCCAACATGTGCTACATAGCGTACTGCGTACTCTCAGGCCAACAGCTGCGTGTGTGAAAACCACGAAAAGTCATTGCTTCGATACATACTTGCTACGACTAAAAGACGACGTAATCACAATTAGTCTCACGAGATTTTGTGCAGAATAACGATAAAAAATGAAGCCATGAATGTAATTTTTTGCCTCAATTGATGACTTTATAGCTAGTGCACAATACTAGAGTGGACCATTTTCTTAACTTGTGCACAATTCTTTCAAACGAAACGTAACGTATTGTGAGTACACCTGAGCACCAATGTAAACAACATTTGTAACTCGACTTGGCGTTCACCTGAGCATGAAATGGATGAAGCTTTCTGCAAAATAATTTATGAGCGAGTAGGCGCCACTACTTGCAAAACAAGTACGTTACGAGGTTCCAGGATCTGTTTGCTACGAAAATCATCAATGGACGGGGATCATTTCAACAACAGGAGCATTAACACATGAGGACCACTTCGTTTTTATTAAGTAGATCAATAGTAAAGTTCAGGATTTAATCAATTTGCACATTTTTACAATATTAACACAGTAACTGAACGTTTATCACGTTGGAAGATATAAGAGACACGTTATTGCAGGGAAAAGAACAGCCACAAAGGAATGTGTATCTTGCGATTATAAAGATACCAACTGACACACACAATTTTACCGCGGGAATTGACTAAGGATTTCCAGTTACATTGATTACTTATGCAGCATGTAATAAACGCAGTCCGAATAATTCTTGCCCTACAGTCGCATTAGAAAAGACTAAAGAAAGAGGAGCAGTTTCAGGAAAAGGAGTAGATGTAACCCTAAAGACACGCACCTATAATCTGCTGTTCAAGTCCACATATTTTATGCAGAAGTGCCGCAACACGACGAGGTATGGACTCGCCTAATATCTGAAGTAGTGCTGGAGGGAACTGACACCATGAATCCTGCAGGGCTGTCCGTAAATCCGTAAGAGTAAGAGGGGGTGGAGATCTCCTCTGAACAGTGTGCTGCAAGTTTGACAGCCGGCGGAAGTGTTTAAAATCAGAAGAGTGTTCCTGGAGCCACTCTGTAGCATCTCTGGACGAGCGGGATGTCGTATTGTCCTGCTGGAATTCCCAAAATCCGTCGTTGTGCACAACGGACGTGAATGGACGCAGGTGATCAGACAGGATGGTTACGTACTTGTCACCTGTCAGGGTCGTATCTAGACGTGTCACGGGTCCCATATCACTCCAGCTGCACTAGTACAGCGCCTCCACGAGCTTGAACAGTCCCCTGCTGAAATTCAGGGTCCACAGAATCATGTGGTTGTATCCACACCCGTACACGTCCATCCACTCGATACGATGTGGAAGGAGATTCGTCCGACCAGGCAACGTGTTTCCAATCGTCAACAGTCCAGTGATGGTGTTGACGGGCGTAAAGCTTTGTGTCGTGCAGTCATCAAGGGTACACGAGTGGGCCTTCGGATCCGAAACCCCTTTTCGATGATTTTTCGATGAGTGATTGGCACGCCGACACTTGTCGATGGCCTAGCATTGCAATCTGCAGAAATTTGTGGAAGGGTTGCACTTCTGTCACGTTGAACGATTCTCTTCAGTCGCTGATGCGCCTGTTCTTGCAGGATGTTTTCCTGTATCCCGATATTGTAGGTACACCATTGAAATGGTCGTCCCGGAAAATCCCCACTTCATCGCTACCTCGGAGTTGCTGTGTCCCATCGCTGGTGCGCCGACTATAACACCACGTTAAGACTCACTTAAATCTTGATAAGCTGCCATGGTAGCAGCAGTAACCCATCTGTGTAGACGAACTACATTTCGTATAGGAATTTGTAGATATCATTTTTATCAAATTAAAGAAAGAAAGACACATCCCTACATCTCAAAGGCAGCTTTCGAGCAGGGCATGTTCTGTTTTCAGATGAAAGGCAGTCGACTGCAGAGTTAATGGTGGCAGGCAGGCGGTACTCGTTATGCTGCTGATGAAGAACAGGAGAATAAGCGTATTACTACATGACGTGTATGAATCTGTAATGAGTGAGTGAGATAATGGCATTTAATTTCTAAAAAATTAGCCAGATGTAATTACTTACCAAGCAACAGAAAGTGGTTTTCAGTTATCCACATGTTAAAGACAACGTTGGTGTAGTTTATCTTCTCTTCGCAGAATAGTAGTGGCGAGGTCTCCAGAGTTGTGGTACCCGCTGTGGATGTCCTGCAGTGTAAGTCGGTGGGTGAACACACGCCGTGGGTTCTCGACCATCCGAGTGCAGATCTAAGTGAAGGAGACACGATGAGTGTGGAATTACTTGTAGAAGCACAGGCTAATCCTGTAGGGGGACCGGAGGTGGAAATTAAATTTTGGCTTTTGGCTCGTAAGTAAAAATTCGAAAGAAAATGTTTGACATAAATTGAGACGAAGTGCTGATGACGTTCGGTCGTATTACCGTATATCGAATCACTCCCGTCTCCGTTAAGTATTCAGTTTCCCCTGAAAGTATTCCAGCGCTTGCTCTGAACAAGCTACATCCCCTGAGTATGGGCAAAAGTAGCGCACTGAACTTCCATAAAAACACCGAGTTGTTTTAAAAGCTTCACGGTTTTAAGGCCATTGCCATTCAGTACAACTGATCGAGGAGAAAGTGTGTCTCTGACTCTAAATTAAGTGGTTTATAGGTCGCTGCTCTGTTTCACTAGGGTAAGAACCTTTTCTCTAGCATTATAGAAGCAGTAAATATTTTGAGTACTATTCCACGGAAACGGTGGCTATGGAACGATCCTTCAATACCCTACGAACAGCAAAGACCTGGCTCAGAACCGAATCGAGACAGACGAGGGAGACTGGCTGCGTTGTTCCTGCTGAGCGAACACCGAAACTGCGTGAAAGAATACGGCGAGATTTAAGAAAAGGAAGTATCAGAAACATCTCAGTCCAATCCAAGAACTTAAATTATTGCGTTGTTACGCGAATGCATTCTTATGTTTAAAATGTTTATTGAAAGCAGTTTGTCGCCAGTTTTCTGTTTTCTCTATCAAGGAATGATGCCTGGTTTGCCTACTCCCAGTTCTTTGCGAGTGGTACGACCTGCCCCCTCCCGCCACAATTGCTCTAGTTTATGTCGTGGGTACGCCCTTCGATTTCGCATTCATGGGGAGAAATCGTGAGGATAAGTAGTCGTATACATAAAAAGACATCTTTCTCCGCAGCAGATTATCAGAGCAAAAGAATATTCTCTCAGAAAGTTCTCAATTTCGTACGAATCTAAAATTGGAAGCGTATTCTCAGACGAGAGAGTTTCCTTCCCACTTCCTGCCCACCTCTCTGTGTGTGTCGTCTGCCGTGCCACGTACAGAACGCACGCGTAACGTCAGATTTCATTCAGCTCGCTCAAACAGGCGAACCGTTCAGTGTACAAAGATGGAACTGGGATGATTGTGTTCTGTAAATTGTTGCACTACGTTTAGATTTCACTTTTATGTGCGGCAACTAATAGTTAAGACGATTAAAGACAATTTGCAAAAACGCATTTTCTGCGATCGTATTGAATATAGGACTCGTACGAACCTTTTCTGTTACTGAAGTTAGGTGAACACACTATGTGAATGAAATCTTAAAATTACATCATTTTTCATCGACTCCAAACCGGAACTGTCGCAGAGTTTTCTAAGAAGAGATAATTTTGTTTAAATACGACGCAGAATGGTGTGCTCGCGTGTCAAGGACGCAAGCGATCGCCCGTGGGGTTCGTTACGAGAAGCAGATCGCTAGCTTTGTAATCAACCAGCTGTTAATTTTTCTGATTCGTCTATATTTCGAACTTAACGAAGTGTAAGATTTACGGTGTGAGAAGACATGAATATCCGGAAACGTCAGCGGCACAGGTGTTGTGTGTATACCAAAGTTTTCTCGTACATCAGTGTGAAACTTCAGTGTGCTAAATAGCAACAAAAACATTTTAATTTTCACTTCTTTTGAAAGGTCGCTCATCTCTTCTTTCATGATTTTTTGGAAGGAAATTCGCCATGCAAATAATGTTTTTATTGTAAAACTCGTAGAAGTTTCTACGGTTCCTCTCTTCTGTATTTCTTCGGGTACGTATACCTTCTTGCCGTCCAGGCAATATAAACTCTGCCTTTAATACCAAAAAGTGTGCAAAAGCTAACGTCAACAGAACTTACTCAGTTAGATGTATGCTACAGAGCACACTTCAAAAAACGGAGAATGTTCTCTGTTCGTGATTCGCCTCTCTAGTTTTATTCATACGAAATAGGAGCATGTTCTTTGTTTTTAGCGGCTTCTTCCACACATTTGCTCAAGCTGAGAAATTTCTCCGCTGAAGTATATTTTCCGATTCGCTTCATTCGCACGAACCTGGGAATGTTCTCCACAATTTCGAGTATAAAGTACATTCTCCGTTTTATTCATACAACCGAAGGTCGCGATTCTGTAAGTTGCACCAAACCATGATGACGCACACTTAGAGAGGTAATTCGGCTCGAAAGTTTTCCCTCTGGTAGGCGGCAAGTACTGGGCGTCCAGCAGGTTGTTTCAGATACTGTTACATTATTCAATCTGAAGCTGCAAATCGAAATGTACAATTCTGTCCCAAACACAGCGATACTACTTGTGACGAACGTTTACCGCACTGGAGGCAATGTACTGTTTTTCTTCGACGTTAATACCACATACCTGTCAATTTCTGCGGGTTTTCGGCAGAATCGGGTCGGGCCAAATTGGGTTGCCAATCGCCAGAAACGTTGTATTAGATAGTGTTTCCGCGTTTATTGCTGTTTCCTTTCTCTTTAATCTTCTCTCCCCCCACTTTGGGATTCCGGGATGAACCCCTTTTCCTCTTCCTCTTCCACTCTCCTCAGCAGCGACGTCCCTGCAACAGTGCCGCTCTCACTCCAGCCTAGCCACTGGAGAACTGAAGTCGGCGTCTGAACGAGATCTCTGTCGCTGCTGCAGTTTAGCGTGGAATACGACTGAGTAAGTTCTGCCAAGCTTAGCCCGAATTATGCACAACTTTTCTCCTGTTTTTTTAATTTACGATTTCCCAAGACCATTTGAAATTTAATTTTCAAGGTTACTGCGAACCCATGTGGTGATTAAAGTACTTTAAAGAGAAAGCGTGTAATCCATTTGGAGTTGTGGATGATGACAAATCGAACACCACATTGCATTCCGGCATTGCTGATGGGGGGCGCCACGAACTTGTAAGTCATTTTCAGCCAGGTATCGCGATACTTTTGACTACATAGTGTATGTGAAGGCATCGTCAAGATCTAAAATGGATGTTCCAGCATCAAGAAAGTGCTTAATGGTCTAAGTCAACGGCAGACAGGTAGCAAATATGGTTTCCAGTCATTAAACAGTCGAGCCACAGAATGAACATCAGTACAGTAGTTACATGTGTAATGAATCTGATCTGAAATTATACTATGGAAGATACTGGTTGACGTGGCCAAAGATGAATAACATGTCTATGTTGGACAATCCAGGTTCACAGGAAGATCATAGACACATAAAATCAAACATCTTTGGAAGAACTACGTTATCTGTGAATACATTTATAAATAAATACATATTTGGAAGAAGAGTGTTATCTGTGACCACAAGGTGTACACATGATGGTTATAGCACAAAAATATGACATCATGGCGAAGGAAATACCCACATCATATACTGGTTTAAATGAGAGAAATGTCCATCTGTCATACATAAGCACGGTACAGAAAATTGCGAAAGTTTGCCATTAAAATACTTTACGTTGTAACCGATATGTGGCAGATCACTACAGTGTCAGGCCTATGGCCTGAATGCCAAAGTTGACAGCGACATGAGTCAACATACCGGCAGCTCAAATTCGCGCAGTGTGTGTAATTCAGTTCTAGGGAGATGAGGAGCCAAGGTGACGTGGCAGTACTGCACTGGTGTTAAGGATGCGAATTACATTGGCACATGGATGATAAGGACGCCTCATTTAATGATAAATAAACAGAAAAAAAACAATGAACATATTCTAGTGCTCGATTTCACCCTCCGCTTTGACCATAGAGTGAGGGTTCACATGCACAGAATTTATTTTCTGTTGTCGACACACATTGCCACATTGGTTGTGTATTCTTGCGGTGGCATAGGTTTGTGCGTAAAACGTCCTATATATAAGTCTACAAATGCTAGAAACGTAGGTCTGCCTTTCCTTAATCTTTCTTCTAAGCTAAGTCGTAAGGTCAGTATTGCCTTACGTGTTCCAGTATTTCTACGGAATCCAAACTGATCTTCCCCGAGGTCGGTTTCTACTAGTTTTTCCATTCGTCTGTAAAGAATTCGTGATAGCATTTTGTAGCTGTGGCTTATTAAACTGATAGTTCGGTAATTTTCACATCTGTCAACACCTGCTATCTTTGGGATTGGAATTATTATATTCTTCTTGAAGTCTGAGGGTATTCCTGTTTCATACATCTTGCTCACCAGATGGTAGAGTTTTGTCAGGACTGGCTCTCCCAAGGCCGTCAGTAGTTCCAATGGAATGTTGTCTACTCCGGGGGCCTTGTTCCGACTTAGGTCTTTCAGTGCTCTGTCAAACTCTTCACGCAGTATCGTATCTCCCATTTCATCTTCATCTACATCCTCTTCCATTTCCATAATATTGTCCTCAAGTATATCGCCCTTGTATATACTCTTTATATACTCCTTCCACCTTTCTGCTTTCCCTTCCTTGCTTAGAACTGGGTTTCTATCTGAGCTCTTGATGTTCATACAAGTGGTTCTCTTATCTGCAAAGGTCTCTTTAATTTTCCTGTAGGCAGTATCTATCGTACCCCTAGTGAGATAAGCCTCTACATCCTTACATTTGTCCTCTAGCCATGCCTGCTTAGCCATTTTGCACTTCCTGTCTATCTCATTTTTGAGACGTTTGTATTCCTTTTTGCCTGCTTCATTTACTGCATTTTTATATTTTCTCCTTTCATCAATTAAATTCAATATTTCTTCTGTTACCCAAGGATTTCTACTAGCCATCGTCTTTTGACCTACTTGATCCTCTGCTGCCTTCACTACTTCATCCCTCAAGGCTACCCATTCTTCTTCTACTGTATTTCTTTCCCCCATTCCTGTCAATTGATCCCTTATGCTCTCCCTGAAACTGTGTACAACCTCTGGTTCTTTCAGTTTATCCAGGTCTCATCTCCTCAAATTCCCACCTTTTTGCAGTTTCTTCAGTTTTAATCTACCGGTCATAACCAATAGATTGTGGTCAGAGTCCACATCTGCCCCTGGAAATGTCTTACAATTTAAAACCTGGATCCTATATCTCTGTCTTACCATTATATAATCTATCTGATACCTTTCAGTATCTCCAGGGTTCTTCCATGTATACAACTTTCTTTCATGATTCTTAAACCAAGTGTTAGCTATGATTAAGTTGTGCTCTGTGCAAAATTCTACCAGGCGGCTTCCTCTTTCATTTCTTAGCCCCAATCCGTATCCACCTACGACGTTTCCTTCTCTCCCTTTTCCTACACTCGAATTCCAGTCACCCATGACTATTAAATTTTCATCTCCCTTCACTATCTGAATAATTTCTTTTATTTCATCATACATTTATTCAATTTCTTCGTCATCTGCAGAGCTAGTTGGCATATAAACTTGTACTATTGTAGTAGGTATGGGCTTCGTATCTATCTTGGCCACAATAATGCGTTCACTATGCTGTTTTTAGTAGCTTACCCGCATTCCTATTTTCCTATTCATTATTAAACCTACTCCTGCATTACCCCTATTTGATTTTGTGTTTATAACCCTGTAGTCACCTGACCAGAAGTCTTGTTTCTCCTGCCACCGAACTTCACTAATTCCCACTATATCTAACTTTAACCTATCCATTTCCCTTTTTAAATTTTCTAACCTACCTGCCCGATTAAGGTATCTGACATTCCACACTCCGATCCGTAGAACGCCAGTTTTCTTTCTCCTGATAACGACATCCTCTTGAGTAGTCCCCGCCCGGAGATCCGAATGGGGGACTATTTTACCTCCGGAATATTTTACCCAAGAGGACGCCATCATCATTTAATCATACAGTAAAGCTGCATGCCCTCGGGAAAAATTACGGCCGTAGTTTCCCCTTGCTTTCAGCAGTTCGCAGTACCAGCACAGCAAGGCCGTTTTGGTTATTGTTACAAGGCCAGATCAGTCAATCATCCAGACTGTTGCCCTTGCAACTACTGAAAAGGCTGCTGCCCCTCTGCAGGAACCACACGTTTGTCTGGCCTCTCAACAGATACCCCTCCGTTATGGTTGTACCTACGGTACGGCTATCTGTATCGCTGAGGCACGCAAGCCTCCCCCACCAACGGCAAGGTCCATGGTTCATGGGAGGGGGGGGGGGTGGGCGGCTAGATCTTAAAACTAATTAAACCTAACTAACCTAAGGACATCACACACTTCCATGCCCGAGGCAGGATTCGAACCTGCGACCGTAGTGGTCGCTCGGCTCCAGACTGTAGCGCCTAGAACCGCACGGCCACTCCAGCCGGCTGTAAGTTTTTAACATTAACTCGACAGGCAGTACATCATGAACGTAAAACTGACCAGTAACTTACTACGGAGCAGCGACACTAAAGACACACGCAGCTAGTTTTTTACTGTTCCAAGCCACTGGCAACCAAAGGAAACACCATTTCAGTTATCGTAGCGATTTTGCTTATGGGTGATCACGAAGGAAACGACTGTCCCAGAAGCTGCAGAACACGAGAAACTGCGTGCAGTTAGACCACGTATATTTTTCATATATGTTGACATGTCTAATAAAGACGCAAAAACTTTAACATCCTAGAAGAACACCAACATCACACATTTTTGCAACTACCTATGAGCACGATCGCTATTGATTACGCGTCAGCCACATCTTGCGCTACAAAAGTTGAGTATCTCTTACCTTTTCACCGAGAGAATTTTCTGCTGGACGCTGGAAACCGAAAATAAAAGCTTCTGTTACAGAACTCTGTTATAGAATTCTGCAAGCTTCGAATTCGCGTCGTATGCAACTCTCGAGGGCAGCGCAACAAGACAAGCGTCGCAAACCGACAGCTGCTCGTATAAATACGCCATTCAGAGAGCAATTATTCGTCGCGGGAAAACGCTCAGAGAGTAAATAATACGTGGCGGGAAAAACAATCTCGCAGCGAATATGACTGAAAGATGCGCATCAGTCGTACAGAATTTTGACATGAGCTAAAAATAAAATGTATTAACTGAAGTAATGTATAGTTTTGTAAATAGCACCGCCGATTCCACTAGCCCTCTGTCAACCTGTATGTTTACAGAAATAATCCTCCAAATTTTTCCAGCCATTGATATGACGCAATTTATACACACCAAAAAAAGTTTTGCATCACCTCGGTTCCGAGAGATCCGGAACCTGTACAGAAATCTGGAATAGAGATCAACATAAACACCATTTCCGCCCTTTTTATTGCTCATGAAAACCACACATTGCATGTTGTACCACCATACAGCGAGACCTTCAGAGGTGGTGGTCCAGATTGCTGTACACACCGGTACCCAGTAGCACGTCCTCTTGCACTGATGCATGCCTGTATTCGTTGTGGCAAGCTATCCACATGTTCATCAAGCCACTGCCGGTCCAGACTGTCCCACTCCTCAACGGTGATTCGGCGTAGATGCCTCTGAGTGCTTGGTGGATCACGGCGTCTACAGACAGCCCTTTTCAGTCTACCCCAGGAATGTTCGACAGAGTTCATATGTGGAGAACATGCTGGCCACTCTAGTCAAATGATGTAGTCATCCTGAAGGGAGTTATTCACAAGATGTGCACGATGGGGGCGCGAATTGTCGCACGTGAAGACGAATGCCTCGCCAATATACTGCCGATATGGTTCCACTATCGGTCGGAGGATGGCATTCACGTATCGTACAGCCGTTAAGGCGCCTTCCGTGACCATATCATGCCACCCCAAAACATCAGGGAACCTCAACCTTGCTGCACTCGCTGAACAGTGTGTCTAATTCGTTCAGCCTGACCGGGTTGCCCCCAAACACGTTTCCGACAGTTGTGTCGTTGAAGGCATATGCGACACTCATCAGTGCAGAGAACGTGATACCAAACCTGAGCGGTCCAATCGGTATGTTTTTGGGCGCATCTCTACCGCACTGCACGGTGTCGTGGTTGCAAAGATGGACCTCGCCATCGACATCGCGAGTGAAGTTGCGCATCGCGCAGTCTATTGCGCACAGTTTGAGTGGTAACACGACGTAACACGACGTCCTGTGACTGCATGAAAAGCATTGTTCAACATGGCGGCGTTGCTGTCGGGGTTCCTCCGAGCCATAATCCGTAGGTAGTGGTCATCCACTGCAGTACTAGCCCTTGGTCGGCCTGAGCGAGGCATGACATCGACAGTTCCTGTCTCTCTGTATCTCCTCCATGTCCGAACACATCGCTTTGGTTCATTCCGAGACGCCTGGACACTTCCCTTGTTGGGAGCGCTTCCTGGCACAAAGTAACAATGCGGACGTGATCGAACCGAGGTATTGACCGTCTAGGCATGGTTGAACTACAGACAACACGAGCCGTGTACCTTCTTCTTGATGGAATGTCTGGAACTAATCGGCTGTCGGTCCCCCGACGTCTAATAGGCATGGTTGTTTACACCTTTGGGCGGGTTTAGTCAAAAGGACTGTGTCTGTGATACAATATCCACAATCAACGTCTATCTTCAGGAGTTCTGGGGATCGGGGCATGAGTTAGCAAAAACACATATTTTGCATGAAGAGGTCTGATTTGTCGTGAGCACTTCGTTCCGGCAGTTTTGAGGAAAATTAACTAATGACAATCATCGCAGCACAGCATAAAATTCGTTGTACGACATATAAGTTGACAGAATTAATTAATCCTGCATCTTATATCACTAACAGATTAATATACTGACCCTGTGAAGCTATAGGACACAGGCCAGGAGAAAGAAGAGTAAATAACTTAAATTTGAATACCATCATAGTTGATATTTTACCGTTTTCAACCGGAGACATTCCAAAGCAAGTTTAACCGCTTTATTTTTCATAATGCGGGGCCACAGTCATAACATATTTCCTTGAAGTCAGTACCGCCATTAGACTGTCGTATATTGGCAAAATGGTATACTCAGTGATGAAACAAAGCAGTAGGCTTTACCAGAAATATCGACCCTTAGACAATGTGTCTAATAGTGTATTTTAAATACGAGAGTATGCCATCTTAGGCACTGTATAACACTTAAAACACTTGATAATGGCACTTTGAAGCCGAAATTTATCTTGTAAGTGTAAATGTAACACCAGATAAACAACAGTCTAATATCGGTACTGACTTTAAAGAAAGGTTTAACAGATTTCAGCTGCTGTTTTTTTACAAGCAATGACGACTATGGCGTTTGGCACCTGGCGCACAGTACGACCTGAATGCGAAATGAATCACCTATCAGCAGCTGGAATTTGAGCGAACGCTACCACTTCATTACAAAGGAGACGAGAAGTCAAGGAAATGTGGGAGCACTAAACTACTATTAAGAATGCGAACTGCACTATCACAAAGGCGATAAAGCACCCCCACCTTAGTTAACGACACTTGAAGGGACCACACCGTGGTTCAGGTCGAAAAAAGTCGATTTTCGGTTTTCATCATATTTCGATGGATTTAGGTTTCATTTAAAAAATCTGAAAAGGATTGTGCTGAAAAAAATTTTTTTCGAGCATTTTCCTACCACGTGTGTTCATGTGCCACGCCCACTTTTCTGTCACCCACTTTTCTGCATATATTTTAGATCTTTATATCCCCTACATTGCACGTTAGGATTTTTTTTTTACTTCCGAGTGTGTTGGCCATCCTTGGAATGCAACAGTCGGTGTTCTTTTGTTTCTGCTGTTTGTAAACAACACATTTTCAAAAACGCGATTAGTTTTGTTCAAGTGTGATTGCGAGTAGTTGTTATAGAAAACTTGCAGATATACTATGGGCAGGCAATTAGGAGAAATAAAGAAAATCTGGAGGCAATGAAGAGAGATGTTTGGGCCACATTCTTCCGTAAGTCCTCTACTGATGATAGGCCATGTCGTGGATTGTGTCCATCAGGAGAAAATTCGTGGTGCAAATACAATAGGGCTCAGGCAACTGGAGAATCTTATTCTCACCAGCATTATCTTTCTGCTGCTGTTATTACAGCAATTAAACCTATTTTCAGAGACTTGGCTCATCCTGACCTTCTAACGAAATGTCTGCAGGTGCAGACACAGAACCCAAATGAATGTTTCAACAGCATAACTTGGAACCACCTTCCTAAAAATGTATTTGTAGGCATGCATACAATTAAACTAGGAGTTCATGATGCTGTTATTACATTCATTTGTGGTAATATTGGAAAGTGTTGATTACTGAAAAAGCTGGCAATTAATCCTGGTGAAAATATGATCACTGGGCTGAACCCTGAGATAAAATGAGGTTACCCGATGCAGACAGGTCTGCATCTAATATGGCCAAGAAAGCTAGACAGACATCCAGCAAGGTGAAAAAGAAGCTGGAAGACCTGCTAGAGGCCAAAGAAGGGCCATAATATGCAGCAGGACAGTTTTAATTACCTGTAAATAACAAATTTCAAAAGTTTTTTCTTTAAAGTCAATTTCCCACAAACTAAAATTTTCAGTACATATGCCCTTAATATCTGAAACTGTCATAGATAAATGAATGAAATTTTCAGAGACTCTGCATAACATAAAAAGCCACCTCTGGTACTACATTCATTAATATTTGCCCATTAGAAAGTTAACAAAAAATATTTTCTGCTGAAAAAACTTAATATTTTTTGTTAATAAATTTAAAAAGTATGTCTTGAAGACTATAAAATGGATAAAGTAGATTTTAGTGCAGTTGACTCTATTAGCATCATGTAACATACAGTGAAAATATTAACGTCTTGCATCAAATAATTTATTTCAGAAATGGGTCAAATACTTGCCTAAATTAACATGGGTTAGATAGGCTGTGGTCCCCTTGAACAGAAAAACAATTTCGAAAGGCATTTCGTTCCATGAACTAGACAGCTATGATTGAAATGGCAAATAAGCGTTCTGTCGAAAATAGAGGATAAATTCTCGCTTCCGTTTCCAACTGTCGGCTTCCACCAATGACGTCATACCTAAGTCAAGGTCGCTACTTACAACGTTAAGTGCCCACCGCACCCCCGTCATATTTAGTGGTAAGATGACCCAGAGGATAGTATAGCCCGTCAAAAACTGAACACAGACCAAGCATGAAAACAGGAAGACGCTGTACTGGACTGTGGAAAAAAAAGCAAAATAGAAAGAGTGAACGGTTGAGGAACAAGAAGTGCAATATAGGGCAGCCTGAAACATTGACGGCGCCGTGCGAAGTCATCATGGTGATTGACTGTATGGTGCGAAAACTGGCAGTTGAACCTGAATAACGAAAAGTGTGACGTCATCCACGTGAGTGATAAAGGAAAACCGTTAAACTTCGGTTACACGATAGATCAGTCGAATCCAAGGGCCGTAAATTCAACAAAATACCTAGGAATTACAATTACAAACAACTTAAATTGGAAGGAATACACACAAAATGTTGTGGGGAAGGCTAACCAAAGATTGCGTTTTATTGGCAGGACACAAAATGTAACAGATCTACTAAAGAGGCTGCCTACACTACGCTTGTCCGCCGTCTTTTAGAATAGTGTTGCCCGGTGAGGGATCCTTACCAGAGAGAATTGACGGAGTACAGATAAGTCCTAAAAGAACTAGGGACTCACGCCTCCTGAAAATGACGTAATAAAGGAACGTGGAGTCAGTAATTAGAGCGACACCGACTTGAAAATTCTAAAAGAGTGCATAGCAGGAGTGTGCAACGGTTTGTTATACCATGCCAGTCTCTGGACTGTAGACCACAACAACATCTGTTTTGGTGTTGCTTTCGGTACTACTATTGTTACTGTAGGTGTGTACTGTCCATTCTTTGAGTATTGCCATGTATGGTATCACTTCATTTGTTGATTCCACGTTCTATTATTTTTCATGATTTTTATTGGCTGTTAATTATTTCGTCAAGGGTTTAACTTTTTCGTATCGCTTGCTATGCTCTTGGAAGCACGAAAAACATTACTAATGTCGGAATCAACAACTACACTTAACCTAGTGTATATCAGACAATAAATAAGTAAATATTCCTAGAAGAAATAACACTTTTGAAAAACCACGAAAAATTACGAACCGAGGGGTGGAGAACTACAGTTGACCTGTGTAACTGTCGTCTTTGGTTGCTGCCACACCTCACCCTCGGCAATCGTGGCACATTCGGAAGAAAACGGCCAAATATTTGTGAGAAGCGAGATTATAGATACAACTGAGGATCGCCTCACACGCAGCAATTTCAGCTACACTCTTTAAGTTCCTGTCCAACCCCGCCTTCGGAAATCATGCCGTATTAGGAAAAAATAGCCATATATATTTACGAGAATACGATTATAAATACGATTGCTACTTGACTGACACGCAGCAACTTAAGCTGTGCACTTAGGTTCTTGACTAACCACAACCTGGTAAATCGAGATATGTTTGTAATAAACAGCGTAGTTTACGTCAGACACTAAGACAACCACAGATAAAATTTAATAACAAGCCACTCGAACATCGTAAACTCATGGCGTCCTTCACTCGGGATGTCATTGGTCAAAGCTGACAGGTAGAAACGGACACTAAATTTGTTTCAACATAGAACTTAATGCCTGAAATTCATTTAAAATAAGTCAGGAAGTGTTTAAGATACGTTACTTCTTACGATATCGCCGTGGAAAATGTGTGTTTCACGGCAGCACGGTGATGTACTGAACACGTCACGTTGTCTACGCGAGCGAATACAGCAAGCACTTCGGATGGGCGTCTTCGTAGCACCATGTATAATTTGTAGTAATTCCCAGCTTACTCTGATTACAAGAGTTATTAAGTTAACGGTTCTCCAACACAAACTGCTTTAGACGAACCGTAATAAACAGTCTGGACGCCTGTTTTGCAAAACTAAATTACCTCGAATATAACTGCTGTGTCGATGACCTCCATATTCACTCAACACACGTGATGAGATAATTTATGTTATGCGTTCGCAGAATGGTGCAACGATTTAACGCCTGTGCTTTGGCTGCCAAGGATTGGTGGAAAACAGATGCTGGTTCAAGACTTACCAGAGACGGTTATTGCCGTTGCCCGAGCCGCTACAGCATTTCACGGTTTTTTAAGGTTTTGCTGAACGCGGACAGAACCATTCGTGATGCTCGCCATTCGACTCGTCTCAGACTGTTGCCAAGACACGACACGGGACGTCGAAGAGACTCCTGTATTGTTGAAAACTGCGTCACGTCGCGATTGCTGTTGTTTACTCTAAGAGGGTATGAGGACAATTATCGCCGTATGATTACAGGAGGCGTATATGGGCTGTGGTGTCCGGGGCAATTTCGCCGAAAACAACGCCCGCACAGCCTTACTTCCTGCCCCGTCTAACACTTTCCGAACATCACAGAGGCTCTCCTGCGAAACATGCAAGACCGGCAGTCCTGAAAGAAAGGATATTGCGGAGACACGGCATAGCTCCAGGCTGAAGCCAAGCAACGCCTCCGCAAGTTTCTTTCTTCCAGGAGTGCCGGTCTTGCACGTTTCGCTGGAGAGCCTCTGTGAAGTTTGGAAGGTAGGAGACGAGGTACTGGCGGAAGTACGGCTGTGAGGGCGGGGCGTGAGTCCTACTTGGGTAGTTCAGCTGGTAGACCACTCGCCCGCAAACGGGAAAGGTGCCGAGTTCGATTCTCGGTCCAGCACACCTGCCAGGAATTTCAAATCAACGCTCGCTCTGCTCAGAGTAAAAATTTCATTCTGGAAAGTAGTTTATTTATTTTTTTATTTTACATGTCTTGCTCATTAGGACCAAGTCTACGAGCAAATGTCCGTGGTCGTGGAACGAGAGAGTGCATGAAATTAACATCAGAAACGTTGACAACAGATAACATCTACACGATAATGAACAAAAACCAGCATAATCAACAATATAACACACTAATTTTCTTTCTTTTATCCGGGAACTCGCTGACGCACTAGAAGGAGTGAGCTATTTTCTTCGCGGCAGCTTACTGAAAATGGATGCACCGGAGTACCACATGCCTTTCTGCACAGTAGTAAAGGAGTTGCGGACCAAGTGCAGGCTGGATCCCTGCCTGGCATTAACCGAGCGGACAGCTGCTGCTCCTCGGCAGTAGGCTCATGTTGTTAGCAGCGAACGGAACTGAAGGAAATGCCTGTTGAGAGGCAAGTGACAGAATTCCAGGGGTCGACAAGAGGTTCGCGATCGTGTACCACGTTTTGCTCGAACTGCCCATTTCTGAGCCAAAAATACCCTTTGAGAACGGGAAGAGTTATCCCAGAGAAAGTACTATTACATGCCATAAATGAATGAAAATAAACAAAGTAGACTAATTTCCACGTTCGACTACCACTTACTGCAGATACTGTACTAATAGTAAATAAAGCAGCATCATGTTTTTGAAGACGGGCTTTCCTTGACAGTTTATCTCTTAGGAATTTGGAGTGTTCGGATTCCCTTATGATTTGCCCATTCTGTGTAAATCAGAACGACGCTTTTGATTAAACTGAGTGACAGAAACTGTAAAATTTGAGTTTTAATGTAATTTAGCATCAATTTTATTTCTATAAGTCTTGAACTGCACGATTTGATACTTTACCTATGTTGCACTCAACAAACTTCTCTATGGAGTTAGCGTCATCAGTAAACAGAAATATCTCATAATCACCTGTGATATAAACATATATCATTCACATATATAAGAAACGGGAACGGTCCCAGCACCACCCTCTCAACCCCCCCCCCCCCCCTCCACCACCGCTTTACATAACGGTCTCCCAGTCAGAGTCCGTGTTATGCCCGTTCTTATTTACTATGGACACATCATCTTTCGCTGCATGTTCTTAAGATATGAGTGAACCAGTTGGGTTTTATTCATATTATTTCATAATGGCCCAACTTCTGCAATAACATTTAGTGACCGTCCGCCCCCAGTAGCTGAGTGGTCAGCGCGACGAAATGTCATACCTAACGGCCTGGGTTCGGTTCCCGGCTCGGTCGGAGATTTCCTCCGCTCAGGGACTGGGTGTTGTCTTGCCCTTATAATCATCATTTCATCCCCATCGACGCGCAAGTCGCCGAAGTGGCGTCCACTGGGAAGACTTGCACCAGGCGAACGGTCTACCCGACGGGAGGCACTAGCCACACGGCATTTCCATTTTTTTTTCCATTTTGTGACCAACGCAATCAAACACCTTATGTAAATCAAAAAACATCCCCGGTGTTCGCGTATTTTTGTTTAGTGCTTCGAGCGAGTCACAGAGAAAAAAGAATACAGCATTTTCAGTTGTTAAAGCACATGAAGCTGATGGCTTGACAGCAAATTTTGTGAACTAAAATGATCAATTAAGCTTATATGTACAGTCTTTTCGATAACTTCAGCATAAATCGATGGCATAGAAAAGGTCTAAAATTGTCGATATTATCCCTTTCTCCTTTTTTATAAAGTGGTTTCACTTCTGAGTACTTAAATCGTTCAGGAAACCGACCATTTTTAAAAGAAAAATTACTGGGATAACATACGCATCACGGTGCTCTAGTATTCTGCTACGTACCGCGTCATATCTACCAGAGCCCTTAGTCTGCAGCGATCTGATTATTGACTTAAGTACCCCCTCTGTCAGTCTCACTGAGGCGTGTTTTTAGAGAGCAGTCTTGGAAAGCCGTTTTCTGTGTGAGAGTTATGTGATTCCCCATACAAACTGAATTTTTGTTTAATTCACCTGCTATATTGCTCATATGGTGTTAATTTTATCCAGAGTATTAGGTATTCTATTTGCATACCTCGCTTTTTGTCTCCCTAATAACACTTTTAAGCAGTTTACAGTTCTGTTTGTAATGTGCTACTGCAACTCCATTGTGGCTATTTCTCACTATAAGCTCCCACTAGTCAGCCACCTAGATTGCCTGTTAGTGCTGGTATCCTGTTTTCAGTGTTCTAATGGAAAGCGACTTTCAAACAGCATGAGAAATGTGATAGGGAAAGCGTTTATTTGTCAGTCGTCTATGTTACCAGCAGTATAAACGTCCTGCCACTCTTGTGTTTTAATGAGGTTCGAAAAAGCCTCTGTTGCCGCTGGGTTAACTTCTCTAAATAGTTTGCAATTATATTTAACATTTCTGTATGCGCAGATTTCTTTTAGTATTGAAATTTGTGCATCATGTTTTGAAAGGCAATTCACCCTTTCACCAACAGAATGTCTGTCTAGCAATGAAGAATGAACCAAAATGTCTGTGGTTGTGCTACCGTTCCCCTGCACTCTGCTCACAAAGAATATAATCCGCATTAGATGATGTGAATTTAGGAGATCTTTCAGCATTCTTTTTGTTGCACAGTCACTTGTAAAATTAATATTAAAGTCACCACGTAAGCTAATATTTGGTGCTTTCTGTAAAGTCAACCAAGAGTTCTCTCTAGCTGGAACGAAAATGTTCTGAAATCAGAGTTAGGGGACCTATCCATAACTGTAGTTAAAACTTAAATTTCACTAAATTCGACTACTTCCACACAACATTCGAAGACATATACGGTGCATTGCTTTGACATGTCAACAGACTCAACTGGAATACCGTTTTTCACTTACATGACCACACCCCCTCCGAGAAAAGCTCCATGAAAAACAGCCAGCTAATCTGTATCCTGGTAAAGGACGCCTATGAACTGTCACATTATTTAAGCGATGCTCTGATATACCAACAATGGCAGAGTCAACATCTATACGCATTTCACTAATTTTAACTCTATTACTTTTTATATTTGATAAACTGTGCTAATCCCTTCATTACTTAGATACCTGACTTTTTCTGAAGGAGAATTCTTCATTAGAGAGACTTCCCTTAAGCAGAGGTACCTACCAGCTGATTTCAATCCAAAAAAGCTCTAGCACCAACAACTACGGGAATTTTCCCATAGCTGATCCCTCCCGCTCTACTACACTGTCACCCATAAGTTTCGCCAACTCCTCATCCCATGCCGATCGAGACGCACGCTACGCCTAGCGAAACCCGATCTATCGATAGACTCAGCTGGCTCTATTGTCTTGTATATCTTTCAGCGGTTAAAGTATCAGAATTTTACCTCTTACATCCATGCCAGAAACCGACCTCGAACATCAGTTAACTCAATATATAGAACGAAGGGGATCAAGACGCGAACAAGTTTTTTGGCCAACATAATGATGATGATGTTTGGTTTGTGGAGCGCACAAGTATGCGGTCATCAGCGCCCGTACCAAGTCCCAATTTTCACACAGTCAAATTTTTTTACACAGTCAAATTTTTTTACACAGTCCAATCTATCCACTGTCACGAATGATGATAATGGGGATGAAATGATGAAGACAGCACAAACACCCAGCCCCAGGGCAGAGAAAATCCCCAACCCGGCCGGGAATCGAACCCCGGCTCCCGTGATCCACAGGCAGCAAAGCTAGCCGCTAGACCACGTGCTGCGGACTGGCCAACACTATGACGGAGCATTTATCATGCATGAATGGTGTATAAAGAAGAATAGAGTCACAATCCGAGTATAGTTTTTACAGGTGCTGCGGTGTCTCAGTGGCGAAGCAAGCAGCAGCGCTGTATTTCAAAACCGTTGAGAATAACTACAATTTTTTTATCTAAACGTGATACAGAGACGAGAAACAATGTGTGTGTGACGTTTCGTTTAGTTGGCAATGGGGTGGAGGCAGAGGGGTACTCACTGTGGGTATTCGCTGTAACATTATGTGATTGTCTTATCATTTTAAATCATTCACTAATCGAGCAGTCGCTCGGCAACAGCTACAGTTAGCAAATAATGTTGCGAGAATGTAAAAGGTGAACGACCTGTGACGTAACTTGTTTATTGTCGAAGTGCCGTCAGAGATGCAGTGAGTTATTGACTTTGAAAACCACGGCGCGAAAAACGGACAGAAGAAGAACACTTTTATTCCATTTTTTTTTTTTTTTTGAGGTACGAGATATTCTCGATGAACAGTTACTCATTCTTCTCTTGTCTCTTGTGTCGGACGCGCATGTCTTGCCGCCGTATTATTATTGTTAAAAATAATATTGTTGTAGTGAAAAGTGAATGTGTAATACTAAAAGTGCCTAGCAGTAGATTTATTGTGCGACGTGTATGTGAAAACGTCGAAGGAATTGTTTTCATTAAGAGAAGTGCCAGTCAAAACGGCATCCATGTTAAATCCTTCATTGCAGTGTAAGTTCGTCTATTAATTGCCATAAATTCAGATTTAAATGGAACTGGTGTATGGACTATTTATTTAATATAGAATCTATGTCTCACTCCTTCATGAAGTTATTTAATTTTCTTTATGTTTCTGCCAAATAGAGAGTTCACAGTCACGAATTCTTTCGTCGAGTCGGGCGGAAGTTGCATGCGGCGAAATACTTTCTCCGCGCCATATTCTACTGATAAATGCATGATAAACTACGGTCCCTTAGGAAATTCATGTTGAGCTATCCAAAATAATTATATTTTGAATAGGCATTTACTCTCCTATGCAATGCAACTTCCGACTGATCAGACAACGAACGGGGACATTTATAACTGTATGTTTATGTATACACATTACGTAAACATATCGTTATAATTGGCGCCCGAACAGGGACTTGAATTTAAAAAATATACTCAAAGGAATAAAAATTTATATAAGATACGCATTGTGGGAATATTCATAAATAATTGTAGCTAATCTTGTGCTTTTTATTTGTTACATGACATCAAACGCCATCCAATAAAATTTCCATTGAGCGAAAGAAACGACATATTCAGAGAAAATTATGGAAGAGAGATTTTTTTTTGGAACAGAATTTGTGCGAAAATCTAGTTGCAACGCCCAAGTCATCAGTAACGTAAGTTAAAAATTTCGTTTGCCGTAGCCAAGCTTCCTTAATTTCAGCCGACATTAATCAATTTGTGACGATCTTTATTAGTTGCAGTATAATTTGCTTTGAATTCGGTAGATTGCATTTAGTAGATTAGTAATTTCTTCAAGTATTGTTTAAATTCCATTGTTGTGTATTGCATATCATTTGTTTTTAAATGTCCGCTGCCTGTTCACGGAGCTGACCAGCCTTAGTTTTCATTTATTTTGAACAGTGCGCAGCCATACTTTCTTTACGGTCCAGAATAGTCTCTTGTTCTCGTGACATGCATCTCCCGACATTCCGATCTTGTGACGTAGCAGTGACAACCGACTCGCAACCGATAAATTACATCTCTGTCGACAGCTGACGGCCGTAGCTCAAACGAACTTCATTGACTTACTGTTTGTAAATAAGTGAGCTATGGCAGACGATAACATGTCATCACTAGATTCAAATGAACGGAATGAAACGAGTGAAGTGTCGCGTCGCTTACGGTCCCGTACGGTAATTAGTAGGGCTGAGACACCAATTGAAACAATTGTAGAAAGTGAAGTGGGAAATCTTACGGACTTTGGTGCCTCACACCATAATGTTACCGGTACTGAACTAGACAATGCCAGCATAGTTTCTGCCACTAGTAGTCGTAGCCATATACCGGTTACAAGGGAGGCAGGTGAAAGCAATTCAGGGGTAGTGACAGACGATGTATTCAAACAGCTACTGAGCCAAATAAATCAAATGATGCAGGACGGAAATCGCCAAATGGTGAATTCCATTAAAAATTATTTGAAAGACGAAAATAGACAAATGTTAGCCTCACTTGAAGATGATTTGAAAGACGAAAATAGACAAATGTTAGCCTCACTTGAAGATAAACTTTCTACAGTAATTGAAGATAAACTTTCTACAGTAAGCGAAGAAATAAAAACTGTTAGAGAAAACGTAGCTAAAGAAGTAGCAAAGCAAGTTAAGGTTGCTGTTTCTCAAATGCGAAGTGAAATAATTTTCGAACTGAATGACACTTTAGCTACCATGCAAAGCGAGACAGCTGACATCCGAAACGCAACCAAGAATCTTGACTCCACCGTAACCACGGTTAACCACAGAGTAACTACGCAGGTAGAAAAACTAACTGAGGGAATGTCAAATTTGACTCTGGGAACGGAAACGAAAGTAAAGGAGAGACTAGATAGTCATGAGAGAGAATTTAGAGAAAAGTATGAGAACTGGATTGCTGGAAAGGACAAATTTGTCGAAGATAAAATTAACAAAGACCTAGCAGAGACTGTGAAAGCAACCACTCTTGGTATCTTGTCAGCTCCTGGAAGCTCCGGAGATACCGTAATGTCTGAACTCGGTAGCATTAGGCGTACCCTTCAGCAAGAATTACCAAATTGGAAGCAAGAGGTAACGGAACAGCTAAATAACCTGAAAGCACAAGTGAGTAGTAGTTCCCGAATACAGAGACCGAATTATCCTAACTCTTTAGCCTCAGAGGAAGAAGATGAATTATTTCGGCAATTCCGAATTCCTGTTGTATCTAATGAACACACTTCACCACCACATATTCCAGTTAGTCACCGAAATCAAGAATCTGACTCAGTAGTAAAAATGATGAAGGAAGAAAGCATGATAAAGCATCGAGTTTTTCAAACCTTTAACCCAGAAAAACGAAATATCCACCCAATTGTCTTTCTTCGTGGATTCTCCGGCATTTTTCCAAATTCGTGGACTGATAGACAGCGTATCCAATTTGTTACCGGATATATAGGTGGCGAATCGGCAATATGGGGAACAGAAATGGTTGATAAGTGTCGAACATATGAGGAGTTTGAGCACTGTTTCCTCAGCAAATTTTGGAGCGAAGGTGTTCAGAAGCGCCTTCGTAAAGAAGTCTATAATGCAGAACAATTTGACCCCAGGAATAGTAGCCTGAGAATGTACTTCGAAAAATATCTTGGCAAAGTTAGGTATTGGGATAACCCTATCAATAGTAAAGATGTAATTATGATTCTCAAGTCTAAATTACCCATTTCGATTCGTGAAAAGCTGATAGCCATACCAGATGATGATCCAGATACCTTTCTGTCGATATTAGATTCCCTAGACCTGATCTATGAGGACATGAGAGCTAACAAACCGCGGAATACTCCGAACAATTCTTGGCCACAACATTACGACAGTAACGGCTATGAAAAGCCAGGGAACGGTTCAAAAAGTAGTAACGATTGGCAAAACGGAAATAAAGGCAGCGGGTATCCGCACAAAAGGAATAGACATAATCAACACAACCGATTCAATCCCGTGTATAACACGACTGGTAACCAGTACGGCAATCAATCGTGCAAGCAGAAGTTTGGAAACGGTTTCAGTCAAAAAGGTTGGCAACAGCAGAGCGGATCGCAATGGAATGCACCGTACTCGCGCAGCCAACACTCAAATTACGGGCAGCAACAAACAGCTGATAACGCCCACTCATACCAATACAACTCCGTGCCTAGTAAAAATCAAGCGCAGGGAATGTACAGAAACACACAGTTTAACGGCAACCCACAGTGTGAAGGTGGATTTCACAGTAACAATTCCGGAAATCATAATAGTAATAAAAATCATCAGACCCCGCGAAGGCATTACAATCCCCCTGTATTTTTCGCAAACGCGGAAGACAGTAACACGTATTGGACACCAGAACAAACGCAGCAACATTTTGACACGAGGTTTGTGCATAACAGTAATTTTGTTCCTCAGTGTTCTCATAATGTCAGATTGGTCGAACTTTCTAATGATGAAGGCCAATCAAAACCACACAAACAGGAAAACTAAGTCCAGCATCTGAAAGCTCCCTAAGTGCTGCTGTGAGACAGAATGGGGCTACCACTTCGACGGAGAGACTAACCACGACGTACTTGTACTGAGATACGGCGTTAACTTATAAAGTAGGCGAAAAGGTCTTGCTAAAAGCACACTTCAAAACATCGTTGCTCTTACACAAAAATCGAAAATGGCAAAGTCTTTTTGAGGGACCTTACGAGATCCTTCGTATACCGCATACAGGTTGTTATCTGATTTCTGATCCCGCAAATGGAAAAATAAAAGGATTATACCATCAATCTGATCTTAAAAAATATCATGCTACAGAATAAGTCAAAAGGAAAGCTTTATAATGACAAGAGAAGGTTAGCCGCTAGTAACTAAGTGACAACTGATTTGACTTCGTTAAAAAAAAATGCTTAGAATATATATTACACGACAGTGAGTCTATCTTGCTATACAGCAGACAATTTAAAATATGTTATCTTGAGCCATAATTTAAGTACAGACAAGCTGAAAAAAAAATCTTGTTTAACAAAGAAAGTGATCAACTCCAAGAACTCTAGTTTTAAGATTTAGTTTTAAGGAGATAATATTTAAGAGAGAGAAATGAAATATAAAGGGAAGGATGTGCCTAACAAGCCGGCTTCTGCAATATGAAATGCTAAAGAAGTGAAAATAAAACATAGTATGTAAGAATTTTTTTTTAAGTTCAAGGAGTAATGATCCAGAAACGAAATTTATTTTCGTCAAGGACAAGGGTCGCTTGACAATTATTGGTTCCTGATCCCACTAAAAAAGAAAACATGTAACTAGTTTCTAAGTCAGCTATGTCTAGATTAAGTTCCAATGTACATAGAAATCTGGAACAGGTTCATCTCTGCATTAAAATAACGTAATGTTTACGAAGCATGTGAGTTACTTGTAAGTACCAACATGACCACGAAAGCGCTATCCTTCAGCCAGATAAACAAAGTAGCATTAATTGTAATTGCAATACGTAGGACAGATACATTCAAAGCCATAAGTGAAGTAAATACCAAGTATAAGAGCGTAAGTGGCAAGGACAAAGCAATTATGACTTAAGGTCATATATAGAGGCCAATGCAGTGTAGCGCAAGCAGGCGTCAAGGCGAGAATAAAATGACAATGAAACCGCCGGCAAAACAAAGTAGCTAGTTTGTAATTGGAGCGTGTACGCAGACGTACGGCGCAAAGGAAAATTAATTTCTGAGTCATAAGGAACAAGGAGTTGTTTGCTAGATTTCTTCTTCTATGTACTATTATATCTATGTCTTTCTTCTGAATTTGTGTAAATATCCTAACCGGCCTAAACCCGTCCCGTAGACTTGACGTCACAGATTGAGAAATGCGGTTGACGTGGAAGGCTGGTTTGGCATACGATTTTCAAAAGGAAACGCGTGAACGAAATCGGGAAAAGCTAGTTTTGAAATGTCTTTATTTTTCCTTTTAAAGTCAATCCGAGACGCAATCCGAGATCGCGATAAGGAATTTGAAATTTTCTTGAATGGTGTTCTGTTCTCATGTGAGAGGGCAATCAAATGTGACTGATTGATCCTCACATCTAGTAAAAAGAGAATTTTTGTTGAAATGACAGTGATAACTTTAATGAATCTAATAAATAGAAAAATAATAATAATTGCTAACAGATCGGAGAAACTAATGTATTGTGACTGTGAACTAAAAGCATAATTAGTCTTAGAGAAAGATGAGGAACCATGTAAAGCGAAATGTTAAGGAAGTTACCAACAAAGTAACAGAAATTGAAATGGACATGATAATCAAAGCTCTGAATTAACAAGCTTCAAAGTGAGACAAACTATTTGATTATAAACTGTAAAAAAAGATTGTGTACGTAGTAGTGTATAAGTGAAGGCTTAAAATGGTGTGGAAGTCTGCCACAGACATGATGAAGAAGAAAGTGTTAAACGTGCAGATAGGCCGACGGACAATGATAGTCCGGTTGTGTAACCGAAGGCGGTGATGTGATTACGTGCAGTGCATCGGAAACCAAGTGTGTTAGCTGGTTTGCAAAGTGCGAGCTCTAGCCTACCTTAAAATCTTCAAAATCGGCTGGAAAATGTGGAGACAGGGATGGTTTCAATGGAGTCTCTGTCCCTGGTAATCCTCGTCCCTCCTCACCAGCCTCAGCAAACCACAAAATACCACAACACCATCGACGCAACGTGTTCACTGAACCGTGCGCGTAAAAGCTGAAGTACCGCGTGGAGGCTAGTGAGCGCCTCGAGTTGCGATTCAGCTCTAACAATCAGCCTGTGTCAACGTACATCGACGCAACAAACGCGTTAAATTTAAAGTGATGTACTAGCACAGCACTCCCGCTGCAGTTCGACAAAACGGACTTTCCATGAAAGCCGCTCCCAAAATAAAAGACTTTTATATGAGTTCACAACATATCACATACTATGCTAATGTTATATCCCGTGGATGAAATGTGAACAGCCAAACCACACGCGAATAGTGACAAAGTCAAATTCCTATGAATCCCAAGTCCTAAAATAGATTTAAGCTTAGTTTTTAGACTAATGGGTATTTATATTTCTTTTGTTACATGTAACGTGTGTACGTAACGTGCGAGTGAGACTCGCCCGCCAGTGCTGATGAAAAGTTTTCTACTCGGAGACCGCAAAGTAGCGATCCAACTTCTCAAGGCATAAGCTTCACCTGGAGAAGAATCAAATTTTAACTTACCTGTCAATACACAAACAGTGAAAGCGTAAAAATCATGACAACTAGTGAGCAATGAAAAATGGACACGTGTGAGAAATTCCATGTGTGAGAATTATATGTGTATAAAAATGGACACGTGTGAGAAATTCCATGTGTGAGAATCATGTGCGTATAAAAAGATGAATCCTATGTGTTTTCTTTCAGGAGCAAAGAGCCTATGAGCTCTGGACAATAACTTGAGGCCACAAAGATGGTCGGTATGAACTCTGTAAAAAAAAAAAAAAAAAGACTGTAATGAGTATAATGTATAATGTCCATTGTAAACTTCGTAGATTTACTGTCTTAGTTTTTAAATTTTTTTGTGTATCTTTACCTTAAGAACTGTCTTTGTCTATGAATGAGAGATCACCATATTTGTGTAATCCTAATAATCAAATGACAGGAATACTGTGTTTGATCAAAGTAAATCTGTAAAGTACTCAATCCCATAATGTTAACGGCGACATGTGAATCTTGGCAATCTCCTTGATTTCCAAGATTCCCATGGAAGGCAATGTAACATTATGTGATTGTCTTATCATTTTAAATCATTCACTAATCGAGCAGTCGCTCGGCAACAGCTACAGTTAGCAAATAATGTTGCGAGAATGTAAAAGGTGAACGACCTGTGACGTAACTTGTTTATTGTCGAAGCGCCGTCAGAGATGCAGTGAGTTATTGACTTTGAAAACCGCGGCGCGAAAAACGGACAGAAGAAGAACACTTTTATTCCATCTTTTTTTTTTTTTTTTTGAGGTACGAGATATTCTCGATGAACAGTTACTCATTCTTCTCTTGTCTCTTGTGTCGGACGCGCATGTCTTGCCGCCGTATTATTATTGTTAAAAATAATATTGTTGTAGTGAAAAGTGAATGTGTAATACTAAAAGTGCCTAGCAGTAGATTTATTGTGCGACGTGTATGTGAAAACGTCGAAGGAATTGTTTTCATTAAGAGAAGTGCCAGTCAAAACGGCATCCATGTTAAATCCTTCATTGCAGTGTAAGTTCGTCTATTAATTGCCATAAATTCAGATTTAAATGGAACTGGTGTATGGACTATTTATTTAATATAGAATCTATGTCTCACTCCTTCATGAAGTTATTTAATTTTCTTTATGTTTCTGCCAAATAGAGAGTTCACAGTCACGAATTCTTTCGTCGAGTTCGGACGGAAGTTGCATGCGGCGAAATACTTTCTCCGCGCCATATTCTACTGATAAATACATGATAAACTACGGTCCCTTAGGAAATTCATGTTGAGCTATCCAAAATAATTATATTTTGAATAGGCATTTACTCTCCTATGCAATGCAACTTCCGACTGATCAGATAACGAACGGGGACATTTATAACTGTATGTTTATGTATACACATTATGTAAACATATCGTTATAATTGGCGCCCGAACAGGGACTTGAATTTAAAAAATATACTCAAAGGAATAAAAATTTATATAAGATACGCATTGTGGGAATATTCATAAATAATTGTAGCTAATCTTGTGCTTTTTATTTGTTACATGACATCAAACGCCATCCAATAAAATTTCCATTGAGCGAAAGAAACGACATATTCAGAGAAAATTATGGAAGAGAGATTTTTTTTGGAACAGAATTTGTGCGAAAATCTAGTTGCAACGCCCAAGTCATCAGTAACGTAAGTTAAAAATTTCGTTTGCCATAGCCAAGCTTCCTTAATTTCAGCCGACATTAATCAATTTGTGACGATCTTTATTAGTTGCAGTATAATTTGCTTTGAATTCGGTAGATTGCATTTAGTAGATTAGTAATTTCTTCAAGTATTGTTTAAATTCCATTGTTGTGTATTGCATATCATTTGTTTTTAAATGTCCGCTGCCTGTTCACGGAGCTGACCAGCCTTAGTTTTCATTTATTTTGAACAGTGCGCAGCCATACTTTCTTTACGGTCCAGAATAGTCTCTTGTTCTCGTGACATGCATCTCCCGACATTCCGATCTTGTGACGTAGCAGTGACAACCGACTCGCAACCGATAAATTACATCTCTGTCGACAGCTGACGGCCGTAGCTCAAACGAACTTCATTGACTTACTGTTTGTAAATAAGTGAGCTATGGCAGACGATAACATGTCATCACTAGATTCAAATGAACGGAATGAAACGAGTGAAGTGTCGCGTCGCTTACGGTCCCGTACGGTAATTAGTAGGGCTGAGACACCAATTGAAACAATTGTAGAAAGTGAAGTGGGAAATCTTACGGACTTTGGTGCCTCACACCATAATGTTACCGGTACTGAACTAGACAATGCCAGCATAGTTTCTGCCACTAGTAGTCGTAGCCATATACCGGTTACAAGGGAGGCAGGTGAAAGCAATTCAGGGGTAGTGACAGACGATGTATTCAAACAGCTACTGAGCCAAATAAATCAAATGATGCAGGACGGAAATCGCCAAATGGTGAATTCCATTAAAAATTATTTGAAAGACGAAAATAGACAAATGTTAGCCTCACTTGAAGATGATTTGAAAGACGAAAATAGACAAATGTTAGCCTCACTTGAAGATAAACTTTCTACAGTAATTGAAGATAAACTTTCTACAGTAAGCGAAGAAATAAAAACTGTTAGAGAAAACGTAGCCAAAGAAGTAGCAAAGCAAGTTAAGGTTGCTGTTTCTCAAATGCGAAGTGAAATAATTTTCGAACTGAATGACACTTTAGCTACCATGCAAAGCGAGACAGCTGACATCCGAAACGCAACCAAGAATCTTGACTCCACCGTAACCACGGTTAACCACAGAGTAACTACGCAGGTAGAAAAACTAACTGAGGGAATGTCAAATTTGACTCTGGGAACGGAAACGAAAGTAAAGGAGAGACTAGATAGTCATGAGAGAGAATTTAGAGAAAAGTATGAGAACTGGATTGCTGGAAAGGACAAATTTGTCGAAGATAAAATTAACAAAGACCTAGCAGAGACTGTGAAAGCAACCACTCTTGGTATCTTGTCAGCTCCTGGAAGCTCCGGAGATACCGTAATGTCTGAACTCGGTAGCATTAGGCGTACCCTTCAGCAAGAATTACCAAATTGGAAGCAAGAGGTAACGGAACAGCTAAATAACCTGAAAGCACAAGTGAGTAGTAGTTCCCGAATACAGAGACCGAATTATCCTAACTCTTTAGCCTCAGAGGAAGAAGATGAATTATTTCGGCAATTCCGAATTCCTGTTGTATCTAATGAACACACTTCACCACCACATATTCCAGTTAGTCACCGAAATCAAGAATCTGACTCAGTAGTAAAAATGATGAAGGAAGAAAGCATGATAAAGCATCGAGTTTTTCAAACCTTTAACCCAGAAAAACGAAATATCCACCCAATTGTCTTTCTTCGTGGATTCTCCGGCATTTTTCCAAATTCGTGGACTGATAGACAGCGTATCCAATTTGTTACCGGATATATAGGTGGCGAATCGGCAATATGGGGAACAGAAATGGTTGATAAGTGTCGAACATATGAGGAGTTTGAGCACTGTTTCCTCAGCAAATTTTGGAGCGAAGGTGTTCAGAAGCGCCTTCGTAAAGAAGTCTATAATGCAGAACAATTTGACCCCAGGAATAGTAGCCTGAGAATGTACTTCGAAAAATATCTTGGCAAAGTTAGGTATTGGGATAACCCTATCAATAGTAAAGATGTAATTATGATTCTCAAGTCTAAATTACCCATTTCGATTCGTGAAAAGCTGATAGCCATACCAGATGATGATCCAGATACCTTTCTGTCGATATTAGATTCCCTAGACCTGATCTATGAGGACATGAGAGCTAACAAACCGCGGAATACTCCGAACAATTCTTGGCCACAACATTACGACAGTAACGGCTATGAAAAGCCAGGGAACGGTTCAAAAAGTAGTAACGATTGGCAAAACGGAAATAAAGGCAGCGGGTATCCGCACAAAAGGAATAGACATAATCAACACAACCGATTCAATCCCGTGTATAACACGACTGGTAACCAGTACGGCAATCAATCGTGCAAGCAGAAGTTTGGAAACGGTTTCAGTCAAAAAGGTTGGCAACAGCAGAGCGGATCGCAATGGAATGCACCGTACTCGCGCAGCCAACACTCAAATTACGGGCAGCAACAAACAGCTGATAACGCCCACTCATACCAATACAACTCCGTGCCTAGTAAAAATCAAGCGCAGGGAATGTACAGAAACACACAGTTTAACGGCAACCCACAGTGTGAAGGTGGATTTCACAGTAACAATTCCGGAAATCATAATAGTAATAAAAATCATCAGACCCCGCGAAGGCATTACAATCCCCCTGTATTTTTCGCAAACGCGGAAGACAGTAACACGTATTGGACACCAGAACAAACGCAGCAACATTTTGACACGAGGTTTGTGCATAACAGTAATTTTGTTCCTCAGTGTTCTCATAATGTCAGATTGGTCGAACTTTCTAATGATGAAGGCCAATCAAAACCACACAAACAGGAAAACTAAGTCCAGCATCTGAAAGCTCCCTAAGTGCTGCTGTGAGACAGAATGGGGCTACCACTTCGACGGAGAGACTAACCACGACGTACTTGTACTGAGATACGGCGTTAACTTATAAAGTAGGCGAAAAGGTCTTGCTAAAAGCACACTTCAAAACATCGTTGCTCTTACACAAAAATCGAAAATGGCAAAGTCTTTTTGAGGGACCTTACGAGATCCTTCGTATACCGCATACAGGTTGTTATCTGATTTCTGATCCCGCAAATGGAAAAATAAAAGGATTATACCATCAATCTGATCTTAAAAAATATCATGCTACAGAATAAGTCAAAAGGAAAGCTTTATAATGACAAGAGAAGGTTAGCCGCTAGTAACTAAGTGACAACTGATTTGACTTCGTTAAAAAAAAATGCTTAGAATATATATTACACGACAGTGAGTCTATCTTGCTATACAGCAGACAATTTAAAATATGTTATCTTGAGCCATAATTTAAGTACAGACAAGCTGAAAAAAAAATCTTGTTTAACAAAGAAAGTGATCAACTCCAAGAACTCTAGTTTTAAGATTTAGTTTTAAGGAGATAATATTTAAGAGAGAGAAATGAAATATAAAGGGAAGGATGTGCCTAACAAGCCGGCTTCTGCAATATGAAATGCTAAAGAAGTGAAAATAAAACATAGTATGTAAGAATTTTTTTTTAAGTTCAAGGAGTAATGATCCAGAAACGAAATTTATTTTCGTCAAGGACAAGGGTCGCTTGACAATTATTGGTTCCTGATCCCACTAAAAAAGAAAACATGTAACTAGTTTCTAAGTCAGCTATGTCTAGATTAAGTTCCAATGTACATAGAAATCTGGAACAGGTTCATCTCTGCATTAAAATAACGTAATGTTTACGAAGCATGTGAGTTACTTGTAAGTACCAACATGACCACGAAAGCGCTATCCTTCAGCCAGATAAACAAAGTAGCATTAATTGTAATTGCAATACGTAGGACAGATACATTCAAAGCCATAAGTGAAATAAATACCAAGTATAAGAGCGTAAGTGGCAAGGACAAAGCAATTATGACTTAAGGTCATATATAGAGGCCAATGCAGTGTAGCGCAAGCAGGCGTCAAGGCGAGAATAAAATGACAATGAAACCGCCGGCAAAACAAAGTAGCTAGTTTGTAATTGGAGCGTGTACGCAGACGTACGGCGCAAAGGAAAATTAATTTCTGAGTCATAAGGAACAAGGAGTTGTTTGCTAGATTTCTTCTTCTATGTACTATTATATCTATGTCTTTCTTCTGAATTTGTGTAAATATCCTAACCGGCCTAAACCCGTCCCGTAGACTTGACGTCACAGATTGAGAAATGCGGTTGACGTGGAAGGCTGGTTTGGCATACGATTTTCAAAAGGAAACGCGTGAACGAAATCGGGAAAAGCTAGTTTTGAAATGTCTTTATTTTTCCTTTTAAAGTCAATCCGAGACGCAATCCGAGATCGCGATAAGGAATTTGAAATTTTCTTGAATGGTGTTCTGTTCTCATGTGAGAGGGCAATCAAATGTGACTGACTGATCCTCACATCTAGTAAAAAGAGAATTTTTGTTGAAATGACAGTGATAACTTTAATGAATCTAATAAATAGAAAAATAATAATAATTGCTAACAGATCGGAGAAACTAATGTATTGTGACTGTGAACTAAAAGCATAATTAGTCTTAGAGAAAGATGAGGAACCATGTAAAGCGAAATGTTAAGGAAGTTACCAACAAAGTAACAGAAATTGAAATGGACATGATAATCAAAGCTCTGAATTAACAAGCTTCAAAGTGAGACAAACTATTTGATTATAAACTGTAAAAAAAGATTGTGTACGTAGTAGTGTATAAGTGAAGGCTTAAAATGGTGTGGAAGTCTGCCACAGACACGATGAAGAAAAAAGTGTTAAACGTGCAGATAGGCCGACGGACAATGATAGTCCGGTTGTGTAACCGAAGGCGGTGATGTGATTACGTGCAGTGCATCGGAAACCAAGTGTGTTAGCTGGTTTGCAAAGTGCGAGCTCTAGCCTACCTTAAAATCTTCAAAATCGGCTGGAAAATGTGGAGACAGGGATGGTTTCAATGGAGTCTCTGTCCCTGGTAATCCTCGTCCCTCCTCACCAGCCTCAGCAAACCACAAAATACCACAACACCATCGACGCAACGTGTTCACTGAACCGTGCGTGTAAAAGCTGAAGTACCGCGTGGAGGCTAGTGAGCGCCTCGAGTTGCGATTCAGCTCTAACAATCAGCCTGTGTCAACGTACATCGACGCAACAAACGCGTTAAATTTAAAGTGATGTACTAGCACAGCACTCCCGCTGCAGTTCGACAAAACGGACTTTCCATGAAAGCCGCTCCCAAAATAAAAGACTTTTATATGAGTTCACAACATATCACATACTATGCTAATGTTATATCCCGTGGATGAAATGTGAACAGCCAAACCACACGCGAATAGTGACAAAGTCAAATTCCTATGAATCCCAAGTCCTAAAATAGATTTAAGCTTAGTTTTTAGACTAATGGGTATTTATATTTCTTTTGTTACATGTAACGTGTGTACGTAACGTGCGAGTGAGACTCGCCCGCCAGAGCTGATGATAAGTTTTCTACTCGGAGACCGCAAAGTAGCGATCCAACTTCTCAAGGCATAAGCTTCACCTGGAGAAGAATCAAATTTTAACTTACCTGTCAATACACAAACAGTGAAAGCGTAAAAATCATGACAACTAGTGAGCAATGAAAAATGGACACGTGTGAGAAATTCCATGTGTGAGAATTATATGTGTATAAAAATGGACACGTGTGAGAAATTCCATGTGTGAGAATCATGTGCGTATAAAAAGATGAATCCTATGTGTTTTCTTTCAGGAGCAAAGAGCCTATGAGCTCTGGACAATAACTTGAGGCCACAAAGATGGTCGGTATGAACTCTGTAAAAAAAAAAAAAAAGACTGTAATGAGTATAATGTATAATGTCCATTGTAAACTTCGTAGATTTACTGTCTTAGTTTTTAAATTTTTTTGTGTATCTTTACCTTAAGAACTGTCTTTGTCTATGAATGAGAGATCACCATATTTGTGTAATCCTAATAATCAAATGACAGGAATACTGTGTTTGATCAAAGTAAATCTGTAAAGTACTCAATCCCATAATGTTAACGGCGACATGTGAATCTTGGTAATCTCCTTGATTTCCAAGATTCCCATGGAAGGCAATGTAACATTATGTGATTGTCTTATCATTTTAAATCATTCACTAATCGAGCAGTCGCTCGGCAACAGCTACAGTTAGCAAATAATGTTGCGAGAATGTAAAAGGTGAACGACCTGTGACGTAACTTGTTTATTGTCGAAGCGCCGTCAGAGATGCAGTGAGTTATTGACTTTGAAAACCGCGGCGCGAAAAACGGACAGAAGAAGAACATTTTTATTCCATCTTTTTTTTTTTTTTTGAGGTACGAGATATTCTCGATGAACAGTTACTCATTCTTCTCTTGTCTCTTGTGTCGGACGCGCATGTCTTGCCGCCGTATTATTATTGTTAAAAATAATATTGTTGTAGTGAAAAGTGAATGTGTAATACTAAAAGTGCCTAGCAGTAGATTTATTGTGCGACGTGTATGTGAAAACGCCGAAGGAATTGTTTTCATTAAGAGAAGTGCCAGTCAAAACGGCATCCATGTTAAATCCTTCATTGCAGTGTAAGTTCGTCTATTAATTGCCATAAATTCAGATTTAAATGGAACTGGTGTATGGACTATTTATTTAATATAGAATCTATGTCTCACTCCTTCATGAAGTTATTTAATTTTCTTTATGTTTCTGCCAAATAGAGAGTTCACAGTCACGAATTCTTTCGTCGAGTTCGGACGGAAGTTGCATGCGGCGAAATACTTTCTCCGCGCCATATTCTACTGATAAATACATGATAAACTACGGTCCCTTAGGAAATTCATGTTGAGCTATCCAAAATAATTATATTTTGAATAGGCATTTACTCTCCTATGCAATGCAACTTCCGACTGATCAGACAACGAACGGGGACATTTATAACTGTATGTTTATGTATACACATTACGTAAACATATCGTTATATCGCCCGACGGACCGCAAGACTTTACGTAGTTACGCCCCAGTAGCAGGTGCAAACGTTTTTGAAATGGTTGTGTATTTCACTATCAGATATAGCATTATTCAGACACCACCTATCCCAGCGTAGTGTTGCTGTTAAGTGTTTCTTTCCAAATTTCCGTTTTTATGTAGTTTTTTACTGCATTATGAAACTGTACCAGTTTTCCAATTAATAATAATAATAGGATTTCAACGAAAAACGAAATACAACCACAAAGATTATTAGACAAGCCAAGAGAAAATTCATGAAAAAACAGTTGGACTTCATAGAGGACATCTTCCGTAACACAAGGGATTTCTACAGGACGTTTTCAGAACAAATCCGAGGATACACACCACCGAACCTGTACTTCAAGAAAGGTGATGGAAAATTGGCACTGACAAATAAGGATAACTGCAAGATGCTGGCACAATATTTCTCAGAACTTCTGGATTGCCCAGAACCCACATAGAGATTTATAGAGGAAGAACCGACAGAGAAGAACACAGACTCACTATCCCCGACACAAGAGGAGGTCCACAGACACATCCTCGAACTCAAAAACACCAGAACATCTGGTGAAGACGGTATAGTGTCCCAACTACAGAAAAACCTCGGACTAAACTCACTTAGAGAACTCACACAGATTATCACAGACATCTGGACATCAGAAAAGCTGCCAGATGACTGGAAATACGCCCTGATTCAACCATTATATAAAAAGGTGACCGCACAGACGTAACCAATTACAGGGCCATTTCGCTACTACAAGTCACATACAAGAGCCTTTCAGCATTCCTACTCAAAGGGACACAGGACCAGCTGGAACACAAGATCGGCCAGTATCAGGCGGGCTTCCGGCCTGGTCGCTCCAGTGCAGAACAAATCTTCAACTTGAAAACTACGCTGAAAATGAAAGCCCTCAGAAACACGCCAGTCATATGCACTTACGTTGACTTTAAGAAAGCCTACGACTCCGTTGACCGCCAGTCATTATTCAACATCCTGTACGAGCAAGGTTTGGACAACAAGACACTGTGACTGGTCAAACAGACACTGACAAACACGACATCAAAAGTGCAATTTAGGGTGGAAATCCCTGAACGCTTTGAGATCAGGACAGGCGTGCGTCAAGGTGATGGTCTCTCACCACTCCTCTTCAACCTAGTGTTGGACAAAGTCATTAAGGAATGGGAGAAAGACCTGAAATTATAAGGATACTGGAAGCCGGTGCGACTGGGACGACCCAAGGGTGAACAGAAAGTTGGCTGCCTAGCCTTCGTCGACGACCTGGCGCTACTTGCAGACAACGAGACCACAGCAATCAGGGAGGAAGAAGTACTCAGAGAGCGCGCGGAGAAAGTAGGTCTACAGATCTCCTTACAAAAAACAGAGTTCTTCACCACGAAAGCCAACATACTGAATTTAAACACAAAATTTGGCAAGGTCAACAGGATAATACAATATAAATACCTAGGGGAAGTGCTCGAACCGACAAGAAAGGAGAAAATCACGCAGAACAACAGGTTACTGAGGATGAAGAGAGCCTTATACAAGACATTGGGTATCTACAAGAAAAAATGTCTGTCCAACCTCCATCAAAATTCGTCACTACAATACTGTAATCAAACCTGAGGTGCTATACCTCTGCGAGACTCTGACGCCACACACAAAGGGCGACCTAGGGAAGGTCCTCACTGAGGAAAGAAATATTATCAGGAAAATTATTGGACCAAAACTGAGAGACAAAGGATACAGGCTTCATTCCAGAGACACCACAGAGAAGTTGACCAATCTTGCGGCAGATATCAGAAAAAGGTGACTAAAATTTGACGGGCACATCAGCAGACTCCCACAGACCAGACTCACCGACAGAATACTCAGATACATACGGAGGCTCAAAACCACTACACCCTGGATGGCACAAGTCAAAATTGATATGGAAAAAGCACAGGTATATTCAGCGGAGATCACAGAGGAAAGCGTCTATAGGCACAAAATACACAAGGTGGGAAGTAGTGTAATGCTCAAGATCGCATGCGAACTCATGGTTTACAGTCTACCAGACATCATTGCCAACATATGCTAAAACAGCATCATACCAGTTTTCGAAAACTGCTTTGATCCACCCACTACACAAAAGGGTGGATGATACAGACGCAAACAGTTACCGAGGTATTTCACTTCTAGCAATTGTCTCACATGCTCTGCTTACTGGGCTGGAGCAATAGACAGACCATTTGATAGGCAGGCTTCCGACCTGGCCGACCATGTGCACAACAGATCTGGAACCTCAAGGCGATACTGCAACACCGAAAGTCAAACCGCAAAGTTTTCACTTTTTTAGATTCAAACAAGCATACGGCTCGTTCCACCGCATCACCCTGTTCAATATACTTCGTGAATACGGTGAGGATAACGAGACGACTATGTTAATCGAACAGGCCTTGACAGATAATCTCTAAAGTAAAATTCATGGGTGAAATCTTCGAAACTTTTCAAATTAGAGCTGGACTACCTCCACTCCTATTCAACAGTACTCAATAAGATCGTAAAACTCGGGAGAAATAATTACCTGCAATGAGAATGGTAATGAAGGTAAACGAATGAACATCAAGTGCCTTGCTTTTGCTGACGATCTAGCAAAGAAGCCAGCCATGCCACGAGACTGCCATCAACACCGGACTCCAAATCTCTTACGAAAAAACGCAATACACAGACTGCAAGAGCCCAAAATTCTCCCCATTTGCAACCAAGTGTGGTAACACCACACAAGTAGAACACTTGAGGTACCTAGAGGAAAATGCTGGAAACACTAGCAACGGAAGAGTAGCTTACAAAACACGTGAACAAAAACTGCGCAGGACTGCGCAATTACGTGGTATGTGTACAACAAGAAGTCGCTGCGCATCAGAGCCAACCTTTCTCACCACCACACAGTCGGCCTCACAGAAGTACTCCACGTGACGGAGGGGCCAACCGATGTCAAAGACACGGAGAAAATAAAACGAAAAAACAGAAAATATTTAGACAAAAATTCAAATGATATCTGGGAGACAAAAGCTCGGAAGAACTATATTCGCTGACTGTGTGGTTCGCCTCACTTGCACCGAAAAGAAGCATAGAATTCTACGGTCATATAGCAAGAGTGGACGACTCTCGCTTGATCAAGAAAATCCTCCACATCGTCAACAGGATCCGACAATCTAAAATACGTTGCCTAGTAGACACCCGAAGTGATTTTAAAGAAATCGGTGTTGACCTACTGGCAATTACATGTACAACATACAAGCAGAAAATCAGTGCACATAACTTCACAGCCAAGAACTCAATAGGAATGAATTTGAAATTCAAAAACACATGGACGTAAGGAAGAAAACAAGTCCAAAGTGAAAAGCTGAGGAACTTCTAATAATTATAAATTACACAAATCCAAGGGATGAATGATAGAGTTTTTTATTATTTTGTCAAACAGTTTTGCTGCAAATGGCTGTGAAAAAATTACCGTACGAGTAGATTCTCCACCGACTTTTTTGTGACGACGAATGTGACGCTGCAGGACGAGACGAATGTGGATGCAACGAAGCAGACCAAGATGACTGTAATTGTACAATGGCATTCGCAATTTGCAGCTGTATTTCATTAATATTTAATTATTAACTATTTCCCAGTTCAGGAGGGTTTCGCATAGGTGTAGTACTGCACGGTTAAACAGTCTTGTTTGTATTAATATTTGGCTGTCAGCTTTTGGGCCCCCTCTGTGCCGGCGCGCTTGGCGGGTGCTTATCTCACCCCCCACCCCCTCCCACAGATTCCAACGCATCCAAATAGGGGTTGGAAAGTGAATGATACAGTTGTCTAGTGTTTCGAACTTGTCATTCCTGGATTTTCCCTTTTCTTGACACATTTTTATTTGCACTTCTTAGTGATACTAAAACACAACTGGCTCTTTACTCGCTTGAAGTGCTGAGTGCTGCTGACAAGTTATTTCAAATTGATATCGTATTTCTGGTTTTCCAGAAGGCTTTTGACACTGAGCGCTTATGGGATATCGTCTCAGTTATGTGACTGTATTCGTGATTTCCTGTCAGAGAGGTCACAGTTCGTAGTAATTGACGGAAAGTCATTGAGTCCAAAAGAAGTGATTTCTGGCGTTCCCCAAGGTAGTGTTATAGGCCATTTGCTGTTCCTTATACGTATAAGCAGCCGTCTTAAGTTGTTTGCAGACGACGCTGTCATTTATCGACTAATAAAGTCATCTGAAGATCAAGACAAATTGCAAAACGATTTAGAATAGATATCTGTATCGTGCAATAATTGACAATTCACCCTAAATAATGAAAAGTGTGAGGTCATCCACATGAGTGCTAAAAGGAATCCCTTAAACTTCGGCTACACGATACATCAGTCGAATCTAAAGGCTGTAAATTCAACCAAATACCTAGAAATTACAGTTACGAACGACTTAAATTGGAAGGAATACGTATAAAATGTTGTGGGGAAGGCTAACCAAAGACTGCACTTTATAGAAAACGTAACAGATCTATTAAACAGACTGCCTACACTACGCTTGTCTGTCCTCTTTTGGAATAATGCTGCGCGGTGTGGCATCCTTACCAGATAGGACTGACGGAGTACAACGAAAAAGTTCAAAGAAGGGGAGCACGTTTTGTATTATCCCGTAAGAAGGGTGAGAGAGTCACTGAAATGATACAGTATTTGGGGTGGACATAATTAAAACAGAGGCGTTTTTCGCTGTTGCGGAATCTTCTCGTGAAGTTTCAATCACCAACTTTCTTCTCCGAATGAGAAAATATTTTGTTGACGCCGACCTACATAGGGAGAAACGATCACCATAATAAAATATGGAAATCAGAGCTCGTACAGAAAGAAATGGGTGTTCGTTCTTTCCGCGCGATATATGAGATTGTAATAATGCAGAATTGTGAAGGTGGTTCGATGAACCCTCTGCCAGACACTTAAATGTGACTTGCAGAGTATCCATGTAGATGTAGGTGTAGATATGTACCTACAATGTTTATCAACATACTTGCAGCTAAGAGATTGAGATTAGTAAATCATATAGCACAAAAGAATGGTAAAAATTAAAACATAGGAATATGCTGCTCAGACGCAGCACGAAGAAGAAACGGTGCGGAATAACCAGAGAAAGGAGAGATAAAACTATAGAGGAAAATAGCAGGCTCCAAGGCTACAGCCTCGCAAACGTGTTTTTCGCCCGCGTCTGTGACGTAATTCACGCAACACTGTTCAGTGGTAGCCGCAGGGCGCACTCCTCACGCAGTGTGAAGCCCAGGGAAATCCCGTCAGCAGTGCGCCGCGCCGGTGCAGGCTGCGGAAACACCTCCTGGAACTGTGAGTGGAAGCTGATTGAACAAGAATGCGGTTCTCGCATGATGTGCTGCGGTAGTTGTCCACAGGGGCCAGAAACTACGAAATGAGAAAATCCACTGGATTCATCGTATGCCAAGCGAGAGATCGACAAAGGGAAAATTTGTGCTTCTACACAGAAAACTGAAGGCAAATCCAGACAAATTTTTCGAATACTACAGCATGTCTGTTGACTGATTTGAAATGCTTCTGAGCATGGTCAGAGACGGAATTTAAAAGGAACACATCTACGTCTGTGAGGCGACGTATCAGTGCAGAAGAAATACTCGCAGTTGCTTTAAGGTATATCTTATTTTTTATTTTCTCATCTCCGTGTCTATGATCGTTAAAAATTATTTTAATTAATATTAGTGCATAATGTTAAAGTCTATGAACCCAAATTCTTTACGGAATACAATTAAAGCTCAATTAAAGCTCAAAAAGAGTAACAGAACATTCTTGTTCACCTTGTTCAGTACAGTTGTAAGTAGGCTGTTTAGGTTTTTATGTTGGTAACGCCACCTCTGTATAAAAATCACTGGCTGTGCTGTGTGCAGTCTGTGGCTGCTTTGCATTGTTGTAATACTCGCCATTGTAGTGTTAGGCAGCTGACTGTGAACAGCGCGTAGCGTTGCGCAGTTGGAGGTGAGCCGCCAGCAGTGGTGGATGTGGGGAGAGAAATGGCAGAGTTTTGAAATTTGTCATGAACTGCTCTATATATATATATATATATATATATATATATATATATATATATATATATGATGATATTAAGGTAAATACATTGTTTGTTCTCTATTAATATCTTTCATTTGCTAAATATCCCTATCAGTAGTTGGTGCCTTCAGTAGTTTGAATCTTTCATTTAGCTGGCAGTAGTGGCGCTCGCTGTATTGCAGTAGTTCGAGTAGCGAACATTTTTGTGAGGTAAGTGATTTGTGAACGGTATAGGTTAATGTTAGTCAGGGCCATTCTTTTGTAGGGATTTTTTTAAAGTCAGATTGCGTTGCGCTAAAAATACTGTGTGTCAGTTTAAGCACAGTCGTGTATAATTGTTCAAAGGGGACGTTTCACAGTTTCATACGCTGCTTTCGTAGTGTTGTACTGCATGCTGTTTAACTGTGGTGCCACTTGGTGAAGATGGTGGATGTCGTCCCTAGAAATCCTGCATACTCGGTTCGGTAGACAATCAATCAAACAACTCGTATTAATGAGTTTTATTACAACAAAACAAATAGAATACTTAACTTTGATAGATGTGGGGAAGCAAAGGGAGACATACAAAACAAGCAATCATCTTCGTCTGTGCTACATAAAGATTCCTAACGAAGTGGCTAACGTAGAATCTGCTACCGAAGTGAGCTCCCACCATTCGGGCGCGGCGCTTATGTCCCCTTCACACAGGAGCCGCTGCTGTAGCGTTGTCGTCCTGGAGGGAGGTCGGTCAGCGTGTGATTGGCTGTCCTCTCCTCACAGCCTTCCCACACACTGCCGATTGGCGTGCTGGCGCTGACTTTATGCACTAACAGTCAAGAGGAAGGCTTGGGCATTACATAAGATTTTAAAAGCTCAATAAAATTAAACTGAAAGTAAAGTTTGACCTGCAGTTTCAGTATCCTAATCACAGGAAGCTGCGACACGAGAAACATGTCATCCGTGTCAGGCACACGGGGTGTAGAGTGTGCCAAATCTCCTTTGGACACTTGTCTTACGAGCGTACTTCCTCCAGATGGAGACTGAGTTATCACTGTAATCACATCACCTGCAATGGTGTTCTTATTCCCACAAGTTCTGAAAAAATAACGTTTTTTATATAATTTAACGAACATTAAAAGGTGTACTACTTGGCTTCCGCCGTTTTTTCCCCAACATTTGAGGCTTTCATGAAACAAATTGGTTACACATCTGTCATTCAAAGTGTTTTACATCGCTGGCCACTACTTTCTCCCACTTTCGGGCAGTCGAGAAAATATTTCATCTTTTGAAGCGATCCACGAACCGATCCAATTTGTGGCCTCTTCATGACACCGGAAGTGTTTTGTCAGCCAGGCCGTGCGCCATTGATCTAAACAGGTGATAGTCAGAGGGAGCAATGTGTGGAGAATACGGCGGCTGGGGTAGGACTTCCCATTTTAACGTTTCCAAGTACGTTTTGACTTCTTTTGCAACGTGGGGTCGAGCGTTGCCCTGCTGCAAAATCACCTTATCGTGCCTCTCGCTGTATTGCGGCCGTTTGTCTTTTAATGCTCTGCTCAAACACATTGATTGCGTTCGATGTCGAGCACCTGTCATTGTCTCACTTGGTTTTAAAACCTCACAGTACACGACGCCGAGCTGGTCCCACCAGATGCAGAGCACGATCTTGGAGCCGCGAATATTAGGTTTGGCCGTCGTCGTGGAAACGTGGCCGGGATATCCCCGTGATTGTTTGCGTTTAGGGTTAACGTATTGAACTCATTTTTCGTCCCCGGTCACAACGCGATGCAGAAATCCCTTCCGTTTTTGCCTCTCAAGCAACTGTTCACCAACACACAAACGCCTTTCAACGTCTCTCGGTTTCAGCTCATACGGCACTCAAGTTCCTTCTTTCTGAATCGTGGCCATAACCATGAGACATTTGAAATGGCTTGCTGTGTCACTCCCACTAATCGTGCCAATTCTTCTTCAGTTTGACGCGAGTCTTCACTCAGCAACGCCTCCAATTCTGCATCTTCGAAAACATTCTCTCTTCCACCACTATGCCGGTCTACGACGTTACAATCACCGTTCCCGAAGCGTTGAAACCACTCGCGACACTTTCTTTCACTAATAGCGTCTCTCCCAGACGTACTTGAGACCAGTCGATGAGACTCAGCCGCTGTTTCCTTCATATTGAAACAAAAGGGTAACACCTCCCGCAAATGACGAGTATTAGGCTCGTAAAATGACATTTTCAATCAAGAACAACTTTATGATGCAGACACAAATCGACTAATGTTTGAATGAGATTATGTTGACCGAGTTCCAAGCTAACTTCCTGACGTATGCGATCTGTTTCTTTCGACCGCTACTTACCGTTGTAGTCACCTATCGGCAAACGGCGGAAGCTGGGTTGTACACCTCGTATGTTAACTGAACGAGCTATTACAGCTCAACCAGTGGAGTTGTACATCCAACGACAATAATGTGTAATTCTCCCTTACGCCCTTTCTTGAAACACAATGTTCTTATTATTTATATTCTCCACAACGTGTTTCGGGGAACGTTTCTTATTTTCAGTTGCTTTTTCTCTGTGGTACGCCAGTGATTCGTGATGTTTCGCATGTGTGAAGTGCTCCATTGTTCTGTTGTCTTTACTGTAACGTATAAAAAAAAGTGCAATTTTTAATTGGTTCAGATTCGTAAACGCTGGGTCATTTGGTCATCAAGGAGACTCTAACATACTCAAAGCTACTGCATTAGCTAAAAATATTTAGAATCAAACTTTGAATTTTCCAGCTGCTTCACCACTTCTCAGTTATCGTTGTGGCCGAAAACACGTGACGTGTTTGTAGCTGATGAGGTTTTCGCGGTGAGGAACAACTTAATGAGACCATATCCCACAAAAAACCTGACTAATAAACAAAAAGTCTTCAGTTAGAGGATGTCACGATGACGTCGCTATGTAGAATGTGCATTTGGCACTTTAGTTAATAAATGGAGAATTTTTCGTCGTCCAACCGAAGTTAATGTGAATGTGGCAGATACTGTCATTCAAGCATGTTTCGCACTTCACAAACATGATGGCTACAGTTTCGGTGACACACTGACGTGCAGTATGGAAAGTCTTCCTGCACATGAGACAAAAGTGAATAATATTGGGAAAAGTATCAGAGATCGTTTTGCTGATTACTTCTGTATCATGGCTTCGATCTGTACCGCTGCAAGATCGTTGCGGTAACATCCTAGAACAAAGACGTAGTTTTATTAGTGTAGCAATTCACTTGTTGGCATTTTATTCATGAATCTGTACACTGTTTATAGATACTAAAAAAACATTTTACTGTTAGTACTCGCCAAGATCTGATTTCTGCTTGTCACCTAGACCATCCCCCTTTCTGCCAAAACGGCTGCAGCCTTGTTGTCTTTGTTTTTATACTCTTCGTCCCGTGTGTCGCACAGACACGATGATGATGATATTTGGTTTGGGGGGCGCTCAACTGCACGGCCATCAGCGCCCGTACACATTCCCAATCTGTACACAGTCCAGTCTATCCACTTTCACGAATGATGATGGAATGATGAGGAGAACACAAACACCCAGTCCCCGGGCAGAGAAAATCACCAACCCGACCTGGAATCGAACCCGGGGGCCCGTGATCCAGAGGTAGCAACGTCAGCTACTAGACCACGAGCTGCGGACGTCGTACAGGCGGTGTCGTAGGGTTTCCTACCATGGGGTTTCCTAGGAGCAGTTTCGCACTAAACCTGCCAGAGGCCCGGGCCGGCAAAACAAACTGAGGCTCCCCTTGCTTTCCCCTCCCACCCTCCTCACCCCACATGAGTTCTCCGAGAGTTTCAAACGCAAACGGAAGGAAGTCCCACATTGCTTATCATCTTCATTTTGTGTCGTGATAATTTACAATGTATAACGTTATTTTACGTAACACTGAAAGTGACTGCTCTCGTAATCTCGTTGCTATTATTTAATAGCTATGTTGCCCCTTATACGACAGAATTCATTACACGATTTCTGTTGTTCGAATCTATTATTTATGTTTCGCAACTAAGTCGGCATACAGGGAGCGGGGCGTATAAAAATGAATCCCTATTTCCCAAACCAAGAGGAAGGTCACTGTCTACATAAAACTTCGTTCAGTGCATCGTGGAGGGTACTTTACTTACGGATTTCAACAAAAACCGCAGTGTTGCTCCGATCTTGATGAAATTTTGTACATTTGATCTTCAAAACAAGGGGAACCTCACCGTCTACGTGAAATTTCATACGGTGTATGGTGGATGGAGGGTACCTTACAACATAATTACACACCGTTCGACTGATCAGCTTGGGAGTTGGCTCATGTAAGTATGTTTTCGTGGGGAAGGCATTTATAAAAGCCAACGTATGCTGGATGGCGGAGGGTTGGCCTACCTTTAAATAAATTCAACATCGTTTCGTCAATCAGCATGAAAGTTTGCAGACATACGTATTTTTTCATAGACAGGGAAAGAGGAGATGGCATGACAGGTGAAGGAGGAGATATACGGTGTGAGGAGAACGTGATGGGGGCGGGAAGGGGGGAGGAGGTGCATCCAGAGAAGTGAGAGAAGTAGATTAAAAGAGAGAGGGAGCAGCAGGTAAACAGAGAAAGGGGGAAGCTGGTGAATGACTAATCGAACACTGTAATAAATACATAAATTAGGGGTGTTATTGTGAATTCGATGTGCTATTAGAAAAAGCGGAAGAGGAGGTGGCCGGAGATGGGAAGATGGATGGAAAAGGAGAGGAGGATGGAGAGGAGGAGGATGTGTTGTGAGAGAGGGGGCAGATGTAGGAGATGCAAAGGGAGACGGATGGGCGGAAGGAGGAGGTGGATAGAGAGACGAGGCAGGACTAAGTGGACAAGAGAGATGAGGGAAGAGGGGATGAACTGACATAAAACTGGGATGAATAAATATCTGGGCAACGCCGGGTTTCTGTTAGTAATTAGATAAAGATTTACGCGACAATGGGCGTGTTCATCTGAAAGAAATTACAGAATATTTTCCTATGGTTCGATGAGGCGTTTAAAGTCTCGATAACTAGAGTGTTGTTCTTGATGTCTACATATGATAAAATTCGTTGCTTAATACAGATGACTCCACCAAAGTTCACCTAGTTGGAATTTCTTCTTTATAAAATGAACTACATAATAATCAGCTGAAAAATGCTCCTGTTGGAGCACAATAAAGGCAAATATGTTCGTGTTTAAAAGACTCTGACAGAGAAGTGGGCAACCAGCTGTCTGAGTCCTCATTCCGCCTTCCTCACCAAAAATTCTGTAAGCTTCGCAGGACGAGTGACCATGTTATCTAAGGAATTTACCAAGTAAAATTTCAGTTTTGTTGAGTTAAAAATTCAATAAATAGCAGATTTTGTATTAGCACTTCAGAAATACCGTTAAAAGCGTACTTTTGTGAATGAAATCCACCAAATACAAATAATTAGTTTTGTATGACATATATGACGAAACTCCAGAATCGGCAAGTTAACTTTCCGAAATTATTGATGCTGGTAAAATGTGTGCTTTATTTACACATACCGGTTTGAAACAAAAATATTTTAAGGCCCACAGCGAGCTCCATAATTTTTCACACAGAATATCACGGTAAATTTTTTACCATCCAACTTTTCGAGTCTCTAGACCCCCACCGTGGTGACGCTCGTATTTCCGACTACAAATAAATATCGTAACAGTGAACTTTCCGACTGACATGAAAATAAGAACATCCCTTCACATTTTATCCAGGCTTAGGACTGGCTATGCACGTAGTACATAGGCATGTTTAAATGTTTTTTTTTTTCATTTTATTTCTTTTTATTTATTTCTTCTTGTTTTTGTTGTTATTGTTGTTCAGAATTACAGTAGCAAATTAAAGACCTTTTTTTCTTATCGGTCGCAATTTCCTATTCAATTTTTTGTAAAAAGGCTAGAGATTTTAAACACCTTTTTAAATCTCCAGAGTCTTCATATGTTTTCATAATGTCTTTTAATCTTCTGTCAAGATCTGTGTACCTTTTCTTTCTTTTTTTGAAGAGGTAGGCCAACGGAATCTTTTTTAATTTCAAAAATTGCATTCACTGCCTCCTCCTTCAGCTTCTGAATCAGAAAGTATACTTTTGGATGTTTCTGATTTATTGAGGAGTTCAGTTTTCTTTGCCAACCTTCGACAGCATTCGTCGTTCTGTGTCGTTGGTTATAAACATTCCACATTTCAATAGATATATTATGATTTTCCATCCACTGATCAACCATATAGTCTGCAAATGCTGTGATCTTCTCTCCACTGGGCATTTGTTCCATTATTAAAATCCATGCTTCATCGACAGTGTTAAGTGGAAGATGTGCCATTGCAGCACACATGCGACAAAACAGTCGGACTTCCTCCCTCTTCCTGTAGTCTTCCGTTAATCCGAGTTCCTGTATCTTTTTCCACAGATACTGGTTAAAGTGAAAATTACAACCGGAAAGTTGTGTTTCAGGGAACACTGAATTCATTGCTTTAATTGTAGCCATTTCAAAATCTAGCACTGCAGTTTTTGGTGACCACCCAGTCATCTTAGATTTCAATCCAGAAAAAAGTGTTTCGTATAAATTTTGACTTTTGTCTGGCAGCAAAGCAAATATAACAGGAAATATCTTAGTTGCCTCTTCTGTACTAACGATGTCGACATGGATTGTGTACAATTGTTTGAACTGTTTCGGACAGCTGTCAAATGTCCCATCCATAAGCACAGTTCCATTGTCACAAAGGATTTTCTCTGCTTCTTCACGAGAAAATACTAGAAGTCTCTTGCCTGGAACAGAGCCATCATCAATCTTCAAAAAACTATTACCTTCCGTTAATTTCAAAAGGCCTTCGCTAAAGTGAATTTCCGAACTAGAGCCAGGGTTCTGGGTTGTCCCAATAGGTCCTCTTCTCGCCTTACACGATTGAGTCTTGGAGCCGTCATAATTCGGAATATTTGCTACGAATTCTAACCCTTTATCTTTCAAATCTTGAAATTCCTGCTTAAAAATTTGGGCTACAGGCACTGTCTTTTCTTCGAGAATTCTTTTTCTGCAATTATGTAGTCTTTTCTTTACCGTCACATCTGTTTTGTCAGGTGGACAAGAATGTTGCTGTTGAGCAACGATTTCACCATTTGCAATTTTTAAACAACCTTTTGCAACTACTCCGTTCATAGTTGACGCACATCCAGTTCGTTTTCCTATGAATACGGTAGCGATGACTATCCCTGATAAGACACGGCCTCCCTTTAGTTGTTGTTATCACTTCCATCGTGTACACTGCGTAGAACAGAAGTCGTATAGGAAAACGCACGGAATGAAAGCTATCGACGGCGACACTGTCTGAGAAACGGTGACAACTCCTGCACTGAGGGTGAGCGACTGGGTTAGACAAGCAGTGGGGGAGGCTCAGTTCGCACACACCTCGTTACGGAACCGGTTGCTCGAGACAGCTTCGCTACCTGCTGCACCCTTGTAGGGAACCCCACATAGCCACGCAGACACAGGGCCAGCTGTCAGCTTTGTGTACGGAACTACGCTGAACGCCGACTCCTGGTGCGTCAGATGGGTCTTCAGAATACTGTTACAGACGTATGTACGTTTCCACTTTTTTAAGAAACAACTACAGCTGTGTCACGCAGTTTCCCATTGAAACCCTCCATAATGCTGCTCACTTATCAGTGCCGAAATAGAGATGCCATTCATACTTCACCGTGATAAACAGTCTGTTCACGGAAAAACGAATTCTCTAATCAAGAATGGCAAACAAAAAGAACTGGAAATGCTTAAAAAAACCAAATTCAGATTTTAAAAATTCAAGAAACAAAGGTTCCTGGAAGAAAATGTAGTAGATTCTTGTAACTACAAAATCTTCAAAGGCAAACCAGCAATAAAAATTAGGAATCCGATGCCATTATGGGGTACAGCTTTCTGTGTTCATAAAAACGTAATTAGAATAGTTACAAAATTTAGATCCACCTCAGACACACAATCTTTCTTGTCAGTTAGATGCAAAAACAAGGTATACAATAAATGAAAACAACGAGAAAAATCCACAAAAAACAGAGGAGTCCTGCTGTCTTTTAGAAACTGAAATATCTAAAATTCCAAAGATGAACGTCGTATTACTATTACCCGACATCAGTACACAAATACGCAGAAGAAAGAAATTGAGAAATGTAGTGGGATACAGCCCAGCTCATAGAATAACCAACACAAATGTTATGAGGCTAATCAGCTCGTGTTAAAGGTCTCATCAGGAGCTAACACCAACCTTATTTAGGAAACTCCCAAGAAAAGGTGAAACGTGGATATCTCCTAACCCAATGTTAGGACGATTTCAATTAGATCATGTGGCTATTTCGCAAAAAAGTGCAATGGAAACTGTGAATGTGAAAACAGTACCGAATAGTGAATCTGATTCTGATCAGAACCTCTCCAAAATCAGGCAAACTCCTACCGAATTAAGAACATAGAAAGTCACAAAGATAAGTAATATATAATACAGACAGGCTTACTAAAACGTAAGAATCAATTAAAAACTGTTGTTGTTGTTCTTGTTGTTTTGTTCTTCAGTCCAGAGACTAGTGTCATGCAGCTCTCCATGTTACCCTATCCCATGCAAAGTTCTTCATCTCCCAATACCTACTGCAACCTACATCCTTCTGAATCTGCTTAGTGTATTCATCTCTTGGCCTTCTTAGATTTTCACCCTCCACGTTGCCCTCCAATACAAAATTGGTGATTCCTTGACACCTCGGAACATGTCCTACCAACTAACCCCTTCTTCTTGTCAAGTTGTGCCACAAATTCCTCTTCTCCCCAGTTCTACTCAGTACCTCCTCATTAGTTATGTGATCTACCCATCTAATCTTCCGCATTCTTCTGTAGCACCACATTTCGAAGGCTTCTATCCTCTTCTTGTCCAAACTATTTATCGTCCATGTTTCACTTCCATACATGGGTAGACTCCATCCAAATTCTTTCACAAACGACTTCCTGACACTTAAATCTATACTCGATGTTAATAAATTTCTCTTCTTCAGAAACGCTTTCCTTGCCATTGCTAGTATACATTTTATATCCTCTGTATTTCGACCATCATCAGTTATTTTGCTCCCCAAATAGCAAAGCTCATTTACAACTTTGTCTCCTTCCCTAATCTAATTCCCTCAACAACCCCTGTTTTAATTCTACTACATTCCCTTATCCTCGCTTTGCTTTTGTTAATGTTCATCTTATATCCTCCTTTCAAGACACTGTCCATTTCATTCAACTGCTTTTCCAGGTCCTTTTCTCTAAGTCTACATATGCTGGAAACATAGGTTCGCCTTTCCTTAATCTAAGGTAAGTCGTAGGGTCAGTATAGCCTCACGTGTTCCAACACTTCTACGGAATCCAAACTGATCTTCCCCGAGGTCGGCTTCTACCAGTTTTTCCATTCGTCTGTAAAGAACTCGTGTTAGTATTTTGCACCTGTGACTTATTAAACTAATACTTCGATAATTTTCATACATGTCAACACCTACCTTCTTTGGAATTATTATATTCTTCTTGAAGCCTGAGGGTATTTCGCCTGTCTCGTACATCCTGCTCACTAGATGGTAGAGTTTTGTCAGGGCTGGCTCTCCCAAGGCCATCAGTAGTTCTAATGGAATATTTTCTACTCCTGGGGCCTTGTTTCAACTCAGATCTTTCAGTGCTCTGTCAAACTCATCACGCACTATCATATCTCCCATTTCATCTTCATCCACGTTCTCTCCCATTTCCATAATATTGCCTCCAGTACATCGCCCTTGTATAGACCCTCCTCGTACTCTTTCCACCTTTCTGCTTTCCCATCTTTGCTTGGAACTGATTTTCCATCTGACCTCTTGATATTCATACAAGTGGTTCTGTTTTCTTCAAAGATCTCTTCCTGTAGGCAGTATCTGTCTTACCCCTAGTGATATATGCCTCTACATCCTTACAGTTGTCCTATAGCCATCCTTGCTTAGCAAATTTGAACTTCCTGTCGATCTCATTTTTGAGACGTTTGTATTCCTTTTTGCCTGCTTCATTTATTGCATTTTTATATTTTCTTCTGTCATCAATTAAATTCAATGTATATTCTGTTACCCAAGGATTTCTACTAGCCCTCGTCTTTTTACCTACTTGATCCTCTGCTGTCTTTACTATTTAATCCCTCAAAGCTGCCCATTCTTCTTCTACTGTATTTTTCTCCCCATTTTTGTCAATCGTTCCCTCAAGCTCTTCCTGAAACTCTCTACAACCTCTGGTTCTTTCAGTTTATCCAGGTCCCATCTCCTTAAATTCCTACCTTTTTGCAGTTTCTTCAATTTTAATCTACAGCTCATAACCAATAAATTGTGGTTAGAGTCCACATCTGCCCCTGAAAATGTATTACAGTTTTAAACCTGTTCCCTAAATCTTTGTCTTACCTTTATATAATGTATCTAAAACCTTCACGTATCTCCAGGCCTCTACCATGTATACAACCTTCTTTCATGATTCTTGAACCGAAGTTATGCTCTGTGCAAAATTCCTCTTTCATTCCTTACCCCCATTCCATATTCACCTACTACTTTTCCTTCTCTTCCTTTTGCTACTACTGAATTCCAGTTCCCCATGACTGTTAAATTTTCGTTTCATTTCAATAACTGAACGATTTCCTTTATCTCATCCTTCAACCTCTTCGTCATCTGCGGAGCTAGTTGGCATATAAACCTGTACTACTGTGGTAGGCAAAGGGCCTCATGTCTATCTTGGCTACAATAATGTGTTCAATATGCTGTTCATAGTAGCTTACTCGGACTCATACTTTTTATTCATTATTAAACCTACTGCTGCATTACCCCTACTTAATTTCGTACTTATAATCTTGTATTCACCTGACCCAAAGTCTTGTTCCTCTTGCCACCGAACTTTTTAAATTTTCTAACCTACCAGCCCGATTAAGGAATCTTACATTCCAGTTTTCTTTCTCCTGATAACGGCGTCCTCTTTTGTAGGCTGGACGGGGGACTTTTTTACCTCCAGAATATTTTACCCAAGAGGACCGCATCGCCATTTAACCATACAGTAATGCTGCATGCCATTGTGAAAAATTACGGCAGTAGTTTCCCTTTGTTTTCAGTTGTTCGCAGTACCAGCACAGCAAGGCCGTTTCGGTTAGTGTTACAAGGCCAGATGAGTCAATCATCCAGACTGCTGCCCCTGCAACTACTGAAAAGGCTGCTGCCCGTCTTCAGGAACCACACGTTTGTCCGACCTCTCAACAGATACCCCTCAGTTGTGGTTGCAGCTATGGTACACCTGTCTGTATCACTGGGGCACGCAAGCCTCCCCACCAACGGCAGCAGCAAGCTCCATGGTTCACGGGGGCGCTCCAGATTACTTAATTCAAAAGATATTGTAGGTATGTTTTCGGATTTCAAAAAGGCTTTTGATTCTCTTGACAGAGAAACTATAGATAAAATAATTCGAGAATTCGGCGTTAAGTCTAAACTGGCAAACCTAATCCGTGAAACAATTAAAGATACAGTGTGTAAGGTAAAACTTATGGGAGAAATTTCACAGCCTTTCAAAATAAAAACAGGCGTACTCCAAGGTGGCGGCCTGTCACCAATTCTTTTTAATAGTGTGTTAGGGAAAACAGTGACAATTTGGAACGAGAAACTTATTGAACTCAACACATCACCTATAAGGTTAGAAAGAGGAAGCAAATAGATCGATATCAACTGTCTAGCATCTGCAGATGATTTTGTTATACTTTCCGAAAATGTGGCGCCTACTATAACACAAATAAATCTCTTGGAAGAAATAGCCAGCAGAACCGGCTTAAGAATTTCTGCAGAAAACACAAATTTTGTAACAAACGTTGAAGATGCTCCAAAATTTCTCAGAACAGATATTGGCCACATAGAGAAGGTAAGAAAATTCAAATAGCTAGGGGAGATAATGCAACAAAATGCTTTGGAAAATTCTGCAATAGAGGAAAGCTTGCATAACATGGGGAAAGCGATGGTGTCGGCAAAGACATCTACAATACAAAGCGTCTATCGAAAAATGCAAAAGTAAGGTATTACAGCACAGTAGTGAAGCCAGAATGCCTACATGTAAGCGAATACCTGGCATTAAACTACAATGTAGATAAAGTAGAAGTACCAGAAATGCGAATTGCAAGGAAAATATTAGGACCACAAAACACAGCAGGAAGTTGGAAATTATGAATTAATGCTGAAGTATACCAAAGTATAACTAAATGTATAACTAATAAGATTTTCGGAAGCTCTCAACAAGCTGGGTCAACGAAGTGAAACAGAATTTAGAAAGCAACAATACGAAATTGGAAGATATAAACAACAGAGAAGCCTTTCGGGAGAAATGATTGAAAATGGAAGGGTCCTAAGGTAGGGTAGCTAAAAAGACTGGTTCAAAAGGATCGGAATACAGAACGAAGAAAGATGGTGAACAGGTGAAGAAGGCATACCTGAAGAAAAAAAAAGAGAACGAAGAACGAATAACTGAAATTGTAATGTGATCGCCAGATGGCCTATTAGCAATAATAATAATAATAATAATAATAGGACCTGACCAGTCTTTCGCAGGAGACTCCTGAATGCTTCTTAAAGGCAAAACGGCTGCTGTTGAAAAATGTGTCTACAGATACTACGTGAAATTGTAATCAGTCGAAAGACACTTAAAATAAACATTTTATTCACAATGACTGACGACATGCCACCCACAAAATAAATATGTTTCTTAACGAAACGTAGTTTTACACTTTACTTAACTACGTGCTCGAATTGTTTGCCATCGACTGCAGACTTGCAATCGCCGTTCGAGAGAAAGATGAACAGATAAAAGTAGACTGGATGTTACGTCGTAGCGTACTGTGGGGATGCGACGGCGCACACAGCCTGGTGTGACTGGGGCTTCGTGGCAGGCTGCACCTTCCAGCGCTGCCCTCAGAGATGAGCAGTCGAGAGCGGCAGGCCACTGCAGTGCAGCACTGCTTCCTATCGGATGACCGAGCTGGGCAGCCGTCGTGTCGGAACCACGCACGCTGACTCTTATCCGGCGGTCCGTCTTCCAGGAGAAGAGACGGAGTGTTCGTAGAGAAGGGTGCCTATTTAACAGCCCTGCGATGACGTGAGAACTCACGGTGGAGTTTCCTATGGCGCCGCAGCACGCGTTTACGCTCCACGGTCGTCGGTGCTGTGCGTGGCGGGGCCAGCGTGGACTTTGAGCTGGCCAGCAGTGCACGTTACGTAAATCTACGTTACTGCCGTTCGTGAGCGTCGCTTCCTCGGTAAAGGGGTAACACGTCGGAAAATCGCAGTGTCGCGTCCCAGGCGCCGCAGAGCAAAGCGGCAGAATTCTGCACCGACGTTCGAAATCACGTCCTCCGGGCCGCTGATGCAGTGGCAGACGACGAGGGTGGGATTTGTGTCGATGCGAGATGTGGATGACACTCGCCTGGCCGATCCCGCGTTCCCCGGCACGACACACCGCGGGCTGAACGACCGCCGCAGCCAGGACGGCTGCCTCGCGAGCTGCGTCGGCCGCAGCCCTCGTCGCCGCCCCCCGCCTGGCGCCGGGACTGCCCGCTCGCGCTGCTGGCCTCATAACTCGTGCGAGGGCCTCACGCGACGGGCAGCGTCGATCGGGATGGCCGTCCCTGCCGTCTCGACAGCATTTCTTCGGCATTCGCCGTACAGAAGTGGCACGTCCAACTTCTCCTCATCAGCGTGCGAGGAGCCTTACAGCAGAAATGACCTGCCGACAGGAGGCACAGTTCCTGCTGGTCCTGCAATGCAGACGAGTAAACACTCGACATGCTTACACAAACAAGTAGCCTACCATGAGCGTGTTTAAAGGCAATAGCCGACTCCGGCCGACTTGCCTTTAAGTCTTACAACATTTCTCGGATTATTTTGCAAAAAGTTTCAATTCCAAAATCAAATGGTTCAAATGGCTCTGAGCACCATTCGACACAACTTCTGACGTCATCAGTCGCCTAGAACTTAGAACTACTTAAACCTAACTAACCTAAGGACATCACACACATCCATGCCCGAGGCAGGATTCGAACCTGCGACCGTAGCGGTCGCTTGGCTCCAGACTGTAGCGCCTAGAATCGCGCGGCCACTCCGGCCGGCTCAACTCCAAAATCAACAATCTCCATATCCCTGTACTCGTCTGTTCAAGCGCATTCGGACGCCGTTAAAAAAAGTGTATCACCGTATTTTTGAAAAATCACACTCGCTTCAATATCTCGATGTCTTCTTAACATTCTCTGTGACTCACCAGAATACGTACCCGCAAACCACTGCCCATCGTCATGAGTACAGGTTCCACAAATGTATGCCCTATTATACCAAATGTAAGCAAACCCGAACTCACATACGGGCCGCACTGGGTGGCCGCGCGGTCTGCGGCGCCTTGTCACGGTCCGTGCGGCTCCCCCCGTCGGAGGTTCGAATCCTCCCTCGGACATGGCAGCGTGTATTTTCAGCAGTGCCAGTTAGTTTAAGTTAGATTAACTAGTGCGTAAGCTTAGGGACCGATCAGCTCTCCATTGTGGTCCCATAAGACCTTACCAAAAAATTCCAAAAAAACATTTTCTCACATACTGTCGTCTGTTTATTGTCACGGCTGTCATACAAACTGCTCAAAACGTTGATAACGAGAATTGCTATAAAATGATTTTCGAGAAATAATACTGCACGTTGAGTTACATCAGGAGTTACCGGCATCACAGGCCCGTGTTGTAACGCATTCCGTGCCTTTGGCAGTGATCGCTGTTTCCTAATAGAATGCTTGTTTTAATTTTTGCCACAGATGAAATCATACTAGTCTTAAGTTTGGCGAGTGAGCAGACCATTTCGCGTTTTCTGAACGACCGTTCCAGTGCTCTCCGAGTCTTCTCTACAGAGGCTCCGCCGCCAGAAGTGAGAAAGCGGGGGTCACGCTGATGAAACACTGGTTGCCTTATGTCCCCCAGTAGCTGCGGCGGCAGCACATCTGAGGAACTCGAGATTCCCGGGTGTCTTTAGATTCCCGTCAGTAGACCGCAGACCACGATGCGGGTCTCGAAAAACACGCACTCAATGACAATATACCAATGGCGTCGCTTTAGTCGACTTCCTCGAGTCGTATTGAGTTTTCAGCTGACGATTACAGCGTGTTGCGAAGATTGACTTGCCCACGGTGTGTAAGCGGTTGTTCTTCCTTAAGGTACGTTCTCCTTGTTGCGACTGTTGCCATTATCGTTCAACAATGATCGTGGAACGACAATCGTAGAACGCTATTGCTCTGAATAGTGCTGTGTTCGTTCGAGCGTCTGCCGACACGGTCATTAATCGGCGATCGTCCGTCTCGAATAGTTCCTACGGTCGCTCGCGATTTCTGTTGTGGAAGGCCACATGCGTCACGGCTCCGTTATATGTTTTACCGGATTCCTGATACAGTATACTTGTGAAACTGTCGTACGCGCAGATCTCCACTCCATCGCTACCTCGGAGATGCAAGTAGGCCGACTATAAAACGACGTTCAAACTCACTTAAATCTTCATAAACTGCCATTCTAGTAGTAGTAACCTATTTAACAAGTGCGCCAGACACCTGTTGTCTTAGACTCACGCGCCAAAGTCACTAGTATAGGCATGCGTATTCAAATACAGAGATATGTAAACAGGCAGAATACGGCGCTGCCGTCGGCAACGCCTCTATAAGACAACAAGTCTCTGGCGCATGTATTCGATCGGTTACTGCTGCTACAATTGCAGATTATCAATATTTAAGTGAGTTTGTACGTGGTGTTACAGTCGGCGCACGAGCGATGGGACACCATCTCCGAGGTAGTGATGAAGTTCGATACAGTCCCGCACTGTCGCCTGATAAACAAAGTAAGAGCCTACGGAATATCAGACCAGCTGTGTGGCTGGATTGAAGAGTTTTTAGCAAACAGAACACAGCATGTTGTTATCAATGGAGAGACGTCTACAGACGTTAAAGTAACCTCTGGCGTGCCACAGGGGAGTGTTATGGGACCATTGCTTTTCACAATATATATAAATGACCTAGTAGATAGTGTCGGAAGTTCCATGCGGCTTTTCGCGGATGATGCTGTAATATACAGAGAAGTTGCAGCATTAGAAAATTGTAGCGAAATGCAGGAAGATCTGCAGCGGATAGGCACTTGGTGCAGGGAGTGGCAACTGACCCTTAACATAGACAAATGTAATGTATTGCGAATACATAGAAAGAAGGATCCTTTATTGTATGATTATATGATAGCGGAACAAACACTGGTAGCAGTTACTTCTGTAAAATATCTGGGAGTATGCGTGCGGAACGATTTGAAGTGGAATGATCATATAAAATTAATTGTTGGTAAGGCGGGTACCAGGTTGAGATTCATAGGGAGAGTCCTTAGAAAATGTAGTCCATCAACAAAGGAGGTGGCTTACAAAACACTCGTTCGACCTATACTTGAGTATTGCTCATCAGTGTGGGATCCGTACCAGATCGGGTTGACGGAGGAGATAGAGAAGATCCAAAGAAGAGCGGCGCGTTTCGTCACAGGGTTATTTGGTAACCGTGATAGCGTTACGGAGATGTTTAGCAAACTCAGGTGTCAGACTCTGCAAGAGAGGCGCTCTGCATCGCGGTGTAGCTCGCTGTCCATGTTTCGAGAGGGTGCGTTTCTGGATGAGGTATCGAATATATTGCTTCCCCCTACTTATACCTCCCGAGGAGATCACGAATGTAAAATTAGAGAGATTAGAGAGCGCACGGAGGCTTTCAGACAGTCGTTTTTCCCGCGAACCATACGCGACTGGAACAGGAAAGGGAGGTAATGACAGTGGCACGTAAAGTGCCCTCCGCCACACACCGTTGGGTGGCTTGCGGAGTATAAATGTAGATGTAGAAGTGCAGATTTTCCCGTGCGACAATTCCAGGAGTGTACTGTGAATATGAGGACTCCGGTAAAACGTCAGATCTCCGACATCGCTGCGGCCGGAAAAAGATCATGCACGAACGGGACCGACGTCAACTGAAGAGAATCGTTCAACGTGACAGACGTCCGACTCTTCCGCAAATTGCTGCAGATTTCAGTGCTGGGCCAGCAGCAAGTGTCAGCGTGCGAATCATTCAGCGAAACGTCATCGATATGGGCTTCCGGAGCTGAAGGCCCTTGGACTGTTTATGGCTGGAAGCATGTTGCCTGGTCGGAGGAGTTTCGTTTCAAATTGTATGGAGCAGATGGACGTGTATCGCTGAAACAACCGGTTTTCGGCTGTATAAATTTTTTCCTCTCCAGTTTAACCTGAATTTGAAATGCGCTCAAACTAACCTGTTTCTGAAGTAACCGATTGTCAGTTTATCGTTCCTATTACGTTCTGTAATAAACTACAAATCGAACAAACACTGAAAAATTTTTCTCTCTTAGCTTCGTGATACATAGAATCAAAACAATTAAATAAGCAAACAAAAGAAAACACCGAGCGTCAACCGTTCGCTACTTTTCTCGAAAAGTGATGGGTGGTTGAATTCCAAAAGACATCAGTATTCGCCTAACGACTCCAAGTTTCAGAAACTCCGCTCAAAAAGCGAGGATCGCGCGAGGGTTACAACCAGATGGAGGCGTATTATGTAGGCACTGGGAAAAGATCAGCTACCTTGTGATTTTACTGAATGCTGTGAATGAATTGTTAACTTTTTAATTTGTTACTCTTTTATGGCAGACAAATATTTAATCCCTTAAAGCAGGTGAAGCATTGCAGGTCAGTGCTGTGTCACTTCGGAAAACATTTTACCAGTAGAATAGAAAAACGACTCCAAGTTGCAAATTGTTACTTTTTATTCATTCGATGACTAGTTTCGGGCCGAGACTCATTTTTAAATCACCATAACATAGTCGAAAATGGCATTTCCGAAGAAGTAAAAAAAATGTGCAATGAACATTTACAGTGCGTACAGATAAGTTATCTGTATGCACTGATCATTGCATATTTTTGGCGTTTTCGGAAATACCATTTTCGGATGTGTTATGATGATTTGAAAATGGTAATGATGATTCATCGAATGAGTGAAGGGTAAAAATTTGTAACTCGGACTGTTTTTTCTGGTTCTACTGAGTAACGGAAGTTGCTGACCCGAGCTGCTCCACCACGCTGTAAGTTGGACAGTGTTTTACGTCACCTCGAAAGCATGTCTGCAGAGCGGCGCTGGTGCCATCGGCAGTGCGAGGCACCGCCGCGCAGGCCGTGCGGGGGCGGGCCCCGCTACGCACTGTAATGACACATTCCGACGCAGAGACATACAATACCTTAAAGCCTGCGCCAAAGATTAAATTGAGCGGCATGTAGGTTATAACTTTGTAATGTTCACATTGGATTCTCTTTTGTTTCATACTCCAAGAAGGAGCTAAGGGACACTTTCGATTGTTGCCTCGTGGAGGATGGACGTAATTTTTGGTGTCTGCGGAAAGGCAGCCATATTGTTAGTAATTATGGTTTGTGCGACGAGCAGAGCAAGTCTTATTGTCTTGTGAATAAAAAATAGTGAGAAGTATCGAAGTGTTACGAAAATTATTTAAAGCAACGTAGCATTGTATTCCTTGGTTTCCACCGTCTTCGTGAAGTGAACCGATGCCGACTTAGGAAGATACACACGGTCAACAAAGAGAAGAACTTCGATGGCGGCTGATGAATTAATATTGTGGCAGAAGGACTAATTCTACGTCTAAGGTGAGAACTCTGATTAAATCAACAATGACGTATAATTTAAAATGTAATTAATCGGAATGGTAAATTATATTACAGGCATATTTCACGCAGCACTGTATTTGTCCGCATTCAAGCCGGTCAATACAATGCGTAAAAAAGCCTTTCAAAAATTCTAAAGTTGAAAAACACAATAATTTGACAAATGTTTTTTTATTTATTTCGCCACAGCACCGCACGCACCCGAAGGATGCTAAGTTCACCGGACCTGGATACGATGTGACGTCATTATGACGTATACACGCTACATAGAAAACGATAGAAACCGTATATCGACTATTCGACTTTTGTGAACTTTCGAGAGATTGTGACAGGGTAGCGCTGTGCTCTGCGCCATTCGTTTAAATGTGTTTTGCGTTCCTTGCGTTTAAATCGTGTATTGTACTGTGTTTGTGTCCTGTGCGTTGTTTTTCGTTTGCTCGTCTCTAATTATGTGTTCAGCATTCGAGAGACTAATCAGATAAAACCTTATCACCATGGAATGCTTTGACACTGCATTCAATCATTTCATATGTCAATCAGTACTAGACACTAACCTTTGGTTAAGATTACATTGAGAAATCCACTTCCCCTCGTATTTCATCTCCGGTCGACGATTTTTCTTCAACAATGCCTCATATTTTTCTTTTTAAGTTCGAAATTCAATCATTCTACACACCAGTCATTACTGGACACTAAGGTACCTGTCTCTGCGGTCCCAGTGTAAAATTACTTGGAATTACGGTTGATAAAAGACTATCTTGGGAAGGACATATACATTCCTTAGCTAACAAACTTGCACGAGTTCTCTTTCACCTATATAAATTAAGAAAAAAAGGTCAGCAAGAGTATGCTGCTACAATCTATTATGTACTGACAAGACCAATTGTATGAAACCATACTAAAATGTTGATAATAAATAAATATTATTTTCGGTGTAAACATTCAATACAACAATCACAGAATCTAATCTGGTCGGGACATAAGAAGACTTCTCTTTTTTACGTGGTGTTTTCAAGGCCACGGTCAGGAATATTTCTATTAATATCCAGCTCTTTTACTTTTATTTTGGCGAAATACATATACGCTGCCACACTGAGCTGTTTTCAGAATCGCACGTGTCAAAACAAACCACTAGCTGACGACAGTTTAGAATCTCGAACGTTCGTAAAGTCGATAGGTGTGTTAATCGACTAAAGCGTATATACGTCATAATGACGTCACATCATATCCTCCCACGCACCCGCGTCCCTTGTGAGGCGGCGCCCGCGGTGGCTCCGGTGTCGGTGGACTCCGCCGACGACCAACGTCGGCCGGAGGCGGCCGGCCGATCTTTTCAAATCAGTCCGCCGCTGCGTGCGCCGCCACACTACGGCGCCTCTTCTCTCCCGAACGTACAGACTTCGGACGACAATCGGTGAAGTTCAGATCAGTTAGTTTTCTTCGGTCAAACCGACCGATGTTCTCACGCACTAAATATGGAGCGTCAGAAAGTGAAAAGAGTGCGTTTCTGGTATCCTGAGGATGAAAATATATCGGGATATAATCCGGAATATATGGACTGCAATCGCAGGTTTATTCGAAACCTCATCTAGCAAAATCTTTATTGGAAATAATTTATTCGAGTCAAAAGGGTGGCGTATCGTATATAGGATAAACCTTGGTAAGTTGGTGGCATTGCTTATTTCGTGACACTTTGTGGATTCCTCTTCACGGATTTACCAACCACGCTAGAAGTGCAGCCTCTGCCCACACGTAGCAGCACACGGCCCCTACCTGCAGCCTCGGCCACCACAGTCAGTTGTTTCCTCCCGTCGGGGGTAACTGGCTTTCGCTTTCGCGCTGCAGAATCCCACGTGCTTTCAAAGTGCTGATTACTCCTCATACTAACAAAGTAAAATTTTTTGATTTTGCACAGTTGTTTATGTGATATAAATAAATTTTTATGATTGAGGTTTGTGTTTTTGCGTTCGTTAGTTTAGACGTAATAGCCTTAGCTGCGCTAAAGTGCGCGTCATTTACGATGACGGCCGAGTTTAGGTTCGTTCTGCGCATCTGACGTCACAAAACACAGTCAGCCAATGAACAGAGAAAGACGTTGCCAGAGTTCGACTGCAGTGCAGAGCACGGACGAGTGTCTTCAGTTTTAGAAACGTTCTGTCACAAATAAAGCAATTGAACAAAAGCAAGGTCTTTATAGCAGACTTCCTATAAAAGAAAGTTTGGGAAAAGCATTCTTTATACCAATTGCTTCATATTCTATTAATTAATTAAACCAAACAAGCAATAAGCCTCCTAATTCAGGAGATAGCAAGAACATTCATTCGCAATAAAGAACGGCGGTAATTGTTTATTTCCTATTATACTTCGACGAAACGTGAGTAATTCATAGTCATACCAACAGTGTTTGTCGGTATTTTGCATGATTCTTTAAAGTCCTCCAGGAAGCCAATTGAATGACAAGCTGCGGTACCGTAATGGTTAAGGTGATGCCGGCACGGTAGCTCAGCGTGTTCGGTCAGAGGGTTATGTACCCTCCGTAGTAAAAGAAACTGAGTTAATCGGTGATCAACGAACTTAATCGGATGTCTTACGACGTCCGCCCCGAGCAGATACAACGAGTAAAAACGAACAAAATGAGATTAAAAAAAACACACACACAAAAAGAAAGTGTTTGGATTGAAAGCAAAAGGTTCTGAATTCAAACCTTATTCGATGCTTAAAATTTTCATTATTTAAAAACAATATCGAAGTGTCTTACTTCATGAATTTTATTCGTTTGAATGTAATTTTTTTAAATATCTAGTGGCAACTAAAATCAACCATACGGAAAGTATACGCTGTTTTTACGTCTGCAAACTGTTCAAAATTTCGTGCAATGGTTTACTACATTTAATGCTGCACAATAACTGCGTTGAACATCGAAACAAAATTAAATCATTTATGGGGGGAAGGTAATCAGTCAAGAATATGTGTAAAAATCAAATTTTTGGGCCAAATAGTTTTTGTGAAATCGAATGATAAGTGTGTCAAATGTGGTGTCACCGCCAGACACCACACTTGCTAGGTGGTAGCCTTTAAATCGGCCGCGGTCCATTAGTATACGTCGGACCCGCGTGCCGCCACTGTCAGTGATAGCAGACCGAGCGCCACCACACGGCAGGTCTAGAGAGACGTCCTGGCACTCGCCCCAGTTGTACAGCCAACGTTGCTAGCCAGGGTTCACTGACAATTACGCTCTCATTTGCCGAGACGATAGTTAGCATAGCCTTCAGCTACGTCATTTACTACGACCTAGCAAGGCGCCATTTATCCTTTGCTATGTATCTAATGAAACATGTACAGTAACGACAGATGTTCACCAATTGTGGATTAAAGTTAAGCATTCCAGCAACTACGTACTTTAATTACTAGACCTAACTCCTTTAACTGTTCCAGACCTCACAACAGTTTGCGTGAGCTTAACAGCGTGCATTGCGGCCTCCTCAAGCAACACGGTGTTGGCACTTATGCCAACACCTCATCAAAGCAGTCGGAACACCAGGTGTCTGCACAGGCGAGCAGTGCAGTGATGACAAAATCGCGCACAGCGCGGAATGCGGGGAGCACGTCTCTGTAGCAGCGAAAGGGATAATGCGGCCGTGGTGGCTTTACTTCATAAACTGCGCGCTCCCCCCTAAACGTAAGTTTGCGAACTATGCTATACTATGGCGCTGCTTCTCTTGGCGCGTGCGTCGTTTGCAACTGGCAACGCAGCAATCTCCCGCGTCTGGGCGGGCATGCGCGAACCGCCAAGATAAAAGAACAGAACTATAGTAAACATCTTAGCATTTTAACTGCCATCTAGCGACACCCTAGACAGTCTTCGCAAATACTGGCTAATAAACGTATTTAAAAGCAGATACTTAATTATTTGTAGCAGCGTGCCCGTGGTATAGATAGAGCACTTCATTTTAAACCAGATAATATATTAAATTTGCATATCGCGAATTAACCAAGCTATCACGAACTTAACCAGTTTTTTGCTTCTGCATGTTAGATGCCTCCAAAATATCGCTATTATGCCAACCAAAATATTATTACAGCAGCAAGGTTGGTAAAAGAGGAGAAGTACTCAATTTACAAGGCATCAAAGCAATGTGAAGTGCCGTGGCCTACCCCAAAAGACTTTCTTAGCAGGACTGAAGGTGAATGTGTAGGCGTACCTAAATTAGGGAAACCTCCGCTTTACCTGTACTAATGGAACAAAGAATATGCAATTACATACTTTCCATGCAGGAATTGACTGTAATTCAGATTCTAAAACCAGCATATTAGCTAGCTACAGCAACTGGTAGGAAACATCCCTTCAGTGAAGAAGAACAAGCTGCAGGGGACTGGTGGTGGAAAGATTTTAAAACACGTTATGGGCTTCCCTTAAGAGTGCCTGAAAATATAGCTGCTTATAGGTCTTCAGTCGGAAATAAGTCAATAATTACTGACTTTTATCAAGAATTAGAAGCATTAGTCACAGATCTAGGAGTTCAAAATCGTCCAGATCTAGTATGGAATTGTGATAAGACAGGGCTCTCATATGTGGTGTACGCATGCAAGATCGTTGCAGCAATTGGAAAAAAGTATGTATATAGCAGAACTTTTGCTGATTGAGGTGAAAATCACACAGTTCTTGCCTGTGTCAATGCTAGCGGTCACTGGATACCACCTATGGTAATATTTACGGGTGTTCGAATGTCAGAAAATCTTCTGAAAGACGTAATTCCTGGCACCATTTATCACCAAAAGGGAGGATAAATGGAGAACTTTTTTCTGGAATGGACCAATCGTTTCATACGATGTATACCTCCTGCAAGACCTATAATTTTAGTAATGGATTCCCATGGATCCCATATTTCAGCAGTAGCCCAAACACTTTTAAGTCTAAACTGAAGAGTTTCCTCATGGCTCACTCCTTCTATTCTGCCGAGGAGCTCCTGGAAGAGCTGAAAAATTAAGCAAATTACAGTGTTACACTGTTGATTTTCTTTATTTAAACTTACGACTTGTCGCCTGAATATGTTTCTTATATTTCATTTTATCTGTTTCTACTAACGTGATATAATTTCATGTATTGACTCGTTCCATGACCATGGAGACTTCTCTTTCATTTGATCCCACGGAGCGATAAAAAAAAGATAAAAAAAAATAAAATGTCATTGATCTGACCAAGAAGAACCAGATCTTTCTTCTGACATTTTCTTCTCACATTCTGCAACCATGGGATGTAGGGGTATATAGGCAACTTAAAAGATCATGGGGAAAATCTTTAAATAGCTACATGGTCAAGAATCCAGGTCTCAGACCCAACACATCTGATTTCCACAAATTGTTGAAACCTGATTACTACAGTGCTTTCAGTCCTGAGATCATCATATCAGCTTTTAGGAAGACTGGGATATATCCATTTAATCCTGCCACTGTGACTGATGTGGCAATAGCCACATCAAAGCCGACAGACAAACCTGCAGAAGACAATCTGGAGCCAGCATTGGATGATCCAGAAAGTCATTCGGAGGTGAATGACCTTCGTGCTCTGCCTGTCTTAACAGATGATGGGAACAAATGCAAGCGGAGGAGAAAGACAGATAGCAAGGTAAAATGTCTGACTCCAATTCAAGAAGCAGCTTCCAGGAGGAACCAGAGGTAGGCCTATGCATTTTCTAAAATATTATCCTACGTGCTTCATTAACAGAGTTGACAGTTGTTCCTTTGAGTTGTTGTTTATTTATTTTAATGAAATTTACTGATTTATTGGTAGGCGACGAAAGGAAGATACATTAAATCTACAACCCAGCATCTCTGGAGTGACAAAGAAGAGGACAAAACATACCAATAAATGTGGATCCTGGGGCCACAGTTACACTCCTGGAAATTGAAATAAGAACACCGTGAATTCATTGTCCCAGGAAGGGGAAACTTTATTGACACATTCCTGGGGTCAGATACATCACATGATCACACTGACAGAACCACAGGCACATAGACACAGGCAACAGAGCATGCACAATGTCGGCACTAGTACAGTGTATATCCACCTTTCGCAGCAATGCAGGCTGCTATTCTCCCATGGAGACGATCGTAGAGATGCTGGATGTAGTCCTGTGGAACGGCTTGCCATGCCATTTCCACCTGGCGCCTCAGTTGGACCAGCGTTCGTGCTGGACGTGCAGACCGCGTGAGACGACGCTTCATCCAGTCCCAAACATGCTCAATGGGGGACAGATCCGGAGATCTTGCTGGCCAGGGTAGTTGACTTACACCTTCTAGAGCACGTTGGGTGGCACGGGATACATGCGGACGTGCATTGTCCTGTTGGAACAGCAAATTCCCTTGCTGGTCTAGGAATGGTAGAACGATGGGTTCGATGACGGTTTGGATGTACCGTGCACTATTCAGTGTCCCCTCGACGATCACTAGTGGTGTACGGCCAGTGTAGGAGATCGCTCCCCACACCATGATGCCGGGTGTTGGCCCTGTGTGCCTCGGTCGTATGCAGTCCTGATTGTGGCGCTCACCTGCACGGCGCCAAACACGCATACGACCATCATTGGCACCAAGGCAGAAGCGACTCTCATCGCTGAAGACGACACGTCTCCATTCGTCCCTCCATTCACGCCTGTCGCGACACCACTGGAGGCGGGCTGCAACGATGTTGGGGCGTGAGCGGAAGACGGCCTAACGGTGTGCGGGACCGTAGCCCAGCTTCATGGAGACGGTTGCGAATGGTCCTCGCCGATACCCCAGGAGCAACAGTGTCCCTGATTTGCTGGGAAGTGGCGGTGCGGTCCCCTACGGCACTGCGTAGGATCCTACGGTCTTGGCGTGCATCCGTGCGTCGCTGCGGTCCGGTCCCAGGTCGACGGGCACGTGCACCTTCCGCCGACCACTGGCGACAACATCGATGTACTGTGGAGACCTCACGCCCCACGTGTTGAGCAATTCGGCGGTACGTCCACCCGGCCTCCCGCATGCCCACTATACGCCCTCGCTCAAAGTCCGTCAACTGCACATACGGTTCACGTCCACGCTGTCGCGGCATGCTACCAGTGTTAAAGACTGCGATGGAGCTCCGTATGCCACGGCAAACTGGCTGACACTGACGGCGGCGGTGCACAAATGCTGCGCAGCTAGCGCCATTCGACGGCCAACACCGCGGTTCCTGGTGTGTCCGCTGTGCCGTGCGTGTGATCATTGCTTGTACAGCCCTCTCGCAGTGTCCGGAGCAAGTATGGTGGGTCTGACACACCGGTGTCAATGTGTCCTTTTTTCCATTTCCAGGAGTGTATTTAGAAGACGTGAGGAAAAAATCAGGGCACTATGGATACAGTGTAGTTTGTGTTTAATGTGGTACCATTCGAAGTGTCAACATACTTTTGAAGAGAGTGAGGGCGTTTTTATGTGCATCAAGTGTCAAAACCTTTCTGGTGGAGACTAAAATGAGGCTTTCATTTAATCAGTAAATTCAATGCAGTGTTTTTGCTCATTACTTCGTTAGTACTTTATCATTATTATCATAAATAAGCCTCAGTGTCGTAAAATGACAGAATAATATCTTTTATAGAAATACAATGCTTTCATTATTTAATTAATGCATTATCACGAAATTACCCAAGTAATGTCACGAACTTACTAAGGGGTGTCACGAAATAACCTACAAAATTATTAGTTCATGAAATCATAAGGGAGAGAATGTATAATCAACTAATCATAACATTGTGCATACTGAGTAATGCATTTAAGGACAGGCTTACATATACAGGGTGATTCAAAAAGAATACCACAACTTTAAAAATGTGTATTTAATGAAAGAAACGTAATATAACCTTCTGTTATACATCATTACAAAGAGTATTTAAAAAGGTTTTTTATTCACTCAAAAACAAGTTCAGAGATGTTCAATATGGCCCCCTCCAGACACTCGAGCAATATCAACCCGATACTCCAAATCGTTCCACACGCTCTGTAGCATATCAGGCGTAACAGTTTGGATAGCTGCTGTTATTTCTCGTTTCAAATCATCAATGGTGGCTGGGAGAGGTGGCCGAAACACCATATCCTTAACATACCCCCATAAGAAAAAATCGCAGGGGGTAAGATCAGGGCTTCTTGGAGGCCAGTGATGAAGTGCTCTGTAACGGGCTGCCTGGCGGCCGATCCATCGCCTCGGGTAGTTGACGTTCAGATTTCATAACTAACCTTTTGCGTAGGACTCTCCATACAGTTGATTGTGGAATTTGCAGCTCTCTGCTAGCTCTGCGAGTCGATTTTCCTGGGCTGCGAACAAATGCTTGCTGGATGCGTGCTACATTTTCATCACTCGTTCTCGGCCGTCCAGAACTTTTCCCTTTGCACAAACACCCATTCTCTGTAAACTGTTTATACCAACGTTTAATACACCACCTATCAGGGGGTTTAACACCATACTTCGTTCGAAATGCACGCTGAACAACTGTCGTCGATTCACTTCTGCAGTACTCAATAACACAAAAAGCTTTCTGTTGAGCGGTCGCCATCTTAGCATCAACTGACGCTGACGCCTAGTCAACAGCGCCTCAAGCGAACAAATGTACAACTAAATGAAACTTTATAGCTCCCTTAATTCGCCGACAGATAGTGCTTAGCTCTGCCTTTTGTCGTTGCAGAGTTTTAAATTCCTAAAGTTGTGGTATTCTTTTTGAATCACCTTGTATAATTCAGCAGGGTTTAAAAATATTTTTATGTACTTTAAATTAAGTTAATACAGAAATCCTCACGAAATTGCCAAGGTTTACCCTACTTATAGCTACTGTACTGGGTCTTTTTTGGGGCAGGCTGTCATTAGTTGCGCACAACTCTGTCGTTTTATGCCAGTAGGACAGTGATTGTGTTGATGTGAAGTGGTGTGCAAAGGTGGTGCACAGTGTGTAGTTACAGTTTTAAGTGCTGTAGGTTATCACAGTATCTTACGCTACACCTTATATTTGTGTTTTACTCGTGTGGTCAGTGACACTCATTGACGGTTAATTGACGCACGTCTGTACAACTTTAAACAAACACAGCAAACCAGAGTGTTTACAACTTGCTTTTATCTCCAGTATTAACGAAACGTTTCTCCCGTCATCTCATATATCCGTACAACTTGGCTGGTTATTCCGACAACAGAGCATGTAGTACCCACCACGTTCTTTACGAGACAGGAAAGCTCATTCCACGCATTTGGGGTCTATTTAATAGCAGAAGCCACTATGCAGCACTCGTATCCAATGAGAGAGGCGTCGTTAGAATCTAACCTACTTGATTCATAGTACACGATGGTTGTTTTTTAAGTAAGGGCCGTTTTTATTTTTAAAAAAAGATACAAATACTTTTGTAAAAAAAACTTTTATTTTCTGATTCTACACACTTTTAACTATTTTTCTACATAGTTGCCTTGTTTATTTAAGCACTTGTCATACTGTACAACTAAGTTTCTAATTCCCTCTTCAAAGAATTCGGCCGCGTGCTCCGAGAGCCAAGAGTTCGCGGCCGCTTTCACTTCATCGTCGTCATTGAAGCGCTGCCCGCCAAGATGGTGTTTCAGGTACCGGAAAGGGTGAAAATCGCTAGGAGCAAGGTCGGGGCTGTATGGTGCATGGTCCAAAACTTCCCAGCCAAAAGAATCAATCAAATCCCGAGTCTTTTGAGAGGTGTGAGGCCTAGCGTTATCGTGCAGGAGCAAAACTCCTTTTGTCAGCATGCCGCGCCTTTTGTTTTGAATTGCTCTGCGGAGCTTCTTTAGAGTTTGCACAGTAGGCATCTGAGCTGATTGTCATTCCTCGTGGCATAAAGTCGACTAGCAAAACACCGCGCTGGTCCCAGGACACAGTTGCCATAATCTTGCGCTTTGACAGCGTCTGTTTGGCTTTGACCTTGACGGGTGAGGTTGTGTGTCGCCATTCCATCGATTGTCGCTTGCTTTCGGGAGTGATATGGGATAGCCATGTTTCATCTCCAGTGACAATTTGACTCAACATGTCATCCCCTTCTTCCTCGTAACGAATCAAAAAGTTCAATGAAGTGCCAAATCTCTTCCCTTTGTGGTCCTCTCTGAGGAGTCTGGCTATCCACCGAGAACACAGTTTCTTAAAGTTTAGGTTTTCAGACACAATTTTGTACAAAACCGATCTTGAAACTTCAAGAAAGAGTGGAAATTGTGAATCTTCTGTCCTCACGAATCTTTGTTTCGACTGCAGCCACCAAATCATCAGTGATCACAGACGGCCAGCCTGAGCGTTCTTCGTCATGGACGTTTTGACGCCCATTTTTAAACTCTCTAACCCACTGACGCACTTTACCTTCACTCACTGCATTCAAGCCACAGACTTCTGTTAACTGACGATGAATTTCTGCAACTGATAAGCTTCTCGCGGACAAAAAACATATCACTGACCGTATCTCACACGCGGCGGGCGATTCAATAATCGTAAACATTATAAGGTAGCACAGCGATGCGTACACGTCAGCTACAGAGCTGCAACTTGCATCAGTGTGAACTGGAAGGATGCCGGCAAGTGGCGCGGTGGCTTGTTGCGGAGTCTGCGCGAACTACGGGACTATACGCGCGAACGGCCCTTACTAAAACATCAACCCTCGTAGTTTCTAACCTAACCTAACCTCGTGTGATTCGTAAACCAGTCTCGGACCGGCTGCACCCCCTCTGTATTCTACCAACAAATCGATGCCCACCACCGACTCCACTCACTACACAGCCTGCGTGCTCATTCCATTCCGTGTCCCTACAACGTGTGACACGGAGCCATTTGTAAACGATTCCAGCTGTGACTCATCGATATTAACAGGATACTACGTTTTTTTCGTTTTGTGAAGTACATAATACTACATTTCCGAACATTTAAAGCAAGTTACCGATCTTTGTACACCTTGAAATCTTTTAAAACCTGACTGAGTATTTTATGCATCTTTTATCAAACACTACTTCCATACAGAGAATTGCATCATCTGCAAAATGTGCAGGTTACCATTAATACTGTCTGCATGGTCATTAATGTACAACATGAACAGCTACCATCTCAACACAGTACCCTGAGGCAACAAATTACTTCTACATCCGCGCGATGAATCTCCAATACGTGACAACTTTCTTCGTTTTCCTTACCAAAAAATCCTCGATCCAGTCACAAATTTCGCTCGATACACCGTACAATTGTACTTTTGATAATAAGAGTAGATGTCGTACTGATTCAAATGACTTTCGAAAATCGAGAAGTACTGGGTCTACCTGACTGCCTCCACTCGTGGCTTTTAGTATGCCGTGAGAGAAGTAAGTGAGTTGGGTTTCACGAGATTGACGTTTCCGAAATCCGTGCTATTTGACATACAGGACCTAAGTCTGTTCGAGGCACCTCACTATGTTTTAACTCAGATTATCTGCTAAAATTGCACAACAAATCGATGTGGAGCATAGTTGGCGGCAGTTTTATGAAACGCTTTTGCTGTTCTCCTGATCTCCGCTCTCTTCCGACAACTAGGGACGGTTTTCTGTTCGAGACATTATAATTAACAGATTACACCTTATAAAAGAAAATATTATGAAATGCGTCAAAGCATAGCAGACGTGACAGAAAAGTCGATAGCGACCCGCTAAAACGTCCAGGTGCGGAATTTTCGCTCATTTTTCTCGACAATAATAGTAAGCAGTGCACGTTAGTCATCAATGTCTACTTCATTGCTGCAAGACTGTTGCATGTTTACAATTGAGACCGAGTCTAAACGTTCCGTAGTGGTCCCACGTGATTCGAATTTGATGGATCATAAGACGAACACTTTAAATTTTGCGATTAAAGTGATTTTCATTTTCTGTTTAAAAAAGTGATGTGGCGACAACTGCTGAACAAACTTTCCTCACCCTGCTGTACGACAAATCGCAGAAAAAACGTCGCGTTATGGACAGATCTCTAGTGCGGTGCATTAATTAAACTGCATATTTTCGTAGTATGCAAGTATAGGTCCACCAAATAAGGTACTTTGGCTTTGCAAACACGTAAACAAACGTGGCGGCGCGTCGCTTTGCTTCTTTCAGCCACCACATCAGGCCGTCACCAGAAGCTTCATTTGACAGGACAGTGAAAATAACACCGCACGAATACTGCGGTGAGCGCCCTCGGTGCTGTGTCGTACCGCCAGAAGCACGTCCGTGTGGCGTCACGTGTCCCGTGCTGTGACCGGCAGACAGGAGAACAGGAAGCGGCTGCCGTGTCGATGTAAGATCCGCGCACTTATTTGTCAATCGTGAACCGACGAGTCTGTTAATTTAATCTCGCTTTTGGAGCAGACGCTGTTTGTCTATGCTCCAAATGCAGGTACAACATTTCTAACATACTCTGGCACTGTCTTTAAAGAAGAAGAAAACAGGATGCTGGTCCAGGGGTGATTTAGAATGAGAAATACACAAGCCGTAACCTGTTAAAGGGAAATGTTACACTCGGAACGTGACGGCTACGTCAGCTTTCTGCGAATGGACAGGGAAACTTCGAATAACTTGTTTGGAGCACCTTCCCGCTCACATTGAAAAAGAAGACGCAAGTATGAGAAAATTTATTCTTTTCTACTTGGTATTCTGTGACAGATTATTAAGGTACCACAATGTGGGAACATGAAGCCTACATCGCCCTTGGAAGAATTTCGACTTTTTATTTTACTGCGTGTTGTGCGTAGAAAGCTGATTTTCTTCTTAACCTTATCCTGCGTAAACTATGGCTGGGAAACCTCCCCACACGTAATAATAAAATGAATTTAAATGTGAATAATTGAATGTGATTCTAATTTAATGTAACCTCTGAACAAAATTGGTTCCCATTTATAATCTCCGTGCAGATATGCATTCACATTTGATGTACCCACAAAATTCTTTTCTCATTTAATGTTAAGTTCGAAACAGAAAAATTCCTAAACCCTGAAATAAAAAAACAAAAATTCAGTAACCTGGTACATTTTAGGACGACAGAAGCGCTGCTCCATGGCCCTGTATTCTTAACAAAAAAGCAAAAATTCTTACCTCAATAAAAACGGCGAATATATCTGCTCTTACCTAAAAAATTTTCGGCATTGCTCCGTGCAATGCTGGCCTATACATTTGTGATTCGTGAAAGGAATGATCATGCATTGGATAAATTCTTTAAATTGAAATGAATGCTTTTTTTAAAAAAAATTACTTTATATTATAAAAATTATTATTAGGGCATTTTTTTTTTAAAAATTGGATGACAGTTAACATACATTACTAGATATGCGCAAGGCTGCTTCTTTACCTTATACAATAATACTCATCCTCCAGGGTCCCGACCAGAGCAGACTGCAGACACGCGCAGACTACTGCAGACTAGCGACAAGCAACAACTTACTACATACTGCTCTCTGGTCAGAGACTCTCCTATGCCTTGCCTATTGCAGGCAGCGCATACCTCTTACGTAACGCTCCACTGGGGGGGGGGGGGGGGGCAAAAATTTGGCAGCGATGGTGAGTCAATTGGGCTTGCCATGAGCAACAAATTTTTCTTAATTAAGTTTACAATCACACAATATATACATATATATAAGTGCAGAACATGAACTAAAATATAGTGCACATGCACTGAGTACAGAACATATCAAGCAATGACAAAATGTATACGCAATGAGTACAAATCATATTAACAAATGACATAAAGTGCACACGCACTGTAGTACAGAACATATCAGGAAATCACAAAATGTATACGTAATGAGTACAAATCATATTAACAAATGACATAAAGTGCACACGCACTGTAGTTTTTTTACTATTTTACAAGAACTAGGATAGGAAAGGGAAGGATTGCATCATGGTTATAGCACATCAGGTTGCACGCAGCTGCACCGAAAGTCCATATCTTTCTACAGAAGCACAACACCAAGTGAGACAATCTGAAGTTCTTTTCCCTGAAGTATTAATCAGTGTAGCCAAGACACTGAAATGTCGTATTAATATTCCATGTTATCATTTTGGTAGTACATTATGTACACCAAACAGTGGGACCATATTAACATCTCCATCGCTCAAGGTGGTGGACAGCATGTCGTGTCAACACCACGTTCTTGTAAGGTACACCAACGTAGAATTAGTGCAAAAACCAAATATAGTGCTCCATGATCATGAGGATAGACAGGACAAACGGATATTGCAGTAATTTCTGGTAATTAGGTCAGAAGGTGAAGGACATTAAGTCTTATGCCAGTCATCATTGAGAATTTCACTAGTCTATCAACTGATTTGAGTAATTGGTGGCACTCATCGCCCAGTCACTGAACATTTCTGTACCATGTATGTAGTATTACAGAATAATATTCATAAGTCATCTGATTACAGACAACATTGGCACTCATTGACCAGTTACAAACCATCAGAAGTCATCATTCGAAACAGGAGCTAATGAGTGTAGCATCAAGCTACTGGTATTCATATATATAGCATGAAAGTGACATAATACAAATTTAAAATATAAGAAACAGTGGCATTCGTTGGCCAGCAAGTATTGAATATTACAAAACATTTTTCATCATTCAAGTCACATACAACATATTTAAAATAATTATTGCCACTTATTGATCAGTTACAAATCATCAGAAGTCATCAGTCAAAACAGGAGCTAATGAGTGTTGCATCAAGCTACTGGTATTCATACATGCAAGTGACATAATATAAATTTAAAATATAAGAAACAGTGGCATTCGTTGGCCAGCAAGTATTGAATATTACAAAACATTTTTCATCATTCAAGTGACATATTTAAAATAATTATTGGCACTCCTTGGTCAGTTACAAAACATCAGAAGTCATCCTTCAAAACAGGAGTTAAAGAGTGTAGAACATGCATGCATTATTACAAAATATCATTCACTATTACTCAGAACTCATCATTCAAGTGACATATGACATATTTAAAATGTAACACACTGTAACTATTACTCAAGGTCTGTGATTAGAAAACATCATTCAGTATTACTCAGAACTCTCTTAAACTGGTAGCATTATTTGGGACTGGTAATACTTTTTTTTGTGCTAGCAATGCATTGCGTTGGGATCGATAATTAATTGCTGGGGCATGACAATAGTTGCTTTTGACTTATTGCTGCAAATGAGGATAGGTAACGTCATTCGTCATGAGTCAGCTGTAGCAAGGTTATGAAACAAATAAAGTATATGTGATCACATTCATGAATGACACACACAAATGGGTAAAAAAAATGCAAGTACTAGAACAGGTTTAATGACCAACTGCTTATAGCACATTAATTTCATGAATAGCTTCTCCTGGGAAAAAAAAAATACAAAATGGACTATTAAGCTGAAAGAAGAAACGCATATTATGCTGAAAAGTAGTGAACTTCGAATTAACAGGTAATGAAATGTGTATTAAATATATATTTTCTCTAGCTGTCCTTTCCAAAACCTTCAGTCATCATACCATGCGACATAAGACATACTGTCAAGACGATCTACAACAAATACTTAAATAACTACATAGCATAAATACATAAACTTCAACATTATCCTCATCTGCAAAGAAAAACTCAAAAGTGGTGTGTTTAGTGGCCATATAAAGTTTATCACTATCAACACCTGTAAACAAAAACTTCATTATCCATATTAGCATACTCTTCATCACTATTCATCATCATTCATTATCATCTGCAAAAAGACACTTCATCATACAAATATTCATAGTATAGAGTTCCTTATTTCTAGTATATTTCATCACTAAAACTAAGACGTGTAGTTCTGTCTGACAGTCTGCATCAGTGGCCTCGTATGCTGAAAGAAAAAATTAGTTAAGACCGCTATCATACGATGTGTATAGTATATTCTTGTTAATGCTTGTTAATTCTGATCCATTTACTCTTCCTGACGAGGTATTGTATCTTCTTTCGTTCATTACGAAGGTGAAATTCCCATTTCATAGTAATCCACTGTGGTCTGTTTAATTTATTTCTTTTAGACGTTATTTCTTTCTGAATATGATAAACAATGATTAATGACTTGCATTTAAGTCATATGCCCATTAAATGAAAACTGGTTTCTAGTGATATAATTAATCATACAGCATAGCATGACAGAAAACGTAATATGTCAAAAATATAGACAGTGTGCAGGTGCAAAAATGTACACAGAGTATCACAATGTAGCAGCAAAAAAAAAAAAAATGTAAAATAGTCACGATGTTGAGATATCATAAGGCAAAATCTCAAAGTCAACTGGTGTTTGTTATATCTTAAACATTTCATAGTGCATACAGACAAAACAGGAAAACAATCATACATACATGGAGAATGGAAAATGTGCACGGTCTGATATGTAACAAGAAAAGCGACCTGTTAACCTTACCTTGCCGGGCACTTGCCAAGAAAAAATACGATAATCATCAGTAAGTAGTCACATAAATATAATTGCATAAGTGGTCATAAAATGTGTAAGTTTATCTGGAAAATGTGCATGGTCTGAGGTGTAACGACAAGAAGAGCGACCTGCTAACCTTACCTTGCCGGGCACTTGCCAAAAAAAATACGATAATCATCAGTAAGTGTTCATGTAAATATAATTGCATAAGTGGTTATATAAAAAATCAGGAAATGGATTTACAGTGTGATAAATCATAAAGTATGTTCATTTAATAAAGTGTTTCATATTGGAGACATGGTGTATGCCTTTACTTTTTCTGGTTCTCAGAGTTTCGACGTGTACTACATTGGGGTGAGGAATGCTGCGAATTCTATACGGACCTGCATATAGAAGCTCAAATTTACTACATCTACCAGCTTTACTGTATGATTAAATGATGATGGCGTCCTCTTGGGTAAAATATTCTGGAGGTAAAATAGTCCCCCATTCGGATCTCCAGGCGGGGACTACTCAAGAGGATGTCGCTATCAGGAGAAAGAAAACTGGCGTTCTACGGATCGGAGCGCGGAATGTCAGATCCCTTAATCGGGCAGGTAGGTTAGAAAATTTAAAAAGGGAAATGGATAGGTTAAAGTTAGATATAGTGGGAATTAGTGAAGTTCGGTGGCAGGAGGAACAAGACTTCTGGTCAGGTGACTACAGGGTTATAAATACAAAATCAAATAGGGGTAATGCAGGAGTAGGTTTAATAATGAATAGGCAAATAGGAATACGGGTAAGCTACTACAAACCGCATAGTGAACGCACTATTGTGGCCAAGATAGATACGAAGCCGACACCTACTACAGTAGGAAAAGTTTATATGCCAACTAGCTCTGCAGATGACGAAGAAATTGAAGAAAGACATTTCCAGGGGCAGATGTGGATTCTGACCACAATCTATTGGTTATGAACTGCAGATTGAAACTGAAGAAACTGCAAAAAGGTGGGAATTTAAGGAGATGGGACCTGGATAAACTGAAAGAACCAGAGGTTGTAGAGAGTTTGAGGGAGAGCATAAGGGAACAATTGACAGGAATGGGGGAAAGAAATACAGTAGAAGAAGAATGGGTAGCTCTGAGGGATGAAGTAGTGAAGGCAGCAGACGATCAAGTAGGTAAAAAGACGAGGGCTAATTGAAATCCTTGGGTAACAGAATAAATATTGAATTTAATTAATGAAAGAAGAAAATATAAAAATGCAGTAAATGAAGCAGGCAAAAAGAAATACAAACGTCTCAAAAATGAGATCGACAGGAAGTGCAAAATGGCTAAGCAGGCATGGCTAGAGGACAAATTTAAGGATGTAGAGGCTTGTCTCACTAGGGGTAAGATAGATACTGCCTACAGGAAAATTAAAGAGACCTTTGGAGAGAAGAGAACCACTTGTATGAATATCAAGAGCTCAGATGGCAAACCAGTTCTAAGCAAAGAAGGGAAGGCAGAAAGGTGGAAGGAGTATATAGAGGGTTTATACAAGGGCGATGTACTTGAGGACAATATTATGGAAATGGAAGAGGATGTAGATGAAGACGAAATGGGAGATAAGATACTGCGTGAAGAGTTTGAATGAGCACTGAAAGACCTGAGTCGAAACAAGGCCCCGGGAATAGACAACATTCCATTAGAACTACTGATGGCCTTGGGAGAGCCAGTCATGACAAAACTCTATCATCTGGTGAGCAAGATGTATGAGACAGGCGAAATACCCTTAGACTTCAAGAAGAATATAATAATTCCAATCCCAAAGAAAGCAGGTGTTGACAGATGTGAAAATTACCGAACTATCACTTTAATAAGTCACAGCTGCAAAATACTAACGCGAGTTCTTTACAGACGAATGGAAAAACTGGTAGAAGCGGACCTCGGGGAAGATCAGAATTGGATTCCGTAGAAATGTTGGAAAACGTGAGGCAATACTAACCTTACGACTTATCTTAGAAGAAAGATTAAGAAAAGGCAAACCTACGTTTCTAGCATTTGTAGACTTAGAGAAAGCTTTTGACAATGTTAACTGGAATACTCTCTTTCAAATTCTGAAGGTGGCAGGGGTAAAATACAGGGAGCGAAAGGCTATTTACAATTTGCACAGAAACCAGATGGCAGTTATAAGAGTCGAGGGGCATGAAAGGGAAGCAGTGGTTGGGAAAGGAGTGAGACAGGTTTGTAGCCTGTCCCCGATGTTATTCAATCTGTATATTGAGCAAGCAGTAAAGGAAACAAAAGAAAAATTCGGAGTAGGTATTAAAATTCATGGAGAAGAAGTAAAAACTTTGAGGTTCGCCGATGACATTGTAATTCTGTCAGAGACAGCAAAGGACTTGGAAGAGCAGTTGAACGGAATGAACAGTGTCTTGAAAGGAGGATATAAGATCAACATCAACAAAAGCAAAACAAGGATAATGGAATGTGGTCTGTCGCAATGGAAAAATTTCTAGTAAGATCTGGATGTGATAAAAGTGGTGGATTCAACAAAGCTTGTTTCAGGATCACAAATTCAGAATGTGCTTGGCTATCCCAGGACCAAATAGTGTTTTTACCTGTCAATTGACATAATCTAAGGGTGTCTAAAGCAGAGTAATGAATAAATTTACGAAAAAAGTTAATTAAACCCAAAAAGCTGCGTAGTTGTTTCTTCGTCGTAGGAACAGTAATGTCACGTAAAGCTTGAAGTTTTTCCGGGTCAGGTGCAATGCCCTCTGCTGAAATTACATGTCCCAGAAATTTTATAGAAGTTTTGCCAAAGTGAGATTTGCTGAGATTAACTGTGAGTCCTTCTGCACGAAAAGTTCGTAACAGTTGTTCAAGAATCAGATTGTGTTCAGACCAGTTAGCTTCTGCAATAAGAATGTCGTCTACGTACGTTATGATTCTGTCTTTAAGCTCTGTCGGAAGTATTGTATTCAAACCGCGAATAAATGCTGCTGAAGAAATAGTTAAACCGAACGGTAATTTACAAAATTGATAACAGTCACCAAAACAGAGAAAAGCCGTGCACTTTCTGCAGTCCGGATGGAGTTGAATTTGCCAAAATCCCGATTTCAGATCTAATCTGGAATAAACAGCAGTACCATGAAATTTCTGTAGAAGTTCTTCTAGTGTCTGTGGGCGATCCGTTTCATTAATAACAATGTCATTGATGTGACGCAAATCAAGTACGAGGCGAAGTGAACCATCCTTTTTCTTAACAATATGGAGCGGGTTTATGTACGGACTAACTGCCGGTTCAATAATTCCTTGGTCAAGCATAGCTTGCAATTCTTTCTTAACTTGTTCTCTGTGAATATACGGAATGGGATAATGCTTGGCTTTAAATGTGTCGTGCTGTTTAACTTGAAATTCATACATAAAACCGGACATTGTACCAGGAACGTTGTCAAAAACTGGAGCTTGCTGTAAAAGAATTTTGCGTAGTTGCGTGCGTTCGTCGTCTGTATTTGCACTGCTCTGTTTAACTTTATCAGAAATCGTCTGTATAACGTCATAGTCGGCTTCGTCTGGAGTATTATAGCTGTGTACGAACGTATCTGTTAACAATGTCGAATGACAGTCTAAGTTACGTGATGCGGAAATGACCTCTGTACGATTAATTGTTTGTTCTTCTGCAGATAGAGAGTGCTGAATTTCTAAAGCCAGGTGTCCATTTTCATCCTTTAACATTAAACACGACTTTTGAAAGTCAATAATTGCATCGTGTTGTACCAGAAAATTCGTACCTAAAATAACGTCTGTCGTCAATAAGGGAACAATCCAAAAATTTGAGTGAAATGTATGACCTGCAATACAAAATGATAAATGTGTCTGTAATTTTACATCTACTCCTTTACCAGATACTGCTCCTTTTACTTTAGTTTTGCCTAATGGTAGCGTAGGATAGGTATTCTCTTTGTTACACTCGTTGAAAGTTTCCGCATTTATGACTGACATAGGAGATCCAGAATCGATTACTGCTGAAAATTTGGATGATCCAATTTTTACTTCGATGACAGGGTGTGAAATGGTTTTTTGAATAACTGGTTTTTCCTGCAAAAGAGTGTCTCGGATGTCGTCAAAAGTAATAACATTTTCGTGAACAAGATTCTGCGTGTCAAAAGTATTGCTTGCGTTGCTGGAAGATGCAACCCGTACTGTATCTAGTCAAATTCTATCTGACGTGCTATTATTTTCGGGATGATGCTGTGGCATTTCAACTGTTTGTACGGTTCTGTTATTTCTTCCTGACGTATTACGTTCGGGATGATATCTACTGTCTGGTTCATTCATAATAATTTGTTGCTGTGGATGATTCTGCTGCTGATAAGACCGACTGTTATTAAACGTACGCTGAAAATTGTGCTCATTACTTTTACGTCTGTCATGATAGTCATTTCTATACGGTGCATTGCGATAGGAGTTTAAGTGGTGTGTTTTCTGTACGTAGTTATTTCCTTGTTGCTGTGCGTTACTGTTTGTTGGAGCTGAGGCTATACGTGCAGGCGGCGAAACATTAAAGCTTGGTTGACCTTGTACTTTACGTTGTTGGTTAGGTATGCTAACAGGCTGGTTTTGTTGCTGTTGTTGGGAAAAACCTCTATTGTTACCAAAATGTGTTTGCGACTGATGAAAATTTTGTACATACTGATGATTAAATTTTTGTCCAGTATTAAAGTTCTCGTGGTTGTCATTTCTGGAGCGTCTAATGAAAACTGTCACTTTCGGTATAACTTGTCGTATCAGGTTTTCTTTACTCATTCTTAATCATAGATAGATCGATAGTTGAAGAGCTGTTTTAATAGATATAAAGGATAGTAGAAGAGAAGGCAGCAGTGCAGAAAACTAAAGATGAAATAGCACTACTACGGCTCGGGGCCCTGTGCACGCTACGGCACATATTCATTAAAGCGTAATGAATCCCCTGAGGTCTATTACGCGCTACAAATAAATTTTAGTTTCTGCGTTACAGGCAATGCCGGTGAAAATTCAAAAGCAAATTGTCGTATCCAGTCGAAAGCTAGTTTCTGCGTTACAGGCCAAGCTGGTGAAAGTACAAAAATAAATCGACGTATCCAGTTCAAAGCGTGTACCTGTGCTCTGTCGTTTTTAAATACCTTAGATTTTTTTACGGATAAAAATTGTTTATAATCAACTTTATCGTCTCTGAATTTGTGAACAGGTTCAGGTCTGTGTGAGAATCTGTATGTCTGTGCCACTTCGTATTCTAAGACACGTAGTCTCTGTAAATTACCTAAGTTACACTGGCTGTGTGAGTGTGACAAATGTTCGGAATGTGCCGTAGGCTGTGATGTGTTAAAGGCTGAAACATTTGTCGTTTCTATCACTTTAAAACGTTCGTCAATTTGGCTGTTCTGTTGTTCAAATTTCTTATCGACTTCCGAATCCAGAGTGCGTGAAACTTCTGCTGACACTAATTTAAACTCGTCGCGTACCTCTGTTGCGTTTTCTGAACATTGGTCAGTGACTGCATTAATTTCATCTCTAAGTGATTCTGTTGTGGCTGCATGTGTATTACTTAATTCTTGTGCAACAGATCTAATTTCTTCACTACTGTTACTAGCACAAGCCTTAATTTCCTCATGTAATTGTTCTTTAGTATCGTGACATTGCACGGTAACGGCTGTAATCTGTTCACTAAGTTGTTTGTTCTGTTCATTAAGGTTGTCGTGTTTTTCGTTCGACGTTTGAAACTTTCATTAAATTGATTGCACGATTCATTAAATTGTTTAAAATGGTTGTCGTGTTTTTCATTCAACTGTTTGGAATTGTTGTCTTGTTTTTCATTAAGTTGTTTGAAATTGTTGTTTAGTTTTTCATTCCACTGTTTGAGAGTTTCATTAAGTTGTTTGAAATGGTTTTTTTGTTTTTCACTCCACTGTTTGACATCTTCATTCAATTGTAGCAATAATTTTTACGAAAAATGGCGAAATTTGTCATTTTCCTCGTTCGAGCGCAAAATCTTATAAATCGGATGCCAGTAGTTTAGAGACTTTGTAAAGTGGTAGTTACTTAATGTCGACGTTAGACCTGGATTTTTGTTCCCACCCCAGGGTGGGCCGCACGTGTGGTTCGTGAACCAGGCTCGGACCGGCTGCACTCCCTCTGTATCCTACCAACAAATCGATTCCCTCCACCTGCTTCACTCACTGCAGAGCCTGCGTGCTCATTCCATTCCGTGTCCCTACAACGTGTGACACGCAGCCATTTGTAAACGATTCCAGCTGTGACTCATCGATAACACAGCCACAGGATACTACGTTTTCTTCGTTTTGTGAAGTACATAATACTACATTTCCGAACATTTAAAGCAAGTTACCGATCTTTGTACACCTTGAAATCTTTTAAAACCTGACTGAGTATTTTATGCATCTTTTGTCAAACACTACTTCCATACAGAGAATTGCACCATCTGCAAAATCTTTGAGGTTACCATTAATACTGTCTGCATGGTCATTAATGTACAACATGAACAGCTACGATCTCAACACAGTTCCCTAAGGCAAGAAGTTACTTCTACATCCGCCGATGAATCTCCGATGCGTGACAACTTTCTACGTCTTCCCTACCAAAAAATGCTCCATCCAGTCACAAATTTCGCTCGATACACCGTACAATTGTACTTTTGATAATAAGAGTAGATGTCGTACTGATTCAAATGACTTTCGGACATCGAGAAGTACTGGGTCTAGCTGACTGCCTCCACTCGTGGTTTCTAGTATGCCGTGAGAAATAAGTGTTTCACGAGATTTATGTTTCCGAAATGCGTGCTACTTGACATAGAGGACCTCATTCTGTTCGAGGTACCTCACTATGTTTTAACTCAGATTATCTGCTAAAATTGCACAACAAACCGATGTCGGGGATAGTTGGCGGCAGTTTTATGAATCGCTTCTGCTGCCCACCTTCCCTGCGCTCTCTTCCGACAACTGGGGACGGTTTCCTGTTTGAGCCATTATAATTAACAGATTACACCTTATAAAAGAAAAGATTACGAAATGCGTCAATACATAGCAGACGTGACAGAAAAGTCGATAGCGACCCGCTAAAACGTCCAGGTGCGGACTTTTCGCACATTTTTCTCGACAATAATAGTAAGCAGTGCACACAACACAGCACGTTAGTCAACAGTGTCTACTTTATTGCTACAAGACTGTGTCATATTTAAGATTGAGAGCGAGTCTAAACGTTCCGTAGTGGTCCCACGTCATCCGAATTTGATGGATCATAAGACGAACACTTTAAATTTTGCGATTAAAGTGATTTTCATTTTCTGTTTAAAAAAGTGATGTGGCGACAACTGCTGAACAAACTTTCCTCACCCTACCGTACGACAAATCGCAGAAAAAACGTCGCGTTCTGGACAGGTCTCTAGTGCGGTGCATTAATTAAACTCCATATTTTCGTAGTATGCAAGTATAGGTCCACCAAATAAGGTACTTCAGCTTTGCAAACACGTAAACAAACGTGGTGGCGCGTCGCTTTGCTTCTTTCAGCCAGCCGCGGTTTCCCACACATCAGGCCGTCACCAGAAGCTTCATTTGACAGAACAGTGAAAATAATACCGCACGAATGCTGCGGTGAGCGCCCTCGGTGCTGCGTCGTACCGCCAGAAGCACGTCCGTGTGGCGTCGCGTGTCCCGTGCCGTGACCGGCCGACAGGAGAACACGAAGCGGCTGCCGTGTCGATTTAACATCCGCGCACTTATTTGTCAATCGTGAACCGACGAGTCTGTTAATTTAATCTCGCTTTTGGAGTAGACGCTGTTTGTCTATGCTCCAAATGCAGTTAAAACATTTCTAACATACTCTGGCACTGTCTTTAAAGAAGAAGAAAACAAGATGCTGGTCGAGAGGTGATTTAGAATGAGAAATACACGAGCTGTAACCTGTTAAAGGGAAATGTTACACTCGGAACGTGACGGCTACGTCAGCTTTCTGCGAATGGACAGGGAAACCTCGAATAACTTGTTTGGAGCACCTTCCCGCTCACATTGAAAAAGAAGACACAAGTATGAGAAAATTTATTCTCTTCTACTTGGTATTCTATGACAGATTATTAAGGTACCACAATGTGGGAACATGAAGCCTACATCGCCCTTGGAAGAATTTCGACTTTTTATTTTACTGCGTGTTGTGCGTAGAATGCTGATTTTCTTCTTAACCTTATCCTGCGTAAACTACGGCTGGGAAAGATGCGACACGCCTACTATTTTGGTAACTGCCAGTGCTATTTTATTTTCTTGCTTGATCGTAGCTTGCACGGGTTGTGGTGACTCACGATACGCTCATATATAAATTGCAACAAAAGTATTTCACTAAGCATGAGCGGCCAAACACCAGCACACAAGTCAGCCATGTTTTCAAATTTTGCATCAATCAAAATTTCGCTCAAACACGTCAAACACGCCCCGTGTCAAACAGAACCCTACACGTTCAAATATTTGGCACGCAGAGTAAAATTTGGTGCCACTATTTGATTGTGTAGCGGGCCTTTAGGTGTTTTTAAGGATGAATTGCGTATCTGATAGTCTCAGCAGTTATACGTACGCCATACGAAAACGTGCACCCTAACTGACAGGCAGAATTAGAGATCTCCCCAAAGTGTACAGATTTGGCAACGATTTGCTGTGTAAAAGTTTCAGGAAATATAACTTCAGTAGATTACCCCTGTTGCAAGTAAAACGGTTTTAAGATGGGTCCATTACTACGGGGAAAGCAATCACGCCTCACGGGAGGCCCCACGTCTCTCAAGGCTTCGGCTGCCCTAGAATACAAAGCTGGCAAATATGAGGCTGCTTTTGTAAAATAATTTCTTCATCCTGCACCTGCATAGCCAATCCGGCTCCTTCTTGTCACTTTTACCATTCTTACAGGTCAGCTGCATGCAGTTCTATTTCTTGCTTAATCTTCAATGCACGACTTTTTCTTTAGACACTATACATTGAAACCGCATTTGTGATGGAATCTGAAGTGTGCTTCCTTTAAATGCTGTCGGAAAAACTGCCAAAGCATTTGCGTAACAAATGTACGCAGCAACAGCTGTAGAATGTCGCTATGATCTGTTACGATTGCCAGCAACATTAAAATCTAAGGTAATCTGATTGCATCACAAGGTGATTTTACACGAAATATGCAGAAAATATTTTCATTCGAGAGTGGACACAAAATAAAATATAGTAAAATGTGATCAATTCAGAACGTGTATAAGTTGGAAATCTGCTCAAACCGTAGAAGTATTTCAGTCCCGACACATTCAGTATACTTTTACAAGCTAACTTATATATATATATATATATATATATACAGCGGAACGTGTCTAAAACGGATCGTAGACACACAGACTTTATTCTACGACTTTATTAAGAATTTACTCTGTAATGCCGAAAGTTAATTTTGACACAAAGACAATATATTCCTGACTATCTGCTGAGCGGCGCAAAACCGAGAAAAGAGCATATGTGCTGCGGGTGTGGACATCAGACTGGACCGCTCTGTGCAACAACGAACAGGTTAGCGAGTAGTGTCGGTGCATCAAAGGAAATGGTTCGTTCGTGAGCGCTCGGTTTGGCGGGGTCTCTGGTTTTCCATTGTTATTGATGCATAGGGGAGTGGAGGGGGGGGGGGGGCGCACGCTGGAACACTGTGGCGCAGCTGTGGACGCTGCTGCAGTCGGTGCAGTGAGAGAGACGAGTGTTGTTCCGATGACGCACTAACAGCATTATTTTCTGTCCGTTTCATTTGACTAGTAGCGCCTTAAGTGATAAAATGATTCGAAGGTCAAGTACAAGTCGCAAACACTTTCACTTAATGAAAACATTGAGATAATCGAGGATAGTGAGAAAGACTAACTCTCTGTACACGAAATAATGCTGCGTTTCAAATGCGGTAAAAAACAAATTTACGATGCTTTAAGAAACAAGAAGAAGATACTGGATGAATGGATGATTGGGATGGGGCAAATGAAAAGAAAGGCGAAGAAGACGGGAGATGAAGAAATTAACGGAATAATGTGGTAATGGTTCGTAAGTGCGTGGGAAAATAACCTACCTTTTTCTGGACCCACGTTGCATAGTGAGCCAAAGAGCTTGGAAACACAGTTTCAGAGCTAGGCACAACATCGTGCGGAATGAAGTGTGTGGGGAAGCTATGGATGTGCAGCAAAGTGTAGCAACAGAACGGAAGACAATATTGTGCGACCTAATTGCGGATTATCATCCGAAAGACGTGTTCGGAGCTGATAAAGCGGGTCTGTTTCGTTGCGCACTGCCTTCAAAATCGAGGTGAAAAGTGCACCGGTGGAAAAATGTCCCAGGAAAGACTCACTGTACTACTGTGTGGAAAAATATTACGTGAAAAGGAGATGCCAACTGTGACTGGAAAGGAAGCAAAACCGCGTTGTTTCGAACTATAGGCCCCAGTAGCCTTCCAGTCACATGGCAAAGCAACATAAAGGCATGGATAATGTGCGGTCTTACGGAAGAATGGCTGGGATCTTCAACGCCATAGTGAAAACAGGAAATTGCCAAGTTTTCCTTTTCCCAGACAATGCAACCTGCCACCCAAAAGTCAAGTAAGTTGTCAAACGTGAAACTGGCTCGGTTCCCGCCACAAACAATGGACCAGTGGGTTATTTACATATACCAGTCCCATTACGTGCGATTGTAGATGCAATCTCGTATTCTTTGTGCTGAAGAAGCAGAAAGTGCATTTGTCCTGGCACGGTCAGCATCTGTCCTGGATGGAGTAAATTGGAATGGCTTGGCAGTCAGCGAAATGAAGTGAAAAACTGTTACCAAGTGCTTCAGGAAAGCGGGGTTTGGAGATCAAGAACAATACGCATTTATGGCCATCGAAACTCAAGGAAATGCAGCAGTAATTGGTTAATTTATTAAAATGGGAAACATTTCTTGTAGTGCAGATGACAACATTCGAAGTTATGACTTTCTTTCAACTCACTCCACTTTTATGTCAGCAACAAATTTAACAGGAATCCGGAACACAGAAGATGATCTGCACGAAGAAAAGGAGCAAAATTATGTCCCTAGAAAAATTAATTTCCCGAAGAAGCTATTGCATGCGTAAACGATGTTATGCAAGTTACAGTACACACAAATTCTCCCACGCTGTTGGAACTACAGTATAGTGCAAAATATTGCGTAGAGTAAACGATTTTGAAAAGGAAATTCGTACAATTTCCCTCCTTCATATGTGACAAATAAGTGAATTGTAAAGGAAATAAACATAGGAATAGTGTGTATTAGATACTACAATACACGGATTTAAAGTCGGAGTAAAAATACCAAAACGCCGTATAATTTATCAATTAGTGTAATAGTCTACTGTTCTATTGTACAATATACAGTAAAAAAACATCTACTGTGCAGGAGTGCACGTACTGCGTAAATACGTTCATAAATTTATACCTTTATGCATGATACGTGACAAATTTTATGTAGTCTAGTGGATTTTGTGTAATCCGGAAACTTGCCCAATTTGGAAAAGTATTTTAGTCCCATGTGATTCCGTTTTGAGCGATTTTTTCTGTATATATGTTGTCCTGGAAGAACCCTAAAAGTGAAGAAATGAAATGAAAGAAAAGAGGTACAGCGACCAAGCTAATGGTGGGAAGTAAAGAGGTAATGTTCTTCTTTTGTTCGTTTGCGGAAGAGTCACCTTACATGGGAAGCTTTGAGTTACTTGATGTGAAATTATTTCTTGGTCAAAGAAGTTTGGCTTTCAGAGATTGATCTCAGAAAATTGGAGGTCCACATAATAGAAATTTCCTCGGAATATTAGTGCTCTTGAGTCACTACGATTCACTTATCGCAAATACATTAGTAGGTCAGAGACGCACAAGAGCTGGAAAGCGTTACAAGTGCGTTATCTGTCAAGTGATTTCTAGTTGTGCCCATTACGTCAGGACTGTCATGTTGAAACAGAGGGGAAATGAGAAGTATTACTAAATTATTGTTGATGCAGCTCCTGATTCAAATGATGTGGAACAGATGATATTCATCCTGCGTTATATTTGTTTCAGTAAGGTAATTTACGAGTAAATACAAGAAATAAACGAACGGCTTTGGAATTCGTAGATTGTAACCGGAAAACAGGAGTGAAACAGTGAATATTACAGATGAAGCAGTTGGGTTTTTATAGTACACAATCAGTTCGCAGAGGCATGCAAGTTATTTATTAATGAATATCATAATGATGTCAGGACAAATGTAGAGGAAGAAGTTAAATATTTGAAAACAGTCATAGTGCCAACTGCGTATACTTCCTTTGAAACAATTAGACCTCTCGAATAAGTTGCACGAGCTTAAAATTCCAAGTTCATTTTCGAATGTATGTATAGCTATGCGCATCTTGTACCCTCTTCCATGGCTGCAGCTGAAGCATTAAGATCTGGGAGCACTCTGGCTCGTGTTAAAAACTGTGTCAGAGCCACCATACACCAGCAACGTCTCTCAGATCTGGGGACCTTGGCAACTGAACATACCGGGTGATCAAAAAGTCAGTATAAATTTGAAAACTGAATAAATCACGGAATAGTATAGATAGAGAGGTACAAATTGACACACATGCTTGGAATGACATGGGGTTTTATTAGAACCAAAAAAATACAAACGTTCAAAAAATTTCCGACAGATGGCGCTTCATCTGCTCAGAATAGCAATAATTAGCATAACAAAGTAAGACAAAGCAAAGATGATATTTTTTTACAAGAAATGCTCAATATGTCCACCATCATTCCTCAACAATAGCTGTAGTCGAGGAATAATGTTGTGAACAGCACTGTAAAGCATGTCCGGAGTTACGGTGAGGCATTGGCGTCGGATGTTGTCTTTCAGCTTCCCTAGAGATGTAGGTCGATCACGATACACTTGCGACTTCAGGTAATCCCAAAGCTAATAATCGCATGGACTGAGGTCTGGGGACCTGGCAGGCCAAGCATGAATGCAATTGCTACAGAAACTGCGTGATGACCCCTCCAAAATACACTTAAGCGCGAAAAAGCCTGGTACATGGATGCGTATTCAAATACAGCGATATGCAAACAGGCAGAATACGGCGCAGCTGTCGGTAACGCCTATATAAGACAACAAATACCTGGTGCAGTTCTTAGACCGGTTACTGCTGCCACAATGGCAGGTTATCAAGATTTAAGTGAGTATGAACGTGCTGTTATAGTCGGCGCACGATCTATGAGACACAGCATCTCCGAGGTAGCGATGAAGTGCAGATTTTCCCCCACGACCATTTCGGGAGTCTACCGTTAATATCAGGAATCCGGCAAAACATCAAATCACCGACGTCGCAGCATCCGGCAAAAGATTCTGCAAGAACAGGACAGACGACGATTAAACAGAATCGATCATCGTGACAGAAGTGTAACCACCCGGGAAATTGCTGCAGATTTCAAAACTAGGTCATCAACAAGTGTCAGTGTGCGAACCATTCAACGGAACATCATGGATATGGGCTTTTGGGGCCGAAGGACGACGCGTGTGCCCTTGATGACTGCACGACACAAAACTTTATGCCTCACCTGGGCCCGTCGACACCGACATTTCACTGTCGAAGGCTGGAAGAGACGTTTGTACATGTCGGCAGGAGACTGTGCAAGCTGATGGAGGTTCTGTGATGGCATGGGGGGTGTCCTGATGGAGTAATATGGGACCCCTGGTACGTCTGGATACGACTCTGACACGTGTGTAAGCACCCTGTCTGATCACCTGCACCCATTCGTGTCCATGGTGCATTCCGACGGACTTGGCCAATTCCATAAGGACAATGCGGCACCCCACACGTCCAGAATTGCTACAGAGTGACTCTTCTCAGTTTAAGCACTTCCGCTGGCCACCAATCTCCCCAGACAAGATCATTATTGAACCTATCAGGGATGCCTTGCGACGTGTTGTTCACAAGGGATCGCCACCTCCTCGTACTCTTACGGATTTACGGACGGCCCTGCAGGATTCACGGTGTCATTTCCCTCCAGCACCACTTAGGACATTGGTCGAGTCCACGGCACGTCGTGTTGCGGCACTTCTGCGTGCTCTGAGCCACCCTATACGATGTTAGGTGGGAATACAAGTTTCTTTGACTCTTCAGTGTAGCTGTGAGGACAAAATTAAAACTAGGATCTTGACACAAGATACTAGAGCGCCAGGTTCGACTCGCAAATTGCCAGTCCTGCCGTAGCAACAAAACCGGCGCGAAACATCGTAGCAGATTAAAACTGTCTACCGGATGGAGACTCGAACTCGGGACCTTTGCCTTTTGCGGGCAAGTGCTCTACCAACTGAGCTACCCAAGCACGACTCACACGCCGTCCTCACAGCCTCACTTCTGTTATTACGTCGTCTTCTACCTTCCAAACTTTACAGAAGCTCTCCTGCGAACCTTGCAAAACTAGCACTCCTGGAAGATAGGATATTGCGGAGACATGGCTTAGCCACAGCCTTGGGGATGTTTCCAGAATGAGATTTTCACTTTGCAGCGGAGATACTGGCAGAAGTAAAGCTGTGAGGACGGGACGTGAGTCGTTCTTGGGTAGCTCAGTTGGCAGAGCACTTGCCCGCGAAAGGCAAAGGTCCCGAGTTCGAGTCTCGGTCCGGGACACAGTTTTAATCTGCCAGGAAGTTCCTTATCAGCGCACACTCCGCTGCAGAGTGAAAATCTCATTCTGGAAACCGAGAGCCCCCGAACGTGGGCAGGCGTGGCAGGCCGCCAGCCGGTGTGGCCCTGGACGGACGAGTGGGCCTGCGGGTGCGCCTCCGGCGGGCGGTTTCTGCCAACTCTGGCACAGCCAGCAGCGCGACCCGGCGCTCTGCCCCGCCGACACACACAGAGGCCGCCAGCAACGCGGGGAGGGGCCTGTGAAGCGGCCTGGCCGTCGCGGAGCGGGGGGAACTTACTTAAGAGGCGGACCGTCTGCGACCGTGGGGCCCTCTGCCGCTTGCAAGACTCAAGTTTCACATGGAATTTGCAGTCTCCCCTCCACAACGACCACAGGCCGGTCATGTGATTCCACCTCCACACGGACAGGAGGCGGGGCGTGACTGCCAGCGCTCCTGGTTTTACTTGAGTGTACTATGTTATTCAAAAGAACAAGTTTCCGAAGCTAATAACACACACACATTTTGGATATGCAATAGATGCATAAGGTAATTCATAATAATGACAACAGAGTTTGTCAGGGCAGCAAATATGTGTGGTTATTGTACAAAGCTTTAAAACCATGCAGCAATTTGCTGAGGACGACTGTATGGAAAATATTGACAGTTCAATAATTATTGTATCCTTTTTGAGCAGCAAATAGACAAATTGTTGGAAACTCATTCTTCAGCCGACTGTAAAACTCTGAAAAGTCATATCCCATGTATTGCCAAACTATGCATTAATTGTTATATCAACCTAAGACACGGATATATTATGAACATAATGCTTGAAGTATGCGGAAAAAACTTTAATAAAGAAACGAAACGAACAATGAACTGTTTGCATCTGCTAAATGCTTATGTACAAAGAAACAGCCAACTCGTTACAGCACGTTAAAGTGGAAATTTCACGAACATAAGCCTTTTTAATTGCCGTACACGAAATTAAAGCCAACTCCTTCGGCAATTTTGTCACAGACATTTTATTTTGAGCAATAAAAACATCATAGTAGAAACTCATGTTCGCTACACACGAAAGTTAATAAGAAAAATATTTATTTTGAGTAACAAAACGGAATAAGAGTGCAAACTTTTGTTAAGTCTCTTAATCTCCTAGGCTCCTTTTGGGCTGTAAATTCTTGAACAACTCGTAGTAAAAACCTGAAAAGAATCTGTGCAATCTGGTTGTAGTGCACTTTGCTGGTTTTGCTTACAAACACAAAGCAGGCGAGAGCGTGTTTATTTTCCGGCGGGAAAGGCAACATAGTACACTCAAGTAAAACCAGGAGCGCTGGCAGTCACACCCCGCCTCCTGTCCGTGTGGAGGTGGAATCACGTGACCGGCGTTTGGCCGTTGTGGAGGGGAGACTGCAAATTCCGTGTGAAACTTGAGTCTTGCCTGCCGCTTCCACTCACTGCGCTCGCGTGCTTCCGGGAAGGTCCCAGACTCGCCCTGTCTCGGCCGAGTGCAGCCGCCGCTTAAAAGCGATGAAATTCCCCACACGTGCAGGTAATCCGAGGTACGTCACCAATTCTTGCCTCGTGTTCCGTAACGGAGCTAAAATAACAAATATAACACAGTGTTAATGTAGGAAGTGATCAGACGGATGTGCTACCTGACACCAACTTTGTAAAATACTGCCAAAGACGCTTCTCACAAAGAGGCCTAAATGATTGTTTCAAAAATATCCAACGACAATCTGTTGTTATTTATCGGGAATGTACTTGCGCAACAACACTGGCTTACTTATGTCTCTACAAACCTTTTTTTGTTGTGGATGGTCCAAATGTGTGTGAAATCTTATGGCACCTAACTGCTAAGGTCATCAGTCCCTAAGCTTACACACTACTTAAACTAAGTTATCCTAAGGACAAACACACACACCCAAGCCGGAGGGAGGACTGGAACCTCCGCCGGGACCAGCCGCACAGTCCATGACTGCAGCGCCTTAGACCGCTCGGCTAATACCGGGCATTGTGAATGGTCTGAGTGTGAACGAATGTTTATTACATTTCTATATCGAATATTGTTGTAATATACACTGTAGAGCCAAACTGGTAACACGCAGAAGAACCGCAGCACGACGTGGCTTTGACTCGACTAATATCACAAGTAGTGCTGGAGGGAACTGAAATCATGAATCTGGCAAAAAATGGTTCAAATGGCTCTGAGGAGTATGGGACTTAACTTCTGACGTCATCAGTCACTACCTAAACCTAACTAACCTAAGGACACCACACACCACATACATTCATGCCCGAGGCAGGATTCGAACCTGCGACCGTAGCGGTCGCGCGGTTCCAGACTGTAGCGCCTAGAACCGCTCGGCCATTCCGGCCGGCTGAATCTTACAGGGCTGTCCATAAATTCTTAACAGTACGAGGGGTTGAGATCTCTTCTGAACAGCACGTTGCAAGGCATCCAGCATTTGCCCAATAATGTTCGTGTCTGGTGAAACTGGTGGCCAGCGGAAGTGTTTAAACTCAGAAGAGTGCTCCCGGAGCCACTCTGTAGCAATTCCGGACGTGTGGGGTGCCGCATTGTGCTGCTGGAATTGACCAAGTCGGTGTTGACGGGCCCAGGCGAGCCGTAAAGCATTGTGTCATGCAGTCATCAGGGGTACGCGAGTGGGCTTTCGACTCCGAAAGCTCAGATCGATGAAGTTTCGTTCAATGGTTCGCACATTGACAGTTGTTCCTGGCCCAGCATTGAAATCTGCAGCAATCTGCGGAAGCGTTGCAATTATATCGCGTTGAACGATTCTTTTCTGTCCCGTTCTTGCAAAGTCTTTTTTCCGGACTCATCCATGTCCATGCTTTACTGGATTCCTGATAATCACGGTAAACTCGTGAAATGTTCGTACGGGAAAAGCCCCACTTCATCACTACATCGGATATGCTGTGTCCCATCGCTCGTGCTCCATCTATAACACTCACTTAAATCTTGATAACCTGCCGTTGTAGCGGCAGTAACCGACCTAACAACTCCGACAGATACTTGTTTTCTTATACGGACGTTGCCGACCGAAGCGCCGTATTGTACCCGTTTACATATCTCTATATTTGAATACACGTGCCTATACCAGTTTCTTTGGCGCTACAGTGTATTGCTTTAGTCCGGGAAGTGGCGAAGCTGAGTCAAATAATGATGTATTTCTGTACATCTTTCGGCCAATCGAAGAGGGGACAGTTGTGGAGCACTACGGGAGTCCAGTGGAGATCGGGACATTTCGAGTGAAGAGCTTAAGGGAGCGAGTTCTGGAAGGAGAGAGACCTGGATGTGGTAACGAGCGGTATTCGATGATGCAGGTGTTTGATTCTGGGCGCTGTATGGCCCCTCCCAAACTCAAACTTCTCAACGGACTTTATGTGTCGAGAGGCCTGAACGTGCTCCAGAGTAGGACTGCTGCTTTTTCCACTTGTTTTACGTAACTGAGGATAGACAGAGTATGAGTTATTATTCTTTGAATCGTGTGTGATAATCTGTAAATCATCATCTTGGACTCTGAACTGTTTTGAGCTGGTGAGTATTTCTTGTATTGCTTATCTTTGATTACAGTTTAGTTCGTGGATGTGGCTACCACTATCATAACGCTCTCAAAAAAACATTACCGCATTTGATGAGGGTAATTTTTGTCTGTATTTCAACTGCATATCGTTGGACCACTTCCCGTCTACCTGAGATGTTCTTTCTTGAATAACAGTTATTCAGTACAATTCTCTGTCGTCTACATCAATTACAGGCTGGAGAACAGAACACTTGTTCTTAAATTATTCGTTTAACTTTTACAAACGAGACGTGAATGTGTGAGTTTCTTGAGTTATCGTCAAAACAGTGCGTCGCACATACAGCGTGTGCGTCTTCCGTCGTATGTCAGCCAGGCCCAACCCCCCCAAAAGAACGGGGCTTTGTAACCGCCTCATACCGTAGGCGAAAGATTGTCTGTTGCGTAAGAAACGACCAGACAGTAGCTGTAGTTTCTTCGCCATCATCGAGGGAAGCGGATAAACTTGTGCCACGTAATAAGCTTTGCATAAAACGTATGTATCCAGTATTCAGACTTTCTGGAGCAGAGTAAGAGAACGCCTTTCATGCTCTAGTATCGCTCCCTGAATTTTTCCCATATCAGACTTTAGGTTGAGCGTCGCCACTTTGAGTGGACAGCGATCAATTATGATAACGAGAGACGTATGCCGATCCACCGCAGTAGCCCATGGAACAGCTGCGTCATCAAAACCTCGCAAAGTAAGAAGCCTGCATTTACCTTCATTAAGTAGTGCACCTGAACTTCGACAATAATCGTCCCTTACAGCCTTCCGTCGAGTTATCTCCGCAGAATTGCGGAGTAGAACCATCACATCATCTACGTATGCCCCAACAGCTATAGTCCCTCCGGACATTTCAACTGGGATGCTAAGCTCCGAAGTAGGGGCTCCAGAGACAACACAAAGTCATTGACAGCGGGCTTCCTTGGGGCACTTCCCGACGGATATTTATCGGGGGTGTCAGTTGGCCATTAACAACCACCGAAGCTGAAATACCTGTAAACAAAGTTGAGAGCACTCGCCGTGTGTCAGCAGTAAAACCAAGTGCCTCCAGAATCCGAAGCAAGAGGTCGTGATTAACACGACCAAATGCCTTATCAATGCCTAGGAAAGCAAGGACACGAGGGACGAACGTTACAGCAGCAACCGAAACCAGGTCACGACACTCGACTATAGGAGTAACAATGGTACGACCAGATACACAGCTTGATGTTTGGCAACGATCATCTCCATCAGAGTCGACATCCTCACTTCAGTCTTATAATCAAAGTTTAACAAAGTAACTGGGCGAAAGCTACCAGGGGAAGCCAGTCCAGGGCGTTTCTGGATTAAAACAATTTTTCGCATTTTGAACGAGGTCTGCACTACTCTACCCTGTAACACTTCATTCAGAAGAGACTTAAAAGTAGTATCCAACAGCGGCCAAAAGCGCACTTAAAAGTCCATCCAGACCTGGAAAAACACCGATCAGTGAGATTTTAAGATACAAAAGTGGCATTCTGAAGTCGTGGACTGGCAACGATGACCTCACCAGTAAGCGCGGTTTCCCCAACGCAGCAGGCTTAAAAGTCGGCGGCCGAATGGTTCTGATGTGCTCGCAGCAATACCTCTCCAGTTTGTGGACTTCTGATCCGCGAAAAAGCACTCGGAATCACCAAGGAGTTGGGTCTTAACGATTTTAAGGCATCTGTAGGGTGGTTTGACAAATTTAGGAGTAGACACATCATCTCTTTTCTAACCATGTGTGGCGAGTCCAGTCCAGTGGACGAAAACACCGTGTCAGACTGGCAAAAAAGGATAACAGGAATTTGTGAGGGTTATGAAGAAAGAGGTGTTTTCAACTGTGACGAGATTGGTCTTTCCTTCAGAACTCTTCCGAGTAAAACGTGGCCCCTAAAGGTGAAAACTGTTCAGGAAGTAAAATTTCAAAAGAACGGCTCACTGCTCTGCTGCGTGTTAATGAAACGGGCGAATGTGACGAGCCTTTAATTACTGGCGACACCGCGAAGGGTACTGACTAGAGTAAACTGAACATGCTCTCGGATGATTTGAGCAATAACTGACTGAATGGTTGCTGGCATTTGATGGGGGAATGGACAGACAAAGAAGGTAAGCAATTTTTTGGATAAGCCACTACCCACTGAGATGCTGCACTAAAAAAATGTGAAAACAATCTCCTTGCCGCCAAGTCCAAGTCCACGTAGCCAGGATATTGTTCAGAACTTCAAAGCGTTTTGCGGGCAGAAAGTGCTCAGACACATTTCGTCTCGAATGCACGGCGTTGAACCTGAATATGAACTTGGAAAATCTATAACCGTACTGGATGCAATTCTGTGAATTTCTTCAACCTTACAAACCAGTAACATCCACCACACTCAGCAGCTGTTTCAAGAAAGTGGAGTTCGTTTTTAATGGCCCTGCTTCAGCGACTGACGACGGTGTCAGAGAAAGCAACCTCAAGTGACACGAGCCTAAAGTTCACACTTTAGCAGAGGAATTTGGTGGACCAGAGGGACATACCAATATCGATGATGCACTGTTCACAGAAAGTACATCAACTAGCATAAATGAATTCGTACAAGAGCTTCATCAGGAAGGGTGTGGTGACACTGTCGAGAACCGACAGCAAAATCAAGATAAAGATGACGTAATGCAACCGCACTTTAATCCACTAACAAGTAAACAGTCGGTGGAAGACGTAAGAAAATTGAAGCACCACTTTTTAGTGAGAAGTGATGAAGAAGAATCAGTTAACATTAATATCTGAAACACATATTGAAGATATTTATAAATAACTACCTGGTTCATAAAAAATACCCGATAGTTTCAAACCAACCTTCCAGAATGCATGAAAGAAATTTTAGTTTGTCTCTGGCGATATGCTAATGCAGTACTGTACTTAAATAAAGGTAAGTTTCCACTACTTTACTTATTCAACTGTAGAGCCCTTTCCTGTCTACAAAACATTGAATGCACTGTATTCTATACTTTTTTTTATCCTTTTCTCAATAGCGGACACTCCTTAAAGCGGATATTTTCGCCATAGCGATTGATTGCTATCAAATGAACAAATCATTGAGAAATTTATAGATTGATTTCTATGAAATGAACAGTAATGTAGGCATCAAAAATGTGTAGACCATTTACGTACTGTATCACGCACATTGCTAGTAACTTTGTACTTACCTGAACACATATCTTTCAAAAGCTTTGACTTGGTTAATAGTGGCCGAGCGGTTCTAGGCGCTACAGTCCGGAACCGCGCGACCGCTACGGTCGCAGGTTCGAATCCTGCCTCGGGCATGGATGTGTGTGATGTCCTTAGGTTAGTTAGGTTTAAGTAGTTCTAAGTTCTAGGGGACTGATGACCACAGCAGTTAAGTCCCATAGTGCTCAGAGCCATTTGAAACATGTTTTTGGTTAGTATCAGACTGTATAACTCCTTGCAGATAAGATCTTCATAATGACGTTTAACTATTACAATTGCTTCAATAGTTTCAGCGGAAAAACGGTTCTCCTCATTAATCCAAAGGGAACTCACAACTGAAAATACTCTTTCCACAACAGCAGTTGTGACTGGTGCAGCAAGAGCAAAACTCACAAGCGTCTCTCTATTTTTACACGAAGTACCTGTAGTTTGAAGGGGAGGGAATAGATCACACTATCTCTTAGCTGTTTCCAAATTAGCTTCTTCCCATTCCTCAAGTTTCTGCGACACAATGTTGTTCACACATCCTATCTGAAATGTTGCACATCAGTCTCCTGTCTTCAGAATTATCAGAAAATTTACCAATTCAGCCCAAGAAACAGAATTTTTTAGCCTTATACAATGAAATGATTTCAGAGGTTGAAGTGGAGAACTCCATTTTTCCAAACAAGTCACAAAAGTGTCTTAAAATAAATTGATAACAGGCTCGTATATTTGACTGAGTAAAAATACTGCCTTTCCCAAGTTAAATAAAAATGAAAAAATTATTGAAGTTTGAAATTTACCAAACTTCCTGTTAATGGTTATGCTGCTAGAAATTCTCGCAGAAACTGCGAACAGTCGCTTCTTTTTCTTTGTTCGTTGCGTTTTGCCGACACGTCCCCCATGTTCAATAGAAAATACTGAACGACACAGAGTACATTTGTATAGTTGTGCTTTACTTTAAGAAAGGGAACTCTTCTTTCATGGTTTTAAAGGAAGATCACTTTCTTCTCCTCGTATTAATGGACACGAGTTTGTCTCACATGCAGCAAACAACAAACAATGGGGGGCACTAAAGCGAGCCTGCCGAACCCTGTGTTGCAACTGCCGGCTACTTCTAACTGTTGTCCCTAACAGTCTGAAGTAGGGATGGGCAAACTGAAACACATAACTGTTTCGAAACAAATGAAACAGTACGATGTAATGTTTCGATACGCTGTTTCGAAACAGTGAAACAGTTTGTGTTTTGTAATCTAATAAACTACACGTTTTATCATCTTGAATGTCTACTGTATAAGTATATCGATATAAACACAAATGAGGTGCGAGAGCGCTAATTAATCGCAGAAAGTATGAAAGTATGATTTAGGCGTCTTGGTAGTTCCGTATTTCCTGCAGCAAATGCGCTGCTTTCGTGTCGTGTGACTTTCATACTTTTCAATTGGCTGAGGACAGCCGTAGCTGAAGACGGAAGAACCACCACGAACGGAACTGGAGGTGGGAGCAAACTGCAGAAACAACGGATATTCTACTGGTAGTCCCACATTCCGTTAGTATGGGTAATATACTAATCCTGCTAATTTCCGTGGAGACAAAGGGAATCATTGAGGATAATAGGCACAGTGACTATAGACTCACAAATAACGCCAAATAATTCGAATAAATAACAAAATATAGCAGAAAAAAATTTTGTCTTTCGAGGTGTTTCGAACCGTTACTATAAATTCACCATACTTTCCCAGCCCTTCCCGTTCACCATTACACTATCAGTGATATGTCAAACAGATTGCTTGCAATTATACCTACATCAAATTTATGTATATGTCTAATAACTGTCACTCTATGCCTTATTTTATTCAAAATGTTGTAGGCATACTTGAGTTTCTTAATATGATTACTGTACATGAACAGAGAAGCGTATGTTATAAAAAAAGTGTAATTTAACTGAATGATTTTCACATATTTATTATTTTGAATGTGAATGGAATAGTGTTTGGTTAGTGTTTATAAAGCAGATGTTACGCCATTCCCGAATAGGACTGTCAGCTAGAAACGAAGCTTTATTTTCGGATATCTTAAGCTTCGTGCTATTGCTTGTCAAAAAGATTTCGACACTCTTGTAAGTGTTTCATGAAGTGGTATGTTGTGTTTCAGTACCTGTGCCGAGCCCGAATCTCGTCCGACACAGAGTGGAATGAAACATCACTGTTTCCATACAATTAGTCCGTTCCAAGCACAGGTGGACTGAAACAGCCTTATTTTGAAACAACGACACAGTTTCTGTGTCTGGCTCGAGATCGAATGTGGTCCGTTTATCCGAGACAGGGGCGGAATGAAACACCACTGTTTCGAAACAGTGAACCACAGCAGTTCCGAAACACTGAAACAGTTCCACGTATCGATACACTGTATCGAAACATAGAAACAGTGGCCAAGTCTAGTCTGAAGACATAGTGTCGGCTGCATCTGCGCGCCTCCCCCCGTCGGAGGTTCGAGTCCTGCCACGGGCATGGGTGTGTGTGTCGTCCTTGGCGTAACTTAGTGTAAGTTGGATTAAGTAGTGTGTAAGCTTAGGGACCGATGAGCTCAGCAGTTTGGTCCGATAGGAACTTAACACCACCACCTCGGTTGCATCTACTACAAATTTGTCACACAACGGTGAATAGCTAATCCGTAACTATGAATACAATTGAACATTGATAGCACTTTAACGTTCTTTAACGACAACTTGTTATATCCGTCCTTCACTTCCGGCGTAGCAAATGATCGAGACGAATCGCGACGGAAAATCATCTGTTCACACCCGTCCTCAACCCGTGACCAAAATACAGCGTCTTCTTTTATCTTTGCGTTCTCAGGAAGCGGTATTTGCTAGTCGGTTTACGAAACCCGGTTTTCGGAGCCCCATGTAGGAGGGGGTGTGTGTTACCAGCTGTATAGCGCGGAGCGTAGAGGTGGCAAAAAATAACGTAACTGATAGAAATAACCGGTTACTGAGAAGTAACGGTTACTGCGATAACCGTTCCTCTGATTCTGGCAGTTATTTCAATAACTGTTTAGTGTCAACAGTGCCTCGCGCCATCTGTTGACCGAAGATCGTACTGCGCATTTGGAAGGCGTTCTATAGACCATGGGAATAACTGTGAGACTGCGCGCCATCTGTTGATAAGAACTGTGTACTATTTCGTGGGCCTTCGTTACTTTTAGCGTAAACAATTAAATAAAGTTAATGTCCGAGCCGTGGCTGATAGGAGCTGCAGTACAGGCATTAACAAGTACGGTCGTTCCCTTAAGCGACCGCCTTACGTGTTAATTTAGCTTGGACGGGTAGTAGAAGGAAAGTTACTTAGGAAGTCGAGCGACTATGGAAATAACTGTCAGAGACCGGTATTCTCCTCTGGCAGTTATCGTTATTGGCTCGTAGTTCTAGTTCTCTGGTAGTTATAGATAACTTGGAAGCTGGTAACGGAATAACTGTGTGTCTAGACGTTCCTGACACGGTGACTCCAGTTAAAGGTCGTAGTTCCAGGTGATCTTTCCAGAGAGGATAGTAACTGGAGCGAACAAATATTTTCGTACTGCTACGGAAATAGCCGCTGGCCATCGCGAATGACAAATAACATGTCAGAAAGTATAACATAATACAGTGGAATATAATAATTATTATCCTCATCATTTGTCAGGAGATTGTCAAAATATGTGAATATATCACAGTAACTGCTAATATTTACAGAATTGGTACACTGACAGAATAAAACACAGTTACGTACTTCTAATAAATTTATCGTACACAGAATACCCGATCTTGACTGTTGCAACCAAGTGCTGTCAAAACTGAAATATAGCAGAATTTTTACCTAAGCTGGTCTATCAGTCTCTGTTACGATATTCATCTACAGAGTAGAAGGAGGGGTCAATGGAAGCGTCTGATTCCACCCGTCTGCTTCGACGTAAAGGTGTTGTGGTGTGTGAATGTCATTACGGCACGGTGTTTATGAGTTGGTTTGTGTTTGTGTGTGGGAGGGGCTGTCGATCTAGGTTGCAGTGCCGGAATTTGCTGGTGGTAATTAAATTTTTTTTTTCTAGCTGTGATGTTTTGTGTATTTATGATGTATTGAGTGTGATTTAATTTATGTAGGGATGATTGATTTGTGGACTTTTGGGATTGTGGTTTTATTTTTCGCAGTTGTAGGTGTTGGTTTTTTGGCATCAGTAGCTGTGGTGGACCTATATAGGTCACCGGAAATGAACGATTCCCATTTTCATAGTTGTGTGTGTTGATGTTTTAGTATCGTGATCTGAGGTTGACCTATGTAGGTCAAGGGAGATGTCTGATTCCAATTTTCGTACTTTTAGTTGTGGGTATTGGTGTTTTGGTATGGTCACCTATAGTTGACCTATATTGTTCAAGGGAAGTGTCCGATTCCTGCAGATTTTTGTTGGTGTAGCTGAATGCTGTATTTTTTTTTCTTTTTGTTCTTCATTTTGTGTTTTGGGATCATGGTGTGTTTTTTTTACTAGCTTGTCCTCACCCTAAAACCCCCAACTTCCCGCAGTTGTCCCATTGGTTTGATTGTATTTTTGGTGGGAAATGTTATTGTATTATTTATATGTATCTTCGTGTTTGTTGCCATGTGTATGTAGTGACGTCATAGACACACTTAAAATAGCCATTTCCGGCATATTGATGACTGGTGGAATCAGACACTTCTGTATCAAATAGTCTTTCAAACACACTGTAAACCGTGCCTTATCTGAAACCAAGTTTTTAATGGTTGCTGACTTGCTGGCAGTTTATTGAAAATGCATGTTCCTGAATATTGGACCCCTTTTGGACCAAGGTAAGTAATTTTAGGTCTTTATGTAGATTGCTGTTCCCATTTCTAGTACTGATATTATGTATTAAGCTATTGGTTGGAAATACTTGTAACAAATTTCATAAAGGAATAAATATATTAGGAAGCAGTGGTTAGAATACAAAGTTCCTTGAACAGGTTCCTACATGATGTTCTTGAATTGATACCACAAACGATTTTTATTACACGCTTTTACATGCGAAAAACTTTTGCTACGTTTGATAAGTTCCCACAGAATATGCTCCCTTATGAAATAACAGAATGAAAAAATGTGGTATGCCCTTCCCAACTGAATTTATTATCGAGTTGTAGTCCCAGAAATGTAACACTGTCAACCTTTTCGATCTGCATGTCTTCATATGTTATAAACATGCTGTCGCTGGAGAAATCGAGCAGTTTGCAAATCTGACATAAAACTTGGATTAGCGTACTCACACTTTCCCCAATAGGACTAGCTTTTACAGCACAGGAGTAAACGAATCTGCCACATTACGTATATTTTTTGTTGTATTATAAGGCTGTACACTTTATTCTATTATGTGAGCAGCACAAGAAATTAAGCTTCGAATTTAACCTACAGTACTCAGTTTACATATTACTTCATACTTAAAAATGCACGTTGTTAACATTTTACTTAAACAGTGCTTTGGCGAAGTTCCGCGTACTTTCTGTCGCAGCTGCGAAGATAATATTTCTAATAGAGACCGATAACCTACAAACATATAATATGAAACACTAATAATCGTTCTAACATCAACTAAAATGTTCCCGGAGTTAATAAGCTAAGGTTATGACACGATTCATACGACATTCCTGCTATTTCACACTACTCGCAATTATACTGATAACTAAACTGATGGATAACAACTATGTCGTTATTTAACTGTCGGAGTTATCGGTATTCGCTAGCGAAAAATAACTTGGCAGTTATTAATAACGGTTAACGATAACGGTTATCAAAGAATAACTGGAACTGTGATAACGGTTACTCCAGAATAACCGTTTGGCCCACCTCTATGCGACAGACGCCTGAAGCGGCAGGGCTGTGTCACGCAGTCAGTGCTGCCAATGGCTGCGAGGCCGGCAGGTACCAACTGCAGCCTGCTACGGGGACCTCACACAGCGGGCAGCAGCGCTTCCAGGGGCCACGCGCAGAACATGCGAATGTAATACGAAGACTGTCGTCCTAATTTTGTTATTGCGGACAAGCTGAAAAAAATAAAGTAACACGTTTGTGAAAGTACTTTTCACGTAATGTAATTCAATTCTACGCTCATTGTGAAACGACTGTGGCCACTGGAGTACCTCTCAGAAAATTATGCCCGCACCGGAGTCGAGGGAACCAGGGTTTTTGTGATACCGACGCACTACAGTACTGTTTATTGTCAACACATGGCTGTTGCCCATGCATATATTCGGCTCATTGCTTCTCAGCCCCTGTCCGCGCCATTCTACTCATTGCTGTGGATCATTGTGATGAAGCATTACATCCCACTCGTCAGCAGGTTGTTTCCGACAGAATGATTGTTTTATTGTCGTCAGTTGAAACATATGCCTGCCGTACTTTCCCACTTCACGTGTTGTGTGTGCACTGTGTGTGAAGATACAGTGTTTTTCCCTGTCCTGTGGAGTTCAAAGTGCCAACAGGGAAACCTTTCCTGAAAGGGACAGATTTAAAAGATACGATTCATGTATTCAAAAGATCAAGGAAAAGCTACAACTGAACAGTTTTTGAACTCACAAAAAGGCGCTTCCGGAAAATTTCTCCTACCAACAACGTCAGACAGTGAGACTTAAGCATGCTTAAAAGGCCATGTCCTTAACAGCAGCCTCTCATCGTGTGGTGCTTCAGATGCAAGTGAACACAAGCACTGGAATACGGACCTCCCACTGTCCCACATTCGGGTAGGCCTACTGCTAGCAGTTGTGAAGCCATCACGAGTTTGGACCCAGGAACTTGGCCTAATAGCTTAACATCCACAATGATAAATGAAATTTTACATAAAGTCCCTACTAAAAATTGTAACTTTTGAGTATCCTTTAAACAAGAATGAAAGAAAATTTTCAACTCATTTTTAATATAAGAAGTTTACCAAATTGAGAAAAACAATGATCGCCAATGGCTTATGTATTCGAAACCTACCGACAAAGTTCTTTGTTTTTATTGTAAACATATTCGATCTCCTTCAAACAAGCTATCAGGCGATGGACTCTGTGGCTGGGTTCATTTAGGAAATCGGATTCAAGAGCATGAGCAATAATTTAACAACATAAACAGTACAAGAAAGTGGATAGAATGCGAGGTAATTTGAAACAACAAAGTGGTGTTGATCATACTGACCTTGAACTACTGGTAAAAGAGAAAGAACATTAGCGTCAGGTTCTGATATGAATTATACTCACCATCAGGCACCTAGTTCAATGTAATATTGCCTTAAAGGGAGGCAGCGACAAGCTCTATCAAGAAAATAATGGTAGTTTTCTTGGTTTGATCGAAAGACAGCAGAATTTGACCCCGTTTTGCAGGAACATTAGAGGTGGGTAAAGGTTCAAGTAAGTCATGACCATTTTCTTGGAAAAAAACATTCGAAATTTGCTTGCCAACAAAGTAATAAACAGTATTGTTAATTCTGTAATCGAAAGTAAATATTTTTCTGACGTGCTTGATTGTACTCCTGACACATGCCACAAGGAACAAATGACACTGATTGTTAGGTCTGTAAGTTTATCAGAAGACGCACCGACTGTAGAAGAACACTTCCTCGACTTTCTGAACGTCACTTCAACAACAAGAGTAACTTTGACTGAAACCGTTTTGTCGAAATTAGATGAACTAGGACTCGATATTCATGATTGCAAAGTTATCGAATATGAAAGGTTATCGAAGTGGTGTTCAAGCCAGAATATTAAGGTGCAAACCAAGAGCATTTTATATGCCATGTGACAGCCACAGTCTTGTGTTATCAGATGCGGCGAAATCTACTGCAAAAGCAGTCACATTTTCTGGTGTAATTTAAAGAATATACGTTATTTTCAGTGAATCCACTCAGATATGGGAAATCTTACTGCGCGGGGCGCCAACTTGAACAGCGATGAATCTTTCAGATTCAAAGTATGGTGTAGAGTGTCAAAGCTGTTGAAGTGCCAGACGAGAGAAGTCAGAGGCGCCCTGCCTGAGGTGAGCGACAGCGCTGTTGAAACGAAAACGAAGAGCGGAGCTCACTCGCTTGCTGTGGACGATTTGAAAAGCTTCGAGTTTATTGGTTTATTGTAGGCATTTTCGTATAGTATGGCCTTCTCTTTGCCATTAGCGCAGCAAGTAAGGCAGTTCGAGCAGCAAACGTTGACGTGAAAGTAGCAACTAAATCTCTCGAAAGTCTACTTACGTTTATTGGGAATTTCCGCGAAGGAGTTTTCGTTAATGTGCAGCTAACAGCGAAAGAGATAACTGAAACTTCGCAGACTTGACCAAAATTTGGAGAAAGGAGAACTGGCAAGAAGGCGAAGCAATTTGATTTTGAAGGTGACGACACGGTTTGCAGAGCTCAACCGTCAGAGGAGACATGTAGGAGCGATTTTTTCTACCCTGTCGTTGAGACAGTGTTAAAAAGTTTGAAAGAGAGGTTTCGCCAAATGGCTAAGTATTCCAGAGTACTCGACTTTTTGTTTTCTCTAGACAGTTTAAAATACATACGGGACGAAGAACTGAAAATGCTGTCTACAAACCTTGAGAAAGAGCTAAGTGTAAACATAAATTGTGAATGTTCGAAAGACAGTGTTGCTTCAGCTCTCTTGACAGAAATTAATGTGCTCAGAGAAATGGCGCCCGATGACGTGAAAACTCCTACGTTAATACTGAAATACTCGAATGATTCTGCAAACCCGTTTCACGGGATTTACATAGCCCACAGTATTTTGCCAGCCGTGCCAGGAACTGTCGCGTCCGCTGAAACAAGCTTTCCACGTTCAGAGCTCGTCAAGAATTATTTCCGAAGCGGCATGTCGGCCATGTTCTCAATAGAACACGGCGTGGTTCGAGAATTGAGTTCTGAAGATACTATTCATGAATTTGCTCTTCAAATAGCGAGGAAAAGATGTTTTGTGTATACCCTTTGTGTTTATAACCTACAACTCAGTTAATTTCTTGTGAACACAGAGGACAAAAAAATGGTTCAAATGGCTCTGAGCCTTATGGGACTTATTACAAAATGCTGGGCGGTTCATAGATGGATCGACATATCGACGCTTTAGAGCCAGCATCAAACTCAAAATGTTCAAAAAAATGGTTCAAATGGCTCTGAGCACTATGGGACTTAACATCTATGGTCATCAGTCCCCTAGAACTTAGAACTACTTAGACCTAACTAACCTAAGGACAGCACACAACACCCAGTCATCACGAGGCAGAGGAAATCCGTGACCCCGACGGGAATCGAACCCGGGAACCCGGGCGCGGGAAGCGAGAACGCTACCGCACGACCACGAGCTGTGGACCACACAGAGCACAGTCGAGTGATGAAAACATTGAAGCGTATATCCTGAACAAAATTTGTGAACCTTAACTGATTTTGAATTTCATTGAATTGGAAGGATTCCCGTAGCAGTCTCATTATTAACATTTTTGTAATAACCATAGCTGTTAAGATGTCTTTTCCAATTAACTATTTTCCTACAACGACAGTAGGTCCCCTGCGGTAACAGTCTGCTGATGCACTGGTACTGCGTTAATGACGGAAGATAGAATTCTTTTGAACGTGACGGAGGTGTGTGACCTGTGTTGGAGGAGGGGCTGAGAGGTTGGGGGGCGGGGGGGAGGGTGTGGGAGAGCCCCTCGCAGAACTTGGGCACACGTCTCCACGCCGGCTGAGCCCTGCTCACCCACTGCTGGCTCTGGAATTTCCTGTAAGCAGGCTTTCACGCAAACACTACTTTGCCTTTCGCACTACCCTTCTCTGTACGCGTTCAATATTCCCTGTTAGTTCTCTTTGTAATGGGTCCCACACACCCGAGCGATAGTCTAGGATGGACCACACGAGTGTTTAGTAAGCTGTCTCTCTTGTAGACTCACCGCATTCATCCAGTGTCTCGCCCACTCTGCCATCTAGTTTACCTACAACTGAGACTATGTGATACTTCCATTTTATATCACCTCAGTGTGCCACACCTGTGTCTTTGTATGAGTTGACTGATTCCAAAAGTGACTCATTAATATTACAACAACCTTAGAATACGACGTTTTTGCGTGTTTTTAAGAGCACAATTTTGTACGTAACTTCTCTGCAAAACGGACTGAAGTGGATGGCAGAGTGTTCGTCGAACCATTTTCACACGATTTTACATTTCTGCCCACTTAAAGCAATTTGTGAAATCCTGCTTTACTTTGAAATCATGTGAAAATATGAATAAATATTTCTACAGATTCTTTCGGACACTCCTTCATTATAGACAATGTATCATCTGCACGAATTGTGGCCTGGCTGTTAACATTGCCTCCAAGGTCAGTAGCATACGACGTGGACAGCAGTGCACGCAACACACGTCCCTGAAGCGTGTCTCAAGCTACTCCCACACCTGTTGGTAAGTCTCCTTCCGAGATACCATGCTGCGTCCTCCAGATACCTAGACAGATGGACAGGTAGATGGACAGAGACGGGGAAAGTGGGGGGGGGGGGGGGAGGGAGGGAGACAGAGCTGGAGACAGAAGCGCCTCATTCGCGTGCAGGGGGCGGCCCCCGCCTCTGCTCCCCTCGTGGTGAATGTCACCGCAGTCCGACACACACACTGCCGACACTCCTTCCCGCTCTCTATACACCCCTGACAGCAGCGCTCCAAGCGGACACTACGCTATAGTTCTGAATGGGATATACGAGGAAAGCGAATAGTACCATGTATATTGATTTGTTACACAGGTTTTACGGATGAGAATGTCTGTAACTAAAATATTACAGCTCATTTTTCTTTCTCGATTTTCCTAAGGACCATGAGAGCTATGAAGTGGTACATTTCGGGACGTTTTACTTACGATTCTCTTGTAAGTAACAGATATTTAATGAAGGATGTCGTTTTCTTACAACGGAATCAAAAATGGCTAGTAAACAGCGGAAGACTTGACCTTCAGCAGAAAGACGTCGTATATTTATTCGACGACGTGAAGTTTTGTTCACAACACCTGAAGTCGGATCAATGAACGCGAGACATGGGAAACTTCTATGGAATGCAGTATCTGCGTTACGTAAGGCACCAAATAAGCCAACACAACTGTTGATGAAATGAAAAACACACAAATGTGGTAATAAGACATCAAAAACAATGAAACTTTTTCCAACACGGATGACATCAATTCCACAATTGTTGCTACATCTCTGCCAAAAACGGCAAGAATATTTCAACAGATTCGCTCTTGAAGCAAAAACAATTACACTGAAAGAAATATTCGTCTACTAGAACATCGATAGAAGTGTAAGAATCTGTGAATCATTACGCTGCATATAAAATTGTTTCGTGTCAAAGACTGTCCATCATGACAGGAACAGAGAGCAAACGAGATACATGTTTCTCATGCTTCAAATATGTGTTTACGTTATCTTCCTTTAAGAGGAGCAAGCTGCAGTTATACAAATTATTGCTTCACGAGTAAATTGTAGGTTACGTCACAGAATCACCTCGGTTGGAGCTTTGGCGCGAGTTTTTCAAACTGGGCGACTGTTCTTAGAAAATAGTTTCCAGCTTTCCACAATAACGATCTTTTTATAAAAGTAAATATAGTTTGTATTTGTTTCGATATTCTGGAGTATAATATTGGTGGGATCAGTGTATGTGCAGCTTTGTCGAACAAATTTATTACAAATTAGATTTTGTATGATACTGTTCAAAGCATCGTGTTCCACAAACCCCAACTTCGCACTCTACACAAAACACACGTGCTTTTCTTCTCGCTTTTTTCCAATTGGCAACACACACGGCATTTTCGCGTCGGCGCCTGCTTTTACGCGAAACACTGTGTGTGTTATTCTGGAAGATGTCGTCCCACCAGACGTGTCTGCACTGACACCTGTCGAGGTTCCACGCTGAGAGCATCAGCTGACGTCGATACTGCCTCTTTCTGTGAGGTTCATTTGAAACTCAAGTCTTCGGAATTTTACCACCAAGTCGGCTGTACAACAGGTACGGATTCAGACCTGCTACGTCCATGAAATTGCCAAATCGCTGCATATATATTTTCGAAGACGTTTGCTCGTGGCCGAATAACTGGTCCCGTATTGGTCAGCTGAATCAACGCCAGCCGTTCTGTCCGTGCATTCCAGGATCACTCCAGGTTTCCACTGTACTTTTATCTCCTCAGTCTGCCGCAGCTCGCCGCTGTAAACACAGGGAAGCGTGTACACGTCTCTGCTGTCTCGCCACCGCACTGCCATCAGCTTCCCTCTGTAAGAGGTCTTACATTTACCTCTCTCGAGTTTTGCCTCCTTCGAAGCCGTTGGCATTTCTTTCCCATTAATACTAACAGTTCCAATGCAGCCACTGCTTTTAGAAACCAGAAAATGGAACCGCTGATGAATAATATAGAACCTGTCGGTAGACAAAGTATATCCACTGTTAAAACATCGGTGGCTTAAACACAATGTCTTTTCCACTGCAAGTTACAAAGTGTCACAAAGAATCGCTACCTGCTTTACACAAGCGAAACTATTTAATATCAAAGCGAGATTGATAGACGTCCCGCCCTTTCCACAATTAACAGCGATTTATGATGGCATAACTCATGTCCGGCAGTAAAAAGCCTCCTCAAATGTTTTCTATAGATGATCAATGACAGATCTGTATCCACGCAATTTAACGGGAATACCAGAGTCATTTTGAATAAACACTCTTGTCATTAACATGAAGGAACCTCAAACAGTACATTTCAAAATTCAGTCTTTAAATAATCCCTGAGAGGAATAAGATATCGAATAAAAATTACAATTTCCCAATACTTTTTTCCACCCATTTGCGAACACACGATCGCTGTTTTAATGTGTCCTGCGTGTGCGTTTATGAACTGTTCAGCACATTTGTTCGTCTCGCTCGCCATCTTTGCTAGCAAGCTCCCATAAAAAAGTGATTGTGGAGGATCTCCAAAGAAATTTTTACATCTAGATTTCGTGTCGAACGGAATTTGCTCCTATCTACACTGCAATTAGCGGACCACGAAATTACCGAACCGGAACCATTGTAATCAGTTATCACTTCTTGTCTGACGTCCCCTTCACATCTTGACATTTCTGAGTCATTGTCATTGAGTCACTATCATCGCTGTCTTCACCACTACTCCATACTCCGTAGCTTTTATTTATTTACTTCTTCACTCATCACTCTTCTGACTGGTTTGACGCGGTCCGCCACGAATTCGTCTCCTGTGCCAACCATCTCAGAGTAGCGCAGGCAACCCAGGTCCTCAACTGTTTGCTGGGTGTACTCCAGTCTCTGTTTTCCTCTACAGTTTCTACCCTCTACAGCTCCCTCTAGTACTGTGAGAGTTATTCCGTCATGTCTTTACAGCCGTCCTACCATCTTGTCCCTTCTTGTTGTCATTGTTTTCTCCATATATTCCTTTCCTCCCCGACTCTCCTGACAACCTCCTCATTCCTTACTTTGTCAGTCCACCTAATTATCAACACTCTCCTGTAGCACCACGTCTTACATGCTTCTGTTCTCTTCTGTTCTGGGTTTCAGACAGTCCGTGTCTCACGGTCATATAAAACTGTGCTCCAAACGTAAACCCTAAGAAATTTCTTCCTCAAATTAAGGCCTATTTTTCATACTAGTAGACAAGCCAACATCTCTTTTTCTCAACACATACTAATCGTACGGGGGTAAATGAGGTATCGTTAGAAAGATTTTTAACCGGCTTCTGTCATTCCATATTAGTATTGCACTAAAATTTGCTACTTGCGGAAAATTTAGCATAAAGGACACTTTCAACTGTCACAGGCAAAAGGGTATGGCGGATGCCGAGCTTCACACCTATATTCTACGAAGCTAAGTTATTAAACAGGAATAACAGTCTCCCTCTTCATACCACCTTGCTACAAAAATAATTTTATTTGTTGTAAAGCACTTATTAACTGGACAGTTTGTATACAGCACAGTAACAGATAATGTCTGTGGCCACTGCAGTTATCCGCTATATCTGCCATTGTACAAGTTGACTTTCCTAATCGAGTATACCTTCTGAAACGACGGACATATCTGCCATTGCCACCTTCAATTCTGATTTACCTAGAGCCACCATGATCTAACGTGCTCACTGTAACTGAAAATGTCTCTCGAGAGGAAGTTACAGGAAACGTGGATGCACTGACAGTCCCTGGTCTCTGCCACTCGTACAAACCGGGACAAACAGTCCGAATGCAAAACACATTCCTGGAAACATGAACGTATCATGCATAATCCACGATTATTATTTCACGTCGTTCGGTTAGTTTTTAAAAATGTTTCCTCTTTTTCCCACAACTACCCTTACACCAATGACTAAACTTATTCGAAATTCTGACATTATTTAACACTGTAACATCGAGCGTGTTTCGCACAGGTCCCGTGGTTATGTTGTGTATTCCATCGTCTTTGACATGGATAAGTAGGGGATTTTCCAGTCGATTCTAGATAAGTTTCCCAAGCTTTAGGGGACCTTTATAGTAATTCCAAAGTGCTTGAGATTTTAACATGGCTGCATCATAAAGTTTTTGTACGAGTTACTTTCAGATATCGTCTTAGTCACAACCCTTTTAGCTATTCGGTGTAATGTGTCTGACCTCTCTCCCGCCTTTCTTCACTTCCTTTTGATGGCACTATTCTTTATGAGACGATTCAGATACGGTTTACATTGATCAAACAGAAACGGTAAAAATGTAATGTGTACTCAGGACTAACTGCCTTTTCTAATAATTAGGGTCATGGACATCTTCACTTGACAGGTACTCTGTTGGTGCATGAAAACTACGAAGTGTGGTACGGACGTCGCAACACAGAAAAAACGCAAAATCATGACTGGCGATGTCCTTACTGGAGATGGAAATTTCTACGCGAGATGAATTTAATAGTTCCCACAAGGAAAGTGTGTCTCGAAAACTGGCAGAAAATCAGATTTTGGTCGTAGTAACATTACACCAGCCCAAAGACACAGCCACCACCCGCACTCTGCGATAGGAATTCTGATGTTTCCTATGACAGTCACTGAAAGCGGTTTCCCAAATTCAGCGAAGATGATGAAGTAAATATTCCAGAATTAGAGTCAATGACAGCTGCAGATATGAGAAACTTTGAAGTCCAGATGCTCAGAGTAGTTAAGCAGTTTAAATCACTTAATGAGGGCAGGTCCTCAGGTCCAGATCGCACACCAGTTAGTTTCCAGACGTAACAGCCCCGTACTTAGCAATCGTATACAACCGCTTGCTCGACGAGAGACCCTTACCTAAAGGCCGAAAAGTGGCACACGTCACACCATTACACAAGAAGGGGAACAGGAATAATCCGCTGAATTACGGACCCACATCAGTGACGTCGATTTGCTATAGGATTCTGGAACACACACTACGTTTGTAATCAAACTGCACGCCTACGGAGTACCGTCCAAGTTGAGCGACTGGATTCGTGATTTCCTGTCAGAAAGGTCACAGTTCGCAGTAAATGACGAGACGTCATCGACTAAAACAGATGTCCTACCTGGCGTTACCCAAGAATGTGTTACAGCGCCCACTGTTGTCGTTAATCTACATCAGGAGTGTCCAGCGCACAGTGCACGAGCCGCATGCAGCCCAAAGCAAGTGTATAAATGCTGCCCAAGAGTTCAACACCTCTCACGCTATCGGAAAAAATCCGTCACGAAGCTGCAAAGTACAAAATATCTGTCTGATGCGAGAAGCGGCAGTTGACACGATCCACACGAGTACTAAAAGGAATCCGGTAGTTTTCTGTTAGACGATAACTCACACAAATCTGGAGGACGTCAATTCTGCTAAATACCTAGAGATTACAATTACGAACAACTTAAACTAGAACGATCACATAGATAATGTTGCGGGGAAGGCTAACTAAAGTCGGCGTTTATTGGCAGAACACTTACAAGATGCAGCAGGTCTTGTGAAGAGAATGCGTACACGAAACTCGTCCGTTCTCTCCTGGAGTGTTGCTGTGCAGTGTAGGACCCTTACCAGATAGGACTGACGGAAGACACCGAAAAGTTTGAGAGAAGGGCAGCTCATTTCGTGTTATCGCGATATAGGGCCAGAGTGACACGGATATGATAGGCGAAAATATTTTGTTGAAGCCCACCTACACAGGGAGAAATGATCACCGTGTTGAACTAAGAGACAACACGTCACATTTAAGTGGTCGTGTTATCCACGTGGTGTTCGAGAAGGGCTCGGTGCAGACAGAGTGCGGAGGCGGTCTGGCGAGTCCTCTGCCACGCACTTAAGTGTGAACTGCACAGCAGTCGTGTGGACGCAGGAGTGTATGTAGGTGGGACAGGGGTAACCAGGAAATGAAAAAAACAGTTAGAAGACATTGGTTAAATGCCATTAAAACATGTTAAATTTATTTTCATGGCAACACACAAACTGTAAGTTATTTTCACTTAAATTTTGCCAAGATACAGAAGAAGTACAATGGGTTTTATACAGTGAAATAACCGGTGGATTTAATTTCAGACGTATTCGTACATTGTTTGTGCTCATCAGGACCACACAGGTGTCCCTGCTGAATTGTTTACATTGGCCGAAGACGAACGAAAGGAAGTAATACCACCATAAGGACTCACCATTTCGAAACAAAGGTGTTCAATTTCTTTCCGTTTCCTCTTCCTATCTGACATCGTTGAAGCTCCAACAACAAATTAAACAACGATTTTTTGTTCAACAGTTCTACTTCATCCATCCTCTGCAAGAGAACTATCTTGTTGACCTTGGACATAAGCACGTTCCTTCTCTTTGATGTCCCTCTATACTCGCAACAGATGGGCCAATAGAGGAAACTACTCAACTCGATGTTGACTTGTTAACTGCCACTGCGCTTGGATCTCTGTATGCCAGTGGCTGTATTTAAATTTAATGTTTGTCACCATCGATTGTTCCCTCTGCAGTATCCAATACTATATAGTTATTCAGATGAGCGACATATCTGAATTAAGGAGGGTCCGGTAAGTGAAGTTCCGCTGTCTCCGCACCTGTAACCACCTGCCTCCCTTGGGACAGGAACCGTTACATTCTTCTTGAAGTCTGAGGATAGGTTGCTTGCCTCATATGTCTTGCACACCAGGGGGGGAATGTTTTGTCCTGGCTGGCGTAGCCAAGCATCTTAGTGACTCTGAGGGAATGTCATGTACTCCGCAGATCTTGGATCTTTTAGTTGTCTTTTGTATCGTGAGGATTTGAAAGCAAAGTGCATAAAACGTGTTAGTGATTAAATGACAGAGGCCGTAGCCTTCCGGCGCCAGAGTCACTTTGCCTCCAATCACCGAAGGATCGCTCACATGTGGAGCTGTAGGCAGACGGCCATAAAGCGAGTGAGGCCACCTGTAGCACACTGATCATTCATCCCAAGACACACAGTGGCACAGCTGAGCACCACAAGTCACATTTCTGGACTCGTTTAAGACACTGTAATACGATTTGCCTCCAAATTAAACACTGTGAGAAAGGCTTCAGTGAACGACGTATAGTCTCTTTTCATAGTTATATTAATCGCAGGGATATCGGTATCAATTTCGCTTTTTGCAATAGGACTGTTGTAGTTTCTGCTGTTAGTATCGTAGTTCTGAAAGAGACCAAGTCTACAGCATTTCGCTCTTGAAAATCTAGTTAGTACTTTCGGAGTAATTACAGTATTTGTAATTTAGGGTTAACCAGAGGCGTTAAGTAAGTAATGCACCACATTTGTTTTTCTCCGCCAGTTTCGCTTGAAAAAAATGCGGAATGTGTGGTGGGGAATCGTGGAATCGTGGAATACTCCCGCTTCAGCCGTCAGAGTTTCGTGGAGTTGCGGCAGGTGGTGGTACGATACGCAGACTTCAAAATGGCGTCTGTAACGGAGGCGCGTTCCCAGCCCAGAGCCGCCACTGACGGAGGCCTGGCAGTGAACAAAAGCACGGGGAGTCGGCGCGCGAGGCGTCCGTCGTCTTCACAGCGAAGTTGCGCAAACCCGTCCGATGTCCCGTGTGGCGGCCGGGCGGCCACGCACAGCTGTGGTTCCTGCAACATCAGAACGTGCGGACTCTCATTCGAGGTAAACGCAAGGTCAGCGTCAAGCATGTCGCCGCTCAGCTGAACGTCTGTGTTGGCAGCGCTGGCACACTCGTCCACACTCATACAGGGTGAGTCACCTAAAATTACCGCTGGATATATTTCGTAAACCACAACAAATACTGACGAACCGATTCCACAGACCGAACGTGAGGAGAGGGGCTAGTGTAATTGGTTAATACAAACCATAAAAAAATGCACGGAAGTATGTTTTTTAACACAAACCTACGTTTTTTTAGATGGAACCCCGTTAGTTTTGTTAGCACATCTGAACATATAAACAAATACGTAATCAGTGCCGTTTGTTGCATTGTAAAATGTTAATTACATCCGGAGATATTGTAACCTAAAGTTGACGCTTGAGTACCATTCCTCCGCTGTTCGATCATGTGTATCTGAGAGCACCGAATTACGTAGGGGTCCAAAGGGAACGGTGATGGACCTTAGGTACAGAAGAGACGGGAACAGCACATTACGTCCACATGCTAACACCTTTTTATTGGTCTTTTTCACTGACATGTACATTTGTATGAGGGGTGAGGTACACGTACACACGTGGTTTCCGTTTTCAATTACGGAGTGGAATAGAGCGTGTCCCAGGATGTCAGGCCAATAGATGTTCAATGTGGTGGCCATCATTTGCTGCACGCAATTGCAATCTCTGGCGTAATGAATGTCGTATACGCCGCAGTAAAGCTGGTGTAATGTCGCCGCAGGCTGCCACAATATCCTCTGGGGTTGTAGGCACATCATGGTACACATTCTCCTTTAACGAACCCCACAGAAAGAAGTCCAGAGCTGTAAGATCAGGAGAACGGGCTGGCCAATTTATGCGTCCTCCACGTTCTATGAAACGCCCGTCGAACATCCTGTCAAGGGTCAGCCTAGTGTTAATTGCGGAATGTGCAGGTGCACCATCATGCTGATACCACATACGTGGACGCGTTTCCAGTGGGACATTTTCGAGCAACGTTGGCATATCATTTTGTAGAAACGCGATGTATGTTGCAGCTGTTTGGGCCCCTGCAGTGAGGTGAGGACCAATGAGGTGGTCGCCAATGATTCCGCACCATACATTTACAGTCCACGGTCGCTGTCGCTCTACCTGTCTGAGCCAGCGAGGATTGTCCACGGACCAGTAATGCATGTTCCGTAGATTCACTGCCCCGTGGTTTGTGAAACCCGCTTCATCGGTAAACAAGTAGAACTGCAACGCATTCTCTGTTAATGCCCATTGACAGAATTGCACTCGATGAGTAAAGTCATCACTATGTAATTGCTGATGTAGCGACACATGAAACGGGTGAAAGCAGTGACGACGCAGTATGCGCATGACACTACTTTGACTCAGTCCACCGGCTCTCGCAATGTCCCGTGTACTCACGTGTGGGTTCATGGCAGCAGCAGCTAACACACCAACTGGACCCGCGTCTCCTGTGACGGGCCTGTTACGGACCCGTTTGCGTGCTACGACCATACCTGTTGCATACAGTTGGCGGTAGATGTTTTGCAATGTGCGGCACGTTGGATGCTCTCTGTCCGGGTACCGTTCTGCATACACCCTGCAGGCTTCAGCTGCATTTCGTCGACACTCGCCATAGATGAGTATCATCTCCGCCTTTTCAGAGTTCGAATACACCATGGTCACAGTTCCTACAACACTACACTATCACAGACGTCTGGTAACACGGTGTACTACAGTTGGTCTGCGTGCGGAGACGAATGCAGAATAACAATAGCAGCAAGCGCTACATGCGGACACTGCGACAGCTAGACCAAACCACAACAGTGCACTACAGCCACACTCGTAAACACGGCCGTCATCGTAAACATGTCCCTGCAATGCTGCTCGCCGACCGTGGTCCGTGTTTGTTACAACGCGCAACTGAATGTCGAAGGTTTCAAGCGTCAACTTTAGGTTACAATATCTCCGGATGTAATTAACATTTTACAATGCAACAAACGGCACTGATTACGTATTTGTTTATATGTTCAGATGTGCTAACAAAACTAACGTGGTTCCATTTAAAAAAACGTAGGTTTGTGTTAAAAAACATACTTCCGTGCATTTTGGTATGGTTTGCATTAAACAATTACACTAGCCCCTCTCCTCACGTTCGGTCTGTGGAATCGGTTCGTCAGTATTTGATGTGGCTTACGAAATATATCGAGCGGTAACGTTAGGTGACTCACCCTG